>NW_017728910.1:42699866-42703499 GCF_001723895.1 Crocodylus porosus
CCCAAAACTGACACATGAAGTTAGTGAGATAAAGCTACTGGGGCATATATAAAATGGCTATTTTGCCCTTTGATTAGATTCTCTTTACTATATTACTTCTGAAGCTTTCCTTGTTACTGAGTAAATGGTTGTCCTATTCATGCTCTAAAATACATTTTTCAAATAAGAAATAAAACCCAAAATGACATCAGCAGTGGCCAGCCTTGCTCCCATAATCCCATGTGATTCTGTGTGGCACCTTGCAGAAGGACTAACCCAGGAGAGAGTACAAAGGTGGTGACTGGTTTTGGGTGGGGAGGTATTCAAGGATGAGTTGGTCTGACTAATGTAGTTAAGAAAGGCCAGTGCCTATAGTTGATCATATACAAGGGAGTGATGTGGCTATTGTCACATCTGGCTCTTTTGACACCCTGGTCTGGAGTTACTTAGCTGTATCAACTGGGGACAGAATATCAGCACAAGTTCAGAGGGAAGCTTGAACTACTGCTTCTCAATTCAGAGCAAGGCACTTTATCAGCTCTCCTACTGCACCTTATTTGGGGGCACTGCAGTCTCCCAAACCAGTTAGAGAAACTCCAGTAGGCTACTCTGGAAGCTGGAGTATCCTAGCTAATACCCTGCCCCAACCCCTGCAGCACAAAAAACATCTTGGATGCTCCCACCTTGTCATACCTCTACTGTAATTAAGAAAAAGGAAAAGTACAGGTCAGCTTACACCGTCTTTATGCAATACCTTTAATTGGGGTCTTCCTCCAGGGACATTTAAGCCAAACTTCTGCCATCTGAGCCACAAGAGCTGAGACAAAAGCAGTATCAAGAGTTGTACCTAGTGTGCCTACTCTTTTCTGGAGTTACCACATTTCCTACAGACAACCAATACCATCAACTGGGAAAGGCAGGACAGGGCTATTTCAATGAAGTAATATCATTGCATATGAGTAATGCTCCTATTTATCATTTTCTCAACGTCTGTTCAACTCTGTCTTGAATAAAAGTCACCACACTATCAGCCGGACCTTGCTGCCATTGAAGTAATGGGAGAACAAATTGAGATATTGGGATGCCCTTTTTCTAAACATGACACCAGGACATTATAGATCAAAAAGGCTGTGTGTCTAAATGTATAACAAATGTTAACACTGCAGCTAAAAGCCATGCCATTATTTATAGTGTACTGCTTCCTCTGCTACTCTGAAACAACACAAGAGAAAAACTATTTTTCATATGTATTTTTTACCTTAATGTGTTCTAATTAATGAGTCCTAAATCTTCTTCAACAACAAATATTAATTCTCATGGCACATACTCATTTCCACTGAGGTATGTCTGAGTGCCAGGATACTTAATATTAGTCAGTCCCAAAAGAAAGGTGAAATGAAACATTAGAGAAGGCCCTACTTTATGGTCAATGTAATTAACATAAATGCTCTGTTTGGTTCATTTGGTACAGTAATGTGTTGCAATAAAGCTGCCAGTGACAAACACTTCTTTATTGTTTGCTTTATTGCCTCTGTTTCCACATCCTCCTCCCCCCGCCCCAGGACAACAATCTGTTTTTAACAGTACCTCTATTGATGGAAACTGGTTTAAACTTAATGGAGTTTGTTCAGCTCAGACTTCAGAATTTAATTCCTCCCTGCTTTGGGATGCCAATGTCATACTGCAGATAAAGTAAAAAAAAGGAGAATGAAGAACACATATAATCAACCCTTCCTCCTCGGCAATGTCAAAAGATCCCAAATTTGGATAACTATGAATGTATAGTCCTGAATACAGCACACATGTGAAGAGGGGCAAATTGGTAACATGGTGGGATGGAATTGTGACAAGTAGTCAAGGGAAAATTCCCCCAGCAAAACACATGACAAGGTCCCTATAAGTGATCATCCTCCACCCCTCCATCCCTATCTTGCAAATAGGCATGCTGGAGACGAGAGCAATCGTATTAGCGCACACTGGGCTACAGTGGACTGCAAAACATTTAATATATACACTTCGGAGGTATGCTGTAAGTTAGAGCACCTCTGAGGTTGCTCTTACATAAGTTCAGAAATGGTACTCCAGTTCCTAGAACAAGACAACATTTTGGAGGTACAAAGGTGCCTTAAAATACTTTTGCCTCCATCTGTGTCTGCACAGCATGTTTCCCAGATACACCATACAATCTAAACTGTAACATTTTACTTCTTCATAGCACTACTGCACAAGATGTTCAATACCTCTTATGACAAAGTCAACATCTTTGATTTCAGACTACTAGCTCACAAAACACAGCATCTTCAACCAGATGCTCAACACCTGGCAGATTCAGGCCCAGATGGAGCAACTCCAATTCTTACTATTAAAGTAACAATGCTAATCATTGTAACACTCCCTTACTCTGGAAGGGATAAAGATTTTTAACTGCCCCATTAATAGATTTAGGCTGGGATTTTGCAAAGAAACATTGAGGAATTAAACACATGAGTTCCACAAAATAAGAGGTGGCAACCTAACTACCACATTTACACAAACAGACAACAGGGCAAGCAGTGGCAGATGAGCAGGTTGTGGGAGAGCAGGCAGTGGGAGAGTTGAGTGGCCTGACACCTTTTATTGCCTGCCCCCACCACCACTGTCTTCACTTGGATGCCTACCCCCTCCAGTGCCTGTGTACTCCATGCCTGCCCCTGCCACTTACCCCCTGTTAACACCCCTGCCTCTCCCCACAACCTATCTCCCCATGCCTGTACCTGCTGATGTCTGCTCCTCCTTGCAGTACCTGTGCCCCCTGGCACCTGCCCCCCCAACCAGAAGCAACAGCAGTACAGGTGGATCTGGTGGTAGCAGAGGGAAGTAGAGGCTGCAGGAGAAGGTGGCAGTAAGGGCAGCAGCTGCAGCTCCGGCTCCAACCCCAGGCTCGGGGTCAGAGTCAGAGCTATAGCTATGCCCCCCCCACCCAGTCTCCCATTCCTCCAGTTGTACCTGAATCTAAGATGAGGGGTTTTTTTCCATGTTGACTGGGAGAAAAAAAAACCCTTGATTTGGATTCAAGTAAATATAGTATCTTAAGCACTTTTGAAAAATCCAACCCTCAATACATTGCTATCTATTGTTTTATTTTCTCTAAGTAGTTGTATTTCATTGGTGAGGGGGAAGAAAGGCAGTAGGTTCACAGCTGGATTGCATGTTATGCTGTCTAAGCAACATTTTGCCACACTGAATCAAAGCAGGTAGGCAATTGGGAATTTTTAAGGTGTGTTGGCTGGTTGGCCGGCCACGGCAGCTTACTACTATTAAAATGATCATGCAGGTAAATACAATTCTTTGTTAATTTCTGGTGCAATGTTTCATAGTTTCATAGTAGTTTGGGGTCAGAAGGGGCCTGAACAGATCATCTGGTCTGACCCCCGCTACTGGTAGGAGTACACGCTGGGATCACATGACCCCAGACAGGTGTTTGTCCAACCTCTTTTTGAATTTACCCAAGGTAGGAGCTAGGAGCACTTCCCTAGGAAGTTGGTTCCAGATCCTAGCTCCCCTAACAGTGAAATAGTGCCTCCTAATCTGACTGACTGGGGCCGCTTGCTCCAGGACCTTGGTTGTCATGGGTAACTTCAATTACCCAGACATCTCGTGGGAAGATCACTCAGC
>NW_017728910.1:42703510-42726287 GCF_001723895.1 Crocodylus porosus
GCCCTAATGTCTATGAAATCTATGAAATCTAATCTCTAACCTGAACCTATTCTCCAGCAACTTCTGGCCATTGTTTCTCATCAACCCAGGTGCTACTGGTGGGAACACGGCCCTTCCTATTTGCTGTTGATCTCCCCTAATGAGTTTGTAGGCAGCCACCAAATGCCCTTCGACCAATGTCTTATGGGCATTGCCTGATATTTCCAATATAAGGGAAAGAACTTTTTTTTTCTGTTTGGGAATGTTTCAAGTTTAACCAATAATGAAAAAATACCACATCAGAGCCTAAAAGATTTTTTTTAATTTCCTTTACCTGCTGTCTTTTGTTGTGCCTCATACCTTGATCACTTTTGCTCTTCACATGCAGTAGAGCTTCACATATGGCCATTGGTCCTGCTGTCTGCCCCTTACTGAGGGCACCATCAATCAACTTTAATCAAAGACATGGGAAATTCATGGCCTAAACATCGCTGCATATTCAGGTTAAGTTTAATTGTGATTTACCTAAAATAAAGAGTGCAGAATAGAACAGGCCTCTTAAATAGGGAGGCTGTCATGCTCTTCAGAGAATCACCCAAGCAGTATAGTAAAGGAGACGTGTTTGGTCAATAGCCCCTGCAGCGTACAGTACTAGGAAAGATAAGGGAGCATATCACTGAGCTCTGGTGAAGTTCACTTTTCTTTCTGTGGACGGTTGAACTCACTTGACATGGATGATTTATCCCTTGTTTAGTGAGAAACAAACATGCCTTTGAGATGCACTGAAATGCATTTAAAAACCACCTTACTGAGGCTATATCCCTCAGCACAAGATCCTCCCATGTACTGATGCCACGGCAAAAACTTAATCTCTTTTCCATGCTCATCTTTCCAAATGTACAAAATTCAGACAACACAGATATTGCTGACATGACTGTGGCAAAGATATTTAAAATATTATTCATTACAGAATTGAACAGGGAATCTAGGCACCTGGAGTAAAAAGCAATATGCAAATCTTTTGCTATGAGAAGACCCCAGGGAGTAGGTGGAGATAGCTGTTTGTATCAGACAGTGTTGTTACACATTACCCTTCATATGGGTTAAGGGCTCTTAAAAGTCAAATATCCACACGCTAAGGCAGGAAAACATTAGCAAAGTACTCTCTGATAGCTAGTCCTTTTTAGATGAGGATGCAGATGATCTTGGTTGGTGTTAGGGAGCTTGTGTTGCAGTCACATTCGACTGCTCCACAGGATTAACTCATATTGGGAAAACTCATCCAGCATCCCAGAAGGCACCACTCCCCATAGATATTCTGAGTGACAGCAGGGAGACCACCCACCCTGTGTGGCCACCCCTGCCACTCTTTAGGCAGATCTTACATGAGTAGGGAACTACTTACATGTGTAGGGAGCTACCTTACCTGAGTAGGGAACTGCTAGGGAGTTATGGGGAAAACCAGGTCCTAATCTAGGCCAGAGGGGCTGGCAGGACCCTGATCCAGTCTCGGGGGGCCGGGTAGGATGGGGATCCAGGCTGGATCACCTTCCTCTCTCCATGGCTCCCTGGCAGCTTTCCACACAAGTTTGGGGGCTAGGCTCACCTCAGAGAGTGGTAACTATGGTTTCAGGCAAACAGGTTCCCCCTCCCTGCTCCCACATCAAAAGGAGCGATAAGAGGAGAGGCCAGGGGAATTAGGAAAGATGGGGAGAAGCCCCTGCAGGACTACTCTCCTAATGAAAGTTTTTTATAATATCTAACCTAAACTTCCTTTGCTGCAACTTGAGACAATTGTTCCTTGTTCTGTCATCTTCCACCAGTGAGAACAGTTTAGCTCCATCCTCTTTGGAACCACTTTTTAGGTAGTTGCTATTAAATCACTTCTCTGTTTGCTTTTCTCCAGACAAAACAAGCCCAGTTTCCTCAGCCTCTCCTCAAAAGTCTATGCCAGGGGTGGGCAAGATATGGCCCACAGGGCAGATCCAGCCTGCCAGGCCATTCTATCTAGCCTGTGAGGCCTCTAAAAAATTTACTAAATATTTACCTGCTTCTGCTGCCTGTCAAAGATGACATAATTCCAGGAGCAGTAGGACCCAGGGGGAGCCTGCAGCAGGATGCAGCAGCCCAGCCCCACCCCACCACTAGCCATTTCCTTCTCTTCCTGCTCCTGTACTGCTCCAGCACCACATGGCTCCCAGCTGCATCACCAGACCATGGGAGCATGGAGTCACACCAGTACCCCGTGTGTGTGTGTGTGTGTGTGTAAAGAGGAAGTGTGTGTATGTGTGTTCATAGGGCAATTCCCACATGCACACCCCACCATACACATGTACCCACACCCTCCTTGCAGTCCCATACATGCAGACCCTTATACCCACACACCCTCACACACCCTAGCCACCCTCCCCCTCACACAACCCCCCCACAAACCGCATACCTACCCATATGCCACATATCCACACACTAACCCACACACTCCGTCACCCCACACCCACACCCCATCTATCCATTCCCCACACCCTCCCCTACACCCCACATACCCACAGCCCCCCACAAACTTATACCTACCCCCTCACAATAAAGAAGAGTAAGACTTCATTTTAAGTGACTATACACAATCAACACTATGTACACCAAACAAACTCATGTAAACCAGGAGAAAAATATTTTTTGAAATCAAATTACTGAATGTTTTAGATGTTCACTTTTTAGAACATAATTTGGTATTTTTCTGGTTCCTAGATGGCAAAACCCCTTGCTGAGAGGAGTAATTCTAAGGGCAAGGGGAGGGAGTTCTGGTGGAAAAGGTCAGGGGCTAGGGGGCAGGACTTCTAGTCATGAAATGGCAACTCCACGAGATGAATGGGGCACCTATGAAGGTGGCATGGCTACCCATGCATCCCTCGACAGCTTGCCAAAACTCAGTAAGTGGCCCTCCACCCAAAATAATTGCTCACCCTTAGTCTATGCCCCAGACCAATTTGTATACATTTTTTCTGTAATGGGGGGCCCAAAACCAGATACAGTACTCCAGATGTGGCCTCACTAGTGCCCAATAGAGAAGAATAATAACTTCCCTTGATTTCCTTGCAACTCTCCTACAAATACAGCCCAGTATGCCATTAACCTTCTTGGCAAACCAGGGGCCACTGTTGGCTCATATTCAGCTTATTTTCCATTGTAATCCCCAGGTCCTTTTCTGCAAGGCTGCTCCTTAGCCAATCGGTCCCCAGCCTGTACCCATGCATGGTATTCTTCCATCCTAACTGCAGGACTTTGAACCTGTCCTTATTGAATGCCTCAGGAGATTTCTTTTGGTCCAATCTTCCCATGTATCCTCTCTGAATCCTAGTCCTATCCTCCAGTGTATCTACAACTCTTCCCAGCTTGGTGTCATCTGCAAACTTGCTGAGGGTGCACCCCATTCCATTTTCCAAGTTGCTGATGAAGATAATGAACAAAACTGGTCCCAGGACTGACCCCTGGGAGACTCCACTTGATCCTGACTGCCAACTGGACATCAAGCCCTTTAAAACTGAAAATCCATCCAGTTTTCTGCACATCTTCTGGTCCATTCATCCAACCTGTACTTCCTTAGCTTGCCTTGAGAACATTGCGAGAGACTGTATCAGAAGCCTTGCTAAAGTTCTCTGCTCTCCTCTCATCCACAGAGCTCATCATCTCATCATAGAAGGCAATCAGGTTGGTCAGGCATGATTTGCCCTTGATGAATCCATGTTGACTGTTTCTAATCACCTTCTCCTCCAAATACTTAAAAATGGATTCTTTGAGGACCTGCTCCATGATTTTTCCAAGGACTGAAGTGTGCTAAAGATGAGCACTATATTTGCCCTTTTTCAATCATCCAGGACCTCTCCCAATCACAAAGAGTTCCAAAGATAATGGCCAGTGACTCTTCAATCACATCAGCCATCTCCCTCAGCACCCTTGGGTGCCTCACATCCAGCCCCATGGACTTGTACACTTTCAGTTTTACTGACTAGTCCCTGACCTGTTCTTTCACCACTGTTGGCTGCTTACCTCCCCACATTGTACTGCCAGATGCAGTAGCCTGGGGGCTGACCTTGCCTGTGAAGACTGAAGGGAACAAAGCACTGAAGTCTTCAGCCTTTCTACATCATCTGTCACTAGGTTGCCTACCCCATTCAGTAAGGAACCCACTGGTTCTCTTGTCTTCTTCTTTAGTTTAGGAGTAACCAGACACACTTAAAACTAACCATATAATTTTTCAATTGACTTTTTTGCAATTTAACCTTGTTTTCTAACATTTAGAATAGTCCTTTTCTACCATCATTATTTCAATATATTTTAGATGTCACAGAGTTTAATATACTGCAGTTCTTAGAGCAAATAAAAATTGATGAGGACACTTTTCAGCAACAGAGTCTCAACTTAAAAGGTATTCAAAATGTTCCTTCCAGCAGGCACTGATGGCTCCCCTTTCCTTGATCAGGTCTCCTGTATACTTAGGTATCAAGGTGGTTAGTTCCCAAGTGCTTGGACCATAGCTTTGGTGGCAGTGAAAAAACTATGCATATCATGGATGTCAGCAAGATGTTGAATCTCCTTGGCCTTGTCTTCCCACCATCTGTTCATATCACCAGTCCTCTAGAATTCTGACACCCTACAACATGCCAGACATCTGACTTCCCAAGTACCACTCCACTTTTACCTGCGCTTCTACATCCTCCTTCCCCCCCACCCTGCTCCAGCTGTTCCTCACCCCCTGATGCCTCCATTTCCCTTTTCACTGATTGACTTTCTTGCCTGTATTGCATGCCAGCCTCTGGCTTCTTTACTATTCCTTCCATCCAGGAACAGCACACACTCACACCAACTGCAGGAGCTTCCGCAGCCTGACAAAGGTTTTTCAACCCAAAAGCTGGCATCCCAGGCAGCTAAGTTGAGCTCACCTGGAGCCTCACAACTCCACTGCTACCAGCAAGCCTCAAGTCTGTCAAAAACATGACAGGTCTCGGTCTGCCCCAGCCAGGACTCTGTGCATGCGTGTGGTAGCTGGAGGTTATGGTGCCTCCTACCCACCTTTTACCAGGAAGATCCTCACTCCTGGCATTTTCTGGAGCTGCCCTGCCACCAGCAGTCCCACCAGGCCTCCCTGTCCCTGGCAGGGTGCAGTTTTAGTGGTCATGCCCAGAACCTGGGTCCTCCTCCTTCCCCATAGCCCCAGTCCATACCTCCAAATTTGTCCTGGCCTGGCAGCTCAGAAAGGACATATTCTCCTCTGCTGGCTGGTGATGCAGTGAATGCCCCCCTCCAGCTCTGAAAGCAGGGCATTAAATGGCTTTAAAGAAATGAAAAAAGTACATAGGTGTGGACAGAGCGAGGAGTGTGGTACTCACTCCATCTGTACCTGGAGCTTGGGGAACCCCCAGCAGTGAGAGATTCACCTTCAGGAACACCAGCTGCTCCACCAAACCAGATCCAAGCACGTGTGGTGTCGTGTCACTGGTTGGTAGACAGAACAGGTGTTCCTGGGCAACCATGGCCAGATCCAGCCACATCTGGCTATGGCTTGCCCAGTAGGCCAACAGGATGCACACCAGCAGCTCCATGTTCTTGGTGAGATAGGCAATCACCAGGGCCTAAGTACTAACTGCCTGATGGTGGGGTCTGGTGCCTCTGGACCCCACCATGGAAGCCATGCCCTTGGACCACATTGGCAGCACCGTGATGAAGAAGGAGACTGGCTGGTGGATGGCATGCTAGCATGGGACAGTGGATCCCCCTCTTCCACGTCCCCCCACCTCTGCCGTTCTGCCTCCTTGACTTCACCAGCAACTCCGCCCACTGATTCAGGCTTTGGCTGCTTCATAAATTGCCTTTCACCCTCGGGTCACATATGGCAGCCAACACATGAACTGTACTGGACTGCAAGGGATCAAGTCATTTCCTGATGTCCTCCTTCAGCCACCTCACTGGTGCCTGCATGTCTGGTGACAGCCGCTTGTCCCAGCCAGGAACACTGATCCCCTGGAAGCTCTCCATTTGGCTCTGAAGTTCTCTCACTGCAGAGATCACCTGGCTAAGGAGGGCATTGCCAGCACTGAGGATCTTGGTGGCCTCAAGGATGGGCTTGTGGACCACCAAGATCTGGAAGATGGTAGCCCACTCAGCTCTGTTAAGGGGGCTGCTGATCCCAATCTCCCTGAGCAAGGCTATTTCATGGATGGCCTTCTGTTGCTCCACCAGCCTCTTAAGCATCAGGTATGTGGAGTTTCACCGAGTCTCCATATCCTGCATGATTTTGTGCTGCAGGATGTTCAACTCAGCTTGTTTGTCCCACAGAATCTTGCCCACCTTGATGCTCCAGTGGAAGTAGTCTGCCATGTTCCTGCATTTGGAAATGAGTTTGCTGATGGTGCTGGTGCCATCACTTGCAGCCCTGCCCCCCTCCAAGGCGTCCCTGACAATGAACGCTTGTGTGCCACACCACAGATGCCAACAAAGTGGGCATCATGGACCCACAGATGAACTCACTCTGCCCAATGAGCCACCCCTGCATCAAGTGGTCCATGGCCCCCATGATCTCTGTTGCTGTGTGGGACTCATCTGTCACCTCAGCTTGAAGGAGAGCCCACTGACAGCCTGGCTGGTTGCACCAGTGCTCTGTGAGGCAGAGGTAGGTGTGATCTCCACCGCAGCTGCTCCAGATGTCTAAGGTGAAGTTTAAGGCCACCTGTGGATGTGCCTTACACAGCTTCTCCCTCAAGTACTCCCTGCATGCCTCATGCAGGGAGGGCACTACCATCCTGTTTAATGAGCTACCTGAACCCTGGCTCAACTAATCTCCCCAATACTCTGGGTGATCTCACTTGCCCTTGCAATGCACCCGGCTTTCTGTCTGCCTTTCTCCTACTGTTCCAGGGTGCCCTGCCTCTGCTTTGGGGGGAAGAGCCTATGGAGCAAGAGGGGGACTTCCCTTTGGGCACACTCCCACTGGTGCCAGACTGAGGAAAAGCAAAGGAAAGGGGGATGCATCAGCATCTCTGTGGTGCTCATATTTTTTGTTCCCTTGCCCTGGCTGGTTTTGGCTTGGCAGTGCAGACAGATAGCATACGTGGGATCATCTGCCAGCTCAAAATGATCCCAGACCACATTACCCACTCACTTCTGGGGTGCAGATGTATGTGTGGATCCTGCAATTTCCCACTCCTCAGCAGGCAGAGGCACAGCAACAGGAAGAGCGGACTCAGCTGAGCCCCTTGCCTCTGCAACCTCTACCTCAACCTCTTCTGAAGTGCCTTATGAGGAAGGAGACCTGGCTCTAGGGGAAACTTGAGGGGTGTGGTGCATAACCTCAGCAGATTCTCCCTCCTTCCCATGTATTTCCCTTGCTAGGACACTCAGCTCTAGCTCCAGCTCCTCCTCTGGCACTGGAAGGCATGGGAAGTGAAATGGGGATGGAGGAGGCTGTCATGCTGGTGCTGTTGCTGCTACTTGTTGTCATGGTGGTGGGGGGGTTATGGCTGGTGGGGATGCAGTCTCAATCGCAGGCAGTGGCACTGCTCCCCTCTTCTTGCTGCTTCTAGAAGCCTCATCCCTGCTAGTTGCAGCAAATGGCTGCATCTCAGTTTGGGGGGGGGTGGAACTTACACCTCTCCCTCTATCCCAACTTCCGCCCCTCCCTGAAGACTTGCCAGTTGCCTTTCCAGCATGCTTCATGGTGTGTTTCATAGTGTCTTGTTTTTATACAACTATATAACTGTATCTGCATTCCTATATACATTCTATAATGTATGTAATATGCTTCAAGGTATAAATGTATAGAAATAAAATACAAAAGTATCATCCTTCCTAAATAAATGTTATAGTGTAATATCCAATATAATTATAAAACTGAAGAGAATGAATCAATGAATATAATAATAAAATAAAAGGATCTAGAAGAAAGCAAAAGGTATTGTGGAATCCCGCATGCTAGGCTAGCAAGTAGGAAATCATTCAAATCAATGCTAGTAGTAGCATTTGTTGTCTAATGCTCCTGAGCTGCTGGAAGATAGCTCAGTAACTATCAGACCCCAAGGCAGAAAGCATTTCAAACAATGCTGCCTTTTATTCTGTTTTTCCATCCCTCCCCCAGAGCACTGGGATTGGAAGAGACTTCAGGGCTTGCAGTCACTGGCCAGCTACACAGTCAATGTCAGAGCAGTCCTTCCCCCTCTTCCCCCTCCCCACCTTTCTGTTTCCCTGAAGGCAAGCCAAAGTTCTTTTCAACTTTCCCTTACGGTACTTGTTGACTATCGGTCTCGTGCCAGTACTTAGCCTTAGATGGAGTTTACCACCCGCTTTGGGCTGCATTCCCAAGCAACCTGACTCCAAGAAGACCCAGTCCCAGCATGCCGGGGGCCGCTACCGGCCTCACACCGTCCACGGGCTGTGCCTCGATCAGAAGGACTTGGGCCCCCCGAGAGCTTCAGCTTCGAAACTCCAAATGTTTCAAACGTTTTTAAACATTTTGAGTGCCCTCATTTCATTTCAAGGCTGTTTCAAAGACTTCGTTTTCTTTTGATTTCACTATTTTGAGCTCAAAATGAGTCAAAACAAAACAGCTGGTAAAATTTCGCACAGCCCTACTGTTTACCCTTCCAAAAGGAGTTAAAATGGCCTCCTTGTTCTTTGATCTGCCCTCTTCTGCTCAGTAAGGTCTCACTCAGTGCTACAATGTCAATGTATCATTGCCCAAGTTCTTGAGCCATGACTACAGTAACATGATCTGGCCCCCTATTAGGACTGTCCATGAGGGTCCTGATATTTCAGGTCCCAAAATTGATTGTGCATCTTCATCGATTTTGACTGCAGTCAAAGTGATCCTACTGCACATGATTATCCAGTCAGGAAAAAGGTAGCCAGGTTATCTTTAGGGAACCTTTTCTAGCCCTCTCCCAATGTAGGGTGATCAGAGCGGATCTTGAAGAGAGCCTCCCAGTCACACTTACAGCTGCTGAATGGCACTCCTGGCTCCAAATGCTAGATGACCTTCTTGTAACTGCTGCCTTTATGCCAGTTCATGACTAGGAGCTTCCAGACCTCACAATCCTGCTCCTGTCATCACTAACTGGTCATCAAAGGATGTAAATAATGTTCTGGAAAATACATGTCCATGGAGGATGCCTGTGCTTGATTTCTTTTATTATGGAGAAACTGCTGCACCTCAGCTTCCACATGGTTCTTGACAGAACAGGACCTTGATCCAAAAGCAAGGGGACCAAGACAGTTGGAAATCTCATTCCACTGCTGCCACTGACAGTCTACCATCTTCTTCTGCCTGCTCCACCATTAAAGACTTGGAGACCCACGGCTGAGGGCTGGGCAGGCTTATTATAATGGTAGCCTGTACTTGCTATGTCACAGCACCATCAAAGGATATATCTGGCTTTTCAGAACAGACAGCTTTGCCATGTGCTGTCCCACCACAACCATCAGTGCTGCTGCTGCTTGTTCCACAACTGCTTATTTGTCAGAGTTACCCCTGCTTATTTTGCAGCTAACCTTCCCTGAAGGTCATTCCACTATCTGCCACAAGTGGATGCACTTGGTAACAGTACAGCTCTAATGACAGGCATATTCATAATATTGTGCTGTGTTACAGCATCGGTGCACATGTAAAAAAGGGGTTACAGTACTTATCTATCCCTATGAAACACTTATCCTACCACTGTAGTACGCTGTTCTTCGGCCTTTGTTGCGTGAGTAAGAAGGTTATAAGGTTGTTTCTTCTTCAGCTTCATGCTAGCACAGCTGTCTTCCTATGCCATTTAATAAGCAAGCATTTAAAAGTGTTTCTGTACTGCATCCCCACAGTTTTACATAATGTCCCAAATCAGTTGTAACCACAAAAATGTGACACCATAATATTTGTTCAATGGGATGCTGCACCTGCTAATAAACAGTGAATAAATTGTACTGCAAATCTGTTGCAGGTAGGTAATTAAAACAGTATGTGCTCTCCAGAATGAGTGCCAAATGCAGTCTAACTTTTCCACCAGATATTGTTCATGGAAATTGAGTCAATGTGTAAATAAAAAGAGTTTCAATTTATTATAGTACAGATCCTAATTTATGGCCCTACTTTACATGATTCTGTAGTTCTACAAAAATGTCATGCAGTTGGATGAATATCTGTGAAATTCCCTCAGTACCACAATTTCCAAGACATTGTCTGTATTCTACCTCCCTTAGAACAATTTTCCCCTCAGTATTCTGATACTTTAAATTTAATGAATGTAATGGTATCATATTGAGTAAGAACCATCTTACTGAATAAAATAAATAAATAAATCTCTAGCTCCTAGGCCATTAAACAAATATAACATAATGCATTTCACAACTCTAACTAGAATGATATCAATGTTTTATTTTCCTCCATAATTTTCACTTTGTTATTGTATTGTGGCTTCCTATTTTCTGCTTGTTTAACACATTTAAGTTTATTTTTATCTATTTTAACTTTCTCTAATGTCTATAATTTACAGTCTTTCATTCCAGTAGCAACACTCTTGCATCTCTGTTCTCTTCTGGTAAGTCTAATATTAGGGATCACAGGAAAAATGGTCACAGCATAAGGACACCACCAGGCAGGTAACTTAGCATGAAGATTATAGGCTGATGGTCCAAGTCAACATCAGTAAAAATATGTTACTTGTGGTCTTTGTGCTAGGATTTCCACGAGCTGCAAACATAGCAACAGAGAAGGCATGAATGATTGTTATTAATGGTATCAATATCACAATGTATGCAATTGGCAGTACAGTAAAAGTATTTTAAAATGTTATAAAATAGATACTGAATTTCATAAATGAAGGAAGTAGAGCTATTCTAACACCCTCAGCCCATACAGCAGAAATTACTGCAGCAACATTCACTACAATGTGGAGGGGCAGAAAGCATGCTGACATCCCAGCAGATAAGTTCATGCACTACCTTAAACCACTGCCCCCCTAATCACGTTAGAGAATTGAGGGGTGGCATAGAGCAGCACACTCTAATCACAGCAGAGAATTGAGGGGTGATGGGGTAGTGTACAGCAGCACATTTTGCTCTTTATCCCATAAAGGCAAATGCAGTCCATCAGTGCAAGGTACCTTGACCCTGTTCACAGCATGAAAGAAAGACCCTGTGCTCTCTAGCCCCATCTTATTTCTTAAGGGCAATGCCTTCTTTACACAGGCTTTCCCAATGGCCTGAACTTAGCTCATGCTTAAACAACAGAAAGATGTTCAGGCCTCAGAAGTAAATTACCATTGCACAATGCATGGTCGCTTTCTGACCAAACAAGACCACATGTCATATTTCCCCAGAAAAATATATCTAGTCTTCCTAGTCCTTGAAATTTGATCCTTTATTCATTATTGATCCTCTCCCCTCCTCAACACAGAAGGAAGCAATCAAATACAGGCACTGTCAAAACAGCTATTGACAATATTTTTTAAAATCCAGGTGTTTACAATTGATTTTCACTGATAAACAAGGTGCGACTAACAGCTGAATTTTCATGGGCTTTTTGTACAAGAGGAGTACTCTGATTTTATCCTTTGGAAGTAACTGAGTCAGTATATTTGAGACTTATGTGACTGATTATAGCAGTACAGCTTTGATCTTCTGTGTTTATTGTCAGGTGTGTAGCTTCCAATAAGTGAGTTTGCTGGTAACACTTTACGAGGACTAGGAACATAACCAGGGTGGTACGAGGTGAGGCATCTGCCCCAGGTACCAACTATGAGGGGGCATCAGGACCTCCCACTCCTGGAAGCCGTTGCCATGGCAGGGGAAACTCTGTCTTGCCATATGAGGCAGGCAGGGCAGGGTAGTACCATATTAATTCAGTGTACCTTGGGAGTGGGAGCAGGAGGAAGTGATGGAGCAAGCAGAATGGTACTCCCCTTCTCCACCCCTTCTTGCCCTGATTTCTCTTCCCCCTCTCCTCCCAAGAACCTCTGGAGTGCAAGAGAAACGCTGCATGGCCTCTATTTGGTCACAGGAGCTGGGCAGTGCAGCACTGCACTAAACAAAGTATCTAGGGGAAAGCAAATTTATGCTCCCCCTCCTCTGCCCTGGGCACTCAATGAGCACCCTACACCACTGATGAGGATTCAACCACACTAACCAAAACTAACCATACTAACAGAGAACATGTGTGCAGCTACTAGCAAACCAGCCCTTCTCCACATGACTAAATTTCGGGGTTTGGCTTTATAAGTACACTTAGGTGTCAGTAACAGGTAGGGAAAATTCAGCTGGTGTTGTGACGTGCATTGTGGGTCATGTTCTGCTTTCTGCCTGAGGAGAGAAGAGACTTCCTTTGAATGAAGTGCAACTTGGTAACCCTGATGGAGGAAAAGGCATATTGTCTTGAGAAACTGCTGACTACCGTATAAAGCAACAAGAACATTGACTATTTCCCGAATGTCCATACCTGGTAAATCCAATTGGACACTTTGCAGAGAAAAGCATGGAAATCAACTGACAAGTAGAGACAAGTAAAACAAATGAGTTTGAATGTTTGTTACCATCAAAAGTAAGAGAACCCAAAACTTATCTTCACAGATGAAAGCACTGAATTGCTACCAACTGCCAGGTAAGATATATGAAGTGAACAACCTGCAGGAGCAAACCACTAGAAACAGCATATGGAAGAGATGTTGTAGAGACAATAACACAGTAAAGATGGAAAAAGGGGAAGTACATTTATTACTATTTAAGCTGCAATTTTAAACACACAAGCAACTGAGAAGGAACACTAAAGGGATGAATAAAATGTCAAAGGCTAAAAGGTATTTTTAAAACACAATCAAGAACAAAAGAAAATTCTAGGTCCATTATAGGCCTGTTGGTATGGTAACACTAATCACTAATGAAAGGAAGAGACATGTTCAATAGATGTTTGCATTTTGCATTTGGAATGAAGCATGGGGATGTATCCATCCCAGAGGACAGTGCAGATAGAATAGAAAGTTTCCATCTGTAACAAAAAAGACATGAAGCAGCATTAGCTAAACTTAAGTATGTTCAAATCAGCAAGTCCAGAAAAGTTGCATCCAAGAGTGTTAAAGGAACTAGCTGAGACATTCTCTTATTTAATAATGTTAATAAATCTTGGAAAACAGATAAAAAATACAAAGGAATGAAGTACTACTAGTATACCATGTTCACTCAAATCCAAGATGAGATCCCTGCTCCAATTCAACATATGGAAAAAAGCCTCTCATCTTGAATGTGTGTGCAAGGTTGGGGGGGAGGGGCAGGCAGATGCTGCTGCTTCAACTCTTGTCCCTGAGCCCAGGTTGAAGCCAGAGTTGAAGCCACTGCAGCTACCTGCCCCCTGCCTCCATCTTCCCCCTGAAGCCTCTGGCCCCCTGGTGCCTGCCCCTCCTGCCTGGCCCCCCACAGCCTGCCCCCTGTAGCTGCAGCCCTACTCCTGCCTGGGGTATGAAGCACATGATAACTCCAGCCCCAGCCTGGCCAGGCCTCACAGCCATGTTTGCCATGGTAGCAGCTCCAACCCTTGGACACCTTGGAGGGTAGAGCATATGGGTGGGGCATATGTGGGGAGCAGGTGGAGAAATGGCCAGGCAGCAGAGGCAGGGCAGCTGCTGGAGGGTGCAAGCATGGGGGAAAGAAGTAGAGGTTGCTGGCACCATGGGGGGCAGGCATAGGGAAGGCAGGCACCAGAGGTGGTAGGAGGCAGGATGGACAAATGGGCAGGGACAAGGGGTAGGGGCCAGGCTGTTGCCCCCACCTAATGCCTGATCCCCCAGTGTTGCTTTTCCTGCTGTAGCAGTGGAGGGGGGGGGGGGGACTTAGCCAAAGACAATCCTCCAATACTTACGTTCTACATATGAAAAATTTAAACAAATATGTACATTTTCCATGTACAGAATCTAATGGTTGGGGGATCATCTTAAATTCAAAGTCATCTTGGATTCAGGTAAATATGGTAGCACTGATATTTAAAAGAGATAAAATGGTACAGGTACTGGAAGTCACAATTTACAATGTGATGTTTAAGGGACTAAGAATATATTACATATTGAAGAAAAGGCTAACTTAATTACTACATATGGATATTTTTCATATGAAAATATATCTAATGCCAGGGGAATGCTCAATCTAGCTGACAAAAAATAATAAATTCAACTGACTAGGTGTTAGGAAATTTTAGCTCTAAAATAAGATGCAGTCTCCTATAAACTATAGTAATTAAATATTGAAACAGTTTATTGGGTAGGTGGTGAGCTTACTGTTCACTTGGCATCCTTAGATATCTTTCTAAAGATAATTATTCCAGCTTCAGGCTAGATGGTCACAATGGTCCCTTTTGGCCTTAGAATCTGTTGATCCAGAAATCCTTCTTCTCATCCCCCTTCCTTCGTGTGCCATGGGGAGAACAGGATTGATTGCATTAAACTCAGTATGCTCAAATTTGTGCAGTTTTATGTTAAAACTATAATCAAATCTCATGCTTCAGGATTTGAGCCAGTCCCCAGTAGGGTTCAGAAAGGATTCCGTCCCCAAAATATACAAGCCCATCTGGCTGGATATAGCTTGTCTTTTTTCTTTCCTTCTTCTGAAACAAAAACTGATAATAGCTAGAGATTAGCAACTGGATGATCTGAGGTAGTAGATGAAATTCTTTATCTTTTGTGCCTTGCTCACATGTTCACAGTCAAACTAGTTACACCAGGTTTGGCATGGTGACAAAATTTTATCCACAGTCAGATTGGTAGGAATGTTACAGAATGGTTTTGCTTTTCAAAGGATCACTTGCAAAGATCATCTAGGCTAGAGACAGACATTACACATGAACCAGTTTAAGTGATCAGAAACTGGTTGAAACCTGTAACAGAATATAAGTTCAGCCCACATAAACCAGTTTCAAAATGGCCGAAACTGGTTTATGATAAATCTGGTTGAATGTAATATCAAAATTAACTGATTTGGGTCAAACAGGTTTATGTGCCGTCTATCCCAGACCCCCTCCTGGTTTAACTTAAACCAGACTCCCTCAGCATCCTAGATGCTTTGCAGCCCTGGCCCCACCCCTCCGCTCTCTAGTCAGAACAGGGGCAGGGGCATGGCCAGATGCTGGCTTGCCATGGCTCCTGAATCTAAGGAGGCAGGGAGGTGAGTTATTCTCCCCTTCTTCCCTCTTCCCCCAGAGGACCTTAGCTAGTGTCTGCCTGGCCAGGGGTGTAGCAGGCCCTGTTAGGCAACCCCCCCCCATTACCTGGAGCAGTGGGAGGGGGGGTCTGGTCAGCCACATCCAGCAAACAGGGACAGAGTGAGATTTAATTTCTTCTCCCACCTTGTCCCATCCCCACTGAGCTAGCCAGGGGCAGAACCAGTTGAGGATGCAGCTGGGAGAGCAGCTTCTGCCCAATGGCCCCTTCTACCTGCTGAACAGCATGGCCCATGCCAGCCCTGCCCCCATAGCTGTGCACAGCACTGGCTCAGCCCCAAGCCCTGTATCTACAGCCACTGGGCACTGAGCTAGACATGCCCTGCTTACTGTTTCCCTACCGATCAGTGGGGTTGCAGCACAGCCCCATGTACCAGGTGCAAGGTGCTACACCTACAGCTTCCCCACCACTGGCACTGTCACCATGCCATCAAGGAAAGCCTGCCCTGGCATTACTGGTAGGCACCACATGTTCTGGGCAAGTGGACAGCACTGGCAGCAAAGCCGTAGGGGTAGCACCCCACATCTGGTACATGGGGCTGTGCTGCACCTTCAGCTTCTTCCCCGCTCCCCCGCCTCGAGCATGGCCAAACGCCATCCCAACCTGGCCCTATTAAGGCAAAGGGGTCATGGTCAATTCTTCCCTCCATCCAATCTCCTGCCACAGACCGCAGCTGGGGTTTGCCAGCCCTGGCCATACCTGTGTGGCTTGCCCACAGACAAACAGGGAGGGAGTTAATTCCTCCCTCTGTCCCCTCTCTCTCCCTGGGGACCCCTGGGGTTGCTTCCAGCCAGGCAAGGAGGGGGACAATTCTGCAGTGGTCCTGGTCCTGGGGGAGGGGGCCAGGGAGAGGAGACAGAGGGAGGAATTAGCCCCCACTCTACCTGGCTGCAAGCAAGCTGCAGAGGTGGGGGTCATACCTTCAGGGTTCGCAGGATCAGAGCGGGAAATAAGGCCTCTCCCCACCCCCTGTGTAAGGGGTTCTGCCAGGCAGCATCTGGCCATGCCTGTTCCCTGCTGCTGGAGCCCCTATCACAATGTCCCAGAGCACAAGCCTCTTTCTGGTGATGGGGAGTCACGTTGTGGGGTGGAGAAAAGCTGCTGAAGACTGTGTGGGGCATATGGCAGCAGCACTGCAGGGCTACAGTCCCTTCTGAGTCCCAGTGCTGTCATGCATCTCACAGAGTACATGGCAGCTCTGACCCCTGCTCACAGCTCCTCTGCTGGGAAGAGGCTTGCACTCCAGGACACAATGGCAGGGGGGTCTGCCCCCATCAACAGTCCTTCCCTCTTGTCACTCCAGTGGTAGGGTGGGAGCAGCCAGAGGCTGGCCAGCAGGGCCCTTTAGGTGAGGGAGCAGGATGGGGCTTATTCCATCACTTGCCCAGCCCACAGAGCGAGTGGCAGTGGCGAACAGGGCTGACTGCCCCCGCTGCAGTCCCCCAGAGGCAGAGAATAACTCCCCTCCCTCTATCTCAGGAGGCCATGCCCTGCTGCTGCAGCAGTAAGGAGGGAGCCCCTAGTGGGCCCCAGATCAGATCTGTGCCAGTGCGTTAGGGAAGGGGGAATTAAACCCCCTCCCTGGCCAGTTCACACCAAGCTACTGCTGGGGCCTGGCCATGCCTCCTCCCTCCCCCAGCTTTCCCCTAATGCCACCAGGCTTCTGGCCTGAACCACTGCAGACACGTGCCATCATGTGAATGTCTGTTAACTTGCAAATTGGTTTAGCCTTGCCACGTTAAACTAACCTGCAAAGATTGAATCAATACAGGCTCCAGCTTTTTGAATGTCTGCCCTAGTCTTTTCTGCCCTCTGTCTATGATACTTAAGTTTATCACTATCCAGTTCAACACAGGAGTATTTGGTGATTATTAAATGAACCCTTCTAACCCTAAAGTCTACACAACTATGAAATAGAGACTTTTGTTTGAAGTCCTGAAATACTTTTGAAAACTTTCCCCTAAATTTCATTTTTTGCAAATAGGAATGCTGAGATAAATGGTAGTGGGAAAACATAATGACACTGATTTGATATTTAATCTGATTTTTGCTGCCTTAGAAATAATTAACAGAAACAATAGGAAATTACATACCTACAAACAAGTTAAACAGCTTGTTCCTGAAACTCTAAAATGCCTCTGTTGGACAAAGGAAAGCAGATGTTTCAATAGCTCATACCATCACATTGTTGCAAAAAATTGCGGTCTGTTTCTTGGAGGCCACTAAAGTCACAGACACACACTCATTAGATGGCACAAAAGGTGTATTTGCAAATAGGGTCAGAGCAGAGTCAAAGACTCAGATTACTCTGAATCCACCAAGGAATTTTTGCAGGCTGTATTTATTTTTTTCCTCCTGGGCACGTGTGCAGAAACAGGAACAGAAACAGAAACAGTTCATTTTTGTTTCATACAAACATATATGTGGTTACATCACTACATCCATCACATGTACATTATAATTAACTACTTATGTATGCAGCGCGGGGAGGTAAATATGCATTAGCTAATTGAGCATGCTCAGAAAGTTCTATAGGTCACCAAGAGTTTAACCCCCGCCTCCTCTCAAGGACACAGTCAGTTGAATTCCAGCTTCTGTAATCTGCATGAGAAAGGCTAGGGGGAGGCTGGGGGAGAGTCTGTGATTTAGTATAAGAAGAGCTGTGGCAAGGCTGGGCAAGGAGAAAAGTCCTTGGCAGTGTTTTTTCCTTATCAGGCACTGGGGGAGAGTCTGTGATTTTTAACAATATTCCATTTCTAACAACATCCTTTTAGTAACTATAATTCCTATTGCTGAAATATCTGCATTCAATGTTCATCAACCTATTTAATGTAAAGTCATGAATTCAAGGAATAAAGCAGTACTCATCAATCTTCTTGTCTTGATTTTTCTAAGTTTGTGAATTTAAAGGGAGTGAACTTGTGATTCTATTAATTTTATAATCTCATAAAAGAGAATGTAATTCTTTTTCAAATTAATTAAAACTCTGCTAAACTCATCTGCTGCCACATCAGCAAGGCTTCAAGAGTTCATAAAATCAGCTGACACAGAGTCCTTGTAAACAATGACTGTTCATAATAAGAACACATTAAACTCTCCCTCCCAGTGAATTAAGCAGCATGAAGCCACTTTAATGACAAAAGTTAAAAGTTGAGCAAAATTATAATGCCAGCTCTTTCCACCAGTGATCTCTCTCACCTAGTTTGCATCATGCCTATTACCTACTGATCACACTGATCATAGTGCAACATGATGTTTAAATAAGATGTATGACATTATGATGCATGGTTTGGCAGACACAAAGAAAACACTAAAAAAGTCATATTAGATTACCATCATATTAGGCAAATTATGGAATAATGGAAAATAAAACTAGAATGGAACTAATATCTCTGAAATAAAAAGCAAATTAAATTAAAATGCTGTTTATTAGTGATTAATACAGCTTAAAGACCCTGGATAAACTAAAATAGGCAGACTGACAAAGGCTATTAAAATAGTGAATTTCAAATAGAATTCACAGGTTATTCTAATTAAATAAACCAGAATACCCTGTTAAAATAATGTTTAGGAAGAAACAGTTGTTCTAATGGGTCTGTTGGTTGCATTGGGTGGCAAGACATAAGCAACTAGAATTCAGGAAGTTATTGATATTTCAGTGATATTTGGGCTGGTTATATAACTAAGGTCAAATGTACTTTCCTCTTTTGCAATGTCCTCCCAAATCGAAACATTATTCTATTTTGGTCCACACTCCTGTCATGCAATATTATTATTATTTACTCTTTATTCAGCACATAGAGGAACACAAATAAAAAGGCAATCCCTGTTCCCAGGGGCTAAAGACAGACAATAAACCTTATCCCTTGGCATGAAGAGTTATAAAACACCATTACTTCTATTTTAAGTACTAAGGGGCTTTCCATTTATGCTTCTTAACATGCTATGAATCTTGCAGCACTTAATGCCTTGGAAGCACTTATCATCAGGAGACTAGTAGTCATCAGAATATCATTACTTAAGCAGACAGAGACCTGATTACTATCATTCAACAATGTCCTAAATCAGATATGAACATTTAGCAAACCACTATCACAAGTGAAAACCCTCTGGAAAAATACCTACACTATTTATGGTATATGAAATGCATTTATGACATATTTCCCTTAAAGATCCAATGGCTTCAGTCAGGTGCTTCTACTGCATTATAATTCATAAGCAACGATCCAGCTGGTAGCTGCCAGCAGGATTTAACAGTACTATAACCTGAAGGAAGATCTAATCAACCCTACAGCTAATGTCAGTAAGGGAGGCCTAAGAATATATAAGGAACAGAAGATCAGAAATAGAACAATAAATACAGCATAAGGAATAATAGCAACACCTGTATTTAAGAAGTTTGTTTACAATAAATTCAATTACATGGTTTCAATTACCAGTAAATTGTACATGCAACTAAAATAAGTACATGCAAAGTCTTGCTAACTAAAGGCTAGAACATATATTTAGACGTTAACTAATGCAGTGGTTTACAACCTTTGTGAATTGAGTGGTACCTAATTTCAAAAAGCAGCTGATATATTACAGTGCTTACCTCACTGCAGAGGGGCCAGGCAGTGAGGATGGGGGACTGGCCAGCAGAGACACCCTTAAGACTGTGCTTCACTCCTAACACTTCACTTATCTCCCATCCCCTGATTGAGAGTCACTGGCCTAATGCAATGGATAACTGAGTAACTTCAGAAGGAGCATCAGGGTGCCCCAGAGAATACCTTCCAGAGCTTCCTTATTGTAGGGGAACAATATATGAGCCTTTAACAGATACATCATACCTAGGATGACCATATGTTCTGGGTTGGGACAGTCCCAGATTTTGATGGATGTCTCAACATCTCAGTCACTGAAGAAAAGTCCATGTATGTGTGTACGTGTGCATATATGCATGTATGCATGCACGCCTCATTATGCTGTCCAGCCCAGCCCCACACCCCTGGCCTGAATTTCCCTCAAATTATTATGGTTACCTTAATCAGACCCCCAATCCTGTGCTTTAATCGCAGTTTAGCAAGTTGGAGACAGTGGATTCAGTCTGCTAACACAGCACCTTCCATTTTAGATCCAAGACCATTTACAAAACAGGAAGAATCAGGAAAAAAGCTGAATGGAAATATTTTTAAAACAAGTTTTAAAAATATATTGCTACTGTTTTCTACATTATATACAAAGCAGTCAACACAAGTCAAAATACAGAATATTATTTTTGTAAAAGAAAAAAAAGAACAAAAAACAAACAAAAAAACCATTATTTTTCCTCCTGTATTTTACCCAGCTGCAGTATGCCTGATGTGCTTGCAATATATAGTATAGAAAGCTTTTCAGTGCTCTGCTTCCTTGCAAGTTTCCTTCTGAAAGATGACCAGTTACAGGGATTTAATTCTTTTCTTCATAGCACTGGCTTAAGGTACCAATTCTCCTTCCATCATCACCACATCCTAAGCCAACTACATAGCACTAAAAAAATGGACCTGTCATCCTCAAGGACAAAATGTATGTTCAGCCAGCAAATATGGATCTCAATCCTGGAAAAGTTCAGGGTGACCATAAACTTTCAGAGGAAAACACTGGATACCCCTTTTCGAACAAAAGTAGTTACATTACCTCCGTAAGAAAAAAGAATGGCAATAAATATCTTATATGTTCACTTCCTGGAAGCTGTTAAGGTACTATGATGACTGGCATCATGAAAAAGATATTTGATTACACTGTTTCATGACACAGCTTCTCTCGGAGCACTTAAAAGAACTCTGAATTTAGTAAATTGTTTAAGTGCATATAGAAAATAAACTTGACATTGGAAAAAAAAAATCAGCCAGGACTTAAAATTAGAGATATATGTTATTGAAGGCCACACTGTTTAAAATAGAGATGTTATCTTTCAAGTGATAAAGTTTGTTTGAATTATTCCTGGCAGCTTGCCCATCAAATCATTAGCTCTGTTGAAGGGAAGAAAACAGCTTGTCTGACTTGCAACAGAAAACCGACTAAAATAAATTAGCAGCTATACAAGAAAACAGGATTATACAGAAGAAGAACTGAAGATCTAAAAATCACAAGAAGATCTAAAGTTACAAGACCTGAAGATCTAAAATCACTCCAGGGACAAAACCCATCACTTCAGGAACTACCTCAAATTATTATGCAAATTGGATCTCCAAAATGTAAATGAAATGAATTTCTCTTCTTTTTTCCTTATACGCAAACTTTATGAAACATGAACCTAAGGTAAACTTTGCAAATGGTATCTTACTCAAAAAATGGACCTGTTGTTGGATGGTGAAACAATCAGAAAGCCTTTTCTGAACATACCACATTCTCAGTACTGCATGTATGGGAAGCAGGTCACAGAACTCAGAGACAGAGATATTTAAGAGATTTGTGTGCATTTTCATAATATACTAACAATAATTTCAAATACAAACAAATGAAAGTAGAAAAGACAATGCCGAACTGCTGCTTCTGGCTTTCTATATACAAACAGGAGTAACTTTACTAAAATTACATGTGTGTAACATGATCATTCTCAAGTTCCTCAATACAACATATTGTATGTATGCATACATCTCATGACCATTAACACCCAAATTTCCATTTTAGAGACTAATATATAGCTCTAGCTCAATGGTTTTATATACGCAGGATAGAACTCTGCTTGCTCTACATGGTATCATTTTATGATACAGGTTTCCCTCCTGAAATACAAATAACCAAAACAGGATAGTAATTCATCATTTTTAACATATCCCTTCCTGCTCCATGTTATCTTCACTGTATATGCCCAGTACACTTAGGCCATGTATAGACCGTCTTGGATACAATCTACAATCATCCAACTTAGTTTAAGCAGCATGACTGAAGACCATGTGCCAGCTGTACAGGTATTCACTGGTGCTTGGAGCCCTATCTAGGTAAGTCAGGGTAGGGAAGGAAGGCTGGCAGGATCAAGAAGTAATGCATCTGTGGCGGGGGAAGGGCTTGATGGGGTCTACAGGTGGCTATCAGGTTCACAGTTTTCCTCAAGGGAAGAACAAATCATTTAGTAACTTGAATTTTAAAAATAAAATAAATTCCATCAGAGTTAGGCATCTCTGATATTATAGATTCATCAGCAAGCATGTAGTATAATTTCAGGGAAGAAGACTCTATCACATTAAAAAATAAGCAGAGATTTTAAAAATAAGGGTTAATAAGGGTTAAGGATCATAATGTTTTATCTACAATTACATGAAATAGTGTAATAGCTTTTAATTTATAGAGCTTTATCAGAAACCTGTGTACTTATACAATGGATATAGGGTATAATAGTTGTTATAAAGCCAAACTGTCACCTGTTAAAAGACAGGCACAACCTTTTTCATACTTTATCTTCCTTGGGAAATTATTTGGTGAACCTCAAAAGTGTGAGCACTTGATTTTAAAATCCCACGGGACGCCCATGCCTGCTATGGGACAGGGAGATCCGGGTGTTGGGGATCCCCTACCCTCCATAAATGCTGACCTCGTGAAGGAACATCTTGAGA
>NW_017728910.1:42726387-42737905 GCF_001723895.1 Crocodylus porosus
CCTTCAAGAGTAAATTGGATGCTTATCTTGCTGGGATCCTATGACCCCAGCTGACTTCCTGCCCTTTGGGCAGGGGGCTGGGCTCGATGATCTCCCGAGGTCCCTTCCAGCCCTAATGTCTATGAAATCTATGAAAGATGTTCTGAAAGGTATCAAATTGATTTTTGTCTAAGATGATCCAACAGTGGACATGGCTGGATGCAACTAAGTTCAAGCAATCAAGAACGCCTAGTGCTGGAAGAATTGTGGGCTTTAAGGAGACACAAAATAAGGGTTTGGTAATTTATTATTTTGAAATTGGATTTTATTGCTTAGTCATACACAGGTGGGTAACATCGGTATGACTGATATCAGCAGCCATATCTTTATGATCCAATTCTAAAGTGAATTTCAACAGATTATGATATAAAACACTAAAGTGCCTTTTTCATTCACTGTGAGTAAGACCCCATTTTCAGACCTAATGAAAGGATGCAATTAAATGAAGATGGTGGAATTATGGAACACTCTATGGTCAGCTATATTTGTCTAATTAAAAAAAATAGAAAAAGGAAAAAAAGAAAAGAAAAAAAAAAGGTATCCTGAACCAGTTATGAGTTTGGTAGGCAATACCTTTTTTTTTTTTTTTTAATTCCTATGCTATTTAGAAGATGTGGTTAGAAAAACTATGTGTTGTAGGATTCTTTATTCATCTTAGTGAATATGCATCTGTAGAGCTCTAATGAAGTCAAAGGACTACTTGTCTAAGTATTAAACAATATGGGTAAAGGTTCTATAATCTGTCTCTTAGCATCTGCTGCATCAGTCTTCCTCAGGACTTTGACAGTATATTCTAAAATATTCTTTTTCTGGAAAAAGAAAAGAAAAAGGTTAAGGAAGAGGAGGTGATAACTGAACCCAGAATTCAATGATTTCCACTGATTTCTCTTCGGAGTTCGGTCAGTCAAATAAGTCTTAATTTATGAATCTGTTACTGAAACAGGATTTAGTTCAGAAGATTTACATGTGGTCAGGAAAACCTATCAGCCCATGGTTTTGTTTCAACATACAAGCAGAAAACATTTATATTGATAATTTATAAGGTGTGAATAACTGATTCTTCTACATTCAGGGGCCAAGCCAAGCATTGTTCAAGCTAAAACATATGTGTGGCTTCTGCATTTTTCTTTAGGATAAATTTTACTTTTAAAGTTTTATTTGGGTCAAAATTTAACTTTGGGTCAAACAAACATTGTGTCTGACCCAACACAAAATATGTCTTTGTTGTTTTCTTTTACATTGTAATGTTTTAAATTACATTTTGGTAAAATTTGGGGGGAAAAATCATTTCAAAACAAATATCAATACTTTTAGGTTTATTGGGGTTCTTCAGGGCTTTTTGGATTAAACAATTAATTAAATTCACATATAATTTTAATCAACTCAAACATGCATTTTTTGGGCAAACAATTAACAACCTAAAATATTCTCAGTAGATCTCAGAGAAAAAAAATATATTGATATCAATGTTAGAGGTGGGTTGGCACTTCTTAGTTTGCAGTTTAATTAGACAACCTTAACTCACAGGCTAAGTACAGAGCATCAAAAGCCTGAGGCTGAATTGATTCAGTCTCTGCAGGTTAGTCTAAACTTTAGGGATGGAACCAATAAGCAAATAAACACACATTCATTTCGATTCAAGACATGCAGCCACATGTCTGCAGTAGCTTAAGTCAGAAGCTGGGGGAAGCTAAAGCATTCCTGCCAGCCCCTGCCAAAGGGAAGGGACTGAAGCGCCAAGGTTTTCCCCCTTCACTCCTCAGGCAGAGGGGGTGTGGCCAGGCCCCAGCCCCTGCTCTGCTTAGGGAAGCAAGGGGGGAGGGGTAGTGGTATAGAATCATAAATGCTTGAACAAAAATAGTTCTCTCTCTGAAAAACTATAAACTGAAACACAGCCTTGGCTCATTGAAGTCCACAACCACAGGAGCAGGACTCTCAGGGTTGCTTATCACTTCCTTTTCCTGCTTCCAGGTGCCTCTGGGATTTGTAGTCCACAATCACAGTGGGAACTAAGTTTTAGCATGGGAGTTCTGTACTTGGTGCAAGGGGAGTTTAACCCCCTCCCTGGCACCAGACCCCAGCTGGGGTTTGCCTGGGGTGGGGGGTGGGCATTGAGCCAGCCAGTAAGCCAGCTCTCATTGCTCCAGCTAGGGAGCAGAGGGGTGGGGCCAGCCCTGCTCTCTGGAGCAGACAGCACAGCCCAGTCCAACCCAGGGCTGCAAAGCATGCTGGGGGACTGTGATTGAACTTGAACCAGGAAGGGGTCTGGGACAGAAGTTTCATAAACCAGTTTAAACTAAATCAGTTAAAGCTGATATGACATTCAACCAGGTGTATCTTAAACCAGTTTCAGCCATTTTGAAATTGGTTTATGTGCACTGAACTTCTATTCTGTTACAGGTTTAAGCCAGTTTCTGAACACTTAAAATGGTTTATGTAGAGTATTGCATTCTGAAAATGGGATCCTAAGCCAATGAATGTGTGGTGACCCAATGCTCAGCATGCTGTATTGAATTGTGGTCATGTAAGTATTTGGAATTTGGTTATTTTGTATATCTGAAAAACACAAAGCTAAACTATTTACAAGTACAATGTTTTCCTGTTTTCCTGTGTTTTTTTCCTATTGAAAAAACATGGACAAAACAAGAACCATTTTTGTGGCATCACTATTCCAAAATTACCAAAGTCCTGGATATGTCATAAAGTGTAGAGAAGTGCATTGGGAGAAGAGGGAGAACAGGGGCAAGAGAAAAGAAGCAAACTCTGAATAAAACCAGGAAATGGTGGCACATTTTGGCTTATTTTACTTTTTCTCAGTAGACTCAATTGTATGATATTTACTTTTATATTACAGTATTAGTACTGCTTATAATTAATAATTATGTTTATTTTATGAATGATCATCATGACACAACTGAATACATTTACTATGAGATACGTACGTGTTTCAGATATATGTAATAGACTCTGCCCCCCCCCCAAAAATACTGAAAGCTGCACTTTGAACGATTAAGAACAGAAAACATGTTGATTAAAACTAAATTTTGAAAGCTATTGCTTTGTCTTAAGGCTTCCATTGTGATTTTTTTAATACATCATTAACTTATTTCCAGAAGCAGCAAATACCTTAACAGAATTCATATCATATTCTGTATTTAAAAGAAGAGTTCTTAATCATTCTGAACTTTGATTAACATTTTTGAGTGTGCTCTGCTGATTATTATTTTCACATTGTGGTAATTTGCATAAATATTACAACGTATGTTTAAAGAGAAACAGTGATCTAATAGATTTTGCTTTCTTCTCAAGTAATAGTTTATATGTTTTCTCCTCAAAGCCTTGGCTATAAATGGAAATATTCCATTTATAAAATGAATTGGACAGCAGGAAATGTAAATTAAATATTTAGATATCTTCTGAAAAACTGATTGGATTTTAACATTTATCTAATACAAGAGAAGATCTATTAAGAATTTATTTGATATTATAAATATTTTTCCCTTGCACCAAAAACTCTATTAGAAAAACAAATAGAGTTCATGAAATGACAGCTATGCATAATTTAGGAATCAAATTGAATTTTAATCATTTTACAATGTTTGGGGCAATATTTTATGTTTGTGAAAGCTAAGTTTGTTTTCAGGGAGCATTAGAAACAGAAATGGATGGCACGGTATAGTAGTTACTGTAGGAGCTAAACTTGGAATTGATAGTAAGTAGCTGATAGGCATCCCTGACATTGTAGCTCCACTGGCAAACCTGCAAGATAATTTCAGGGAAAAAAACACTATCAAATTAAGCAGTAAGTAGAAGAACCCAGATGGAAAAAGCTTGTTAGGAGAATCTATGGAATTCATCTCATCACAAAGGGAAGCAGAGAATCTTTTTAAAAATCTCTACTGTGGAAGAACTAAAAGAAACAACACAAAAATCAGTAGCGTTTTCCAACCCTTTTTTCGAATTATAATATTTAGTGGCAGTTTCAGATCGGCTCTGAAGGCTCCTTAATGTGTCTGTTCCATTTGCCTACTTTCACAAGTCACCTGTCTCTAATGCAACATATGAAACATTTATTTATCTCCTCACTTGTTTCCTAGTAACAAAACTGTCTTGTGTTTGAAAGCCACAAAGAAGACTAATGCCACACACACAAGCACTACATTTCTGCTATGAGAATCACTATTCTCCTGTTAAGCATGTAAGTGTTAAACATGAGAAGCATGTAAGTATACAGGGAATTTCTACCAAGACAAAAATGTCCCTTCTTGGAGAAGATCATATAGGTATCAACTCGTAAGATTTTTCTTGCAATAGAGTTTCTCTCACAAGGGTGAATGTTTGTGTGCTGCTGTCCAGGAGGGGACGACAGCAGCAACAGCTGCTTCCCAACTCTTCCCCAAACTGGAGACAGCCTGGTTTGGAGACGGGGCCGAGGGCTTTGCCCCATTGCTCCCTACCCCTCCCAGACAAGTCCAGAGGGAAGGGGAGCAGCAGCTGATACCCCTTAACTCTTTTCCAAAACATGCAGACCCCAGTTTTTGGAAGAGCCAGGGGCTTTGCCAGCCCCTCCCGGTTTCCCCTGCAAACCTCCAGAAATCAGGAACTGGTCTCAAAGAAGCTGTCCCCAAGCCTTAAATTCCACCTCTGCTACCCAGCTGGGCATCAGGGCTTGGGATTGCCAGGAACTGCTGCCAGGGAAGCTATTTCTACCCCAGTTCATGGCCCTGTGGCCTTAAAATGCTACATCTGCTGCTCAGCTGGGCAGAACATGCTGCAGTTTAAGACCCAGGGTCAGAGCGGCTATCCCCAGCACTGCTTCCCTGGGCCTCTAGATTTAAATCACCCCACATACAGCCCATCTGGATTGTACACAAAGGGTTCCTATTTACAGAGTACCCCCTTCTCAGGCAGGGGAAAAGACAGGCTGTCAGTAAAGGGCTCCCATAAGGGAAGGGGTGGCCCAGAGTGCCCCAGGCTGGGGATCTCTACTTGTGTAGCTCTCCAGCCATGAGGCTACAACCCATGCATACTCCAGCTCCTGGGCTATTTTTCTACAGGTTTGAATTTCTTTGAAATTCTTACCCATAGAAATGAATGCTTTCAGGCAGCCTAAATATAAAAAATGTTGCCTGCAGCGTGAGTAGAAGAGCATATATAATAATTTAACTTTCTTGATTCTCTGGTTCCACCTACCCACTCACACATCCACACACGGTATTGTTGATTACACTGACTGCGTGTATAAAATATACACTCACAGTCTATCAAAAATACAGTCAATGTCAGAGCCCCGGAAAAGAATCTAGTCAATCAAAGCAACGAAAATTGACAATCCAATATGCAGTGTAGAAACTCTGGGCATTTCCTTGGATATGGGAATGTTTTCTTTCCAGACGCTGTTCCTATCAACATTTTTTTTTAGTTTGATGTTATAAACTTAACCAAAAAAATCGTAACTATGCCAAACAGATACTTGTCTGCATACACACCTTTCTACGCACCAAGATGCCAAGCTTGGTGGTGATTTGTGTTATTGTTTACAATATTAGATGAGCTTTTCATAAGTATATAGATGCCAGTGGAGTACTCACACATTTCCAAAGTAGAAGGATATGCATCCCTTGCACATGACCCCAAACTGAAGAGCATAGTAACAAGCCAATACTGTTATTATCCCAACAATAAGGAAGGGCGTGTGCAGATGTTCACTGCATCCAACTAGTGATCACATGGCTTAAACAGGAGTGGCTCCTCATGTTAGCTAAATTTCTATAAATATATTAAATAAAACATATAACTACTATGGGCTGCAACACTGCAAAATAATGTCAATATATATACAGAACCACACAGCTGTAATTTTAAATTGATACCTACTATTATTTTAACTGAGTTAAGGAAAAAAATTACTTTCATTAAAACTTTATTCCTGGGTATAACAAGTAGCCAAAGACTCTCAATTACTTTAAGAGTGGAACAGCTGCAAGGGTATCAGGTGAAGGGAACTGCCCACCAGGGCTGAAAAAGACAAAATCATGGAGGACTGATAGGTTGCAAATGCCTACTGCAGAGCATGTGGATCTTTAATAGGACGATAGGGCAGAGCCTGCCTGGACAACAGGGTATGTATTGCAGTGCTAGTGGCACAGTGGTAGTACAATATGCCAGAGCCCAGTTTTGGTAAGAAAGGTACAGCCACAGCATTTAGGTCATCCAGTAAACCTAATGGGAAACACCTACAGCTGACCTAGTCAGACCCATGACCCAAAGGGACAGGGCTTAGAGAGTATATTAGCTCAGGGAAACCCTGGGAGTTAGGCCATATGGGCTCTTTGGAAAGGAGCTTTATACTGAGAAGACTATGGTGGATGAACTGACTGGGATCTCAGAATTAGAAAGAATGAACTGAAGGCTGGTAAAGATCTCAGCTTTGGTATGTAGCCAGCGTGCTTACAGTCTGTGTTAAGCCAGTGGGCTTACTCTTTTGTTACAATTTAGACTGGAGGACCAAATGGGACTAGCAGGAAAGGCAGGAGGTCCCAGCTGTGCATAAAGGGCATCTGATTACCTGTAAACTCAGCATAGGGTTAGGCTCCAGGGCTAGCCTGGGGGATGCTGGGAAAGAGGAAGTCTGAGCCCAAGAGGGGTAAGACCACAGCCACTTGAGGGGTGAGATCAGAGCCCCGCCCCCCCCCCCCAAAGTACACTTCGATTTTCACAACATTAAGAGAATTAAAAATGGGGTTTTTTTGCTTCATTCTTAAACTCTCACTTCCTGACACAGTGAATCTTTTAGGCTAGGAAGACACATGATGGACAAGGCTTACCTATGTTTGGAATTTGGAAATATTTCTGCTTTTTTCTTTTGGAAAAGAGAGAGTAATTAGCTGTGTTTGTCTACCGTCAGGCAGAAGGCAGGGTAGGGATGGACCTTACAGACTATATATAACATAAGCTGATCCTGCTTATAGCATCTGATGAAGTGAGCTATTGCTCACAAACTTCTGCCTCTGAGTCAGTTAGTCTATAAGGTGCATGTCTACCCTTTGTTCTGCTTGAAAAACAGAACTAAAAGTAGAGTCTACAGAACAGTGTTTGAAGTTCATATAAAAATAGCATTCATATTTTATAAACCTGGTAGGTGTTTTTCTTTGGAAGAAACTCTTTTCAGAAGTCCTTCCTACATGAGCACACATTGCTTATTTCACTAGAAACCCTGTTCACAAAGCATCAGCTGTGGTGTTATTATGTAACTATCATAGTAGTTGGCCAAGAATAGCTCTGCCTCTCTTTACCATTCTTGTAGATCTTTCTTACAGATAGTTCTATGGTCTGGGGTGGTAAAGATTACAGTGGTATAGTAGCACGCAGCAGCAGCAACTTCTTTAGTCGGCTCAGCAATCTGCTGGATTTTTTTTCCATGTTATCCTGTGCTAGCCAAGTGCTGAGAGTCAGCAGATGGGAATCAGCACAGACAGCTGGGAGGATGGGCTGGGCTTCAGGTGAGAAGGTAAAGAGGATTGTCCATTTGGAGCAAGCTGACTTCCAAGCAGCTGGCTTTAAAGGTGAGATTAGGGATGTAAATGGGGCAATGCTATTTTTTTCTGTATTTTACCAGTATTAGTAACAGATAAATGCAAGGCTTGATCCATGAGGGTGCTGCAGAGTTAAAACAGCATTTTAACTTTCAGTTTTTTAGAAAGTAGGCAGCAGTGGCTTTTTTTTTTTTTACTTTTAAGCAGAAATTAAGTGTTTAGTATGTACAGGAGCAGTAGTTATTGACCTGCTGTAAAAATCTTGCCATCATCATACAATAAGAGATTCAATGATCCTACAGACAGACAAGAATTTTCTGATCGTATTATTTTCCTTAGACTACAACTTTTAGATGCTTTTATCTTTCAGAAACTCCAGAGACTATCAGACTTCAGGAGACTACTCATTATTTTACCTTCTATCATAGTCTCTAGAAGTGCCTGTAATGAACATTCAGGGGTGTACTTGGTAGCCGTGTTGGTTTGAGACAAAAAACATACAAAAAAACTAGAACTCTTGGTTTCAAAATGATACATTTTATTAGACCAACTGGAAAACAGCAAGAACATTGTCCTCTTCTGCAAGCTTTTGGGACATTCACATTTATTTTTATAATTTATTATTTATAATGAACACTTACACTTATTATTTATAATGAACATTCACTATTACTATAAAACATTGGGTCTCTTTTATATACAACCAAGACAATTAATTCTCCCTGGAAAAAAGATCTGGACAGTGGAATACGCTAGATTTTAAAAAATGTTTTTTTAAAAGAAGTGCACATCCACTTTCTACCTTCCCTTTGAGGTCAGGATTCACTGAAATCACAGGTGACTGAATTAGTCTGCTCTATCAATTATGTAGCAACTTTTAATTTCATTATGTAATACAATTTCTGGTAACTGGAAAAAAAGTTAAGGGACTTTTAAAATGAAACTGTTTTCCGGAGCAGATAGGAAGCTCCTGACAAATGAATTCCATTACAGTTGAGCTATGCAACTTTATATAACTTGAAGATCTGATCCACTATTTTATACATACTGTATGTGTGCCCCTGTTACTAAACTGAACCTAAAAAGCCTGTAGAAGAAACAGAACCTAAGGATGACTACGGAGGTTTTTTCCACTTACTAGAGCTGAAATAATTTCTCTGCCTAGGGATTTTTCTTCCATTTAGGATTTGAAACATAATTGTTTTTCTTAGCTTACTCTTGAAGCTTGCATCTTCTCAGTAACTATACAGTATATTATGTCAGTACCCAGCAACAACACAACTTCGATAAGTAGAAAATGGCAACTTGGGCAGCAGTTACCACGAGATAGGAGTTCAGGATCCTGAGGAAAGGAAGGATGGAGAGCAGCAGAGTAAGGACCCTGAACTTCAGAAAAGAAGGATTCAGGTCACTCAGGGAACTCATAGGCGGGATCCCCTGGGAAGCAAGTCTAAGGGGAGAGGAGTCCAGGAAAGCTGGCTGTACTTTAAAGAAGCCTTACTGAGGGTGCAGGAACAAACCATCCCAAAGCGTAGTAAGATTAGCAAGTATTGCAGAAGACCAGTTGGCTTAGCAGGGAACACTTAAGTAAACTAAATCACAAAAAGGAAGCCACAAGAAGTGGAAACTTGGATGAATAACTAGGAAGAATATGAGCATTGCTCAGGCATGCAGGGATGAAGTCAGGAAGGCCAAGTATGTTGGTAGCAGGAGGAGGATCAGAGAGAGAATGGGGGAGGCAAACTTGTGCCAGAGGATGCAGAAAAGGCTGAAGTACTCAATGCCTATTTCACCTTAGCCTTCACAGGCAAGGCCAGCTCCCAAACTGCTGCACTGGGCAGAACAGTTAGAGGAGGAGGTGAGCAGCCAAAAGTGTCAAAAGGACAGGTAATTTAGAAAAGCTGGACATACACAAGTCCATGGGGCTGGATGAGATGCACCTGAGGGTACTGAGGGAGTTAGTTGGCTATTGTGATTGCAGAGCCATTGGCCATCATCTTGGAAAACTCTTGGTAATCAAGAGAGGTCCTGGATGATTGGAAAATGGCAAACATAGTGCCCATTTTAAGAAAAAGGAAAAAGGAGCATCTAGGGAACTGCAAACCAGTCAGCCTCACCTCAGTCCTTGGAAAAATCATGGGGCATATCCTCAAGGCATCCATTTATAAGCACTTGGAGGGGAAGGTGATTAGGAACAGTCAGCATGGATTCACCAAGGGCAAGTCATGCCTGACCAACCTGATTGCCTTCTATGATAAGGTGACTGGCTCTGTGGATGCAGGGAGACCAGTGGATGTGGTGTACCTTGATTTTAGCAAGGCTTTTGATACAGTCTCCCACAACATACTCTTAGGCAAGCTTAGTGAGTATGAGCTGGAAGAATGGACTGTAAGGTGGATAGAAAACTGGCTAAAGCATCAGGCCCAGACTGTAGTAATCAATGGTTTGATGTCCAGTTGGCAGCTGGTATCGTGAAGTGCCCCAGGGGTTGGTCCTGAGGCTGGTTTTGTTCAATATCTTCATCAATGACCTGGAAGATGGCACAGAGTGCACCCTTGGCAAGTTTGCAAATGACACTAAGCTGGAGGGTAGGGCTAGGATTCAGAGTGACCTAGACAAATTGGAGGATTGGGCCCAAAGGGATCTTATGAGGTTCAACAATGACAAGGTGCAGCAAACTCTTTCACTTAGGATAGAACAATCCCATGTACTAATACAAGCTGGGGGCTAACTGGCTGGGCAGTAGCTCTGCAGAAGAGGACCTGGGGTTACAGTGGACAATAAGCTACATGAACCAGCAGTGTGTCCTTGTAGCCAGGAAGGCTAATGGCATACTGGGCTGCATTGGTAGGTGTGTTGCCCGTGGGTCAAGGGAAGTGATTATTCTCCTCTATTCAGCACTGGTGAGACCACATCTGGAGTACTGTATTCAGGTTTGAGCCCCCCCCCTACAGAAAAGATGTGGATAAATTGGAGAGAATCCAGTGGAGGGTAACAAAAATGGTGAGGGGGCTGAAGAACATGACCAGACCTGGACACAGGCAAACCTGGCAGCTGCCCAGGGCCCAGACAGGTTGGCGGCCTGAAAATGAAAACAAAAAATTGCAGCTGCAAAAAAAAAAAGGTTTTAATATTATGCATATAAGGGACTGGCAGCGTTAGCAACTGAGAATGAACTGTTTAAAGACATCAATATGACAGATGTGTAAAGACTTTTACAACAACAAACGCTGCATAGAGAGTGGATTTTATATAAACATAATATAATAAAAAGATTTGATTTGAACATTTGATTTTTTTTTTTTTACATTACATCTTATATTCATTGTCTATTAAAATTTATAAAAATGATAATTTTTTCCTGTTGTCAGATTATTATCATTATCTATGGGGTGCGGGGGGGCTGATACACATAAGTTTGCTTGGGTTGGCAGGAGTCTAGGTACAGCATTGGACATGACTCTTCAGGACAGGCTGAGGGAACTGGATTTATTTAGTCTGGAGAAGAGAAGACTAAGGTGGTATTTAATAGGAACCTTCAACTACCTGAAGCAGGGTTCAAAAGAGGATGGAACTAGATTGTTCTCAGTGGTGGCAGATGACAGAACAAGGAGCAACGGTCTTAAGTTGCAGCAAGAGAAGTTTAGGCTTGATACTAGGAAGAATTTTCTCAGGAGAAGGGTAGTAAAACACTGGAACAGGCTACCCAGAGAGGTTGTGGAATCTCCATCCTTGGAGACTTTTAAGTCTTGGTTAAACAAAGCTTTGGGTGGGATGACCTAGTTGAGGATGGTTCTGCTTTGAGCAGGGGGTTGGAGGATGGGATTCACCTCCAAGGAGGATTACTCCGCGCTGCAGGGACCAAACCAGGAAAGCCAAGGCTGCAACTGAACTCCAACTAGCTTCAGGCATCAAGGACAACAAAAAGTCCTTTTTCAGATATG
>NW_017728910.1:42737916-42745562 GCF_001723895.1 Crocodylus porosus
TTGGATGCTTATCTTGCTGGGATCCTATGACCCCAGCTGACTTCCTGCCCTTTGGGCAGGGGGCTGGACTCGATGATCTCCTGAGGTCCCTTCCAGCCCTTATTTTCTATGATTCTATGAATGAGATGTGTCAGACATATCAGAAGAAGGTAAGTCCTGCTTACATCGTCACTATGCTCATTAACATTAGCAGTTAGCTTCATTACTTAGCCAGAAATGCTACAAATATTATACGTTACTGTATGGTAAGAAAGGAGATATGTAGTCAATCATTAGTGAAAGTCAATGAGCATTGTTTGAAAGTTTAAGATAAAAGTGCAATGGTAAATTGGGACATGAAAAATCAATAAGTCTTATGTTCCAAAGGAGAGGGGATACAATTATAATGAAAATTCACAAAGCACAGAAACAAGCGCGCACGCACGCACACCCTTACCATTGTACAGTGTCAATAGACATCAAAGACTATCAAATTCTAGGGGAAAGTAAAAGGTGTTCAGATGTGTCATCGACATTACAATCTCATATTAACTACCCATATCAAGATGGATGATCCTGACGTATCAAAATGTATGTATATTTCACACACATGTAGCCTGGTGACCTTGACAGATTCTGTGATGGAATTTTACTCTGGTTCAGCATAAAGTGACTTGCATCCATTGATAAAAACACAACAGGACAAGATTTGACTAGTTCATGAAGCCTCAGTTCATCAGAGAACTTCCATCAACATCAATACTTTGCTGAATTGGGTGGATTAAAGCATGTACATAAAATTAAATGCCTGTTTTAAGTATTTTGATAAATTGATGCCTAAACTCTTCATTGATTAATGGATTTCAAGGCCTAAAGAAATCATTTTGATCATCATGTCTGACCTTGTGTATAACATAGACCATTGATCTAACCCTTCTTTAAAGTGAAATCAGGTACATCCATCAAATCTATACTAGTATAGCAAATTATAAATGAATACCAGAGAAATTTAGATGAACCAAGTACTTTCTGTTAGAGAAAAAAGGCAGATGGTTTATTGTAAAGTATTACAGAAACATGAATGGTCTTTTAATATGGTAGCTCTTGCACTGACAAGTATAATATTTACATTTCAGTCGTTACTTTGAGTAACAGTTAAATAAATTATAGGTCACATTTTAGGATGTTGGTTCCTAAATTTCAAATGCAAAAAACAATAGGAGGGGGAAGAGAGACATTGTATGCACAAACCCTGATTTTGATACAAAATTAGGTAATTGGCATTACTGCATAGTGTTATGTGGTAGCTATACGTAAATGCAGGCTCAGCAGACATACTTCTGATTTTTAAGGTAACTATTTGGCCTAAATTTTGCTTTAGAGTGATTTAGACTGACATTTAGCATTATAGACAAAATTGCTAAGAAAAATGCAGCTTGTAAAAATATCTATATAAATATATTTTTCCTGTTAAAAATAGCTGAGAAGAGAAACACTGGGCTATGCAATGCCTCCTACGTAAAGTTTACAGTCAGCATGGATCAGTACAGGTCCATCGGATGTGCATTAGCAACACATATGCTAGTGGTTTGCAGCCTACTCCCATCAGAAGTTTGGTGCTGGTCCTTGGGCCAGCGTTCCATGATTTTTTTTTTTTTTTGGGGGGTGCAGTGTAGTTTGGAAAGAGGTGGGGGAAACGACAATGAATGCGAAGCACTATTTGACTCATGGGAGAACTAAAGAGACAGCGTGACTGACAATCCTACCAGGCTCCAATGTAAGATGCAGGTGGAATCTGACCTGCGCTGGTTTGCAATAAACGTTTGATTTTTTTTTTTTTTCCCCATAGAATCAAAGCAGAAAATTTTACCTAAAAGTAGAAAAAAACTAATTATAATTTTTTTGTGGAGACTGGGAATCATAAATACATATGGACCTGAACTATGAAAATGTTTTGCTATGAGAAGAAAATGAAATGATAGCAATGCTAAGGCCCTCAGTGAGCAAAACATTTAAACATATGTTTAACTTTAAAAGGACATGGACACATACTGACTGGTGTGTTGAATTGGGATGGACTAAAGTATGTGCCTATATGCTTTGCTGAATCACTACTAAATTCTAAATTCCTAAATGATTTTAATGAACTAACTGTGTGAACCATTCTATAGACTTCAGTCAGAATGCTTATATGCTTAAAATTAAGTAGTAGTGCTTTGGGTCAAATTAATCATCATCTTTAAATATATGGATTATGTATACTTATGATTTTTCCACTCAGTTTACCAGAATGCTACCTGTGTGGGTTTTTTGTAAGTACCAAGAGAGGCCTTAGAGAATGGTCATATGGGCTTTTTTCATTTGTATTGTTCATGGAGCCCTTATAGGTTTAGTTCTACCAAGGTAGTGCTTAAAAGAATTTTATGCCATGTATGAATCTACAGTTTTAATTAAAACTTGAACTCTTCAGAAAAACACCCTTCTAAGCAATATAAGCAAAATATTCCAATAGGCAGGGGAAAGCATTTATCCCTATGTTACAATTACAAAATTCCAGATTCCTGTTTTATTCCAGTTGTATGTGGCAAAAGGTTACTAGAAAATCAGATGTGATTGATACACTCAGAATAGTTTGATTAGCAAAATGACATGTAGTGAGTACAGTTGGGGCAAAACTTGTTTTGATGGTATAATAAAATAGCATCATAGAAAGTTAGGACTGGAAGGGACCTCAGGAGATCTAGTCCAACACCCTGCTCAAAGCAGGACAGGTCCAAACTAGATCATCCCAGCCAATGCTTTGTCTAACTGGGTCTTAATGCCACAGCTTACGTTGAGATGTCAGTAAATACATTAGCAGTGGGAAGGAAAAATGCATCTGCTTGTAACTAAAGAAGAGATTATAAAGATTAAAGATCTCTGGCTGAAAGTTGATATTCTTTAAGGATTTTTGGTGGCTTACCTCTCCCTCCACTTCCCAAAAAAATAAACCAAAAACCCCCCAATATTTTTGCCTTGTATATAAAATATGTCTGAGGTACCCCATTAACATTTCTAATTACAAAATAAAGCAGTATTCCAGATAAGATTAGTAATACTGAATTCCAAGAAAATACTCACCTATTGGTAGGCAATTTACTTGGTATTTCGTTGGCTTGCAAGCTACCGGTCTTATGTTTGCAAGCTACCGGCATTTTTATGATAACAGAATTGTGATTTTCTTAATGATAGGTTCCTCATCACAAGATACTGAGCAAAATGCCTCTGCCAAGCCTCCTCCTTGACCAAGTCCCCACAAAAAGGGAAAAGTAGAACCTACTGGAAATTGAATTGCCCCAGTAGGCTATATCCAGCACTAAAATAGAACTGCTTTTCACCTCCACATTTTGTTATGACAGAACAGTCTTAGGTTACAAGAAAAAGAACAAACATGATTTAAATCTAAAATGTGCTGGTAAGATAGCTTTTATGAAACTAAAAATCTCTATGAAATATTAAAAAGGTTCCAGTGTTCCTGTGTATCCTTAAATGCTTACCAATTCAGAAGAGCTTTTTGCCACTCTTGTCAAGCATTTTGTCACTTATGACTCAAGACACAATGACAGACTCAGGGCCTGATCCCACAAGATTCTCAGTAAATGAAGCTAACAACAAATCAATAGGAGCTAAAAGTGCTCTGCATCTCAGCACCTTGCAGGGATCTGTCCCTCATTTGCCAGGAGGACTCTGAAGGCTTTTCACAAGGTCATGGTCCGATATGTTTCCAGGAGTGGGAAAACTTAAGTGAAAAAAGAAAATACCCAGTCAAAGGCTCTGGCCACTTTCCAAGACTATAAGCCCCTGAAGTCATCAAAAGTAACAGGAAAAGTTTATATGACAACGAAGTCCAAGGCAAAAACTGATGTAATAGAGTCCTTTTTACTTGGGGGTCTATCATCATTAAAGGCACCTACTTTGGTGCCCAAACTAGTTCGGTGTCTCAACTGAAAATGTCATTCCCGTTAGCATGGTTTACTTGTTAGGGATGTCATGTACACAGAATTGGAGCGATCACCACACTGGAATGATTCCTTATTTCTTCGATCCTTTCTCTCATCTTACTATGAGGGTTAGAGAGGTAGGAATTTAAGAGGTGTGGGTAAGAGCCACCAGAGGAGACGTTAGTCTTTCCCCACAAGATGCTTTAAAGTTGCCTCTTCATTGGAGACTTTGTGCTGTCAGCTGCTTCACTTAGGAATAAAACAGTGTCGTGCCAAATACTTCAGTCCCTTGCAGCCAAAGTGCTGAGGTATAGGAAAGGCTGTGAATGTATCACATAATTATCATTTAAATGCAAAGGGGAAATTATGACCAGAGATCTGTTTTCTGGGAAGCAGAAATGGACTGAATGGAAGGTTTGCTTTTGATTCTCCTGCTGATAGACTGATTTAAATGAGAACAATGACTGAGAAAGTCAATAGAATGTGAGACTTGCATTGCAAATCTGTTTCTAGGGTGGAAAGAGATTAATAAAACATAATATGAGAAAGTTTTTAAAAATATGCTTCTCCCAGATTGAAGCAAGGGAGGTGCTTGCAGTAAGCACTCCAAAAATAAACGTGCTGTGATTAAGGTTTACTATACCTTTGTGAAGCTTCCACAATTAATGCTATAAAACAGGTAACTTAATGGACAATCAGGAGTTTATAACCCCCTTGATTTTATTGCAAGGTTTCCCTCTGTTAAACACCTGGGGATGAAAATTAAGAACTGTTAGATTTTCTAAAATGGCATCTTCCAGACCAAAGAATATATCTTATTTTACTTATGGTCAACCCACCCAGGAGGAAATATTTAAATGTAGAGCTCACAGTGAAACCCGCTTTTAGTAAAATCACCACATGCTGCTGGCTTAATGAAAGTGGTCTTCTAACAAAATTGTACTGTTTAGGGTATTCCCTCAAGGCAGGAGGTTATTTGATAAGGGTTGACTCATGTATAGATTTTCACTCTATTTAGACAGATACAAAATGAATGAATTCCCAAGTAGCAAGATATAGTTGGAAAGAGTCAGTCTGCCTTTTCAACAGGTTTCTTTAATAGGAGAAATTTGGCCAGAGGTCAGAACAAAGTATGCAAGTAGAACACAAGAAGGAAATCAAGTTGATTTATATTAACAGTGACAAAGATTAAGTAGGAAGTCAGGGAGCAGCACTCTAGGAAAGAAAGGTCACAAAACAGAGTGAACAGAATGTGTGTCAGAAGAGCTGACTTTAGTTTTCACATTCTTCTCAGAATGAACTAGTCTCTTTTCAATTTTCCTTCCAGATTTTGAAATATAATATTAATATTACTATGATGTGGTTAAAGATAGAATTGCATCTAACTTTTTATTTTGCTGCTTATGACACAATGTTGATGGCCTTAGGGAACCTTACCAAGATGACCAAGATGGATGTTTTAGATCATAATGAATATGTAAAGAGGTATGGCCAGTTTTAAAAACTGCCAGAACCCTGCTATTTTCAACTCAATTTGCTGAATTCTGAGCATTATTAGAAAGTCTGACCAGTGGTTAAAGACAGGAGGAAAATTCCCAAGAGCATATTTGTAGCACTTAAACCTCCATGGAGGAGTGAAAAAATAGGGAGAATACAGAACTATTACCTAGGGAAAACACTGGGTCAGATCCTTACCCTGTATGAATTGGCAAAAGTTCCCCATGTGTCAGTGGAGTTGCACAAGATTGAATCTGACCACTGACTGCATTTTTCTCCCTCTAGAGATAGGGCAGTCATCTCCCACACAAACTGTAAGCTGTGACTAAAGACATGATAGTTTTAAAATGATAATTTAAAAAGAACAACTTTCTATTGCTTTTATGTTTTGTATCTAAGGACCTATGAAAGGAAGAAACATACCATTGTTTTTGCACTTATATAGAATTCCTTTTTTACATATAAAATAAGTTGTGAAAGGTACTGTACAAATGTGCATGGCTTTCTAGATAATAGTTCATAAGTGTCCCTGTAAAATAACCTGAAGAGTACCAAGACTGAAGTGACTGATTTTTTTCAGAAATTGACGGAAAGTACTTTGCAAAAAATTACACCTACACAGAGGTCATGTAGACTGCAAATGCTGGATAAGACTGTGGAAGAAGGAATTAATTTTACAGTGAATTACTGTAAGCAGCAAGTACAATTACTACATGTACAAGCCCATACAGCCAGATAGGGTGACCCGAGGGTACTGAGGGAGTTAGCTTATATGATAGCAGAGCCGCTGGTCTTCATCTTTGAAAACTCATGATGATCACGATGATTGGAAGAGGACAAATATAATGCCTATCTTTAAGAAAGGGAAGGAGGATTCAGGGAACCACAGACCAGTCAGCCTCGCCTCAGTCCCTGTAAAAATCATGGAGCAGGTCCTCAAGGTGGCCATTCTAAGCATCTGGAGGAGATGGTGGTGATTAGGAATGATCAGCATGGATTCACCAAGGGCAAGTCATGCCTAACCAACCTGACTGCCTTCTATGAAGAGATGACTGGCTTTGAGAATGCAGGGAGAACAGTGAACATGACATGCCTTGACTTTAGCAAAACTTTTGATACTGTCTCCTACACGATTCTCACAAACAAGCTATGGAAGTAGGGGTTGGATGAAGGGACTGTAAAGTAGAGAGAAGAGAAAACTGGCTGGATCACTGGGCTTGGAGGGTAGTAGTCAATGACTCTGGTATCAAGTAGAGTGTCCAAGGGGTTCATCCTGCGGCTGGTTTGGTTCAATAGCTTCATCAAGAACCTTATAAGGATGGAATAGAATGCACCCTCAACAGGTTTACAGATGACACCAAGCTGGGGGGTGTAGTAGATACAATGGACGGCCTAGACAAATTGGAGGATTGGACCAAAAGAAATCTCATGAGGTTCAATAAAGACAGATGCAAAGCAGTGCACTTAAAATAGAACAATCCCATGACAGGTACAGGGTGGGGACTGACTGGCTAAGCAGCAGCTCTGCAGAAAAGGATCTGGGGGTTAGAGTGGACAATTAGCTGAATACGAGCCAACATGCTGCAAAGAAAATTAACAGTATACTGGGCTGCATTAGTAGGAGCATTGCCAGCAGATCGAGGGAAGTGATTTTTCCTATTCATTTTGCACTGGTGAGGTCACATCTGGAATACCGTGTCCAAGTTTTTGTCCCCCCACTACAGAAAAATTGGAAACAGTCCAGTGGAGGTCAGTGAAAATGGTTAGGGGACTGGAGCATGTGACTGCTGAGGAGAGGCTCAGAGAACAGGCCTTATTTAGTCTGAAGAAGAGAAAACTGAGGGGGGATTTAATAGCAACTTCAACTACCTGAAGGGTAGTTCCAAAGAGTAATGGTCTTAAGTTGCAGCAAGGAAAGTTTAGGTTAGTGTAACAGGGCACCATCTCCAGGGTGTAACTGTCTTATAGTTTTTAGCAAAGACTTTATATTATTTTCTCTTTTCTGTATAACTGCCGCGTGGCACTCTCACATTTATGTAACCTTGAAGTCGACTGTTAATCAAAATGAATGCTTTGTACTTTTCTCCACTGGCATTAAGCTACACATGCGCATTCTGTAAATTTCATTTCTTATCTAAAAGTGTCATTTCTACAGAAATGAAACTTACATAGAAAATCTGCCTAGCAATA
>NW_017728910.1:42745573-42752087 GCF_001723895.1 Crocodylus porosus
ACCTCAATCCCGCCCCACAAGCCGCGCACTCGCACAACTCCGCAAAGCCCGCGGCTCCCCTAAGCGGTGCCGGAGCCGCTAGCCCGGCATTTTGCCACACAGGGGTGACTAAGAAGCTCCTGGAGGCTGAGCAAATTCTTTATACCCTGTTCTTGGGGCAGTCCAACCTTCTTTCACCCACCACACCTTGATGTAAATGGTTATTAAAGCACGGGAGGCTGTCCTGATCTTAAACTAATGATCCTCATATACCAGGGGTCCTTGCCTTAAGGGTTGAATTGTATGGCTCCATTCCTTCCCTACACTATGCCCCATGCCTTGCAGGTGTTTTTAGTCACCAACTGGGTGAGACACTTGTCTCTACTTCTCCAGACAACTTCAGACCTTCCTTCTTTTGTTGGGGTTTTAGCCTTCCCAGCTTCCATCCCTCTACTCTGGCTGGTTCCACAGCCAATTCCCACTATTCTAAGCACAGCCTCTGGATCCCAGCCCTGATCTTGTCCCTTTCAGGTGCCAGGCCCCCAGTCCCTCTCTTCACCCTACTCTGGGCTCTGGGCTTCATGGCCCCACACTCCGCCCTGCTCCATACTCTGGATTTGCTCTGCCTTGAACCTGCCCCCAGCAGGGTTCAAGACAATTACATTCCCCAGGACAGTAATGGGACCTCCAAACCACCCCTTGAGTCTGTCACGGAGGTACTGGGGTGCTCCGTGCCTGAGAAGAAGATAAGGTGAGCTGCCAATCAACAGGGCAGTGCAGCTGCGGGTTGCTAGGGCAACCAGGCAGGTCATGTGGCCAGGAGGGGGCAGGGCCAGGCCCTTATAAACAGCTAGGCCAAAGCCCAGCTAGCAGTTCCCTTCTGGCAGCCGCAGGAGCAGGAGCTCTGTGGCTGAGCTGAGCGGCCTGAATTGGTAGTGGCAGCATTGGGGTGCTGACTGGCTGCAATGATGCTGGGGATGAGAACACCTTGATGAGAGGTATGGTTGGAGGCCCTGGGGGGGGCTCAGTGTTTATGTTATGAGCAGGAGGCTCTGTGTTTTATGTTGAAGCCAGGTGGCTGGTGTTTTGGTTATAGTTATACCGGAGGACCGGGTGAGGCTGTAGGGGAGTGAGGAGGCCTCAGGGGCCTCCCCAGCAGCCTGGGGGTTCCCAGTGCCTAGTAGGGGCACAGTGCCAGTGGGGCATTACAGTTTGCGCCGGAGAGGCACGGTGTTTGTGCCAGAGAGAGGCACGGTGTTTGCCCAGTGGGGCAAAGGACCCAGAGAAGGGTCAAGGGGGCCAGGCATGGCTGCGGCCACCTGAGCCCCAAGCACGAGGAGCGCAGTGTAGGCCCAGTAGGAGGGCAAGCGCCGTGGGGAGCATGGCGTGGGCCCTAGAAAGGGCAAGGCCCCAGAGGGGGACAGAGAGCGCGTGCAGAGAGCGCGGCACAGGCCCAGAGGCAGGGCAACGGCCGCAGAGAGAGGGCAAGGCTCCAGAAGGGCAGAGAGCGCGTGCGAGGAGCGCAGACGTGGGCCCAGAAGGGGGGCAACGGCCGCGGATAGGGCAGCAGAGAGCCGAGAGGGACGAGAGGCACCAGAGGCGCGGTAGAGGCCCTGAGAGAGGCGCAAAAGCCCAGAGGTGGGCGATTTAGGCCCCAGAGCAGGGCAGTAGGCGGAGAGCCAGGCCCAAGGGGCGCCGGTGACGGGGCGGCGGCAGAGAGCCAGGCCCAAGGGCGTCAGGCAGGTGATGAGCCCGGGGTGCTAGAGAGAGCAGCAGAGGGCAAGGAACCGCACAACATCCCACGCATACCCCTTAAGGGAGGGGTGCACAGAGGCACCCCATATGGAGTAGGGGCAGGACCATTACGTACCATTCACCAGGGAGATAGAGGCAGCCTCCCATTTAAAACTCATTTAAGATCAAAGTCGTGGCGGGCGAGAATCTGAGGGTGCTGAGTACAGCCTTGAGTGACGGTAGGGGGCGCTAGGGAGTTCACGGCTGCTCCTAGGTCCCACTCCCTCACAGAGTCCCAACCCACACCACCAGTACAACTTACATTAAAACAGTTCAGCCTCCTGTTAGGCATCCAAACCCTCGCCAGGCTTAATATAAAAGTTACTTTGCCTGTATAACAAGCATCCATTTCTGCCTCAGGTACCTCTTTCTTGTCCCAGGCCTGCAGACCTGCTTTTTTCCAAGACCACTGTAGATTCACAGGCTCCACCACGCTGCTGCCAGGAGCTCCGCACTTCACGACTCTCAGGGCTGGCTTCCTTGACTGGCATGTAGCTCTGAAGTGACACCTCTTCTGGTCATGTGATGCTCCCAGTCAGAGGACCTGACTACACGTCTAACCTTTGACCCTGGCTCTACAGGCTGTCTGTGCTATAAAGACTCTGCCCTTAAAGGGTCAACACTCTCCAGTAACAGGGTTAGGATTCCCTGTTACAGTTAGATATTAGGAAAAACTCTCTCACTAGGAGAGTAGTAAAGCACTGGAACAGGTTACCCAGAGAGGTTGTGAAATCTCTGTCCTTTAAGATTTTTAAGACACAGCTGGATAAAGCCTTGGGTGGGATGATCTAGATGGAGATGGTCCTGCTTTAAGCAATGGGTGGACTAGATGACCTCCTGAGGTCCCTTCCAGCCCTAATTTTCTATGATTCTATGAAAAGAGGGCAAGAAAAGATATCAATAATATAAATAATGCTCATCTGCCCAGAGCTTTGTACTGTGTTCACTAAGGCAACATACAGACATTCAGCTTCCCTTGAGAGAGATGCTGCTCTTCCAGAGAAACCAAGATTTTACAGATATTCAGGATTTGTCTCCCAGAGCAAAAGTGGCCACTCCAGGAGAAAAGTAACTTGGAAACAACCAGGTTAAATCACTCCTGGGAGAGTTTCTCTTTTCTTCTGGGACAGCAAATGTCTGTACAGCTTACCCTTCTAAGAGAAGTAGGTATAGGATGTCCTCCAGCATCCAAGGGTGCTTTGCTCTTGTTTCTCCCAGGGAGACAGTATAGTGCTCAAACTGGACTCTTCTACGCCAGCCAAACAAGGAGAAGAACTTGCCTCCTTCACAATCCCATGATGTGCTGCAGGGAGCCAAAGGCTGACTGAGCAGTGGGGGTTAGCCAATCATGACAGCAATGCATAGGGCAGCCCTCTGTCACCAGACAGATTGAGGGAGAGCGCTGAGTATGCTGAACTGCATGCATAGGGGCCCCATGGTTTTGCAGAATCAACACTGACAGCTCCCTGCTTTTCTAGGGCCCAGCACTTGAACGTGTCTTCAGGTGTGTCTGGGTCAGGTTTATTTTACCAGGAGAACAAACTCAGAAGAATTTCCCCAGGTCATCTGCACATGGTGTACACAGTCTACCTGAGAGTTTTACAATCTTTAATATTCTGATAGTAACAAGGCTGTTGCCCAATTTAAATATGGAGGAACAGTGGTAGAGAGAAAGTGATTGTCCAGCATCACCCCAAATCTATGGAAGAGTAAAGAAATGAACCCTGCATCACCAGAGTCCCATGCTTAACTCCTAATTGCTTGTCTATCATCCACCTCAAAGATATTTTAAAATAATCTCTTGCATATGTACACACACACATGCTGTCTGGAATAAAGACGAAAAGAATTTTAGCACTGACCCATTCTCAGATAGGTCTCAAATGAATGAAATAAAATAAGCATAAGAAAAAACTGGCTAACACAGGAGATGGAAAAAAACAGCAGAGTATCTCTTTCTTTAGACAAAACACACTGCTGTAAGTAATGAGAGAAAAAAGGAACATCTCTCTCCTACCACCATTCTCCCTTCACTGCCCTCACCTCACTTGAAGATAGTGCTTTGATGGTCATTGGCAAAAGAACATGTAATGGCTTAAGTGCAGAATAGTAAAATATTAATTCTTGTGCCCTAGTTTCATGTGCATGTGCAATATCCATAAGTGTGAGTAGTTACTTCTTTTGGTTGCTTGATAAAAAATTGATCAGTCTGATCAGAAAGAACTTCTTAAAAAGCCTATTTTAACGAAGTGTAAAAACTAAAAAAAAATCAGCACAACAAAAGTACCTTTTGTCTGTATATAAAACCCCACAAGAACAGTTATGTGCAATAGCACTAATTATAGTTTTCATTCAATTCTGCTTTTACCAGTTCATTCTTCTAAATGTAAAGCTCTCTAAATTCTGACAATAGCACACCAAGTGCAGTCTAACTCAGAATAAATATAGCTAGTGCATTTCCTAATCTAAGTTTATCTGAAATATGAAACAGGTATTTTCCTTTGTCTAGGTAACCTATTTCATAAAGTTTTCTCAATGAATTATGAATTCTTAGTGCTGCTGCCTCTGTCTCTGCTTGAGCCTGGCTCCCTGCACAGCCTGGCTGGAGTGGGGCAAGATGGGCTCTGGAGCTTCCCACGCCCGGGACAGCTGGGGACAGAAGCAAGCGGGAGATGGGGGAAGGGAGGGGATGCTGAGAGCAGGAGAGGATTCTTGCCTATTTTGGGACTTGGAAGGAGTCCTTGCTGGTGCTTCTGTAGCATGGTTTGCCCACCCCAGTGGGAGGCAGTATGGGGAGGCTAGGAACCAGGGCACAAACACCTCTGAAGCACTGGCTGCTGCTCCTGCATCCCCCTTTTGCAAAAAAGGTGTCTTGATGCCTACCTTGCTGGGGTCATCTTACCCCAGCACTCTTTCCTGCCCACATGCAGGAGGGATGGACCTGATGATCTGTAAGGTCCCTTCTAGACTCTAATATCTATGAAACTATAAACTATGAAACTATGAACTTAAAAAAATAATTAGAAAGTTAAAATCAATAAAGCTTAATCTTGCACTTTAAATTTCTTCCCAGTATTTTTAGCTGGCTTTCATTTCACATTCACAGTTTAACCTGCATCCTTAAATATACTTCCAGTTTCCTTGGTATGTCTGGATTTTTGCATTTTTAGTCATTATAAAGGCAGACCTCATTATCTCATTTTTCTGTTAAAAAGAAGTGATCTTGATAACAGTTTGATAAGACCCTTGCTATAATCTCTATTTATTTCACTCTGGTATAGCCTTGCTTATTGCCAAGAGGAATATGAGATCTTCTGTGATTAAGAGTCCGTCTCAAGGCCAAGTATAAGAATTAACATCATTTTCAGTAAAACAGGTTCAAGGAATGTTTTAGGAGATTGTACATGCTCTTTAAAACTAAATAATGCTGTTGTTTGGCTTCTTATTTTGGTTCACTAATATTAATAAATGCAGTAGTGACAAGGGATCAGTCAGTCTAATAAAGGTAACATAAACAAAATATTAGCGCTAATGCATATGAAATTATATTATACAGTATGCTGAGCTATTAAAGTATACTTTCCTTTTACTTTAATAATGCAAGTCACTGTCCTTGCTATCTATTTAGAAATTATTTAAACTTCTAAAATGTATCTACCCTATGGCTTGAAAGTTAGTCAAAGTTAGTTATTTCATTCCAGGCTCACTTAACCATTTTTCAGTGTAGGGAACTTTTACATGGTGAGTCTGTCTAAAATACATAAAAGGAATTTAAAAGGTGCTGCATGAAGTTTTTTATGCTTTTGAGAGCTTTCGCCAAACCCTCTGGGAAAAGAAGGTTCAAAATCATTGCATAGCTTTCCTGTTCCTAAATGTCCTCTTAATAGTTTGAGAAATCTAGGTAATTTTGTTTAAAGTTTTAGCCTACACATCCACTTTAACTATACAGCAGGTATAGATAAAATGTTACAACCCCCTAGTGTGGATAAAGTTTCATCAGTATAAAAAGCATCTCTCTCACTACAGCTTATTTCTGCCTGAAAAGGGAAAAAACTATCCTGGTGTAAGTTACTTTTATACAGCAGTAATGACGTTCAAAGTAGGACTTGTACCGATTGTTTGCTGAAGTTTGTTTGGTTGGGGAGGAAAGGGGCTCCTTTTGTTTTAAACATGAAACTTCATAGCATATTTTCTTACTATCAATAGGCCATGTTTGGCTACTTATTTTTTAGGTGGAATTTTAATGATGTTTGATTTTCAGTCCCACAGGACCAGCTTCTTCCATGTTGAACTCTGTCTTACTCTTTCCGTAAAAACATTTGTTTCATTTGAATGTCTTCCTTCTGAATAAGAGAATCTGACCCCAGAATTACTGGTTATTTCACCCTCATCCTGATTTACTCCATCTTCTCCTTAAACAAAGGGCAATACACAGAAAGATTAATTTCCGAAAAGTCATAGATGTCAGCATTAGTCTCTAGAATAAAACTGTGTATTCATGTCATATTTCTGTAACTCCCGACAACAGTTTCTGTAGAAGTATCTGGGAGTTGGAGAGTTGTGGGACATTATCATAGAATCATAGAAGTTGGGTCAGAAGGGACCTGGTAGATCTTCAAGTCCGACCCTCTGCCTGGGCAGGAGAAAAAAACTGGGCTCAAATGATCCCAGCTAGGTAGGCATCAAGCCTCCTCTTAAAGACCCCCAGGGTAGGAGCCAGCACCACTTCCCTTGGAAGTTG
>NW_017728910.1:42752377-42759665 GCF_001723895.1 Crocodylus porosus
ACCCCAAGATCCCTTTCTGCCTCCATGTTTTCAAGAAGGGAGTTCCCCATCTTTTTTAAGTGTGCTGCTGGTTACTACTGCCGAAGTGCAGCACCCTGTACATGTCAGTATTGAAACACATCCTATTTTTGTTAGCCCACCCCTGTAACCTATCCAGGTCTTGCTGCAGTCTTTCCCTCCCTACTAGTGTGCTCACCTCACCCCAAATTTTGATATCATCAGCAAATTTAAACAGGTTGCTTTTTCACCCCATTGTCCAAATTGCTGATAAAGAAATTGAACATACATAAGAACTGTGAAAAACAAAGGAGCAAGAGAGGCAAGGAAAGATTTTTCCAGTTAGTTTCTAGGCAGATGCTTCTCCACACCTTTATCTCCCAAGAATCTCAAAGCTGGGACCACTGCTGGAAGCCATCTCCTGCCACCAACTCTTTTCTGGTATCAGCCTACCTTCCCTCACACACTCCTTCCTAGTTCACCTCTGCCCTGAGAATAATAAAAGAGTAGGTGAGGGAGAATACATATACTACACAGACAGAAAATAACAAAGCAAGAGTTCTTAATGCCTTTTAATCAGTAAACAGACCTTGGTCTTCAACAATCTGAAAAACAAAGGATAGTACATGCAGAATGCCACAAATATTAATTAATTCAGGATCTGCATCATTTTGATGTACAGAACATGATTTTATTCATGAATGGTCTCATTAGAAGCCAACAGGCTGAAAGCAATGGACAATTAATATGACTTAGGAACTATTCTTATGGAAGTGAAATATTGAATAATACTGACCATATTTAAAACAGAAAAATGAAACCTCATGCACACATAAGTGTACATCATTCTTTCTTTCAAACCAAAGTCTGAAAAAACATAGTTTTCTTGTGTATAAAATTAGGAATTTCATGGAAAAGTAACAACCATCAAATCAGACAGTAACAGAGTAAGCCACTCTAGGAAAAAGATCCAAATTGCTACTGTTCAAACTGGCAACGGATACCCCAGTTACAAAATGTTTTGGGCCAATAAATCCTAGTTTTAACCAATAACTTACTACTGGGTCGCAACCGACATCAGGTTACTATGGAGGATAAATACTCTATAACTAAGGAATCAGGGCTTGTGATTTTTTTTTTTAAGCAAGACAAAAAAGCTCCGTTTCTGCCTGGCAGATTTGGGGAACAATCAGATACATGTATCACCCAGGAGCTTCCAAAATGGCAACTTTAAAAGATCAAGCTAATCTTTAGAAGGTAAAATATTTCCAAATGCAAAGTTGTATCTGTTTAATAAAAACAGAAAATAAGTGGTAATGTAACTTTAAGTCAGCTCTTAGCACAGAAGTTTGCAGAATTAATGTAGCCATGAAATAAACACCTGCTCTCTTGTCTTTTTTTAAAAAACAAGAAAAGGTACCTTGATAAAACAGGCCATTTATCAGTATGTGATTGCCTCCTTCAATGTGACACAAGTTTAGTCTAAAGATCAGCCAATTTCCCTCTCACCACTTTGATTTTTACAATAAAACCTGTAGTACCTGAACTTAACTCACCCAAAAGCTTCTAATGGCAAGGAAAGGGATACTAATTTTATATAAACATTGCTGAGACAGTAAGACAGTGAGTTTGAATAAATTAGTAATGCTTCTCTAGGAATCAAACATGGCACCATGGCATCCCATCCTGGGATGATATATCAAGATATAGGACTTACATTGCTTCCCACAACATATAATTGAAATATATATATATATGGACCATAGACATCTCTATTACCATTAGTTCATAAGGATATTCAACGCTATATATGTGGTAGCTAACAATTAGCATGCCTGTCTTCCTCTAAAAGTCCTTGGAAAAGGGAAGTATTTTATTAGCCATCCACAAAATGGCATATTCCTCCACATACAGAAGTACTGCAAAACTTGGAGGAAATTAAATAGGTAAAATGTATACCCTATGATTCACAATCTTATAATCTAACTAGGGAACAGGCTGTCATTGTATTATGACAGGTAACATGAAAGACCATTTTTGAGACAGTTAAGATTAGTGCAGAAAGGACTGGAAATTGAGCATTACAAAACAGCTCCGTGCTAACAAAAAATAGAGGACTTCTTCAATTACCAAAGCAGGTCATCTTAAACTACTTTATGTTTCTTTGGTCCAGAATAAGGCCAATGATGCAGCCATATTTAGCCACAAAAGGCACCCATATATTTTGCTGTTACTTGTAAAAACATCAAGATTAGTGGTTTGCCTAAGTAATGAATAAATAAAGACTTTGGATCCTCACTTTAAGTGAATTTATGGTGAGATTTTTACAGGGAATTAAAGACTATAATACACTAAATTAGCACTGACTTTCAATAGCATTAGGGTACTTAAACTCTCTTAGGACCCTTCAAAAAGCCTACCTTTAGAGATTGAAACAATGCCATTTGTCATTTTGGACCCTCATAAAGCTCTCTTTTTATTCTGCAGGGATGTGCATCATAAGTGACAAAAGTGCAGACATGCCTGAACAAACTGTCTCGATCCTGAAGCAAAGGGAATCATCCATAGAGATGCATTTATAACTTTAGCTTCCCTGCTGATTCAATTCTTGGCCTCTCTAGTGGCACTGTGAAAGTGCCAGGTGCAATGGCATATGGTGTGGTCACATATCCAAAAGTCTCGGTGCTCTTGGTTCAAATCCATCTCATAAAGGCCACCGAACAGCTGACAGATGATATCAGCTGGGCTAGATTGATGTAAAAAACAGTCTTAATCAAAGGTTTATATGAAATTCAAGGCCTGGTTCTCTTTCATTATATCAGTTTACACTGACTTAAGTTGAGTTATTCCTGTTTACACCCATAAAAGTGTGTGTGAGGGGTTCGGGGAAGGAATTGGGCCAATGGAGTTCCTGTGGTGTGGTCAGTTTTCCGTGCACCCAGCCAATTCACTGGCAAAGTTGGGTAGAACACGGAGCTCAGTGAAGCATCAATAAATGCTGTTCTTTCGCCTGAACATGACAAAAAGATAGCTGTACGCAAGCAAAGGAAGAGAGCACCAGTCACAGACAGCAGAACAGCACATCCAGAGATACAAATCTACCCATGCTTTGGGAATATAACTTGAGCCTCTGTTCTCCTAAAGACAGCTTAATCCCCAAAGCATCCAGAAGTTGGTGTTAATTTGCTGTCATCTCTTCTACCCCAGTTTGCCAATTAACCACAATGTTACACTACATTTACTTTCTGTACTCCAGATTACATGTCAAATAAAACATCAGCTTTTGCTGTCTTTGTTCATAACTTTTCTTCATTAGCACATCTGGAACCTATCCAAGGCAAGCATCTTAGTAAGGAGCTGAAATCCTGTCAGAAAAGTCCATTAAAACTGTCAAGCTTACTAACAAATCAATTGTGTACCAAAGGACCCTTCTAAAGTTTATTCCTTGCATGTGGTTACTTCAAGTTTAGCACAAAGAAAAACATCCAGATTTAAAATATTAATGGTCTTTAGTTTTATATGTTGTACTGCATCCATCACCCATTTGGGTTTCTTTTTAGTCTGTCAGAAACTAGCTGCAGGCTCCCAGCAGCAGTTAGAACCAACAGTGAACTTCTGTTTGCTCCAGGAGATCACTGCAACTCAGAACACTTTCTGCAAACTCTTCTCAGTTACTGCAGGGAGCTGTACTTCCGTCTGCACCCGAAGTGAACATTATAAACAAGATAGTTTGATGCGAGCACCACATTTTATTAAAAAGATGACAGTGGTAAACATTCAAATTGTTCTAATTAACTTTCATCCATTGGTAAGGTTATCTCAATATTTACATTATTCTTAATTTTGGAAGTAAAGCTAAACCCATAATTTCATCCCTCCCTTGCATTATTTTGTTAGGTGGACAAGATTTTTTAAAAAAGACATTCAGGTTTATTTCTCTATTAGTACAGGATATTGAGAAGTTTGGGGTTTGCTTGGGTTTTTTTTTTTTACTTTCATTTACTTATCTCTTACACATCATGGGGGCAGAGCATGCATGCAAACATACAACAATTTATAACCAACTTGCAGAAAGGGTCAGACTGTGGCTGTATCCAAAAATTCTGACAATGATAAATAGTAGTTTATGTTTGGGCATCACACCAATATGCAAGAAGACAGACAGTCTCTGCTCTACAGAACTTACACTCTAATTTGAAACATAATAAGTGATTATACAAATGATTGGCAAGACAGCAAAAGGATGAGGGCAGCAATGAAATGGTTGTGGCTGTCTATGCTGCACAACCTAAAGGTTTCAATTTAATTTAAGAGATTTTTCCTTATTTATACAAAATATAAACTCTGACAGCAGCTGAATCTAGCCATCCTTATTTGGTGGATATCTTATTAATGTCACAACAGAAGCAGGTGTGGAAAAGGGATTTATTTATAGTACAGTTTGTAGTATAGCGCAGAGCAACGCAAGAGGAGAAATATGGATGGGAACACTAAGGAAGGCTCTTCCCCATAACCTTTCCCCAGAACTTGACTACCAACTTGTGTCTGTTGTGATATAAAGAGGGAAGATGAGCCTTAAGAATTCTGGGGAGGATTAGGACATGTATAAGAGCATTTCCTTTTAAAAAGAAGAGGACACTGAGAGGGAGTTGGGCATTCAACACATGCTTCCACCTCAGTAGGAGAAATGGAGCCTCAGTGATAGTGATAGGGTATATGTGCACTAGTCAACATTTCTGGAAGTTCTGTAGTGTGGAAAAATTTAAATAAAATGTATAACATAGTGGTCAAATCCAGTATCCATGACTGGAACCTGCAGCCCTTATGGGCCTCTACTGACACAACATGCTTGTGAAATAATTACTGCCCATTTTAGAGACAAAAGACTAAAACAAAGCAACAGATTTTTTTGCTAGCTTTAAGCAGAGTTGCATATTTAGGGTCTCAATGGTCTAAAGATTAGCAACACCCAAAATTATAGACCACTTCAAAAAATGATGACTTCATGTAAGCTACAGAGTGTCAGAATCAGGACTATCTTAATCTTGGCCACCTACCTAATCCAACTTGCTTAAACTGGAGGCACCTGACCGGCAGCTGTTAATACTATTAGTGCCATCCATGGTAGTTCCATCAGCACTGTCCTTTCACAAGGCTGCTCTGAAGAAGCCTACAGATATTCCATTACTGGCCCCAAAGAAAGACTGCTAATTTTCTTCTATTTAAACATCCACCCACCATGAAAAAAGCAAGAAAAAGTATTACCTGTAACACAAGCCAAAGCTTGCCTGTTACTATTAAGAAGCTAGTAATGAAGAGAACCCCGGGGTGGGGGCGGGCGGCAGGCTGCTTGCCAAGGCCACTTGTACATGTGATGGGGGTTTAGTTCTCCCTAAATTGAAATGGTGGTTTTTTCATTGGTGGGATTTTTTAATTGTGTCAATTTCAAATTAGGGACTTCTGTCTTCGTGGAAAAGTGACAGGCCCCTGTCAGCTCACCACCCCCACCACAGGCAAGTTCCACCAGAAAAAAAACAAAAAAAGAAACAAACAATGAGGGGTCTGATCCCTCTCCCCCCACCACAAGCCTGCCTGCTTCTCCAGCTGCCAGGGACAAGCTGCCAGCAGGCCCTGAACTGCAGGGGAGCCTGGTCCTTCCCTCCACGGACAGAACTTTGGGCTGGAGCAACCCCCCCCACCTGCTGCCCCCATGGACACACAGACAGATGGGGGCATGGCTCCAGCCAGTGATTTGCATCCATGCACTGTTTTCAGCCATGCCACCCTGCCCACTCCGTGCCCGGGCACTCGCCCCCCCCCCGGTTCATGCCAGGGTGTTCGGCATCCCTGTTGCCCCCTCCGCCCCTGCTACACATTCGTCCAGTGTGCTGCAGGATGGAGAGGCCCAGCAAGTGTGCCACCAGAACAAAAAGGTTGGGAAATGCACTGTCCTAGAGAGCACCACTGTTGCAGAGGCAAGGACTGGGGCTCCCCGCAGCTCAAGGGCTGTGCGACCTGGTGGAGTCTCACTCAGACAGGCTCCACTAAGGAAAAAAAAAAAAGGAAAAAGCAGCAAGGGGCCTGATCTTTTTTTTTTCTCCCCCCTCAAGGATCCTGCCCGCCTCTCCCACAGCCAGGGGCAAGCTGCCAGCAGGACAAGAGGCCCTGGAACTGCAGGGGCCCTCGTCCTTCCCTCCATGGTGGTGGTGCCCCCTGGAAACACCCAGATGGGCTGCTAGCATGTGGGTGCTGCCTGGAGTTCCCCCACAGCTCAGGGCCTGCTAGCAGCTCACCCTGTGGCCATGGGAGAGGAAAAATAAAGCAATCAGGCCACTCATCACTTTTTTCCTTTTTTTCCCCTCAACAGACCCTGCCCACATGAGGTGCCACTAGGTCATGCAGCCCCTGAGCTGCAAGGGGTTCCAGACCTTCCCTCTACAGCAGCAATACCCCCTGGACCACCCAGGCAAGATGCTAGCGGGTGGGTGCTACCCTGGGGGTACTGCTGCCACAGAGGGATGGTCCGGAGCAATATTCCTAAGCAATCCGTGAGTGCGCTGCTTCAGTTCGTGAGTGCGCCACTTCGGTCCATTCCCGAATTGGTCTCACCTCCCCCTTTAGGCATGCTGAACAAATTATTCTCACAACATTATTTGGGAGAAAAGATTTTGAAATACTAAACTATATATATTATATATTTTATTTTTTTAAAATTAAGGTATGCCTGGTCTGCCCTATCTGCAGTTTTCATCGCTCTTTCAAAAATGATCAACACTGCCTCCATGCTTCCGCAACCTTTGAAAGCAGCATGGGCAGACCAGGCAGCAAGGAGACACATAGCATCGGGACTCAGGGTGAAGCTCACCTAAAGGGGCTGGGAAGTAGAGCAGTTCCCTGGAGCCAGAGGAGCCCGTGAGATGCCTGGCTCAGCCCCAGCCCCTGTCCCCACCCCCACCTTGCCTCGGGAAGGAGTCACTGCCTGCACCATGCCACTCTCTCCCCACGAGGATGCTGGCATGGTGAGGAGTGGAACACAGCCAAGTGGTAACTTACCATCAGCCCCACTGCCTCTGCCGCACTCTGGGTTTCTAGGAAGCCACAGCCCAGCTTCTCTCTGGGTGAGTGCATGGCGTTACAAAGCTAATGCGTGTCATGGAAATTTTTTGAGTATGTGCTGCCAGTACAGAAGAGGTTAAACTGACATGCGCAGTTTGAAGCTGTGAGTGGAAATTTCCAAGGCTCACCCAGTCCTTGCCCCCTGGGTGACCTGCGGAGCTGTCAATCATTGTTG
>NW_017728910.1:42760370-42762111 GCF_001723895.1 Crocodylus porosus
GTGACCTTGGGGCCCGATCCTTCGGTTTTCCCCGACAATGCGCAGCAAGATTTTTTTTTTTGTGCACAGCTGCACACACATGCACCTTAAAGGGAAACTTGGGCCTGGGCCCCACCACAGCTCAGAGTCTGGATGGCCTGCCAGCAGTTCACCCCACTCTGGGTGCATGAGAGGCAAGTAGGCTCCATGGGGGGGTGGGAAAGCAGGCCCCCCTCACTATTTCTTTACTTTTTTCCACAGCAGAGCCTGCCCAAATGAGCTGCAGGGGGCCCTGTGCTTCCCTCCATGGTGGCAGTGGCCCCTGGGGCCCCTCAGATAAGGTGCTAGCAGGCAGGTGCTGCCTCAGATGACAGGCAACACCCAGAGCAATCCAACAGCTCGTGGGATACTGGAAGCCCAGGCGTACTCAGGGAAGCTTGGGTTTGGCAAGCTTCCAACACCCCATGCACAGTTCCTGCTACCCTCCCGCTGCCTGGGACCTCTTTGGAATGGACTGGCTTGCCCTTGGGGCAGTGCAGAAAGGCAGCAAGAGGGTGGCTGAGTGTGTTGGCAGCTGGAGAAGGCAGTGAGGATGGGGCATGGGGTACTGGAAGCCTGCCAAGCCTGAACGCTTTGGCTTTCAGCACTCTGTGCACCATCCCTGCCACTTTATCTAGATGTATTGCTGCAATTTGTTACATAGCAAACTAAAATACATCAGATGTGCTTTACTTTGCTACATAAAGTCATTTAAAGTGAAATATGCCACCGCACTTGTACAGCATGAGGAAATTAAAACAAAATGCACCACTGCTGGTGTAAACAGTGACACCATTAAAGCAGTGTAAAAGAATAATTAAGCCACTTTAAAAGCCAATTTTATCATGTGTACAAGCACACAGAGTAGCAGGAGAACAGGCTACATGAGCACTTTAGGCTGGGACAGTGCTTACTGCAGAGCTAGTAGCACTGAAATAGTTAAATAGGGCAGAGACTACTATGTACGGTGGCCTGCCTACTGCAAAACTAGCTGCACCACAGTAGTGCCAGGGAGCAAAGCATTAGCTCCTGCCTCAACAGCTGGAAACGGCTCTGAAGACCAGCCAGTTAGTCTGAGGAGAAGTACCTGTAGTAGGTGGGAGGTCATAAAACCAGGGAAGGAGAGCTATAAACTCAGGGCTTGAGGCCAAGGGGTCTGTCTTGCAGGCTGCTAGGGAAGGAGCACTGTACTATGATGGCTAAGGCTGAAGGACTCCAGAGGATGGCTGAAGGCTGCAGGTAGCTGTAAGATGCTGAGTTACCAGAGCCACTGTGAGGATGAGAAGAAGGCCAGACATGTGGTCCCCTAGAATGCAGGACAGCCTCTCAACTCTTCTCTTAAAATAACATCAAAGGTGTGGCAGGAAAAGAAAAGGGAGATGCTCCAAATCCAGAGAGGTGGAGACAGAGGCCCCTAGGGTAAGATCTAGCCAGCTCTAGACCCAAGTCTAGCTACATACTCAAAATATTCACCAATGCTCTAACTGTTCTCATTTATGTCACTACTAAAATTCCTTTTGTTTTCAATGGCAGTAGTACTAGGTCAAACATAGAACTTTTGAAAATCTTCCCATTAGTGCCGACTGTTCTGGTAACACCCCATCTGAAATACATGTTTATATTCTAAACACAACTACCTCATCTGTATTCAGCTTCCTTTTAACAATTCCTCATGGGACCTGAACCTGTTCAGCCTCCAAAAGAGAAGGCTGAGGGGGGATCT
>NW_017728910.1:42762332-42775057 GCF_001723895.1 Crocodylus porosus
GGGTCATTTGACCCCAGTACTCTTTCCTGCCATGGCAGGGGGTCAGACTCGATGATCTGCTCAGGTCCCTTCCGACCCTAGAAACTATGAAACCATGTATCAGTTGAGGATACTGTTCATACTGTTTTATCATTGAGTAGACTAGTCTTTGCTTATGTTATTTGTGGAAAAGCTAAAAAAATATTTTAATTATACATTTCAAGTCTAGTTATTCCCCTGCCTTTACCCAAACTAGTTTTGCATTCAGGATTAAGACTTAAAGAAAAATTCTTGAAAATTCTCATAACTTTTATCCTGATCATGCAAGATAACAATGTCCTGACTTTTCTGCTGAAAAATAACCATCAGGTAAACAAAGAGAATAGTCTGGAATGTGAATTATCGCTCAAAGCAAATTTTAAATTACGCAGTCTAGACTTAGATCTCTATTTGTGATTAATATTTGTCTCTCATAGCTTAATTTTTAAAATTGCTGCATTTCTAAATCTTGCTTGACTTTTTAAAATAAAATCCCATTAAAGTCTAATTAAATGTTCCACGTATGCTACAAAATATGCATGTATATATGAGATTAATTTAAGAAGCAAGGATTACTATTAAGAATAATCTATCCCATAATCAAAAAGTCTGAAGGAACTTTACATCTTTCTGATACCAGAAACAGATCTGGTGCAACTTAGTGCCTTGCATTTCTTTGTAATGGCACTATATCAATCACATGCTCTTCTCTCTTCAGTATAAAACTGATATGGGGTGCAGAAATGTCTTAGATGAGTGGTGCTCAATATTTTGGTCCCATGTGCCAAATGAATGGCATGGTGCTGCTGGATGGCAAGCCAGATCAGATGCAGTATACTAGGATGAAGCCCCATACCACCCCTTCACACCAAGATTGGGTCTCAGGGCCCCTTGAGACCTCTGTCTGGCCCCACTTTTTGGGATTGGGTGCCAGGACCCTGAATCTCCTCTGCTTGGCCCCATGTACCAGGAGTGAGCTGTTGGGCCCTGTGACACCTCTTCTTAGCCCCACACACTAGGATCAGGTCCTGTATTGCCTGTTCACCCAGTCTAGCACGCAGGGCCTGTATGGCTCCCTCTGGGCTGCTGGGGAGCCCTCTGGGCTGCATGACCTGGTGCTGGGGGCCAGATCTGGTCCACAGGCTGAGGGTTAAGTACTGCTATCTTAGATGATTGATTGAATAGTAGCTACCTTACTGTAAATTTCTGTCCGTCAAAAGAGGAACACAGGGAACACATTGTAAGCAGCCAACTGCTGGCAGAGAAATGAACAGAGAAGAGAACAATATCCATCTGGCTTTTGGAAGGTCAAACAGGGATCATTAGGATCATGTTCACCAGGGGAGTCCAGTCACAGAAACGAATGAGCAAATAAAGAATTTATTCCCCATATAGCATTCAGGGAATACTGATTAAACTATAACTCATTTATAACCTCTGGTGGGGGGACAGCAGCTTGTCAGCACAGCTGCTAGAACCACTGCTTTGGCATGGCTCTAGAGCTCAGGTTAGTGAGGGCTATTGCTGCTGCTCATCTCCTCTTTTCTCCTTCTACTGATTTTAGTTGCCAAAAGCAAAGACACCAAATTTGGTGCTGGGCAAGGGAGTGGGGAGGGCAATCAGCTGCTTCTTGGGTTCTGGAGCCATGACAATACAACAGCTCCAGCAGCTGCACTATCAAACCCTGCAGCTACAGTTTACCACTTGTGGTCCACATGCAGCCAGCAATTTACCAGCTGGATAGCCCCTAACTACCTTTAAACAAGGAGCAAGAACACAATAAATATTTTACAGATAGACAAAAAGATAAAACATCACTAATGATGACTTCTCTGCATCTGCAGAAGAAATATTTTGTCTACACATGCTACAGAACTGCTTTCAGGTGCCTATATGCAGGTGAATTTAAGGTGATTGTTGTACAGATCAACAATTCCTCTGAGAACTTAGTCCTTAAAGCACCTGTTGTTCTAAGAAAGCTCTCTACATGTTAAAGTGACAGATGCTCAGGTAGTGGACCAATCTAATTACTCTAAGATGTTTCCCATGGCATCAATGTTAAAATAATGTCAATTTTTGGTTTGATAGTCCATTGGAGCAGTGAGTGATGAGTAACTGTGACTGCTGAGTGCAGTGCTGCAGGCGGCTTGCAGGGCTTTGACCCGCTTCAGACCCCAGTGCTGCTGGATGAAGCTTGCCGCAGCTCTACCAGCCCCACAACACAGCACCCCCACCAGAAAGGGGCTGCTGCCCCCAACAAGGGCCCTGAACCCTCCTGCTGCAGCGGGGCTGGCACAGCCAGGCAGGGCGTACAACAGCGAGGGTGGGCAAACCCAGCTTCCAATGGGGGTAGAGGGGAGACTAATCTTCCTCTCTGCCCACCTCTGCCTCGGGGGACATGGTGCTCCACTGCTGCAGCAGCGATGGGGGAGTGCTCGGCAGAGCCGGCTCAGATCCCTGCTGGTGGAATTGAGAGGGAGGAATTAAACCCCTCCCTGGCCAGTTTAGCCTTGATTGGCTATGCCTCCCACCCCCCAGCACTGCTTCCCTGCAGCCCAGGATGCGCTCTAGTGCCTCCCAGCTCCTGGCCTGAGCAACTACAGGCATGTGTCTGCATTGCCTCAGTCCAGAGAGAATGCTTGTCCTGTTACAAACCAGTTCAGCCTAGCCATGTTAGACTAACTTGCAAAAGTTGAATCAATTCAGGCACTGTTTTTTTTGAACGTCTGTCCCTAGCCTAAATGTTGTCATTTTGAGTCAAACCAAACAGATTTTTCCTCTGAATCTATGGTGTGGGCACCAAACTGCAAACAACTGGAACACAAAGGTAGAGGTAGGTCACGGGGCAAGTGCACAAGCCAGGAGTTCATAGTCAGGCATCAAGTTTAGAGAAGTTCCAAGGAGGCCAAAAGCACAGGAGCTCACTACTGTCTGCTTTTCACATATGAAAGCCTGGATGGGGCCTTGTTTCTGTAGCCCTTGGGGATGGCTGTCTACTTCTGCATGGGTCCTGAGATATCATCTTCTCCAGCTGAGCCTATTACATAGCCAAAAGAATCAATTATTCCCATGGCCATAACTGGGAAAGCTAAACTGGTTTATTGCCTGGCAGACAAACTACTATCTATATCTAATTTTCATCCTAATGTAGGTAAGCCATCACAGACTCCGACAACATAAAATACATCATAGAAGCATTATTTTAGAAATTTAAATTTAAATTTAACATTCCTAAATTTAATAACTCAGTTCTCTACATTCAATATTCCAGACTAAGGTATTTTCCCCTCACAGAAACAAAGGAAAAATAAAAAGAATAAAAATAAAAATAAAGAGTTGTTGAAGTATTGGGTGGGAGTTAACCATGAGTTTATCAAGGCAATTTCTTAAAAAAAATCTGAAGCTGATTTGAACACTGAGAATTGGAAAAGTATGACTCAAGTGGCAGAGCTGCCTATTTCCTCCATTTTTAATTGCAAAAGATGAAAAAAGCATAAAATCAAATCTCATGGATCTAGCAAGAAGGTTTCAAAGCATTTTCTACATTTGCCTTCCTAGTTCTTCATTCGTTATTATCTTTGCAGATGAAATGAAGAAAAACGAAAAAGACAGTATATTATAGTAAAGAGATCAAAACACCTACCACCTACTCGTTTCATCTTTCTGAAAACTCTCTAACCTTTAAAGGGATCATTCATAATTAAAAATAAATGATAAAACTGCAATGAACCTGGAAGTTATTCTATATCAAACAATGTGGCAAACTTTGAATATAAAAACAGTTTTTCCTATGCCTTTCTTCCAAAATTTGGTCTAGCAAAATTAAGCAGAAAAATGCTTAAGTAATAAAATGAAAAGTAATAAATAAAACCACAGCTTCTAATTTCATTAGCATTTAACTGTTTATTTAAAAATCCTGTATTTTAATTAAATTACTATAATTGCGTAAATTGGGAATATCAAAAGATTATAGGTAAACAACAGCTGGAGTTGCAGTACATAATAATAAAAGAAGGCTGGTTTAAGGGTCCAACTATTCTTTGATACACTCTTTCAAAAACTCTAAAAGAATGGCATATAAAAAAGTAAATAGTTTTTATATATTGTCAAGATTCACAAGGGACATCTGGCCTTTCATGACTATTATGTGATTATAGTCAGCACAGAATAGCTATACAAGATAATAAAAATGGTCTCTGAGCTATTGCCAAGGTGTTCACTCAACACAATCTGGACAGTTTGCCAAGAAAAATTAACTCTAGCAGCCAGTTTGCTTTCAACTGTCCTTATTAAATTTTCCTCTGAATTTTAAATGAGTACAAGGCATTTAAAGTCTTCACTTGAACCTCTGCAGTCATATAAGCACAAGGTAATTGACCTTAGGAACTCATATTCATAATTAATTCATAATTAATATTTGCTGAAGAGCACCATTTTTGCTTGCATTTAATGAGGCTGCAGTAGTAACACTCAAAGTAGCTTAAGATGGTAAAATTTCTTTTTAAAATAGGCTTAGGCTCCTTAGGCTGTGTACAGAAGTTCACTTATATGAGAAGAAATGTATTCTGGTAAAAGAATAGCCTAAAGCCTAAGAACTGGACTGTGATAGATAGAAAATGATATTGAGAAATTTGCTTTTAAGGAACTGGCTTGTAGGTAAGGTAGATACTGAATTAGAACAATGGTCCAGGGGAATGATAAGGGTTAATTGGTTTCTAAAAGCCGGTTTCATAGATTTCATAGACATTTGGGCTGGAAGGTACCCCGGAGGATCATCGAATCCAGCCCCCTGCCCAAGGGGCAAGAAGTCAGTAGGGATCATAGGATCCCAGCAGAGATAAGCATCCAAACGTGTCTTGAAGGCGTTCAAATTGGGTGCTTGAACTGCCTCTGGTAGCAGTCTATTCCAAACCTTGGGGGCTCAGACAGTGAAGAAGTTCTTTTTTACGTCTAGCCTGAATTGCTTGCAGTGGAGTTTCTGAGCATTCGATCTTGTCATCCCTTAGGGGGCTCTGGTGAACAGATGTTCCCCCAGATCCTGATGAGCACCCCTGATAAACTTATAGGTGGCCACTAGATCACCCCTGAGCCTGCGATTTTCCAGGCTGAAGAGCCCCATAGCTCTCAGCCTGTCATCATAAGGTCTGTTTTCCTGACCTCTGATCATGCACGTGGCTCTCCTCTGCACTCTCTCAAGCTTCTCCACATCGTTTTTCAATTGTGGATCCCAAAACTGGATGCAGTACTCCAGCTGCGGTCTCACCAAGGATCACACTGAAGGCTCATGTTCGTCTTGTGGTCAACCATGACCCCCAAGTCCCTTTCATCTGTAGTGCTAACCAGTGTAGCACTACGAAGCCTATAAGGACGCTGCAAGTTTTTCCTCGCAAGGTGGAGAACCTTGCATTTTTCAGTGTTGAACATCATCAGGTTCTTGTCCGCCCATTCCATGAGCTTGTCAAGATCCACCTGGATCACCCTCCTGTCCTCAGGTGTGGATGCTTTAGCCCAGAGTTTGGTGTTGTCAGCAAACTTGGCCAGTCCACTTCTGACACCAATGTCCACATCATTGATGAAGATGTTAAATAGTATAGGCCCTAGGACAGAGCCTTGAGGGACCCCACTGGTCACAGCGCACCAAGACAATTAGCTCCCGTTGACCACTGCCCTCTGGGTTCTACTGCAGAGCCAATTCCCCAGCCAGAAGATCGTGCTGAAGTCGAGGCCGCAGTTAGGCAGTTTAGCCAAGAGGTGATTGTGGGATACCAGATCAAAGGCTTTTTTAAAGTCAAGATATACAGCTTTGTGACAACATTTTGCATTCTCAGCCTTCAAGGCTCACTGTGTCTAAAGCTAACAGGCAAGCAGGCGTATACATCCTGAGAAATTAAAAACATCCAAACAGTGTTTGATAACAAAGATAATGGACTCTACAGCATTGGCATTAGGTCACAGTGACCAGCCACAAAGCCCCTGGGATTTCCGGTGTTGGTGGACAGACCAAATTAGGAGACCAGGTATGCCCAAATTAAGACACCAGTAAATAAGCAAATTAAGATGTATGCATGTGATATGTTTGAGAAAGAAAGGGATATGCTGACAGAACAGAATGTGAACAGTGTAACAATCACAGGGAAACCAATCAATGATACCCAGAAATGAACAATCATCAGGAGAAAATGAATATAATAGGGGGAATTTTCAAAGAAGCAGGGTGAACCCAAGGCCAGCAGGGCAGAGGGTATACCAACAGCACATCTTATGCACCCCGCCAGGGGCAGGAGGTTAGGCATTGGCCCTCAACCTCCAAGCTGCTGACGTCTGACATACAAGAAAAAAACCACAAGGTTGTGCTCACATACTAGTCAGATGCACTTCTCTCCTTGCAAATCCCCTGGGACTGGAAAATAATTGGTATTATATCCTGTAACCATCTTGCTTGCCTTGCTTGCATTACTCTTATTTTCTATCACTGTGTATCAAAAAAATTTGCCTATTATCAAATGGAAGAAGTTGTGGTTGGTCTGAGGGTTTAGGTTCACCTGGAACAAAATATCAGGACTGGGTCATAAATCCAGGTGTCAACCAACTGTACAGATATTCCTCCAGGCCCATGGCTGGAAAGCTTCACAGGCAAGCTCTCCAGCTGGGGGAGCATTAGATGGCTTCTTCCTGAGCCACCCCTGCCCATACAAGAACCCATCAATTGGCAGCCTGCCCTCTCTCCTGCCTGCTAAGGGAGCAGGATGTCAAGTGGCAGTTGTTAAAAATCATCAGCAGTCACAGACAGCTAGGGAAGGATCCTGGCCTGGGAGAATGAACCTCCATCCCACCTACCAGCTGGCATTGGAGGGGCATTCTCATGTGGTAGGAATCCTCCTTGTTCTCCCCCTACCCCCCCCTTCAAAATAGCCCTGTTCTTTACACTCCTCCAGGCTGACTCTGAGGAATGCAGGAGGGAGGGGGAGCACTCAGTCCCTGCAGCAAGGCTCTGGGACACCTGTGTCCCATGCAGCTCTGTGCAAGGTCCCCTGCCTCTGTGGCACAGCAAGCTGCACCAGATAAATTGGATGGCACAGGTGGCAATGAGAATATAGAGAGGCCCAGAGCTGGGAACATCCACATGCCCAGCTCCTGGCCCCTTCATTTTGCCCTCCCCCGCAACCCCACAGATGATATAAAAGCTCAAAAGGCCAGGAAAAGGGTGTGTTGAGGGTTTATCTATTTCAGCTCCCCCTTACTACCACAACACCCAGTTGATTGGCAGGGCAGTAAATTAAAAGCTGGTGGCTGAAAGCAGGATTTGGGGAAGGCCTCCCCTACATCCTGACTCGCCACAGACCTTGCTTGCAGTCACTGGTTCAGATGGGCAGTGAAGTGGAAAGGGGAAGCCAACGTAGATGGGAAAGCCCCTGCGCCTCTTTCTGAAACTTGGGAATGCCCTGGCTGCCCCAGCAATTCTCCCAGTAGAAACTGAACATCTGTACCTGGCCTTAAATCTTGAGAGATTCTGTTCTGAAATAATATATATCCTATCTTATTTTATCCTTTTCACTGGGTTTATCATCTCCATGTTAAGTAGTTAACTTTAAAAATTAATCTAATATTTCCCTATTTGCTGTGTACTGCCAAGTCATTTCCATAGAAAGATTTTCAATTCTATTTGCTATTTCCAAGAAGCGATGTTATCTTCACAGAGAATACAGACCTCCTCTTCATACAACTACTCAAGCCATATGTTTTGTAAAAGAGAAGAAAACCACCACTAAGAAAACCACCATCAGAACTCTCTTTTCCTTCCATAACAGGAGTTCATTGTGAAACTGAACAAACTCCCCCAGTCCTACAAATGTTTCCGCAGATAAGCAGTCCATTTCATTTCAATAAGGAAATGATCAATATTTAGGAAAGATATTTTCCAAAGTATGACCAAGTTGTAATCATCTTACATATACAAGTAGCCCCACTGAGTTACACTTCCATTTTGACCCATATAATCTATGAAGTGTAGTTATAAAGGCACCTTTTGGGAAGTAAGCTGTATAGCCAGCCCCCACACTATTTGCCCTGTGTACACAAAGAGATAAAGCCATTCAAAAAGAAAGGAAAGAATGCAATTCAAGACCTTTCTTCCCATTGTTTTTTTTTAATACTTGTCAAGGTCTGCATTAATGCCTCTTCCTCTTTATTTATAAAGTTTAGCTGTGCTTGGGGCCATACAAACAGTGACAGAAGGTCCTTGCTTCCATAATCTAAACAGACAGGAGAAGGGATAGTAAAAAAAAGACAAGTGGAAAGGTATAGTAACTTCACAAGGAAGTAAGTAGGGGAACTGGAACAGAATGTAGAATTCCTTTCACCCTGTCCAATGTTCTATTCATTTGGACATGCTTTCACTCCCTTCTTACCCATATCCCACTATAAAAAATTAAAGCAGTGTATTTTTCACAGCAGGAAAATCCTATGATGTTTTAGAGAGCACAGTCAAACCCAAAACAAGGGAACCACAACACCTGCATGGAATTTATTTGGAAAGATTTATTTGGAAGGTATAGTTTCTAGTCCAGATAAATAATCACTTTGCTTTTCTGCGGAGAAACAAAATTGTGTGGTGATGGAAGGATGAAAGGGCGTTTGAGAATCTTCCAAACAGTTTCTAACCACTGAATGGAATACTTTATCATTGAAAGCTTCCATCTATGACTCTTGCAAAAGATTATCAGGATAAGATAGCTAAATAGTGCTCTACTACTGCTATTCTTAAAAATGTCCTTAACGCTTAGAAACCATTTGTGACAAATACATTTATCGCTGCTGACTTACATTAACTTGAATGCTTCCATTGTCAGGTGAACACGTTGTAACATGGCATTTTTCAACCACATTTTCTCACTGATTCTATTTTTAAAGCAAATCAACCAGGACTCCTGAAGTTTGATTGGTTTTTGTTTTGTTTTTTTTGGGGGGGGAGGGGTTTTTTTTTTAAGTAAACTCTATAAAGTGTTGAAAATTTAAGTCATGTTACTGGGGTGTAGGTTGTAGCCCTGTTGGTCTAAGGACATAGGCAGACAAGGTTCTTAAGGGGGGAATCTGATATCTTTTATTAGACCAACTTAAAAAGTAGGAAAACAATTATTAAGCAAGCTTTCAGGTTCAAAAACCCTTCATCAGGCTAAGAAAGTTTCTGCAGTTGGTGTATGCTCTTCGTGGATGGAATGACTAGTAAAGAAGCCAGAGGCTGGGCTGGTCTGCAGACAAGACAGGCAGTCAGTGAAGGTGTAGATTGAGGAGTCAATGGGTGAGAGACAGGCAGGGGGCAGGGTGGAGAGAGAGGAGGGGGATGAACAGTGGAGAGATACCTAGGGAGTCAGAAATGTAATATCTCTCATCCAATGCACCAAATGCCTTGATGGAAAATACATAGGAGAGGCCAAACAACAACTGCGCACCAGAATGAACGCACACCGGAAATCTATCAAAGACAAAAAAAAACCAATTACCAGTCGGGGCACATTTCTCACAAGAAAACCACTCTCTCTCCAATCTCTCAGTCCTGATCCTCAAAGGAAAGTTACAAAACACTTCCCAGAGACGAGCCTATGAACTCCACTTCATCAGCCTCCTGGATAGTAAAAATCATGGACTAAATGTAGACATTGGATTTATACACATTATAACCTACCTGACAGCTGACTTCCCAGGTACTTCTCCACTATTCATTCCCCTTTTCTCCCCGCCCCCACACCCAGCCTGTCTCTCACCCATTGACTCCTCAGTCTACATTTTCACTGACTGCCTGTCTTGTCTGCAGACCAGCCCAGCCTCTGGCTTCTTTACTTTTCATTCATCCAGGAAGAGCACACACCAGCTGCTGAAACTTCTTTAGCCCGATGAAGGGTTTTTGAACCCAAAAGCTTGCTTAATAATTGTTTTCCAACTTTTTAAGTCATGTTACTAACACTTCAGGCTGTTACAAATTATTTTTCAAAGCCTCTATCGCTTACTTAAGAGCACAGCAAAGGGAATCCATATGCACAAAGATAAGTGTGCATAGTGGTGGATGCAGCTAAATTATCAATATTACTACAGTATGAGTGAGAGTTCAAGGAGACAACTGGGAATAAAGTTTTGAAGGTATTTATTGTACTGTGAAGTTCAGTGTCTTATAGCCCATTTCTGGGCTCTCTCCTTTGCAATCTTCATTGCAGCCTTCCCACTGTTGTTTCAAAAAGGCTGATTATTTTTATTACTGTAAGTGAATAAACCCAATGGTTTTGCTGACCACCAATAATGGGAACCCAACTTGACACCATAGGGACCTATTCTCAGATATGCTGAACAGCTACATTCCAAATGAAGTAATTGGGAACTGTGAGTATCTGGTACCTCTGAAAATGAGCTCTTACTATAGCAGTCTCAAGTTGGTCATTTGCTATTTGGGTGATGTAAAATTGATGTTCACTGTTAAGAAACATCTTTTATGTATTATTTAAGGGCAGTCCATGAAGCTGTGGACTAGTTCTAAACAGAGAGCATAAACATATGTGAAAGAGAGAACATGGACAGAAACTCAACAGGAAATAAGAGATAATGAGCTGGGGAAGCCAAAGAGTTTAAATCCAATCACAGCAGGAAATCCCTGAAATGCTGAAAATAAAACGATAGGTGAATTAGCCAGCTTGCAAATGCCATGTGATAAAAAAGAACCAAACCATACAGCAAAAGACAGAGCATTAAGTGATCTTGCCAGGTCTCTGCTTCACTTGCCTCTATTGCCTGAACTCTGTTGCACCTGCTTTGTCATTACCATCTTTTATCATGCAGTTGAAATCAGTGAACACACCTAGATAGCTAAAATACCAAATTTGCTGTACTTTCTACTTAGTTGCATCTGTAATGCTCAGAAACAGTAGAGCCATCGTGCTTTTAAATCTAAATATAATCACAAAAAGGTCTGATTTCAGAGTGCCTTTAAATTAATTTTTTAGTTTTATTATTTATTATTTTAGGCTCCTACACTTTTGGTGAGTATTCTTCTAAGAAGAAAATCCAGAGCCCAGCCAGACTCAGAACTAACACTGACTTCAAGAGACAGGTACACCCCTAAGACAATAGCCAAAATAGTCCACAGACTTTTTCATCACAAAATACAAGATGTGCACAAGTCACTATTTATTTAGCTTGTGTTTGTATTATACACTTGTTCTAAACCAAGATGAGAACATTAATACTTAATAGCAACTAGGATCTTAAATTTCAAAGTGGCCAAAACCAGTTTAAGATCAATCTGGATGATGTAGTATCAGACTGAACTGATTTAGTTTAAATTGTTTTATTGAACTTCTTTCCCAGATCCCCTTCAGATTCAAATTAACTCACAGTCCCCCAGCATCCCAGGATGCTTTGCACTTCCCCTGCAAACCACCCCTACTCCCCCCAGAGGGTGGGTGAACTAGCCTTCACCCAAGTTGTCTGCTCCAACCAAGCAAGGAGGTGTGGTCTAGCACCCTACTGGCTTCTGGCCTGAGTCACTGCAGGCACATGGTTGCATTTCGGGAATCAGAAGAGAATGTCTGTTCACTTACTTCTTGGTTCAAACTGCACAGCTTAGACTAGCCTGCAAAGAGGGAATTGATTCAGCCTTGGGCTTTTTGACAGTATGTACTTAGCCGACTTGTGCATGAAACATATTTCGGTGGCCTTTGGAAGTAGGGTTTGGTCAATGCTTTTAAAAATCCTACTATAAAATGCATTTCATGGTGGTTTCAAATAACATACTTTAAAATCTAACCATAAGTTTCTCCTTCTGAGAAACAATTTTTAATTACAATAGTTAGAGAGGTGCTAAATAAAACTGGACTGGAATCCTGGATCCCAGGGAAGTGTTCCTGATTTGTCCAGACCACCTTCTCTTCAAATTTGGGTCCCTGAGACAGTATGTCCAAATATATTTAACAATAATCACTTCTAATGTTGAACACTTTTGTTTGCATAATCCATTTATAAATATGCACTAAGAAAAACTTCCAATACCTAATTCACTACTTAAGCAATCTCTTTAAAATATCCTCTTAGCTTTCAGAACAATTTTGTTCTACCTTTAAAGAACATTTCAAATACATAAATAGTTTCTTATGGATCCCTTGGAAAGTCATTTTAGATATTTTGCTGCAAAGAAAAATTCCAATAAGCACAGTTCACTAAAATTAATCATTTTAGTGCATATTTCAGGGACAGAGTCATATGTGTTTGTCCATAATGTGCATATTATTTTTTCAACATGAACTAGTTATAATAATTGGCTAATCATACTGTGTTGTGCCATTTTGTGTCTCTGCAAAAGGACACAAGATGCACACGGTACGTAAATTACTAAAACTCTGAGGGAATGGAACTGAATGCATTTGATTTGAGATTTAACCTATTTTAAAATTGCTTAATTGTTTAACTTCACTATATAGATCTGTGTCTTCATTAGCAGTGTTATGTGTATAACCAGATTACTTTAACAAGAATTGTTGGAATTGTTGACACACAAAATTTGTATTATAGATTTCATAGACATTAGGGCTGGAAGGGACCACGGAAGATCGAGTCCAGCCCCCTGCCCAAGAGTCAGGAAGTCAGCTGGGGTCATAGGATCCCAACAAGATAAGCACCTAAATTTCTCTTTAAGGTGTTCAATGTAGGTGCTTGAACCACCTCCG
>NW_017728910.1:42775669-42786603 GCF_001723895.1 Crocodylus porosus
CATCGGCGAACTTGGCCAGTCTGCTTCTGACTTCTATGTCCACATCATTAATGAAGATGTTGAACAATACAGGTCCAAGGACAGAGCCTTGGGGGACCCCACTGGTCACAGGGCACCATGATGATTGACTTCCATCAACCACCACCCTCTGGATCCAACCATGGAGCCAATTCCCCAGGCAACAGACCGTGGTGGACCCAAGGCCACAGTTGGCCAGTTTAGCCAAGAGGTGTTCATGGGATACCAGAGCGAAGGCTTTTTTGAAGTCAAGATATATGACATCAATCTCCTTTCCAGCTCAACCTTTTGTGAAATTACCAGCTTTACAAGTTGAAATCAAATTCACTTTCACTCTGAATGATCACTAAAGGAAACCATGAAGATATCAAACCCAATACACAATGTCTATAAAAATTAAATGCTATGAAATTAAAAACATAGCACCCTTCTAGTGGTTATGAGAACAGCTTCAAAAACCACTCTAAACAAGAACAACTATGGTAATGTTATTATATTCATGACATGTAGATGGGGTGTAGGGGAGTAGGTGAGTTGGGGGATCCCCGACCATGGGGGTGGAGTCATACTTATAGTGCTGACTCACGGCATGACAGTGGTGCATTGGCCATGAATTTGGCTCCCACTGTAGTGGATCAGTGATCCTGACACGGGCAGTCAACCATGCAGCCGCCAGCAGCAGCCCATGCTGAACTTCTGACACAAGCCATCCATGCAATCAGAGAAGTTCTAGAAATACAGCAGGTGCAGGGTGCACACCAGCAAGAATGGATGTAATGGAATGCAGCCTTGTTTAAGAAGCTGTGGATGACGTGGGATGATGACCCAAAGCCTACCTTGAGGCATTCTAGAGGACAGCCCTACAGACAGGGTTGGATCGTACTCAGTGGGCTCATCAGTTGGGTGCCCTAGTGGTAGGCAAGACCCAGGTAGCATATCAGGCACTGCCAAGGGAAGAGGCCCACAATTATGACACGGTGAAGGCAGCAATCCTATACAGGCTCAAGAGCTCACACAAAAGCCATAGACAGACCTTCCAAGCACGGAAGGCAAAAGATCTCAAGAGGCCTTGTAGCTTACTCCTGTACCTATGAGATGCGTTAAATAAGTGGCTCCCCATGAACCAGTATGACTGAGATGGGGTCATAGACCAGGTTCTTCTGGAACAATTCCTTTGGGGCCTAGAGGAAGACACTGAGATATGAGTAAGACAGCACCAACCGCGGAACAGTGAAGAGGCCCTCCGCCTTGCTGAGGCCGCCTCCATCTCAGAGAACAAGTGTAGTCATGGGCAAGGCTTCTAGGCCCCAACCAGGGGCATGACCCAAGAAGAGGAGAAAAGGATAGGGCCCCGGAAGGGGAAAGCAAGGGGTGTTGTCCACTATTGTTGTGGCTGGACCAGCCATATTGCAAGGGAATGTAGGCTGGGCTTGAGTGAGCTAAGTCAAGGTTTGGTTCCACCTCCCAGCCCTAGAGATAAGCCAAGGGATGCTGAATGGATCTAGCCCATGAATTGTAGTTTCAGTGAAACCCTACAGGAGGGAGGCTGGGAATGACCAGTAGTGATGGTCTGGATTGGTGCCTAGGCAGTACGAGCTAACCTGGACATGGGATGTTCACAGTCCTTACTCAGCACAGATCTAGTGCTGAAAGATGGTGTGAGGGAGGCTGGACCCCTGGTTATGACCTGCATCTTATGGGGTGAAATGCAATTCTGGAGTTGCTATCTCCTGTTGAGAGTAATGGAGTTTCAAGGAGAGCTAAGGGTTGGACTGGCCCTGGCATTGGCCTGTGAAATGACCCTAGGTTGAGAATAGGGACCTATCTACATGGTGCTAGAACAAGTAAAAGTAACAGAAAAAGAAAGGAAGCAATTACTCAGAGGTGAGGGCTGGGCAAGGGAAATATCCTCCCAACAGGACATGCTTGTACAGGGCAGTATAGATATGGATCAGTGAGGCACAATTTTGTCAAGCACAGTGGGAAGATCTAGAGCTGCAATGGTTGGTCATAGAGGACCCAGGAGAAGGGACATCCAGGAGCACCTCCTATTATGTGGTAACAGGGGTTCTGCTATATTGGATCCAGAGGGGTCAGGAGAGGATGGCGGGTGGTCCCAGCCCCATTCCACCAGCAAATTTGGAGGCTGGCACACGACTCCCTGTTAGGGGGCCATGTAGGATACAACAAGACCAGGGTGAGACTGGTCCATGATTTCATCTGGCCCCAGCTGCAAGACGATGTGGATAGGTGGGGGTAGCATGTCCCCAGTGCCAGAGAACCCAGGAATGGAGGCCTCAGAGGGTCCCCTTGTAACCCATGCTGGTGATTGAGATGCCCTTCTCTCGCGTAGTGCTGAATATCATGGGACCTCTGCCAAAGTCTCACGGGGGGGTACCAATATGTATTAGTCTTGATGGACTATGCAACATGTTTTCCAGAAGCAGTTCTGCTTAGGTCAATCACGACTACTCGAGTGGCTGAAGAGCTGTTAAAGTGGATTGCCCATGTTGGAATCCCCCATGAAATACTAACCGACCGGGGAACTAACTTTACATTGGGAGTAATGAAAGCGCTATGCAGCACTCTGGGCATCAACTATCTGAAGACATCCATTTATCACCCCCAGACCAACAGGTTAGTAGAAAGACGCAATGGGACCATCAAGAGAATGCTCAGGAGATGCGCACAAGAGGACTCACTTGTGTGGGACATGGTATTAAACCCACTATTATTCACTCTTTTGGATGCTCCTCAGGAGTCTACAGAATTCTCACCCTTTCAGCTGGTATACACACACAACCAAAGGGGTCTCTTGCAAATTATTAGAGAAGAGTGGAAGAGGCCAGTGAGGCCAGGGGTTATGGCGGAAAAGTATAGACAGGAATTCCAAGAGCGTATAAACAAGGCCCAGCAAATTGCCTGTCAGAATCTCCGGGGCAGCTCAAGAATGACAAAAGACCCAGAATGATCAGAGAATGAAGTCCAGAACATTCCAACCAGGTGATATGTTACTAATATCATTTCCAGCTTCAACAAGTAAGCAGCTCTCTATGTGGTAAGGCCCCTTTGAAATTACCTGGCAAGTGGGTCCAGTAGATTAGGAAGTACTCAAACCAGGACACCACCCGGAATGTCAGATCTACCATGTCAACCTCCTCAAAGAGTGAAGGACCCCGCAAGGCTGAATGGCACAACACAAGGAGGTGAAAGAAGAGCTAGGACCTCCTTGCCTGCATAATTGTCTTTACCACAGATTGGCCACAGCATCTGGATGCCCCGAGGGCTGTCCTGGGAGAACTCAAAGCAGCCGGAATGACAGCCAACTGCAAGAAATGTAAACTAGATGGAAAAGGAACCATGTATCTGGGGTTGTGTGGTCTGGGGAACCATCCGGCCCCTCAAAGACAAAGTGGCGGCTAAATGCCACTTTCAGGAACCATGCAACTGTTGTCAACTCCAGTCCTTCCTAGGGCTCATTAATTACTATTAATGATTTCTACTGCACTTCACAGAGCTTGCTGTACCCCTCACCAATGCACTCCAAGGAAGGACATCAAGGATTCTACAGTGGATGGCTGAAATGACAAAAAGCTTTGAGAATCTGAAGGAGGCCATGTATCGAGACGTAGTAGTACATACCTCAGACTTCTCTACCCCTTTTATCTTACAAACCAATGCATACAGTAGTGCCTTGGGGGCAGTCCTTCTGAAATGATGGGCAGAAGATGAGTGACCAGTCGCATTTGCAAGCCATAAGTTTAACTTAGTATAAGCAAGGTATGCTGCAATAGAAAAGGAGTGCCTAGCTATATACTGGGTGGTAGAATATTGTAAATACTATCTGATGGGCTGGGAGTTCCTGGTAGTAACAGATCATGCCCCACTTCAGTGGCTAACCAAAACCCATATAGAAAACACCCATATAACCCACTAGGCACTTGTTCTGCAACCTTTTATGCTCACAGTGGTGCATCGCCCCAGTAAAAATAACGTCATGGTGGATTTTCTCTTCAGATGCATGAGTCAGGATGAGCCAGCCAAGGAGGCACACCAAGTACACCAGAAGCAGCACCAGATGACTCAGGATGCACATCAAGATACCAAGATACCACAAGGCAGCTTAAGGGGGCACATCTGTGGTGGTGAGAAGCCCCCACAGGCATTGGGAATGCCGAGAACAACCCCTGAAGTTTCCAAAGGGTAAAAGAGAGCCCCCTGCAGCCCGGGAAACTTACCATCCAGACTAACGGGGGTGGAGCAGGAGCCACGCAAGTCGGTGTTCCGCTGACTCTTGAAGCATCTGCTTCCTGGGTGGGGTGGTGGTCAGCTGATGGCAGCAGCTGACGCCGCCACCACAGGAAGTTGAAAAACCCACTGGAAGTTGGCATGGCAGGAGAAGCCAGCCAAGAGAGCACTGGTCAGAGGGGAGCTTCAGGCTCCAGGAGAAGAGACTCCATAGTCACAACCCCACAGAGGTTGAGCAGGAGCAGTGGCTGGCAGCAAGCTGGAGACAGATTTTTCCCAGGTTCTTCTCATTAAAGAAAACCAGGCAGGCACTCCTCTCAGAGATGACGCCTGTCATCCGAGGCTCAGACCCTGAGGATAGGGGTTGGGGCTTCTAGAGGAAATCTTCATCTGGACAAAAAGCCAGGGCATTACCATCTATACTGGACCCCATAGTCAAGGGGTAGACATCATATCAGGATACAGACCTGCGTACCCAAATAGTTGGCATGTGGACAGGGTGTAGGGGAGGCAGAGCCCTGAGGAACAGTGTGGTGCACTCGTGAGTACCTGCCCAAGGACAAAAGGGGGAAAAAAAGACACCACTGAACCCCTTTCTTCTTATATACATCATCAAGACAACTTTGGGGGCGGAGCCATACCCATAGTGCCAACTAATGGTGTGACAGTACTCCTTGCCCTAAATTATCTCAGTCCCTCCTGTGAAGCAACATAATGTTTTGAAACAAAGTGAATAATGTACCCCAGGGGTTTTCAACCTTTTTTAATAAGTGTACCCCCGGCCACCCCTCTTTTTATTAAGTGTACCCCCAGAGGGTGGTGATCAGTCAAACACGGAGTGGGGGAGGCAAGCAGCTGTATACTGAGTGGGGGTGGGGGATGGTGAGCAGCCAGGCATGGAGTGGGGGCAGCGCAGCCTCTGTGTGGCCCTGCTCTTACCCCAAGCCAGCCCTGCTCCTGTGAGGCAGCGGTGTGGGGTGGTGGCACTCTATCCCTGCCTGCCCACACATACCACCTGGGACCTTTCAAAGTACCCTCAAGGGTGCACGTACCCCTGGTAAACAACTCCTGATGTAGCCTAATGTGCAGCATGAGTCAAGTGCTTAAGCTACTGAGGAGTGCAAGTTCATGTACAACCCTGTGATCAGTGTTTTCTATTGGATAGCTCTAGGAATTGCCCTTTGCAAGCATCTACTGCTCTTCATTTTCTGTGGGAAGCACTTGGATTTATAAACCTACATTTCTGACCACTGGCTGGATGGATCCAATCACTCAATTTGAATCACCTTCCTGGTTCATGGTGCCTATCATTTAGATACCCTAATGCCTCAGGAACCAATTAGAATTTAGCCCTTTGTCTCCACCATTGCATTACACCAAGACAGTTATTGCTTTGGCAGTATTCGCCAAATGGGAAAATGTAATTTTAGTGAAGTCAGAAGAACACAGTGTTACATGCATTAGGCCTAAGATTTAGGTTTACCTAAAGTATGTTTTCTTATCCAAACCACTATTACTCAAAGGGCACTGATATTTTAATTTTTTCCCCAAATAAACACCTTCTTATCTGCTGTCATTGTCTAAAATGGACAAATAGTGAAAGGTAAAATAAAATACTTTAAATTTGTGCAGTTATATTTATACTGTTGTTAAACTTTGTGAAGCTATAAATCTTCTAACTTGATGCTGTTAATTTAAGTGACGCTAATATTCAATGTCAAAGAAATTTCTTCATATTGGTGACCTGACCAGGTTCTTTACTAATTAAAGTAATTTGATCTATTTAAATAAAACAAAATTGTATTTAATTATGCTTATTCTGTAGTGTTTTTTTAACTCAGAGTCACCTTGTCCTTATTCTAACTTCCTAGGTCCATGATGGAAGTCAAAATACCTTCCTTCCTGTGTTACATCAGATACAGACAACTAGAAAGTAGCTAAAAGCCTTACAAGAACTAACTTGAGTGAGTTCCTGAAACTGCTGGTTTCACTCCTGAGTCAATAATAAATACCATTTTTTTGACTGCTGCCATGATGACTAACAAGGCAATCAAACTTAGCCAACAAACAAAAACACCCAAGCTTGACAGAGTCTCATGAACTAACCAATAGAGGTCACTCTAAGAATAATTTTCTTGGTATTTTCTGTATTTGAAAACCAAGTCTGACCTTACTAGATGGAAAACAGTAGCTCTAAGGTTGTTCCTAATACTTCTATAGCTGACTGTACTACTGGAAAATCTTCTGGAGGCATTTAATTTACCTTGGGTTTTTATTGGTATCAAGAGACTGTCTTTTAAAGGCTACACTAAATATCTTAACTAATTTAGGTACATCAAATCCTTCTAAAGTAAATTTAAAAAAATATTTGGGCTATTTGTTACAAACAACTTCAATCCTTTGTGGCTTAAGGCTCAGACGTTTGGTCATGCATTGCTATAAAGGTAAAATATCTAACAATAATAAATTTTGGGCACCATAAACCTGGCAGCATGTTTTATGTCTTGCCTACAGTGAAAGTTCAAAAGCTACTGTTCAGAAAGTAAAAATTTTAACATTACAAATGTGGAAATATTTCTTAAGTCAAAAATGTTGTTTCCTGTTATTAATGTCACCTGCTTACCAGTACATATAAAACCAAACCTAGAAATGCTTCATTTTTTGAAAGCATCTAAACAGTTTTAAAGTACCCAATTGAAGCCCAAATGGGCTTCAGTATTCAAGCCTAAATATAACAGGTTGACAAGAAACTAAATTTGCATAGCTTCACTTGAGAATGGAATTCTCCTCTGAGCCGTTAAAATATCAATGATGTGTAGCAGTGTGGATTAGTGCCTGTGAGTGAGTGGTTAATCAGACACCTTTATATTTTTATTTCACTGGATGCCTCTCATTTTTAGTCATTTTAGTACAAGAAAAATGCTAAAGTTTGCATTTGCACAGACTGGAACTGTGTTTGGAAGGCAAGTCTGATTTGTAAATATTTAGATAAATGCACATGTATTCACATGTGTATGTGTGCACACATGCACACACGTGCACACACACATGCATACGTGCGTGTGTGCCGACTCAAGAAAAAAAATTAGACAATCTGTATACTCTTTACTGAAAACTAAACTTATTTTTTAAAACTAAAATATGTTTTTACTGATATCTATATTACATACATCAGTAAAAGAATTAAGACCTTCTCACAGGACTCAGTTCAAATTTGGGAGTTTAACACCAACCCTAGTAAAGAAGTTGGACTGTCAGTAAAAACTTTGCAGATTGTCAGTAAAAAAAAAAAGATCTTGAGTTGGTTTTAGGTGGATATAGGGTTTGATTTGTGAATGGCAAGCCTGCTGGTAAATAAACAGTAGATTGCTACATGGATCATAACTTGGTTTTAAACCCTGCTGCCACCACCCCAGAGGTGCTGTATTTAACCCACATCCATATATTCCCACTCCACATCATGCTGCTCCTGCTTCCCTACCTCCCAGCCTTAGTCCTGCTGATGGTTCTCTGCCCATCCTGGCAAAGAGCCCCACCTGCTGCCTCTCACCCCTCCTAGCTTCACAGGTCCATCCTGGGCACTTCACTCCCCTTCCTTACTTTTCTCTATAACAACAAAGGAAGGAAGAAATCAGTTAGGCTCTCCATTGTGAATGCCTCAAAGTGAGAAGCACATCCATTATTTTGTTGCTCTACAAATTACCTCTTTCTCTTTTCCTCCTTCAGTTTTTCAGCAATGAGTAACAGTAAATAACTGCCCTCCAACTAAGTATAAAACTCTTACCTGCTCTCAGAGAGTGCCACAAAGCTCACAACTAACTTGGTGGGGGAAAGACTGGACCTGGTAGGGTGCTTACACATGTGCAGTGAGGCTGGTCCAATGCACTATAATTACAGCAGGGCGGAGCAGACACAATTAATCGAATCTGCTGGAGCACTGAGTTTGCTGAAGCATGGTAATTACTGTGCTCCAGAAGACTCCAGCATTACATGTATCAGCATCTCCACACTGAAAGATGGTGGTGGAGGCATTTTAATTAAAGCCTGTTTGATGATCTTTAGTTAAAGCACTCCCACCACCTTTTTTCAGAGCAGGGACACTGATACACAAGACGCTCCAGGTGCTTTACTTAGAGAGGCTCCCTTGTATTTTTGTCATTATTATTTTTGCTGTAATATAAAGGCTACTTTTAGATTGATGCAGCTGAGCTTCCGCTGTTTGCATTCAGATCACCTCTGTGACTAACCTTATGGCTAGGAAACCAAATCCCTATAGACATTCTTAATGACATGTCTTGTGAGTGACAATTGATTAGTGCTATGGCTAAACCTTCAGGCCAATGTAACTATAATTTGTGAGTACATGATTTTTGCAAGACACCTACTAAAAGGGTCTCAATGGGTATCCCTAAATTATATAATAAGAATTGTAAGAACTTCACAAAATTGTGTAATACCATAAAAATAAAATGTTGACAAAGGTGAGAAGAAAAATGGAAAAGATAACCACTCTATAAGAGAGTTTGATTTTGTATGGATTCAAAGGTGGTGCGACAGCATCAGTACATTGCATGATCAGGGGAAAAGTTCATATAACTTGTAACCAGATATCCTTGATGAGCCTAGTTATGGTTGAATTTAATTTAAAGGGTGCAGTTGTGTCTCAGTTGCATCCAGCTACTCTTGAAGCTTCCAATCAGAGGCATGTCTGAGGAGCATGCTAAATGCACTATCATGAAGTTATAGGATCACCAACTGCAAGCATATAATAACAACTAGTGAATTGCCTGTCAAGAATGATAGAGAGGGGCATGAGGTCAGCACCATCTCCTTTGTCCCCACCATCATGGCGGTGCTTTGCCACCTCCAGAGAGCAGGGCCGGGGGGGCAGGGGGCAAGGCCAGTACCATTCTGCCATGCCTCTGCTGCCTCCTGTCCATAATGTTCTTGGAGCACTCTGGTTGTTTCAGTAACCAATCAGAGTGCTCCAACAGCATTACGGACAGACAGCTGGACTAAGCCCTTTATTATATTAGAATAATTTTTAAAAACCTAATAAATGGAGGCTATTTTTTATTTTTCTTTTCTGGCATTTGAAGCTTTAAGAGGCAGATTTTCAAATCTCACCTTCACAACCATGGGCACCAGAAAATTGATACATTTAAAAGCAAAAATGCAATATTCTCCAATTGTGATGTCTCTAGGGACTGTGGCTTTAAGAAAACTCCAAAATACAGGTAGACTCAATCAAATCATGAAGTTTGGCAACACTTAAGGCATCACAAGATGATCTTCCCACAACCCTTAACATCTATTAATTTTCAAAGACCAGCTTTTAACACCAGCCAGTGCTGAGGGAAAGGAGATATTTGCAGAATACTACCAACATTTATTCATGTGACCACAGCATGAAAAGGATTCTGATGTGCAGGTAATATATGTATTAACAGAAGGTGTTGACACTGCAATTAATAAAATCTTTGCCTCATTGTTCTCAAGAGAAAAAAAAAAGGAACAGATGCCAGGTACTATGTTCACACTCCCAAGTGAATAGGCAGAAATAGTGATATAAGACTATGCCACTCTTGATGCTTAAAAAGCCAGAAGGTCTAAATATATCGGAAAATACTTTTATGACTATTTACAACCAACTGATACACAGCTCGTCTTCACAGTGCTACTCCGAAGCTAAATAGCCCATATGTTTTTAATAACTCAGCTCTGCAATTGTGTTTTGTTATAGAGGGGACGATTTGATTGTATGTGCTTTAGACCACATTAGCTATTAGGAGCAAAGATATCTTCTGGCTACCTTTTCACCACCAATAGAGCAGTGGAGCCAAGGTGGAGTCTCCAAAAATCAAAGCTACTTTCAAGATATTTAATTTACCTGTCTGTGGTCATATCTACATGTGCATTTACGCTGGCTTAAATTTACTGCACAGTAAATTGCTGCACCGTAAACTGGAATAGGCTGGCATCTACATGTGCAGGCACATTAAAGCACAGTAATGCTGTGTGTGGATTGACTTGGAACTAAAGTTTGTTCTAAGTCAGTTCACACACAGTGTTACAGCACAGTAAGGCATCTACATTTGATTAATTACTGTACAGTACTGCACGAGTAAATTTGATACCTGCATCATGCAGGTATCAAATTTACACTCACGTTGGCATAAGTCACTATACTTATTGAGCAGTACAGGCATTCATGTGCAGATGCATGCCCATACTGCACAATAATTTCAGTAACTATGCAGTAAATGTGTGTGTGTAGATGTGCCCTGTGGGGAGTGCTACAGTGTGAAGAATCCCTTAATCCTATACAGAATTGAGAACTAAGCACCCACTTCCTGCCTCTTTGCATCAGCAGCTACAAGACATTCATATATCATAGAATCATAGAATGAATGAGTCAGAAGGGACTTAGGCAGATCATCGAGTCCGACCCCCCACCATGGGCAGGAATGAGCACTGGGGGTGGGAGGGGTCATAAGACCCCAGCCAGGTGCTTATCCAGTCTCCTGTTAAAGATTTCCAGGGAAGGTGAGAGCACCACCTCTCTGGGAAGCCTATTCCAGGCTCTGGCCACCCTTACAGTGAAGTAGTTCTTCCTAATATCTAACCTAAACCTATCCTCCCTCAGCTTGTGGCCATTGTTCCTAGTG
>NW_017728910.1:42786815-42800017 GCF_001723895.1 Crocodylus porosus
CTGCGGCCTGACCAGCGCCGCACAGAGGGGGAGCAAGACCTCTCTGGACCTGTTAGTGATGCCCCTGTTGATGCATGACAGGGTGCGGTTGGCTCTGCCTATTGCTTCATCGAACTGGCGACTCATATTCATCCTGGAGTCAATCATGACTCCAAGATCTCTCTCTGCCTCTGTCCTGCTGAGAGGGTCAGCCCCTAACCTATAAAAATAATGCTGGTTCCCTGTCCCCAGGTGCAGCACTCTGTACTTGTCCTTGTTGAACCACATCCTGTTCAGATCCACCCGCTTCTCCAACCTATCCAGGTCTGCCTGGATACGGTCCCTGCCTGCCGGTGTATTCACTTTACCCCACAGCTTGGTGTCATCAGCGAACTTGAACAGGGTGCTCATGACACCCTCGTCCAGGTTGCTTATGAAGATGTTGAACCACACTGGCCCAAGGACCGAGCCCTGGAGGACTCCGCTGCCCATACCCTTCCAGGTCGACATCGACCCGTCCATCACCACCCTCTGGATGCGCCCCTGGAGCCAGTTTGCCACCCATGTGACTGCACCAGAATTGGGTGGGACACTGTGTCAAAGGCCTTCTGGAAGTCCAAGAAGATGACATCGATTTCCTCCTTCACATCTAAGCTTTTGCTACCTGGTCACAGAAAGAGACCAGGTTAGTCAGGCAGGATCGGCCTTGTATGAACCCATGCTGGTTACCCCTCAACATCACTTTCCCTGCAGGGCTCTCACAAATGTGGCCCTTGATAATTTTTTCAAAGACCTTCCCCAGGATAGAAGTGAGGCTAACTGTAGTTGCCAGGCTCTTCCTTCCTTTCCTTCTTGAAAATAGGGAACACATTGGCCCTTTTCCAGTACTCAGGGACTTGGCCCGAGCACCAGGAGTCCTCAAACAGCCGTGCCAATGGCTCCGCAATGACACCAGCCAATTCCCTCAGCACCCACGTATGAAGGTCAAGTATCATTTTGCAGCGTGGGAATTCTCACTTAGGTGTGTGTGGCTCCTTCTCAGCCTTTACATCGCTGCAACTGCTCTTGTCTCTGAAGCTGCAGCTACTCTCTCCTGAGCCCCAAATGTAATTTTGGACATAAAAAAGGCTGTTTTAACATACAGGAGCTGTGCTTTCTCAGTTGTACCATAAGCCCCATCAGATACTGTTTTCATCAATCAACAGGTAAAGTTGCTTGATGGAAACTGTTACTCTATATGACCTGCTTCACATTCACAGGGCAAGTTATCCAGAAGGGAAAAAAGCACAGTGGGAACTTGGCTTTCTAGCATTTTCCAGGGAAAAACTTCTTTGTGGCTGGATTACTGTGGCTTATTATTGTTTTTGAGGCTCATTATTGAGTGATGAAGTCCTCTACAAAGACTCCCCTCAATTTTTCAATGGTAACAATTCAACTCTAGAGCTATATGGAACATCTTCCAGATTTCTGAAAAGCAAGACACACACAGAAAGAATTTTAACCAGAGCAAAAATATATGACTATAAGCATATAAATAAGGATTGAGGAATAAATGCTTCAGTCTTAAAAATTATTCAAACCCCGACCAATGCAATGGTCTACAAAAAATCTATTGTAAGCACTGCAGCTTAATTCAGGAACATATTTACTACACACTTCATTTTAGCTCACTTTGAAGAATTTAAAGCTGAGCATAACACAGTTGTGCACAAATGTAATACAGCACTTGTTTCCTGGATGCAGATGTTTTACAAAGCTGATCTGATTTTACGCAAGAGGTTCTTAAGGAAAGATCCCAACACCCTACAAATGTTTTAGCTATGTTTAGCTAAAACAATAGGAGAAAATACTGGAAACATTGATCATGAACTAACAGAAGGCATGCAGAAATTTTCTGTGATCAAAGGTACATAGCATGAATTCCCAGAATGGGATTTCCATACCTAAAAACTCAGATTTAAGGCCCATAATTTAGCTTGATTTTAGAGAATTTTTTGATACAGTCGTATATAACATACAATAATCTATAACAGCAATTGTAAGAAAGAGTTTTTTTAGGTGGCTATGGGTTTGAATTGTGAATGACAATTCTGCTAGTAAATAAACCGTAGAGTGTTACATGGATCAAATCTAGACTAGATCCAGCTGGTTGAAGAGGAGGAAGTATTACCTGAAGGTACACAACTGAATCAACAAAAAGGAAGGAGGGTGATGTAGTTGTGAACAGAATTGTTGGGAATAAAGGTGTAGCAACCAGAGACAAAGTGGTTTAGGCAAATAAATGTGGAAAAAAATAAGTAATGACACATTAAGACTGGAACACTGGAACACACTTTTAATAGCTTATGATATAATTGATGGGAGGTTATGTGCACAGTGGATAAGATACTAAAATCTCTACTACAACCTTTAAGAATATTCATTTAGTGTACCAGTATATGATTTCAGTTTGTACCTACCAGAAATGTATTCTAGGACTGCAAGTTTGAAACATTCAAGCTATAAAATAAAATCCAAGATGATACAACATCATTTTATGAACTCTCCAAGCAGCTAGACCTTCTCATTCATCATCCATTAAGACAGTCCTAGATGTAGTAATAGATTATGCAACATAACAGATGGCAGGTGACAAAACAAGAAACAATGGTCTCAAGTTGCAGCAAGGGAAGTTTAGGTTAGATATTGGGAAAAACTCTCTCACTAGGAGGGTAGTAAAACTCTGGAATAGGTTACCCAGAGAGGTTGCAAAATCTCCATCATTGGAGGTTTTCAAGACCTGCACAGAGTTGGACTAAATTACCTCCTAAGGTCCTTTCCAACCCTAACTTTCTATGATTCTATGACATGAAGTTCAGATATCAGTGCTACATAGACAGTGATTTGGGGGAAAGTTCTTTGGAAGAAAATAAGTCCAGAACCAATTCTATTCTTCATTTCAAATACCATTGCATAGTTTTGCACACTCATAAAGGCTTCACAGAAAATGATTCAGTATCTATAAAAAGAACCAGGAAAACTGGATTCAGAACACAGTTTATGGCAAGAACATTTTTTGTATGAATGGAATACTGGAGAACTGTTTATTCAAAGGTTTCAAGGAATTTAGGCTCTCATTTCTTTAAAAGGAAGTTTAGAGTACAGTTTATTAAAGGACAGTTCATCAAGGGATACAGATCTTTGGATGGACAAGAGTGCAAATATATTATAAGGCTATTTAAACTAGTGCCAATTATAATATAATACCTGGACATAAACTTGTGACAATATGAAGATAGAAGGCCTAAAGCAAGGTTTCCTACCCATTGTTTATACTGAATATGTTTTATAATGCAAAAGGATTAGCAAAGATGTTAAATGAATAAATACATTAAAAACCAGTGCTAACTCCCAGCCCTCAGTATCAACTATATTGTAGAAACCTGCCTGCCTACATGATAGAGAAAGCTTTTGATTCATTCCTTCAAAGAATTATTTTAAATGGCATGGGTAAATCACAGTCACTATGAAACACACATTGATTGCTACCTGTAGAACCAAAATATCCATAAGCACTGAAGAGTTTAATTAGAATATCCTCAGTCGGCAGTGAGTTTGATAAAATGTTAGTGACAATAATACACAAGACTCTGTAGTTGTTAAGTATGTAGAGTAAATACAAAAGAGGGTACAAGTGCTAATAGAAGTATCAAGAAACATCATTAAAAGAAACATCTTGGATTCTTTCCATTCTAGCTCATCTTTTATTCCTAAATAATTAGTTGCAGTTATAAGGTGCAAAAGGTTTATAGCACACTGGATTATATTGCTACTTTTCACATATGGCTGGAAGACTGAATAATCTACACGTATAAAAAGAGATCTAATTTGACATAAAAATTGGTAACCCTAAAAAGCAACCCTCACCTACATCACTCACAGGTAGCTACTTACCATGGATTATCCACTTCCATATTTTTCCAAAGGCAATAATAGCTCATAGATAAATATTTAAAAATACTAAAAAAATACAGAAAACCCAAATACTACAAAAATATTTTGTTTGAATCAACAATATTCTTCTGTGGTAAAAAACAGCAATACCAGAATCAGTGACTGCTGGCCCTAAAGAAACTTTGATGGAATTATTCCTTGTCTAATTAAGCAAACAGTTCCCAGTCAGAAGTGATTTATTAATTTGTTAAAAGTCTCTACCTACCTCCTTTGGAACCCAAATACTATACTTTATAGAATATTATTTTTCAAGAAAAGCATGAAAATCACTAATTTCTTGATTCTGCTAAAAGACTCAGATTGGCATAATATGCCATTCAATCTGTGACCCAAAGGCTGCAGGCTGATAATTCATGATGCTGGCTTTCTTCCTCATTTCCAGCTGCTACATCATATTAAAATCAGTTGAAGACACATTACATTCTTGACAGTACTTTTCCACAGGGGAACTATGTGATTGCAAATGGGTTGGGAGCATCCAGTACAACTACAAGAATTGCAAAGGGGAGAGACGGGGCATAAGAAAATCTTGTTATTAAAATGGAATTTGCAGCATAGAAACATTTGACAATCTCTGTTTTACAGGCATGAAGTCTAACATAGCACATCAGCACATATTAGGGCAGAAAATGGCTGATCATGATTCATAAATACATGCTATTTGAAGTCAGGCATTAAGAATAATCGAAGATAATCCTGCGCTTTAGAAAAAAAATGCTTGTGTGCACTTGGGATGAAACCTACAGATAAAAAAACCAGCTCTATTTTATATACAAAATACATAATTTTAATAAGTACATATTTTTGTAATCTTTATACCACCATCAGGTCTTATTATTCTTTCATCTTTTTTAACTGAAACAAGGACCAGAACAGATTAGTTACTTGATGTGCAAAAGAACTATTTTTCTGCTTAAATAGCTCATAATGTGACAGACTGTCAAAAAAAAAAAGCTTAATATAGGTATAAACCTCAATATGGCATATATCTATTATAAAGCAATCTTACCAGAAATCTGGAAAACTTCCATTAAACGTTCTGTCTTGATTCTGACAGTTATGAAGTGCTAAATACTATTAAAATGCAAGCTTCTTTAAATATTCTTTACCCAGTTTAGCCTATACCCAGTTTTTAACATAAATGTCATAAATGAGTTGAGCTATATTAGACTAAATTTAGGTAATCAGAACAATTGCCTTACATTAAGTACATTGAAATTACCTTACATGTCCTCCAGGTTTTCATTTAAAAAGAAAAAATACTGGCAGCACAAAATTGCTGCATCATATTGTGTGTAATATGCCCTGCATCTACAATTGAAGAAGAAAGACTAATTTTAAAAAACCTCTCACTTCAAGTAGAATGGGTCTAAGTGTCAAGTCCTATATGTCCTCATCCAGAAGTATTAAACAGGTCACTTAAATAATACTAACATGGTGCTACATGCAAAGTGCTTACAGCTAATCGCTACTAATGTCATCACATAGTCAATAAACTGAATTCCCCTGTTAATGTATTTTCCTACCTGCAAAGGGGACTGGGGCATCCTTATCCAAAGCAACAAGGGGAGGATCCAAAATGACAGTGTCATTGTTTTCAGTAATGACCCCATGGTATGAAGTTTCAATCCATGGCTTGTGCTTGTTTACTGGAAAACAAAATACAGAATCTTCAGTTAGGATGAAGCAATTATGCTCAATATGTTTAACAGAAAGTCATTTTTTAGTATATAATTCATTACAATATTAATGGTACTATTTGATGACAATAAAATACTATATAAACATCAAAAGAATTAAACCTTCAGCACCTTCAAGACACATTTGGGTTCTTATCTTGCTGGGATCCTATGATCCCTGTTGACTTCCTGCCCCTAGGGCAGGGGGCTGGACTTGATGATCCTCCAGGGTCCCTTCCAGCCCAAATGTCTATGAAATCTATGGAAAACCGTACAACATACATGATGCAGATTTTATACCCAATTTACTGGTGGGAAAGTTGAAGCTCTGGGACATTCTCAAATAGATTTTCATAAGAATCCATTGCCAATTTAGACACACTAAATAAATGGCCAGAATTTCAAAGTATTTTTGAAAACCTGGCCAGAAATATCACCATAGGAGCTGCTGACCACATGAAAAGGAAGGCCATGAGTCTGCAGACAAGGGTAAATGCAGGGCATCCAATAGAGGTCTGCCACTTCCTGGGCAAGTTCTCCAACAACTCATCTGTAATACAGCCATAATCCTGAGCTCTGCTCAGTCCTTTCATAGACTAGTTGGAGGCACCTACACCCAGGGAAGGGTTTGAGGCTCTGGATCCCAAGTGGAAAGAAACATCTAAACCCCAGAGGAGTGGGGATTCAGAATAGCCCTCTATTAGTATTTTCTATCAGCTAGTTCTAGGCAGCTCCTCACTCAGCATTTTTCCCTGAGATGCTCAAGTACCTTCAGGGAGTATATTATGAGTCTGGGTATTTACTTCTGGATTCCAGGGCTAGATGCCTAGAATTTGGATGCTGCCACACATAGTGGGCAGGTGTCAACGTCCTTAATTGGACATATTTGATTCACAATGTTCATCTTTCTAATAGCAAATGTTACTCCAAAAAAATTATATAATTATGGTTCCAAAATCACCAAACAACTGAAATTGCTTATGTTGACTACTGGAGGGCTTTGAAAGGTGCCCATTCATGAGGAATCCTATTCCACTGTTGTCAGAAAAGGATTTTAAAAAAGAAATCAAATAGTTGTATTTGATCTCTTGCTGACTACTTTTCCCCATCCAGATTCCCACTCGAAGCTTTGAGCAATACATGATCATTTAATCTTTCCTTCCTCTTGTCCCAACCTTTGAAGCAGTACATTTCTCCTCTACGATCATTTTGTACTGCATTTTCTTTTAAATACACCATTATTATTAAAGGTCCTACAATAGAACTCAGCTAGCAACTGTCTCTCCTCAACCACCTTAGTTACCACCTCACCTGTTCTCTATTATGATTTGCTGTATGCAATTTAAACAGTGTGTCCTCTAGCCTCCAGTTTTCTAGATCAGGTCCTCCTGAACAACACTAAATACTGACTTTTAACTACAAACAACTAAAAGGGCTTCCAATTGTGCTTTCTATTTGAGTCCAAACATTCAATGCCTCAATGGCTGTAGCTTCTGCCAGACAGCAACAGACAAGAACTGCTACTGACTACCTACCACTTCAGCAAGGGAACATTTGTGTCAGGGTGATAGCCCTTAGCTTTTCTCCAACTAAGAAGTACCCACAACGCAGCGGAGGGTAGGCTTTATAAGTATCCTATACTCGCCTTACTTTGGAGGTTGCAACACTGTTGTATTTTATAGGAGCTACCTCATCACAAATAGCTCCACCACATTGCCGCCAGGCCCTCCAGTTGGATGCAGTTTACAGTCATACTCAGGGAATTCTGTGCATCCTATAAAATTGACAGATCATACACATTACTTATCCGTGCTGATGCAATGCACCTACTCTTATAGGTGGCACTATTAGGTTATGCTACTGTAACAAATATTTTGTATTAATACTGGCAAAAAGAGGACAAGAAAGAGAGAGAAAAGACTAATAAGGCTGAGAATATGAAAATAACATTTTCATTAATAACTGCAGACAATACAATTCAGTATACAAGCTGGAAAAAGACTGAGAGCATGGTTTTTCCTCATTTAGATAACAAGTTGGCCTCGTGTTTGAGGCTAATTAGGTGTAATGGCATTAAATTTATGTGATCTGGTCCCAGGGGATTTTAGCAGAATAGGACAGAAACCCCATGAAATCAACTGACCTTCTCATCAACTATTTTCCTGAGAGGCCTGCCATGATGGAACACACCAAAGCCAGACCATGAAAACAGACCTTACCTGAACCTGAATTTAATACAAAACCTATTTTTCTGAGAAACTTGACTCTAATACATACATACAGATCTGCATCCAATTTCTGAACACTTACAACATTAAGGCTGTATATCTGATGGCACAGAAAGACAGAACATATAAATCAAAGGCAGTTTTAATGCTGCTGCATTGCATTGCCATATCCTTTAAGCTGTGTTTTTTTATGAGACTCATATTTTGATCCAGGTATCCAGGTTGTAGTTGGTCTAGAGGCAAAAAGAATTAGAACTCATGGTAGAGGTGATATCTTTTATTAGACCAAATACATTTCTACAAAAAAATATCTTTATTTGCAAGCATTCAGGTACAAGCACCCTTTTTCAGGCATAGAAGAAAAGAGTATAAAAGATCTCCTAGGTAGAAATGAAAGTTCATATTTCATAGAAGAGTTGAAGGTGTGGCAAAATCTCCTGTTTGGAACAGTTCGTTTTAGGCAGATTACCTGGATACAGATAACCTCGGTACCTAACACATGGAAGATATTGAACTTTAGCTGATTTTTTTTAATTAACTTATTTTTTTAATGAACTCTTCATAATTTTATAGGAAGGAAGCAAGTTTTACCACCTTATATGTGAAAGTACCACTCGGTGCTTGTGCCCAAAAGCTTGCAAATAAAGACTTTTTTTTTGCAAAAATCAAGTTGGTCTAATCACTTCTACCATGATATTTTGATCCATACATTAAACCAGGAAAAAGGCACTTTTGATCCATACATTTAACCAGGAAAAAGGCACTTTGCAATAATATGTGCTATATTTTTCAACATGAACTGCTGTTAAAATCCTTTTGCTTTTCCAAAGCAGTTGTGATTTTAACACAGATTTTTTTTGTTGGAATTTTAATTACAATCAAGAGGAAAAAGGGGAACAAATGTCTATTTTAAGATGCCTCACTACTGTTTGAAATTAGCAAATTATTTCCAAGTAGTAGTAAAAAATATATATCTTTGGCGTCCATCTACCAAAAGTGGAAAGGAGAAAGCTTCCCAACTTCCAATCTTGCAAAATGTACTGTCAGAAATCATCAACATGGAGAACTCCTGCAGCCAAAACTACAAATAGGCTACTTTGACCACGTAAAAACAAAGGGATGAAAAAAAAACTCTGGCACCTATAGATGGTAGTCGGTTCTAGCATGCAATCATAACAATCCTAAAAGGACTTTAAAAAATGCCAAATTATATTTTCAATCTCCACCTTTATAAGAAAATCTCAGAAAATATTTCTAATTAAATTACATGCAAAGGCATGAAGATTAAATTTTCCTATTAAAGGTATAACTGGCTAGCACTGAAATCAATACTGTAATTTCTGAATTCATACCTGTACTCAATTATAAGCCATAGAAGTATTATAGCTATGTTCAGTTTTTTTCTTGCCCTTCCTTTTATTACTCTATTACCAGAATAAAAGTGTAATGTAAATAATTTGCAGCACTTATGGTAAAATAATTAATTGTTTTCCTTAATTATAATAAGGGATTGATTCATTAACAATTGTATGCACCACTTACACTGTATTTTCATATTCTGCACCTGAAGAGTTCATGATTACAAAGCCTTGATTCCAATAAACCCAAAAAACCACCACCCTCTGTTGTCAATTTAAAGTGCATTCAACATGCAAAGTATGCAAATGAAAAAAGGAATAGCCACATTTCAAAGTTTGCAAAAACTGCTTTAGACAAAGGAATAAAGGACTAGAAGGATGCTTCTGAACCATAAAATCCAGTTTGGTGCACCAGACATCCCCTCTGGACTGAAGAGTTGCAGGCACATGCCTGCAGTGGCTCAGGCTAGAAGCCAGGGTGTGCTAGAGCAGCCCTCCCTTCACTTCAACAATGCAGCTGAGGGGGGTGTGGCTTGGCCCCGCAGGATGCTATGATTAGGGAGGGGTTCTCCTCCTTCCCCCCCTCCACTGCTCCTCACCAGTGAGGGAGCCAGCAGGGAGTTGCTAACATAGTGTTAGGCAGCTCATCAAGAAAACAAAAGCTTCCCACTTTATTTCAAGCTATTCTTAAACAACTTTTTCCAGGGAATGAATGGAGGGACATTAATAGCTGACCTGTTGATTAGCTCCAAAATGACCTAAGCCTTACACAAACACCTCTCAGCATTAGTTAGCATGCCACATGCTGGCTAGCTTCTGTACCGTGGGAGAGGAGAGTGGGGGAATCCCTGCTTGAGCAGGGTGTGGTAAGAGGGGGCTGGGGCAGAGGGAAGCCAGGCAGACACTGCTGTGCCCAGAGTCCCTCCCAGAGCTCCAGGTAAAGAGCAGAGGGGCAGGGTCAGCCCTGCTCTGGAGCAGACAGCCCCGCCCAGAGTTGCAAAGCATCTGGGATTCTGGGGGACTCTGGTTTAAGTTAAACCAGGAAGGGGTCTAGAAGAGGCATTGCATTTAACTGGTTTGACCCAAATCAGGGTCATTCCACCAGGTTTATCTCAACTGGTTTCAACCATTTTCAAACTGGTTTATCTGCACTGAATGTCTGTTCTGTTGCAGATGTAAAACAGTTTCTGATCACTTAAATCAATCTGTGTGTAATATCTGTCCCTAGCCCATGAGAGGAAAGAATTCTGAAAAAATGAAAAGTATCCAAATGCCACAGTATCCCATGCCCCAAACTGCAGCAGAGCTCCCTGTCTTCCCAGTGTTATACTCCATGATACCCTGCTACTTTCCCTGACATAAGACAGGCAACAAGCAAGACACAAAATTCCTTTTTAGCAATTATATGTTCAGTAAATAATGAGATAAAAAGTCTTACAGCCTGACTACACATTTAATAAATGGTGTGATAGGAACCAGCTACAAAGTTAGTGTATATTTTTTGTTCAATAACCTTGTGCCTTATTCCTTGCTTTATCACACCATTAAATGCATGAACATGTCGCTGGCTAACAGCTTTATAAGATGCGATTAACTGGTTAATCATATTTTATCTGTAATATGGGCCAAGTGCCTTAGAGAAACATGGTGACATCAAAACCTGATAAATTCAGTGTTATTATTTAAAGTTTTTTATTGTAAAATTTAAAGCTTTGAAAAAAGCATAAAGAATGCATCACCCCTGCTCTAAAAATTCTCAAACTTTCATATAGTCATCATGTGTCCTGGCTTGAATGTCTTATTTCAGGCAACAGGTACCTAGGCTCCATTTTCCCTGTGGTAACCAAGTCCACAGAAGAAGACCTATTTAATACATTCCAGATCACTCACATACCATTCCATCTCTTCTCTGAAATTTTGAAGCTAAATAGAGCTAAAGGTGCTATGTACCGAAGTCTCCTAAAACCAGACACTGACAATATACATTTGAAAAAAGCAAAAAGATACAGAGTTTTCAAACCTAAGTTTCAAAACTAGGAAGTATAAGACAGGCTGTAAATTGTTAGATAGGAACACACTGTTTAATCTTCATTAGCTCAATATTTAATATTTTCCACTAATGGAGAAATCAATTTTCCTCTCATTTCTTTAAAGAATGAACAAAACCAGAAATAGTGATTTAAGTCATCTATCTCATTCTTCCTGCCAGAATATATCCTGTCTGTATGTAGTGTCAGACACCACCTGCCCACAATGATTCAGTTCTCATCGTCTGCAGTGAATCATCGTCTGGTAATGGCCACTTGTTGTTTGTAGTTTTGTACTTCAAATAGTAGGTTTCTGAAGTGATTTAGAGGTGGAGGAGGAAGTGATTTAGTGCATGGTAGAGGCGTGACTGTGTGAATTGCATACTAGATACCACTGCACCTTATTTGCATGTGTAGATGATACTTTATTATAGTAATTCGCTACCATGCAAATTAAAGCTCAATAGCAACCAGCTACAAAGTTAGTACACATTTTTAACTTTATAGATGGTTAAAGCCTTTTATTATGTGATAGCTACTTCGCACGTATAGCTGTTCTCCTGGTAACTGCACAATTAACCAGTTAACTGTGCAATACTTGTAATGTGTTGATAGAGCCTAAGTGGCTTAGCTCCCTTTAAGGCTGTTTATCCATTGACTTCAATGAGCTCAGATCAGCCCTTTAAAACCTCACATTCCCACTGAACTGAGCAGAAGTATAGGATGTTCAGCACCTTACAAGGCTAGTTCAAGAAACTTCAGACATGTGCCTGAAGTCTTATTTGTTTCTACCAAATTCAAGCTTTCTGGATTTAGCCTCATACATTTTATACTCTAGCAGGATGCTTTCTTACAGTGCACAGGAAAGAAATACTCTAATGCCTCATTAAATCACTGAATAAGCAATGAAATGCAATGCCCCTAGAATACAGCTGGTATGTTGGCATCTGCAATACACATACATAAGGTAGGTCTGGTAGCAGCCTCCATTAAATACGGCTGCCCATCCCTTGCCATTATAAGGCTCTGTGTTTCAGTTGACTATAAACTCTGCTAGAAAAAGCATTTGAAGTGAAACTTTCTATGTTGGGCCTCCGCTCCACACCATTTGGGGGGGCGGGGCGGGGACTTATAATTCCAAAAAACTCAGCTGTTTCTGAGAATAAGCCTAGAAAAAAATATTTTTCCAAAGCTGACTGTTGGTATCTTTTTCTTAGGAACACTTTCTCACTTTAGATCACAAATTTGAATTTTGAGGTACCCTAATGTCAGGGTAATGCCTTTTGTCACCCTAATGCCTTTTGTTAAACCTATGAAAATCCACCCAAAACTGGCCAGCTCATGAAGCCTTTGGAAACTCAGCATTCACAGCTGGAAAGTCCAAAGAGTCCATCCCTGCTGAACATGCTCCATCACTAACAGCTCCCACAAGCATCATCCCAATGAAGCAGTTTGACCATATTCTCTCCAGCCCAAGGCTACAGCTACAGGTGTGAACCCAGACCTTTTCTGTAATTAATGTTCTAAGATAAAGTGTGACCATGTTCCAGGGCTCACATAAGAAACCTGACCCTCCTGTGTTCTCAATAACCCCGTCCTGCTCTCAGTGTGAAAAAAGTTATTTAACTCAAAATAGACAGGGAACACCTTAGCGGTGCCTGGCTGCCTGGCTGCATCATTTCCACACCATACACCGGCCTGGGACTTTTGACCCACCTGCCAGGACCGGGCTATGGAATCCTGGAGTGTCCCAGCTAAACTGGGACAGATGGTCACCCTAATCTTAACTAGTGTCTACCATCAAAGCTCAGTTAGGCTCCAGAGCGGTGAGAGATGCGCGGGTGAAGCCCGCTGCACCCCCGCTCCCCTGAAGCCCCCCAGACACCCCCTCAGCAGCCGCAGAGCCCCCTGCCGACCCCAAGCACAGCCGGAGGTAAG
>NW_017728910.1:42800348-42801667 GCF_001723895.1 Crocodylus porosus
CCCCCGCTCCCCCGAAGCCCCCCAGACACCCCCTTAGCAGCCGCAGAGCCCCCTGCCAACCCCCAGCACAGCCGGAGATAAGCAGGCTCGTGGTGGGAAGGGGTTAACACCTCGCTCCCTGGGAGGAGGCAGCTGCGTGGAGCCGGGCCGGGTCAAGCCCCCGCCCAGGCCCCTACTTGGCCCAGCCCTCCAGGGAGCCACACGACCGGAGCCATGTGAACAGGCTGCGCAAACAGGCGCTCGAGTTAGCGCGGAGTTCGCGCAGGGGAGGGCACGAGACCCTGCCTGCGACCCCCCCAGAGTAGTCAGCCCCAGCCATAGCCAGTCTACCAGAGGCATGACATGGATGGGCACGCGCCGCACCCCGAGGGTCCCCTCGGGTTCTGCGGCCCCCCCCATCGGGCACCTCGGTGACGGCCACCCAGACGGAGCCCATGGTTCCAGGCTCCATGCAGACGGAGCCCCTGGCTCTTGGCTGCGCGGGCTGCCTGTCCCTTTTTCAGGCTCTGGGGCCTGGGAACCTCCCCTTGCGGGGTCTGCTCTCTACTGGGGTCTCTGGCACGCCAGCTGGAGGAGCTCTAGGCCACAGTCCAGAGACTGCGTGCCATCAGGGACTGCAAGCAAGAGATAGACTCCTACTGCCAGGCCCATCTCCCCCGGGAGCCACAGGGGAGAGCACCATCTCCCTCCAGGACTAAGGAGGACTCTGGGACCTCCCGCTCTGCCCAGTCAGGGGCATGGACCAAGGTAGTCAAGGGCCCTAAGGCCCACCGCACCAAGGCCCCTCCCTCGAAGGAGCTTAGCAACAGGTTCGCACCTCTTGCAGCCCCAGCACAGCCTGCTCAGTTGCCAGCTCCTGCAGGCAACCCAGGCTCAACCGCAGCTACTGCCCCCACTCTCCCCAAGACAAAACGAAAGGTGTTAGTTGTGGGAGACTCCATCCTGCGGGGCACTGGGGGGGCAATCTGCCGCCCTGACTCCTTAGCCCGGGAAATCTGCTGCTTCCCAGGGGCCTGCATCCGAGACATTCCAGAGAGGATCCCACAGCTCCTCTGGCCCACAGACCACTACCCTATGCTCCTTATTCACGTGGGCACCAATGACACGGCTCGGAGCACCCCCAGCCAGGTCATGAGGCGCTAAAGGGATTTGGGAGCGGGGCTTAGGGGTCTGGGAGATCAGGTGGTGTTTTCGTCGACCCTCCCAGTCTCGGGCTATGGGCTGAGGAGGGAGAGGAGGATCCATGCAGTGAACCAAAGACTGCAGAGCTGGTGTCATCGGGAAGGCTTTGGCTTCCATGACCACAGCCCGCTCTTTGG
>NW_017728910.1:42801678-42825969 GCF_001723895.1 Crocodylus porosus
ACCTACATTGAACACCTTCAAGAGTAAATTGGATGCTTATCTTGCTGGGATCCTATGACCCCAGCTGACTTCCTGCCCTCTGGGCAGGGGGCTGGACTCGATGATCTCTCGAGGTCCCTTCCAGCCCTGATGTCTATGAAATCTATGCAATTTTTCTCAGCAGCGAGCATCAATAATTAGTAGAGGTATTGTTGATAGTTCTCAGATTGTGATGATAAAATTGCACAAACAGTATCTGCACATTAATCACCTGTGAACAACAGCAAGGGTAGTGTCCCAGATTTTTTGGTTTTTAATTCAACAAAATTTCCACTGGGGAATTCTGTCCTTAGGAAAGAGAAAAATCACATAACAATTCTAACAAATCACACAGCGGTTTGTTAAAAGCGGTCCAAATTTTTTCGTAGAAGGGAGTATATTTAAACAACAGTTACAACTTGTCTGCAGAACTTGTTTATATTGGACATTAATTTGTAAGCTAGTTCTAAATTAAACTAATATACTACAAAATTAGGTAACAGGAAATCTATGCTTGGATATGTAAGATCTATTTTATTCCTACGTATGCATGATAAGGTCATCCTGAATAAGGATAAAAAAAGTCCTCCCACTTTTAAAAAGAATTCTGTAATGATATATCAGTCATACTTCAATATTGCTGGTTCCTGGATCAGGGCTAGGTAAAAGAAAAGAATAGAATATTACTCTAAAGATTATTTTGGACAACATACAGATGTTCACCAGATACATAAAAAAGCAAGCAAATCAGGGACTGAGATGAAAGCAAAATTTCTACCTCTCAAAGATGGGTTTTTTAAATTACATTTTAATACTGTGATTGGTCAAGCAAATTATATTATCCAGCTCTCCCATACGTTGCTCAATTCTTTCCTTCCAGCTGAATGATACTCAGAAAGGTGTAAAATTCTTATCTGCCACTGAAAGTGAAGAAAAGTAAAAATAATTTACACCCTGACCTCTAAAATGTTCACCAGTCTCTTCTGCATCACCTGTCATTAGGTTGCCTCCCCCATTCAGTAAGGCATCCACATTTTCCCTGATCTTCCTCTTGTTGCTGATGCACTTGTAGAAATCCTTCTCGTTACCTTTCACATCCTTTGCTAGCTGCAAATCCAATTCTGCTTTGGCCTTCCTGATTTCATCCCTGTATACCTGAGCAATACTCTTATACTCCTGCCTAGTTGTCTGTCCAAGTTTCCACTTCTCATACACTTTCTTTTTGTGCTTGAGCTCACTGAAAAGTTCCCTGCTATGCCAAGCTTGTAGCTTCTGCCTTACTTGCTAGTCCTTCTGCCCATTGGGGTGGTTCATTCCTATGCCCTCAGTAAGGTTTCTTTAAAACATAGTCAGCTCTCTTGGACTCCCTTCTTCCTCAGACTGGCCTGCCAGGGGATTCTGCCCATCAGTTCCCTCAGCGTGTCAGAGTATGCTTTTCTGAAGCCCAGGGTCCTTACTCTGCTGCTCTTCTTTCTTCCTTCCCTCAGGATCATGAACTCAGTTATCTCATGGTCACTGCTGCCCAAGTTGCCATGCACTTTCATATTCCTCACCAATTCTTTCTTTCTGTGAGCAACAGATCAAGATGAGCACAGCCCCCAGTTGGCCTCTCCAACACTTGTACCACAAAGTTGTCCCCAGCAGACTGTAAAACTTCCTGAATTGCCTGTGCACTGCTATATTGCCCTCCCAGCAGATGTCAGGGTAATTGAAGTCCCCCATGCAAACCAGGGCCTGTGATCAGGAAACTTCTAATGAGCTGTCATCCACCTCATCCTTCTGGTTTGGGGGTCTATAGCAGACACCATGCATCACCCTGGTTGCTCTCACCTCTAACCCTAACCCAGAGACTTTCAACAGGCCTGTCTCCAGTTTCATACGGAGCTCTGAGCAATCATACAGCTTTTTACATAAAGTAAAAGTCCTCCTCCTCTTCTCCCTTGCCTGTTCTCTGTGAACAGTTTATACCCGTCTATGACAGGGCTCCAGTCACTTCCATAATTAAAATGCATACATTTTGGCAATAACCACACCCCTTTTATATGTGCATTCTAAGAGTGCAGCTGTCCATCAAATTCATGACACTGAGTTAGCTTTAGACTAGCTGGGCTGGGTACTAAAAACAGTGAAGTTGTGGCAACATGGAATGTAGAACAAGGTACAGGACCAGGTCAAAAACCTGGGTAAATACCCCCCTGCTTAGCTCCCACTGACCACGGTGCGGCAATGGCTACACAGCTGCCAATAGCTGAGTCAGTTGGTTTAAAGGTAGCTCATAGCTATCTACAGAAGCTGCCATTACATTTCCAATTGCATTTCTAGACGTACCCTACAACTATGTTAATAAATTATTGATTCACTTGCAGTGCTAAAAAGTCAAATTGTTGGTCTGGGTCAACCTGAAGGGGACTTTGGTTCAGCAAAAAAAAAAAAAAAATAGTGTGTGGGAGTGGGAATTGTTTTGGCTCAAGCAAATAGTTTCATTTTCCAGCCATTGAATTTTCAATGTTACATATCAAAAATTAATTCCTTGCAGACAACTGTTCATAGTCATTTCATGTATAGTTAAAGACATTGCAGAAAACAACCGTCTAAAAATTGTTTTCTTCTCATAGGTTTAAGATGAGCTGAGAAGACCGGGAATCAGAAAGTAATTTTCCTGATAATTATGCAGTCACGGTATTACTCAAAACCTACTGCACCCACCTTTCTTTCCAAAGTTGACCTTTTGTCCAGTGAAATATACTTTACCTCTATGCTGCCAGGTTCTCATTTTAAAAACATCAACACTTTAGCTTCATTTACAATACAACTCACATTATCTTTGTTTAACCCTGTCCTCCCCATCCCTATCCTTTCAGCTTCATTTAATGTGCTTGTTAGATATAGATTAGAGGCCTCTCAGTGTCTACACTGCGTTTTTATTATTCCAAAATAACTGGCAAAGATAGGAAACTTTGCCTATTTTGAGATTTAATATGTTACACAGTTTAATGAGACTATGGCTACTGTATTATTTGTTTTATATGACTGTCCAAAGGCCCCAAAGCAAGATCAAAATTCAGTTATGAAAAATATTTTGAAACATTCATAGAAATAAGATTGTTGATGTCACTTGATCCATATCCTGACCTGAACATAAAATAATGCTCAGGCACACTGGTGTTGGAAAGGTACCAGATGGAAATCAACAGATATAAATTCAGCTCCTGGATTGATTTCAGCATGACTTTTAACAAATTATAGCAATTTTTATGCCTCAATTTCCCACCTACAAAACAGAGAAAATGTTCCAATTCTCTTACACGTTGCCTGAACTTCCTATTGAGAAGTAAGCTATTCCCCTGGACTGTTTCTTTGATTACGCTGACTAGATGCAATGGAGCCTTGGTTGTGGTCAAGGCTTGCAGATCCCATATGGCTAATAATTTAAAAAATAAATTCATAACCAATTTCTGCCCTAAGGAGCTTACACACTAATATTTCTACTGCAGGTTAACTAGGCAGAGATTAAAATAGTGTGTTACAGACAACACATCAACGCACTGTAAATAACCCAATTACCTTTATTATAATACCAATAAATACCTCCAAATTGATTGTGTGTTGCCAAAAGTGCAAAAAACACTAATTTTACATGGAACCATGGATAGTCCCCTAACAGCACCAAGATAGATCTGAGTGTCCTATTTAATTTAAAATATTCATATATTCAATGATGCTTTGATTGCCTGAAATTAAAACCTATCTAACGGAATTTTGATTGCTGGCATTTCTCCTTCGAGAGCTGGTATCAATGAACCTTTACATAAATCAAAACAGGCAGTATTTTAGAACACCAAACATCCTCACATTTGTTGAACAAATGCTTAAATAGAACACTAAGAAATTATTGGTTCAAATATTGCTCATATAACTACAATGCTATGCCCCATCTATCATCCATTCATTAGTTAATGCAGAGCTAAACCAAGCATTTACAGCAATTTTAACAATTTTGCATAAAGATAAGTGCAATATCCCCAGAATTAAATCCCTCAGAACAATAGATAGATAGCTAGATAGCTAGATAGATAGACAGATAGATCTGTGTGCGTGAATTGAATTAGTTTATTATATTCTTTAAAAGGGCCCATTTAAGAAATTTGGCATGCTGAAGTGGATGGTTTTTCCATTTTTCTAATCTGTAGTCTTCCCATATAACTTAAAGTTAACTCAGATTTTAAGTCTATTTGCATTTCAGGAGGATTATTTCACCTTTTTAAAAAATATCATTAATTTTTGCCATTATTCTTTCAAACTGAGTTTTTTTCCCCACAAACAGCTGAGGGCAATGATCTTCTATGGAGAATTTAATAAAGAATTGCCCCTTTTAAAGAAGTTTGGTCTTCATTTTCCCCCCAGGGGCTGAAGCCACAGACTATCCACAGAGAATATCATGGCCCCTTCTTCAATGACAAGCTACCATTTCCTGCTGGAATTAATGTAAGTTGCCCTTGAAACGGTAATAGCTTTTTTTGATAGATAGAGCCTCTGTCTTCCCTGATGACTGCTTATGGTCTTAAAGGGACTGGGGACAAATGGAAATAATTGCCATTTTGAAAAAAGGTTAACTCTTCTTTATGAAGTTCTCTGTAGAACATTATTTTTTTACATTGAACATTTACTTCCAAAACTACCCATTTCACCAGAAAACCTCATCAGTAAATGAAACAGGTCAGGAGAAAAAAACTTGGGCATGGAAATAGGGTATTGTAGGGCCAGAAATGAGAAGGAGCTGAGTTGATGTCCATACATATGAAAGGAAATGAGGTAATGTGGAGCCTGATAGTTGTCAGTCCACTCTGGTTCATTTCTGCTTCAGAGTAGCATAAACTAGAATGCAAACAGTGAATCCGATACTCAGCATAAAAAAAATTGTGATATTGATGATAAATGTTGTTCAATAACTAGCCTCTTACATGGCAACATTACTGTAGGGCTTCTTTACTTTAAAAACAAAAAACAAGAACATTCCAAGAAGGAAAAAAAAAATTAGAATTGAATTCAGGTGAAGAATATGTGTCAGTGATGTACTAGAGAATGAAAAGACAGTTAAAGTTTCTTAGCTGCCTTAATTGTTCTTTCCCATATATTTTGTGTGTGAATTTCTCTTAAAGTTAGCCTTAGCTCTACATTTCCTGTATGTATAATATTTGTACAGAAATATATTTTTTTAAATCTACAGTTTTAGTCTAAATTACGTGAATGTATTTTCATTCTTAGTATCATTTTAATGTTGTTTCAATTAACCATTCTGGAAATAGGCATGACAATGAATAAATCACATATTTTTTTTTTCCCCAAACACCACCACATACTCCCAGATGCATTGACTGCATAGGCGAGATGGTGAATGAAGCTGCTGTCTGTCTCACCCACACGAGAAGTTAGGAGAAATATAATAAATAAGGCCTGGAGAAACAAGAAGAGATTATGGTTAAATTGTTTGGTTGGGGTCCAAAACACATTTGTGGCTCTGTCACATCCTTCATAAACAATGGGGAAATAAACCAGAAATCTCAGACAAGGTCACCAGTTTTAGCTTCCTCATTTTTTCCTTTGAAAAGTAAACTCTCTAGAGCAAGTCATCTGTGCTTTGCAGTTAGAGCGTGGTCACCATCACCATGGGGCAAGGTCCATGACTGTAGTGGGATAAAGACATCCAATTTTTTTTCACAATAATGCCGCATTTTTAACCAAATTCTTAAACCTTAGTTCACATGTAGTAACTGCTGAGATAAATGTTTTCCCTCAGGTTTGAGCGTGCTTCTCACTATAATAAGCTCTGACTTTTTAATGTGCTGTTTTATAAAATTTTCTTTTTTATGTTCCTCTTCATCACCAATATAACTTTTATTTTTTTCAAGGCAATTTTCTCTCTCACAGTATATCTCATACAGATTTAAACCTAAATCTATCACTCATATACCTTAAATGATTGTCTTTCTGCAGGATTACTTTACTCATTTCTTCTGCGTCACAGTATGCAAGTGGTCTTTTGTTGTCTCCCTCCATGTCCGCTCCCCCACCCTCCATATTGAGCTCCTCGAAATCTTCAGGTAATTAAAAATATTCTAGTCTCTTTACATAGAAATCAGGGTGCCAGCAGACCAATTTTTTAATGTAGTACATGGATTAGCAAGTACTTTCTTGTTACTTTTTTATCCTGTGTAAATTTGGTGGTCAAACTGAGAGTGAGACAATATTTGGTTTCAATCTGGAACAGAATTATCTAGCACCACGTATCTTCTGTACAAAGACAATGACAACTCAGTATTAAACATGTCCCTGCCCTCATTTTGTTCTGATATTTTAAAGGATCTGTCTCTATTGTGTGTGTCAAACTATATCTTCCAAAATGATGCAACAGAAATGAGGTGCTCCACGTAAAACACTCCTTATCCAAGTGTTAATCTCACCTTAACATAATATATAATTCTAACAAAGATTAAGTGAGAAATGAAGATGTTCTGTGGGTACAACAGAGGAAGCTGTCAAAATGATCATGAGAGGTGGGACAAGAGATTTACACCACTGAAATTTTAAGATTATTTAAGGTTTCAGAATCCTTGGTTTTACAGAGAATTCAGATGCAAAACAGGTATACTAGACAAACATTTTTTTTTAATTTAATTTTTTTTCCTATTTAAAATGGTTCTTGTTTTCAAATATCAATCACAAAATTCACATGCTGCTGGGTAACTTCACTCTGACTGCTGTGAATGAAAGTAAAGACCTTTCACTTCTATGATTTAAAGGTGTTTCTGGAATCAAGTCTTCCCACCTACACAGTATGTAACAGGGAATTGCTAGAAGTTCTTCTTCTGTTAAGGGATATGATAGTAAAACAAAGGGAGGAAACTGAAATACCAAAGCAAAAAAGAGATGGAAATGGTGCAGGTTACAGATTACAGCACTGTCAGCCCTGAGGTGATGAGTTACTTAGAGTTAGAAGTTCACATACCAATATTAACAAAAAGTTACTGTTCAATTACTATCATATTCAATAGTGTTATCATCATAATTACTAAACAGATAAGTGTGAAATATCATGCATTATATCAAAATAACTGTAAAACTTCCTTATGACACCTCTAAAAATCTCTTTTCTTCTAAAATTATAACCTTTGGCTGTTTAGAAAAAAATACAGAGAGTGATCACACAAGTTGCCTTCTGAATTCAAGAGATCAAGAGTCCAACAAATACACAACTGTTTTGTGACACAGTGCAATCTGCTTTGATAGGACTTGAAGTAACCCACCACTATGTCATTATTACAGCTATAATCTACAATTCAATTGATGCAGATGGCTACTCAGTTATTTTCTAAACCCTTAAGGGGCAAGGGTTCGATTCTCTACTACCTTGAACTGTAAACAGTCATCTCTTCTGTGCAAAACAGATACAAATACTAGTAGATTAGAATTCTCCACTTATTGATATCAGTGGTAGTATTTACACTTGTAAAAATCCTACTTTCTTACCATGAAGGGTACTTGATTCTAGAAACACCTTTTGACAGCATAAGTAAAAGGTCTTTACTTTCATTCAGAGCAGTCAGAGTAAAGTTACCCAGCAGTACATGAATTCTGTGATTGAGGCTTAAAAACAAGAACCACGTTAAAACATAAAAAACCCATCAAATTTAAAGAAATTGTTTGTGTAACATACCTGCTTTGCATCTGAATGCTGTGCAAAGTCAAGGATCCTGGAAACTTCTCAGTTTTAAAACAGAAGAAAGGAAAACCTTATTATTTGCAGTATTCATCAAGACCTGGCAGATGGAATGGCTGCACCCTCAGAAAATTTGTGGATGACACCAAACGGACAGAAGTAGTAGATATTCAGGAGGGTAGAACTAGGATTCAGAGAGACCTCGAAAAATTGGAGGATTGAATGAAAAGCAATCTATGCAGGTTCAGTCTATGCAAAGTCCTGCACTTAGGACAGAACAAACCCATTAACGAGTACAGACTGGGGACCAACTGGCAAAGCAGCAGTTATGCAGAAAAGAGAATTTAATAGCAGCCTTCAGCTACCTGATGGGGAATTTGAAGGAGGGTGGAGCTAAACTGTTTTCAGTGGTGGCCAATGACAGAACAAGAAGCAATGGGCTCAACTTGCAGCAAGAGAAGTTTAGGTTGGATATTAGGAAAAACCTTCTCACTTAGGAGGGTAGTAAAGCACTGGGACATGTTACTCAGAGAAGTTGTGAAATCTCCATCCTTGAAGGTTTTTAAGACCCAGCTAGACAAAGACTTGGCTGGGATGATCTAGTTGGGGATGGTCCCACTTTGAGTAGGTGGTTGGACTAGATGACCTTCTGAGGTCCTTTCCAGCCCTAATTTTCTAGGATTCTATGATTCTTTTTACCATATTACTCATCAGTTAATAAGAACTGTTCAGACGCTCTGACGGTAGCATTTGGACGACACAGAGTTTTAAAATAAACCCTGATTATGTGTACATATCTAGGCATATAGCTGGACATTAATTATGATGAAAATGCAACTGTCCACTTGTATTAACCAAATGACCTCATCTCCAAGCTTACACAGTTGCTTCTGCACCTTTATTTAGATGCACAAATCTTCCATTCATCTCAATTGCCACTTTTTGAAAAATCTGAAATGTGTGCAAGCACAGTGTCAAATTCGGCTATTCAGTTTATGTACAACACAAGTAGGTGTACACCTTTAAATATCTCATGTAATATATACATATAGATCTCACGTAAAGAAAAGCAGCAACAGGGTTCTTCTGATGGGACTAAAGTAATCACAATAATTTTGTCCAATTTAGAAAAATTAAATGTTTGAACCTTTGTTTTATTCATTCCATCATATTAGAAATGTTCCACCAGCCTAATACCAAGTGGCTGAGATAACAAGCACAACATAATTGCATGGCATTTAGTCATCTTCATGATTCCAATTCTCAGGTACTTGAAAGTCTGGATTATATATAGAAGCCAATGGGGGAGGGGGAGAAGACTTTTGATATTCATAAATTTTCACCAATCATGGTAAATTATATTTTCCTATGAATAACTGGTCATACTACATCATCTGAATAAAGCAAGCTTAGAGCTGGTTGATACCAGTAATTACATAGGAATTATAAATTTCAAATTTCATAGTTCATTTATTTTTCATCCCATTTTTAGTTTTTGGGGGGGGGGGTTGTTCCATTCTTAAGAGTCCACTCTCTTAATCTGGAGCTTGACCATTGATAAACTTTCTTGACTGTGGTTCTTCTATAATGACTGGTAGCTCCATTAATTAGTTACAAGAACAAGAGCTAAGAATCCATCCTCTAGCCAGTGTCTCCTAATGCTTTTACTCAGAGTACAAAACCATGATTGAGGAGAAATTTAAACCAAATTTTCTACCGAAATATTGTTAATTATTTTAGATAATTTGCTAGGTTTGATGTCTATCATATTTCCCCTACGCTATATAACTGGATTATCCCTCAATCATCAACTATTGCATAAACAGCTAATAAATTAGATTTATTTCAACTTGGGGCATATCAGCTTTTGTCCTGAAGTATTGCAAATTGGAGACAGTTCATTACATATTTCATTTCATGCTTTTTATTCCACAATATTTGGAACAACGAATGCTAATTATATATTTTACAGTTCATCTAGTACAAGCTGATCCTTTCTTTTTCACTGCACCAGTATGTCATGTCCTGTCAGTTTTACCCTTCATTTATGTGCATGGTTATCTGTACTTTTTCAGTTTTTTATTTCTAAACTGAGTTATATAATTTTGAAAAGAGATTTCAACTAAGTTGCCACATGAAAAAAAAAAGTAATCTTATTATACTTTACTATACTTTATCTTATTATATATAACTTTACTGTCTCCTGTCAAAAGAATAATGGGCTAAAATCACACTTCCCATATCTCTGACATCCTTGTCCAAAAAAGCAGGCATAAAAAGAGATAAACTACCTAAATCACTATGACAAAAGCCAGGAAAGGTTAAAAGCACCTTCATGCATTTTACAGAAATAAATTTTTCACCAATTTTTCACAGTATTTCTAAGACTACAGTTGTCAAACAAAACATAGAGATTATTACTTTTGGTATTTCAGAAGGTTGCAATACTTCATACTCAATGACTACTCTGAAACACAGATAATATTACAGGGAGTATATTTGATAATCTTAAAACAACAAATCTAATGACAGGTGACTCAACTTGAAAGCAAAACTCTTTGGATCTTGCAGCCTGGGCCTCTTGCCTTGACAACTGATGATGCTATGATAATCATTTGATTACAGGTTTCCCTCAATTTATGAGGTCCATGGTGTTTCTGGAGAAGGGTGCATAAATTGAATTTGCATAAAGGGAGCACACTTTACAATGTAACAAATAAGAATAGGTTCCCAGGGGAGGGAGGGAGGGAGGCTGGGACTTGGGAAGGGGCAGGGAGAGGGGTGCCACTCCCAGGGCTGCACAAGGCAGTGAAGCAGAGGGAACAGAGATACACTCACCCCATCCCCTGCCTGGGCTGGGCTGCACCATGCCTCGAACCTCCCAGGGCTCTGCCTTTCCCCACTCAGCCCAGCTCCTGCACGAGGCAGCTGGGACCAGCTGCTCCTGGGACCCCTGCAGCTAGGGCTGGGGTGAACGTGGCGCCCTGCGCTGCCCAGGGCTCTGCTTGTACGTGCTCACCCCAGCCTGTGCTGGAGTGGCCCTGGGAGCAGCCAACACCAGTTGCCTGCACCAGGGCACGGCGCAGCCCAGGAGCAGAGGTGAGTGCAGACAAGCAAAGCCCAAGCACAGGGGGGACAGGCAGAGCACGGTGCAGCCCAGCAGCTACAGGCAGCTGGTGGCGGCCGCTCCTGGGGCTGCTGCAGCTAGGACTGAGATGAGTGGGCCCACAGCCCTTTCCCCTCCCCCCAGACTTACTTGCTTGAGCGGGGGTGGGGTAGGGAGGGGTGTCTATGCTGATCGCAGAAGAACGAATTTACTTCACATATCATGAATTATGGGTCTAAATATGCTGATTGCATAAGAGCAAATTCTCATATAAAGAACCCACATAAATTGAGGGAAACCTGTATCTGTGTCTTACAGTAGCCAATACTCATTTTAATGTAAAGGATATTCCGCCAAAATGTAATTTGGGTCATTATTGGTAAAAAGCGGCCCAGAATCTCTTCCTTTTAAGTCATAGGCCAGATGTTCAGGAAGAACAGGATCAGGACCAAAGCTAGAATGTGGCTATTTACAAGGTCAAAATATATGGCATGTGAGAGTAAAGTTGAAAGGCAAGCACATGGTAGGGAATAGTACCAGAAAATATATGCATGGCAAATCATTAGAATCCAAAATGCATTTTGCCAAGAACAATTTTGTGCTAACCAGAGACAAACAATAATAGCAAAATAACTGACTACGACAGCAAAACGAAAAAAGGTATGCCAGTTCCTGATAAGAAGCTTCTCTACTTATTCACTTGGTAGAGTACATCATGACTAGGTACATTCAATAAGCCCAAGGCAAAGTGTTCTAAGTTGCACTGTAAGCATTGTTTGGATCAGTAGCAAACAGAACATACATTTGCCCTTTGGTGGGGTGAGGGGCAAATCTTAGACTTGTCTTGGCCATTTTTAACTAGTCTATGTGTGCCAAACTTCTGTTCTGTTATGTGTATAGACCAGTTTCTGATCACTTATACTGATAAAAGTGTAATGACTATACCTGACTCATAAGATTAAGGTACAGCTGTAGATCAAAATAGTTGTAACTTTTTATGTGACAGAAGCTAATAATCCCTTTTGTGTAAACAACATACATTTCCTGTTGTAAATAAGACTGAGAGGTGGTTCAAATGTTCTTCCCTTTTGGAAAAAAATGTGCATGGTCTGGTCTGTATGGGCCAGTTTCTTTATGCAGCAGAACTAAGGAAGGAGTGACATGTCACCTGTTATATTACTGAAGATATATCTTATCTTAGTATCCAAAGGCCCCATCCTCTTTAAAATAGTCATTGTGCAAATATAGAAGACAGATATGGTTCATCCATTTCAGTCAAGCACTATTTCCAAAGCTTTAAATGTATGATATCACAGATGTGACATAAAAGCTTTAAATCTGAATCCAGGTTCTTTCTACCAGGAGAGCCTGTAGTAGCCAAAACTGATTAACTCCAGGGTTTTGATGGCTAGAAACCTCATTTATTTATGATCTGGATACAATAATCTAACCACGACACCTCTGAAAACAGCAAACTTGCTATTTATAAAAGTGTAACAAGAAGTAGCAGAGTCAGCTGAATGTTTGTATCAAGCCTGAAAAAAGGCAAGAGGTTACAGCTACATAAGGACTGAAATTATATCATAATCATATCAATAGGCCTATACAAGGCCAATACAATCTAAGTGCCCACTTGTGCAGGCATACTTCCAGTGTCAAAAAACCCTGCCACAATGCAAATTAGTACTGCAGCAAACACCTGCAGGTGCAGCATGTCCACGCTCATCTAGATGCATCCCAAATGTTTTACAACCTCACAGAGGGAAACCATCCTTGCTTAGAAGAGCATACAGCCTAAAAGGTACACGGTTAAACCTTTCTGTCCAATGGAACCTCATTTGCAAACTATTGTTGACTTTTCCTGGTAGAAATGCAAGTTAATTAAAAAAATTATTTAAATTAATACAAATTAAAAACGGAGTGTTCAATGGGTGAAGTAAAGGAAAGACAAGAGTTGCTAACTGAAGCCCTGATCTTGCTAGCATTGAAACCCATTCTTAATTTTATAAATGCAGCTTGCTTCACCAAGTCAACAGAACTACACAACTACTTAAGCATTTGTAGGATTGGAACTTTAGAGTGAAACAAAAGCAAAGAAACCTTTCTACTCTAAGTGATGAAATTACTTTTTGTCCCTTTCGCAGCACCAGTACTATAAAGGATGTTTGCATGACAAAAATATTAAAACGTTTCAACCTAAGGATTATATGGTTGCTAACACACGTGTGAAAAACAGGCACTATATTTGCTAGATGCAGAGATACTTAGTGAAGCACACATACACAAAAATGGCTGTTAACAAAATATCCTATCCACTTTCTGCCACCACTGCTCAATCTTCTTTCTCCAACCCCTCTCTGAAAACATTATACTCACATAAAAAGGTTCATAGCTTGGGGTGCTTACTCAAGTCTTGACTGGAATAAAAGAAAAGAAAAACAGAAGCTCTCAGCTGCTGACTAAAAAGGTCACAAAAACAAAATCTAGGCAAGATACAAAAACTTAGGTGACCTGACCACTGTCTAAATGAGTGCTATCCTAAGGACCAGTCTTTTCTATCTCTTGCTCTTTGTTGATTCCCACCTCCTTTCTCCTCCATCACTCCTGCTTCAGGACTGTCATGTCACAATATGTTCTTGTAAGTTCCTCAGGGCAAAGATTTCTTTTTGTCAGTGAAGTGCTGTTCCCAGAGATGGAGCCTCCGTAGACAACTTAATTTGGTGGTTTACAAACAGAAACAGCTTTCAGCAATCTTATTGTTTCCAGCCACAGGGATCCCCAGTAATCAAAGAGCAGGCTGAGCTGATAATGAGGAAGGGCTTCTTTTGCCACTAACCCATCCGGCAGAAAAACACTCCAGTTCTTTTTTGGCCACGTTATGATATCACATTGACATACACTGATACAGTAAGCATAATGCAATATTTTTTGGTGGAAATGGTCTAGAGACTTCCAAACCTGGCTGCTTTCTAACAGAAGCAGGGAAAGACAAAGTATTCCAAGTATTCCCAACTCCCACATCCTCATGCACTAAGGCTAGGGACAGAAATTACACATAAACCAGCATAACTGGTCAGAAACCAGTTCAAATTGGTAACACAAGAGAATTTGGTGCACATAAACCACTTTCAAAGTAGCAAAAACCGGTTTAAGATAAATCTTCATGGATGAAATATCAGGCTTCACTGATTTAGGTTAAGTCAGTTTTATTGAACTTCTGTCACAGATCCCTTCCAGATTCAAGTTAATTCACAGTCTCCCAGCATCTCAGGATGCTTTGCACCTCCCCTACAAACTCCCACCTTGCAGGGCGGGCGAGCTAGCATTGGCCCAAGATTTCTGTGCCAGGCAAGCAGGGAGGCATATTCTAGTGCCTCTCGGCTTCCGGCTTGGGCAATTGCAGGCATGTCGCTGCATTTCTGGAATCAAAAGCGAGTATTTGTTCACTTGTTTATCGGTTCAATCTCCACAGCTCAGACTAACTTGCCAAGATTGAATCAATTCAGCCCTGGTTTTTTTGACTGTCTGTACTTAGCCTAGAAGTGTAGCTTCTAGTCCTGTGCATCTGTGAAGGAGGAATGTCAGAGGCAAATCGTAACAAAATAAATGTCACATCAAATCTTGCAGAACTGTTTCAATTTAAGGATTTTTTTTCCAAAATTATGCAACATTCTGCCCGATTTATTTTCCCCCAAGAAAATTTAGTCTTACATTAAGATATATAATATTAAACTATGATTTTTTTTTATCCAGCCCTACAATAGGTGGCATGGAGTTAGTTACTAGTATTGCTACCCTCCTGCCCTTGCATTTATAACCTAACTTTGAAAGACATAAGGAAGACTATCTGGAATGATTTTGGAAGATAATTCCATTCACTGGGCTGGGCATTTTTTTTTAAATAAGAGGCAAAGTTTAAATATTTTAACCATTTTTAATGTTTCAGATGCTGTAAACAAATGATCTCCTTTGGGAAAGGCATAGGGGTGTCATTAACTACTATTAAAATACAAGTACATCTCATCTCATTGTGAAGAAATGTTTGCCTATGCAATTGGCCAACATTACTTATGCATTGCTTTGACAAAGTCACAATTCAAAAAACATCCCTATTTTTTCTTAGTTGAGCTCGTTACTTAAGGGCATATAGTTTCTTACTAATGTTTCTATCTTTATGTGAAATTCTCATTCTGCTCCTTGACAATAGTCAGGATATACCAAATGATTCCCCAGATGCAAAAGAGGCAGTTTACCCAACTGTGTGGTATGCTCACATACACCACTGCTGGGCTCAGACACAGCATTTTTAAATGTTCTATTAATTCTAAGTTTGGTAGGATTTATTGATAACCAGCTTTCTAGTCATTGTCCGAGGTATACAAAGGGCCTATTGCCCCATATATAGAGATACCCTTGAATTTTAGTTAAGGTACTAAGTAGTGCTGGGGTAGAGAGGGGAAATGAAGTTTTGATTTTTCAGAAAACTCTTCATTTAAATTGCTACAAAAAGGCAAAATCTCTATATATTCTATGGAATGGAAACACTGAACTATTTTGAATCAGAAACACAGAAATGATCTATTCAAAATGCTTCATTCAATATTGTCACATGTTAAGAATAAGTCAAAATGAAATAAGTAAGAAAGAAAAAAACACACCTATTTCAAGCAGTTTCAAGTCATTTCCATAGAAAGTTGATTTTAAAAAATAAACATATACCTGCTTTTAGACAGTGCTTAAAGAGCTTTGACTAGCTCTAGTGCCAAGGCACCTTGGAGGATCAGGGAGATGTAGATTACACTAACATATGAGTATTAGGCATACAAAGAAGGAGCTAGGGTGGGAGGGAGCACAGACCCACAAGGAAATTGATATATAAAAGTTTTAGGATTTGTAGCATCTCTACTGAGGTTCAATTCTCGTTAGAGACAAAATAAGTACCTAGAGAATGTTGACTAATCCAGAAAATTTTATGCTACTGAAATAATACCTTGAATCCTGTCTTACGATTAAGATCAGTCTTTATTCAAATTAGCATCATCTATTTCAATACAATTGCTCTAGATGTAGACATGGGAAATTGGGGAAATTTCATATTAAAGAAGCTTTGACCTTGATTCATACATTTTAAAGAGTATAAGAAAACAAGTTGGTAGTGGTCCTAGAAGTTCATTCCAAATTAATTTGCAAATTTGATTCCTATATTATTCTCTACCCCAGAGAACTCCCTGTGGTTTATCCTATGTGGCTGTCTCTCATAGGCTAGGAACATACATTGCATTTCTTTTGTGATAAGTTGTGCCTGTATTTGTCCTGAAACAGGAAAGTCCCAGGATTGGCACGCATACACATTGCCCTTACAATCATAATTTAGTGAGCAGCTGAATGCACTGCCAGTTTTCTGCTATTAATTCACTGATGAAATCCCAGAACACCTTGTCAGATGTATTCCATGATGCCCCAAGACAAACTATTAGCACTTCTTAGCCTGAAAACCTGTTAGGGTAGCTTGTCACATTTAGCTTTAGTTGCACCTGCTTCAGTGGTGAATTATAGTATTATTTAAACTTTTATTTTATATTAGCCTTATTTAACCATTGCTTAAGTTTTTTTTATAGCTGCATTATTATTTTAACTTTTCTTTTGCTTGCATCTGTATGGTCATCCATAGCCTTGAATTCATTTTCACATTCTTTGTTTCTCTTCTTATTAATGTGAGAATGGCAGCTTATGTTTTAACATTATCAACATAAGCATGTTTAATGCAAGACTTGTTACTAGCTCAGATTAACTGAATTTGGCACTAAGCACTAAATCAGAGGGATGACATGATTGGATGTGTTAACGAAAGGTGATAAGAAGTAACTAATGAGACAATACCCAAATTAAGACATGGGTAAAAGACCAAATAAAGAGGTGTGCTTGTGATGGGTTTGTTGGAACAAAGGAATGTGCTGACAGGATAAAAACATGAACAGTATGATAATCACAGGGAAACCAGTCAATGGTGCACAGAAATGAAGAGTTATCAGAGGAGTAAAGTTAAAGAAAAAGCCTAAAAAGGGGGCAACAAGGAAGCTGGATGCATGTCATTGTTCAACAACATCTGGTCTGAGAAAGAACCATTATCAAAGATGACTACCCATTACTTTCAAGAAATGATTGGCCACCTTTTTTGTGAAGTGGAGTAACATCTGGGATTGGGTGAAACCATTGGACTACATGTTTTTCTCTCTATGTAGAACTTAAGATAACATTTAACATATTAAAAAAAGTTAGATTTTAGTTAAATTGAACTGTGTGAGGTGTATTGTGTGTTAAACTCTGGGCTGATTATGCTTTGGTGATCCTCTAGCATCATGGGTGCATAACAAACCTTTTTAGGTTTCTCTTGGGACAACAGACAGGTCTAGCTTATGGCACAGAGTGGCTCCAGCAATGGTGGTAGTGGCAGTGGGGGAGGAGGCGGCAGAAGGTCCTGCTTCTCCCTGGTGCACGTGGCAGTGGAGACAACAACAAAAGCAGCAGCTCAAGCTCCTACCACACACTCCATGCTGGAGCTGAAGCTGCTATCACTGATATTTTGTACCAGGGCAGCAGCTCCAGTTCCAGTGCAGAGCACACAGCAGTGACAGTTTCAGTTCTGGATCTGGCACAGGGCAAGGGACAGTGAGGCTGATGGCCAAGGAACTAGGACTACTACAGTAATGATGGGTAAAGCAGCCAAAGAGTGACTGAGGCTGTCTCAGCCCTTGCTAGTTCTCCTGCAGGGCCCTGGAACCTATGGCAGGCCACCACCCACTACGTGACACTCACCAACTTCTGTAGCCCAGCAGGCTAGATACAGCAATTCCATGGTCCATATGTTTGACATCCTTGGGATAACTAAATCAAAGCTTCATAAGCTTTTGTAAGCCTGAGCTCACTTCTTCAGATGCTATCTGTTTGTATCCAGAGATGTTTCTTCTGCAGATGTATAAAGAAAATTTTCATGATCCTTTGTCTATAGTATCTAGGTTTTGCTATCTGAGATGGGGGGGCAGGGTTTGCATATACCCCATGTGTCTAACTGTAATATTGGTTCAGACATTCTCATTTCAGAACATAATATTCCAAACAGCTGAAGCAGAAACCAGGTGTCTTGCATGCTTTCTTAAAGGACTTTACTTTGACAGCTAGACAGAAACTGCTCACTTATTACCATGTGGGTAATAAAAATGCATAAGTAAACGCAGTAGCTTAACAATTCTCTCTCCGAACTTGGCACTAAATTTATTATACTAATTCTTTTAGTCCTTGGACAATAAATCATTAGGTATGGACTATTACTTGCATTATCATTAAATTACTGGATCATTATGAAAAATAAAATTTCTAATCAGCATGAACATTTATAAAATGCAGTCATGTGAAACCACCACCCTCAAATATGCAAAACATTAAAACTAATGGAACGATTTTTTACCAAGTTAAAATAAAGAAAAGCAATATGAAAATATAAATAATGGTTAATAGCAGATGGATAGGACAATATTCAGGGCCTCAGGACCTCAAAAAGAGCCACAACATCGTTTAATAGAACATTTGCACTGTATAAAAGAATAGTGACTACAAGATTTACACTGAGCCAAAACGTATCTCCCACTCCAAACAGAATACTTCTGCCATCAGGTCAAGGTGCCATTATATCCACAATGTCACTTATTGTCATGGTTCTCAAAAGGCTTATCATCGGTATGTCAATCAATGTTATAAGCAATAGTAATTCATCAGGTGAACACTGAACACAATTCAGTATTTTTGTCTGTATATAAGTTTTTCATAGTGGAGTTGTAGAACTTTTTCATGTGTATCTGCTAATTTTAGATATGTATTTATTTGAACTATTGCTGATATGATATCAATCCAGCTACACTTACCTTTTCTTTTTATTGCTTTTCTTAGATCAATATTGTCATTAATTTTGTTTTATATTGGAGATGACACATCGTAGTCATGTAACGGCCGCAATACAGGATCTCTCCCCCACAGAGGGACGTTACACTTTCAGAGGGACTTGGATAGAAGTGTTTTTAAAAGTATATGGAAAATAAAGTTATAAGAGGTAGGACTGTGTGTAAATTTAGTCTTCATTTAATATTCCATATCAGAAATACTTGGGGCTATCGTTCCAAGTATATGCAGCCAGAACACCAAGATGATGTCATGCTCTATCTTATAAGGAAATTGTCAGTTTTTGTTTGTTATCTCTGCTTCAAACAGGTGAAGAATGTATAACAGTTAAAAGAAACAACCTTGGAGAACTTCAAGACATTTGCTGCATGTAGCTAACATTTTTGCTGTAGACTGTGTGCGTCACCCAGGGTCAGATATTTAAAAGATTTAAGTACCTAGAGATGCAGATAGGTGCTTTTAAAATACAGCTAAGCACCTTTCTGTATCATTAAGTACTCACAAACCTTTAAAAATCTCCCAGTCCTTAGATCCATGTTCATCAGTTCTGATGAACTACGCCTGCTGCTTATAAAATCCCACATTCCTATTCCTCCTGTTCCCCTTAAAAGTAGGCTGGACTACTGAGTTTTTAAACCTCACATTCCAGATGCATAACCTGAATGGGACTACTCACATCTGTAGAGATCAGTGGGGTTCTCAACCTTTTTAGACTTGAAGCACCCCTCATAAAATGGCAGCTCTCAGTTTTCACTCCATTTTTAACTACAGAAAAATAATAAAGTAATGTTTCTGTTGCCAAGAACTTAAAAGACCACAATAGGACAGAATGATTTTAAAACTATTTGAAATCTCTGGGTTCGCTTGGGAAACAGCGTTGTACACTTACCAATGCTTACTTACACAGCACCCTGTGGCACCCTTAAAAGGTTTTCAAGACATCCAGGGTGCCACAACACCCTGATTGAGAATCACTGCTTTAAATATAAAATAATTCAACTTAAATTCATCCCTATTTGAACTCAAGTACATGTCTCCTTGTTATGTCTGACAACACTTCAAATAGCTTTGTTAGCAACAGTTCTTATTGTTCCCCTCAGTATCTTGTAGACATCAATGAAAGCTTTTAATTTTTTTTCTCCCCAAGGAATACAAACCATCATCCTTTAACCTTTTCAGATTATCTCCCCAAATCCCTGTGACATAGTTATTGCCCTTTGTACCTTTTTCATTTTATAATACAGCCAAAAATGTGCCCTGCATTTGAAATGTGCACTCAATGCTTCTTCATGCTGCTTTAGACACTTTCCTCCAACATACAGTATACTTTACACTCTTTATGTACAGTAATAAAAATCTGGGTAGGATTTTGCTTCCGTCTAGATTTTATACCAGTGTAATTCCCCAGATTTCCAAGTAGGTATATTTCTACAATTTCAGAATAAGATGAGAATCAGGTTCATGAAATCAACTCACTCACTGTTGGTTTGTATTCTAGGAGCAACGCCATTAGAACAAGGCAAACGACTGACCAAGTGAAACCTTGTCTGTAAAAGCATTTTTTCTCTTTCCTTCTTGTTTCTTTTCTGAATTCTGTTCAACTCGTAGAGGGAGGCCCAAGCATGAGTTTTTCATCTAGATTCAGATCCAAAGTTCCAAACAGGTCTGGATCTGATCAGAATGCAAATACCAGTCTTCAGAAGTGTTTGCAAACTAATAAAATGCACTGATGAGGGTTCCTGGTGCTACCATAATAAATAATAATTCCAGACTGAAATATCCTCAAAACTGAGAACTGGTTTGGAGGGGTGTTTGATGTCTTGGTCAGAGTCCATCCCACCAATGATTTACAACAGAAGGTACTGGGGGAAAAAAGAATTAAAATAATGGAAGAAAATACTTCATATCCCTGGGGCAGAAAAGCACGTTGTCCAAAGACAGCACGATACAGTAAATGATGGCAAAGATAGGAAGCTGATTTATCTTCAAAAATCAAGTGTTGTCAGACGTAGGATTTTTGAACTGTATAAATCAGTGGTTGTATCTGTTTTGGGAAATCTTATGTGAAAATGATAATATTCAAATAGCAGTAAGGTACTACTGATGACTAAGGGTACCAGAATGTGGTCATCAGTTGCAAGACAGCTGCCATTTTCCACTAGACTGGTAGGAACAGTGGGTTTGAAATATTTTAACAACTTTTTTTTCCCCGTCTCCAGTCAAATACCTTTACCAGGAAGGATCATATTAGCATTTTTAAACAAGCCTAAAACCCATTAACTTTTGGCTGCTAATTTTGAAAATGTTGTTTTCTAAGCTTCTCATTGCTCCTTCTACAACATTATTATTCAGATAGACCAACATTTATTGATTGCAAACCAGACTAAATACCTCTGTTAGAACTGGTGAACAGTTACTCAAATGAGTATAAAATCAACAGGTCAATGCAGGAGTAAATGCTTAATGAAGTAAGACAGTTGCAGTCTGGCCTTGCCCAACAAAATTGGTACAACTAGCGTGTTGTTTTCCTAGTTCACAAAATTAATATATAAAATGTAGCTGTGTCACAGTCCTAGTAAAATCCTCCCTGTTGGACTCTCACCTCAAGCTTATTGTGGCAGCTGCCCCCTCTCCCCTGCCTCTAATTGGCTGAGGGTGTTCCTGCCCCTCACTGCTGATTGGCTAAGAGCTGTCCATTCTGCCCCTCGCCATTGACTGACCAAGAGGGCTGCCCATCTTGCGGCCCCACCCCTTGCTGCTGATTGGTGGAGGGAGGTAGGAATGCCCAACAGGCAGCCCTCTCCGCCAATCAGTAGCAGGGGGGATGGCTGCCATCTTGGCTGCTCCCCTTTGCACTCGTGGTTCCCCTCTACACTGGTAGGCTGTGAGGCCATGTCACAGCAGCCACGAAGACTGCTGGCTCTCATTGGGGAGCCGGTATTTTATTTTTAGTAAGTTATTTTGCGGCTTTTGTAGACAATGCCCAATTTCATGGTTTCCACAAAACCTGAAAAATCACGAATTAAGTAGGTCCCTATTCATGACTCATTTGCTTTGGGTTCCTAAAATAAGCAGTGACACCCCTCCCCTCCATCCACAAAAAAAAAGAAAGAAAAAGAACACAGCACATGAGCTTACACAACCTTACACACACTTTCCCTGAGCTCCAAATTCCACATTTTGGTTTTACAGTTGACCTTTTTAAGAAACCAGAATAGTGGAAGACTTCATAAGGGTTAAAACAAACAAACAACAACAAAAAACATTCTTTGCTTTACCTTGCACAAAACTACACTGATGCAGACAAGCAACAACATGCCTAGACACTCATTAACTTGCCTCAGTCTCTTACCACTCAAGTATTTTTTTGACATAGAGTTCACTAAAAAATTGAGAGTTATTTCACAAGCCCCATTCCCAACATGGCTTCTCTTCTAAATTGCAGGTCTGTCTCTCTACCCTTCTCTCCTCCTTGCAGCAAGCTTCCTCTCTTCCTCGCTGAAACCAGACACACCTGCTATGAAAACTGACCCTCTGGATACAACTACACAGCAAAATGGAATGCAATTATATCCTTTGGTAGCATAATCTAATTACAGAGCACAGGTAACAATGGCAGTGAAGATGCAGCAGCACAGCTAAGGTTCTACCCTGTATTCTGATTGCAAGCATATGCTAAAGCCCATGCTACTATGTCTTCACTGATATCAATACCCATCCTTGCTAAACTAAATGAGCATAGATACACTATAACACAAACTACAATGACACCATTTCACTGGGCAGACCTACCCTCTTTTCCACTCCTTATTCAAGATTCATTTTCCCCAGAGTACCATTAGCTATATGGTTTATAACACCTGATCCCTCCATTCTGTCTGGGGATTTTCCACACTCTAAAACAGGGGTAGACAACGTTTTTTGGCTGGAGTGCTGAAAACAAACACAATGCGTACCCTGGAAGGTGCTGGAGTGCTGGCATGCCAGAAAGAAAAAAAAAAAAAAAGGGCGGGGGTATATGGCAGGATGCCCTGCTTTTGCCCCTTGCCCCATACCCAAAGCCCAAGCCCCCCAGTCCTGCTGCCCCTTACCCCTCACTCAAAGCTCCTGCCCCTCAGCCCTGCTGCCCCTTGCCCCTCACCCAAAGCCCTTACCCCCAGGCCTCCTGCCCCTTGCCCTGACCCAGAGCCCCTGTCCTCCATTCTTGATCATGCCTCTGCCCCCAGCCCTGCTTGTGCCCCCTGCCCCTCAGCTCTGCTCATACCCCTGCCACCCCAGCCCAGGCATTGTGACTATCAGCACCTACCCAGAACCTGAGCCAGCTGCAGCCGGGAGGCTGCAAACAGCTGCTGCCTCCTTGCCCTGGCCCTGGCCCTGGCCCTGGCCCCAGCTCCAGCCGCCTCCCAGCCCCAGGCTTCAGGGAGGCAGTAGGTGCCGGTGATGCTCCCCACAGTGCTGCCCTCACTGCCACTTCTGCAAAGCAGCATGTGGAACCCAGCACAGCGGGGGTCGCAGAAAGCTGCCTGCTGCTCACAGCTCCCTCCTACCCTAGACACACTTCCCCTGCAGGCAGGGGCAGCTGTGAGCAGCGCAACCCTGCGTGCTGCCCACACTGCTCCCTGAACACAGGGAAAATGTGACCCGGGCAACACGAAGCTTGCAGCAGCAGGCAGCTTCCCTGCACGGCCCTTCTGTGTGCTGCTGCTCTGGGTCGCACACACTGTGCTCACAGCCCTGCTGCCCTCCCCTGGGCCCTCCAGAGTGCAGCACGTGTGAGGGGACAGAGCAGATAGGGTTGATTCCATGCTGCACCATGCAATCCACAGCCTTGCAGCCAGAACCATGCTGTGCTGGGCCAGGCTGGCCCTTGGACTGTGCCACATGGATCCCAGCCTTGCAGACAAGAATTGTGCACTGCAGCCAAGATAGAATGGGTGGGGCTGGCCCTCCAGCTCCCACCATATCCCTAACACATCCACACCTTCCCACAACCCCCAGACACACTCCCAGCCCCCATCATAAACCCACACCCTCCCATAGCCCCCACACACAGTCCAACACTCCCCCACCATAGCCTCACAGATACTAATACACACTCCCACATTCCCAACCATACCCCCAGACACCCACACCCTCCCACAGCCCCCACAAACACTCCCACCCACCCATCCCTACTATACTCACACCCACACCTTCCCACACACCCTCTCCCCAACCTCATACCTCACACCCATACCCCTCCAAACCCACCCACTACCCTCCCCCATTTACCCCCCACACCCACAACCACCACATAGCCCCCCACATACACACTCTTAACACCCCCACACACAGTATACAAGAGTAAGAGTGTATTTTGAGCTATTATGCAATCACCTCTAGATACATTAGGCAAATGCACATTTTTAGTAACTGTTTTGTTTTTTCCGGTTTCAAGATGGCAACCCTCCCCCCCTCCCAAAAGGAGTACTTCCAGAGCAAGAGGAGGGACTTCTGG
>NW_017728910.1:42826069-42828693 GCF_001723895.1 Crocodylus porosus
TATAGTAGGCATTTGATTTTTTTTAGTAACTGTTTTGTTTTTTCCGGTTTCAAGATGGCAACCCTCCCCCCCTCCCAAAAGGAGTACTTCCAGAGCAAGAGGAGGGACTTCTGGTGGCAATGGTCAGCAGTTAGAGGAGGGACTTCCTGTCCCAAGATGGTGGCCAGGAAGGAGGGCAAATGTCAGGGGGCACCTACCCAAGCTGCCCTCGACAGCTCTCCCAAACTTGTTAAGAGACTCTTCAGCCAAAATAATTGCCCATCCCTGTACTAGGTGCCCAAGTTACTGTTTCTGCTACTTTTTGCATGCTTAGTGGACCCCAAACCATTACAAATTTCTCCAAGATACGGTTTCTCTCCTAACTCCTCCAAAGAAGTTGCTGCTTCAGCTTCTAAAAGGCTTCTCTGAAAAGTGTTTTCCTTCTCAAGGTAAAAACTAAGAATAACACTAAATTTGAAATGGTTATCTGAGACTTACTACAGATCTTGACACTTTTATCCAATTATAAAACTTCACTCTGAATTTTAAGCATTTCTGAAGACCATATGTAGTCAGAAGTTGGTTAGAAAAAAAGTTCTATAATCAAAAGTGCCTGGAAGACTGGTTGGATTTCTAAGTTCCCTCTCTCCCTTCAAGAGGCTTGTGATATAAAATTACAAAGAGCATAAGCTCCAGAGCAGCTAAAAAGGATTCCTTTAAATAAATTTTAAATTAATGTATGCATCACTTATATAGCAATTACTTTTAAACCAGAGACCCTTTGGCGCATGATGAAATGTTCAGGTTTAGTTCTAAAAATTCCTTAGCTTTTCTTCGTATACTGTCTACATTTCTTCCACCTGTATAGCACAGCAACAGGAAGACAATGGCCTAGAAGTCTGCAATTTTGCTTCAACAACATAACCATTAAAATTCCTGCTTCAGAAATAATTTATAGTTAAATAGTTTTGAAATTGTTGCGTGAGGGGAGCTAAACATCCAAATACCTTAGAAAGATGTTGGTAACAGGTCAGTGATCTTTTTCACAGACAAGACAAGAGACACTATGGTGGAAACGAGATTTTTAAGTCCCTACTTACGACATTATAATTCTAATAATATCCTCAGACAGTTTTATCAGATAACAGCCAGCCTTGCATGAAATGCCCTTAGATTTCAGTTTTTAAATTTTAAGATCCTGGGAGAAGACAATAATCAGGTTATCAGCCATCATACTCCCACATTCCCCATACAGTGATCCATCACAGAACCTAACAAAATGCAGCACTGAAGAAAATGTTTGCCTTGCTACAGCGCTGACTGTACAACTGCTGACTGGGTAAGGCAGTGCTATGAATTCACTGAAAGGACCCATGAGAGGAACATCTCCTGCTCCCAAGGCACAGAAGACAATCCTACAGAGAATATCCTCATCTCCAAGATTTGCTGGAGGGAGTAATGTATAAATGTTTGGGATAGGAGGGAGAAGGTTGAAGTAGGGATATGTTTATCACAACCCATATAATCTATGCCAAAATACAATTCATCCTAGATAAATTTTGCAGGGCCTTCTCCAATCTAAAGAAAACCAGTAAGAAGGGTCTCAAGAGTACTCATGGGCCACAGGACTGATGATACAAAAGCTTCATTGAAGTTGTAATGCCAAGGAATCAGAGGAGAGAGAAGCAAAACAGTATGAAGTAAATAGCCCAGTCGCTCTCAGTATTATTAGATTTAAGGCACCTCTCATAAAATGCCAAGTCTTCATTTTCACTTATTTTTTGACTATGGAAAAAATAATACAGCAACTCTTCTGTTGTCAAGAACTCAGAAACACCATGTCAGGTCAGAATGGTTTAAATATTATGGGTTCCTTATCTGCACCACACACTGCAATGCCCTTGAAAGGATTTTGAGGCAACCCCATGTGCTACAGAGACCTACAGAGAATCACTGTAATACCCACATGCTGATGAGCCTGTCCTCAGGAAGCTTTCACAAAAATCAGTAATCTGCCTCCAGGAACCATCCATATCAAAATATATCCCATTTGCTCTGGCTTCAGTTATGGAAAGCACTTATAGGTATGCTTAATTTCCACAGGATCTAGTGCTAAAGGGCATTCTTGAATAGCAATCTTTTCCTACATCTGAACTTAAGGGGAAACCCTACGCCACCCTTTACAGGGAAGAAACCATATACCAGAGCTTCATAGGATAGCCTTCCCTCACAGGGATATCCTCTCTTCAAGAGGAACAGAATATAGTTTTGAACAACTCCCATTCACCAAGGCTATAACTGGGTAATCACTCAATTCATACACTTCTGTGAAATCATCCTCATGGGGGGAGAGGGAAGACAAGGCAGCAGGAATAAGCCGCTCATTAAACAGATCCATTCAATGTTGCCATATGAAATAATCTAGACCTCAGGTTGGGGAGGACCAGGTTAGAGAGCTTCTGGAGGGGCTGGACATGTTCAAGTCAGTGGGTTCAGATGCTCTCCACCCCAGGGTGTTGAGGGAGCTAGCTGGGGTTATTGCAGGGCCCTTGGCATGGCTCTACGAGCGCTCGTGGTGCTCAGGCCAGGTGCCAGATGACTGGAAGATAGCTAATGTGGTCCCCATCTTCAAAAAAGGGAAGAGG
>NW_017728910.1:42829688-42883971 GCF_001723895.1 Crocodylus porosus
TCCTAGGGAAGTGGTGCTGGCTCCTACCCTGGGGGTCTTTAAGAAGAGGCTTGATGACTACCTGGCTGGACTCATTTGAGTCCAGTCTTTTTCTCCCGCCCAGGCGGGGAGTCGTGCTTGAAGATCTACAAGGTCCCTTCCGACCCTACTTCTACGATTCTATGGTCTAGCTTGTGGTCTAATATAAATTCAGCTAATTTTGTAGAGAAATAACTTCCTTTCTTATTTGCTACAGCAGTGGTCTCTTTTTCCCCCCGGTGTGTAAAATTAAAAGACAGAAGACCAGAGCTGTCCACTTACATTAATTTTATCAAGATGGATAAAAGGAGATCTATGTCACTTCTGAGGAAAACATCTATTATATTGTCAGTCATGATATAATTTGCCTTAACAGCATGTAGTAAGTGCTAGCTCCAAAGTGACAGACAACACAAAGGCATTTCAGAAGTGAAAAACAGAATGGCAATTAGTGTGGCAGAAAAATCTGATGAGGGGCAGGAATGAGAACAGAAATAGCAGGTCTATACTTATATGTACATTTACCTCTTGCGTGTAAATGATCCTAAAAAGAACTGAGTCAGATGTTGGTCTTTACCATGTATGGGACTAGGGAGGCAATGCACCCTGGGCAGGTCACCAAGGACACATACCAGGAAAAAGGAAAAATCTGCAGGGACAAAATCAGGAAGGCGAAGATAAAGAAGAAGCTGTACCTGACAAAGGAGGTCATGGGCAACAAGAAGAAGCTCTAAAAGTATGCTGGCCAGAAAAAAAAGGAACCAAGGAATCTGTGGATCCTTAGCTAACAAACCAGGGGAACTCCTAACTGAAGATACAGAGAAGGTGAAGCTAGTGAACAGCTAGTTTGCCTCCGTCTTCATAAAGAAATTAAGCTGCCAAACGCCTAATAGGGATTAGGTTTACAAGTCAATTCACAGGTCAGTTTGCTTCCCTCCTCTTTGAAGAGCAGACTTTCTTTCAAGGTAGGTTCTTTCTTCAATTAAGAGTAACTAACCTAAATATATCTAGTATGAGTAGCTAAAATACAGCAGTTAGAATAATACTTAAAGTCCCTTGTTTAAGTAGAGTCCAGAGTGAAGTGGAGTTCACTAGGAAGTTTGCCTGGAAACTCTCTCTCACCATCCTTCACTGTAAGCTTGGTAAGAGGAAGCAGGTTAGCAGGGAAAAGGGAACCTATTGGAAACAAGGAGCAGTGAACAAACCAGTTTAGAGGGGTATTAGCTAGGGAAGGTCTGCTCGGAAAAAGGGGCAGGAAAAGAGAGGCAGCAGATTAAGAGACCCAGAGAAATGGCTGGAGGATGTTGTAATGCCAGAGCTACTGCCACTGCCAGCTTTACCTCTGTTTGCACCTTTGAGGCGTCTGTCCAGGCAGGACCACTTACCATGAAGGCTTCCACCTAGGTCCTGGTTTGGCACTGTGGAAACTTTAGCTTGCAGGTTCCTTCCAATGACAGCCAGGTAGGGGAATGCCTGAAATTTGAGTGGTGCTGCCTGATGGTGTCCTTCAGGCAGTAGGCAAGAAAGCTGCAGAAGGAGGTGGTGCGGTTCCAAAGCATCCTCCACCAGGAGGGCTTTATGGAGTCAATGCTGGAGAAGACCTCTAGGACTACAGAGGAAGAACTGCCAGATGCAGCACTAAAGAAGGAAAAGGACATGGACTCCCAGAAAGGTGAAAACTGTAAGTTTGTGACCTCAGGCAGCAAGCAGAAGTCTTCATCTCCACCTGCAGTGGTTTACCTGGAGAACATATATGGAGCCTTAGTAACAGAGGAGGAGAGGCACATTCCATTGGTGGAAGAGGCCAGGCCAGGCATCCTCAAGGTTGGGAGGATTAAAACTACTGCTACCAAGAAGAAATGACAGGTGGTGGTGGTTGGAGACTCCCTTCTGCAGGGGATAGAGGCATTAGTCTGCTGGCTTGACCTGTCATCTTGGGAAGCCTGCTACTTGCCTGGAGCCCAGATCCAAGAGGTCATGGAAGAAATACTGACACTCATCCGGCCCTCTGACTACTACCCCAGGTTGCTCATCCATGTGAGCACCAATGATACTATGAAGGGTGACCCTGGATAGATCAAAAGTCATTACAGGTCTCTAAGTGCAAGGGTGAAGGGGACAGGGACTCAGGTGGTGTTCCCAATCCTACCAGTTAAGGGGAAAGGCCCGGGCAGGAGTGGACATATCCTGCAGATCAATGCATGGCTGTGCAGATGGTGTCACCAGCAAAGCTTTGGCCTTTTTGACCACAAAATGTTGTTTCAAGACAGACTGCTAGGAAGAAACGGGATCTACCTGACGAAGAGAGGGAAAAGCATCTTTGCAGACAGGTTTGCTAACCTAGTAAGGAGGACTTTAAACTAGGTTCACCAGGGGATGGAGATTGGGCTCTATGGTAAGTGGATGACCTGGAGGATGTTCAAGCAGGAGGGGGCAACATGAGAACTACAAACTGGTAAGCCTTAACTCAGTACCTGGGAAGTTACTGGAGTGGATCCTAAGGAAGGCAATTTGCAAGGATCTAGAGGGGGAAAGGCTGATCACAAACAGCCAGCATGGATTTATGAAAAAAGAAATCATGTCAAAGAAACATTAGCTCCTTCTTTGACAAAATAACTACTTGGGTTGATGAAGGGCATGCTGTGGAATATAGTATAGTTGGACTTCAGCAAAACTTTTCACAAAGTCCTTCTCGTAAACAAATGGGAGAAATATGGGCCAAATAAAACTACTACAAGGTGGATAGATAACTGGCTCAATAGCTACAAGCAAAGGGTAATTATTAATGGGTCCAGTCAGAATGGCAAGAGGTTTCAAGTGGAGTCCCACAGGGGTATGTCATGGGCTTGGTGCTGTTCAACATGTTTATTAAGGATTTGGATACTGGCATAGAAATATTCTTGAGCAAGTTTGTGGACAGCACAAAACTGAGAAGGATTGTGAACACAGTGGATGTGAGCACAGTTCAGAAGGTTCATAGCAGATAGGAAAGTTGGGCTAGAGCTAACAGGATGAAGTTCAATGCAGACCAACGCAAAGTGCTATACCTCAGGAGGAATAATCAAAAACACAAATACAAAATCGGTGACACCTGGCTGGATGGCAGCACTATGGAAAAGGATTTAGGAGTCTAGGTAGGTCACAGACTCGATATTGTTGTGCCCCTAATGCCGGTGCACCCTTGACCTGCAAGCCTGAGTCGGCACGACCGGCTTGGTGCAAGGAGGGGGATTTATAACCAGACGGGTGGGTGATAACGGTGAGCAGGAGTCAGAGGATTTAAACACAGCATATGGTTATACAAAAGGTTTATTTTACTTACGCTACTGATGTGCTGCAGCGTAGGCAGAGGAGTTGATTTATTCAGTTACAGCATGCAGATATCATGTTACCCAGCATTTACAGGGTGGGTAAAAGAGTTGCTTGTTACAGATTCTGAGCGATTCACACAAGCCGTTGCAGTCTGAAGATTACCAAGAGCTCTTGATAAGAAAGATTACGACAGAGATAGAGAGATAAACGGGCTGGCAAGACGGGGATACCCCAGAAAGATACATAAGCGGAGAGATAATATTTGTGCACGATCTATTCTTCTTGAGTGTATACACAGATCTCTGCCTTGGGCGGAAGTTCTTTCAAAGTTATATTTGCCAAAGATGACCAATTACTATACGCTAGGCATGAATAATTAATGAGTTGGCACTTGTGCTTTCTTTGTTTGCTCAGGTTTCAGAAAAAGGGGGGTTATTTTTACTTGGGTGGTACTGGTCCTGCTTGGTAACAGGATGGTGCGCATAGTATATTATTTAATTTTACAACTTTACTAAAGTCAGCTAATCTTGTTACTATAAGTACTTTATCTTTCATGCTGGGCTGTCAAGGTCAGTTTCTCTCTCTTGTATGAGAAGCTCAAGCGATTTGAAATGAGGCACAGACAGGGATATATATATATGCAATACTGTTACAAACTAAAAAATAATAGTGTGAGACTACAATTACAGAGTTTGTTGTGTTAGTCTCTGACCTTTTGCCATTGGCATCTGAAATCAAAGACTTTAATCTTTGACAGATATGAGTTTGCAGTGTGATGCAGCTGCATAAAAGGCAAATGCAATTTTGGTATACATCAAGAGATGCAGTAGGTGCAAACTACAGGAAATGGTAGTGCCTCTCTACTGGGAACTGGTTAGGCCTCAACGGGAGTACTGTGTGCAGTTCTGGGCTCCATATTTAAAAAATGATGTGGATGTTAGAGAGGGTCCAGAGGTGGGCAACAAAGATGATAAAGGGCTTGGAAGGCAAGTTATATGACGAAAGGCTGAAGGAGTTAGGCATGTTCAGCTTGCAGAAAAGGAGCTTCAAAGGGGACATGATAGCAGTCTTCAAATACTTAAAGGACTGCCATAAAGAAGAAGAAAAGCACCTCTTCTTTCTTGCTGCAGCTTGGAGGATGTGAACCAGAGGCTTAATGTTGCAGGAAAGTACATTTAGATTGAATAGCTGGAAAAAAACTTCTTGACTGTTAGAATAGTGAGTGCTATAGTTTCTCTATCACTGGAGGTGCTTAAGAGGAGGTTGGACAGCTACTGGTCATGCACAAGCATGCCTATTTACTACTATGGGCATTTCCCATATTTCTGGACTCTGCTGGTTGCTGCTGCCCCACTTTTTTCTGCTGTATGTGTCAGGGTGTTTTTAAGCCTCCCCACAGGCATTGGGTGTTGGCTACAGCTAAGGCTGGGGGCTTCAACTGGGGTACGCTGATTCTCCTGCTGGAAGCAAATCCAAAGGTTGTTAGCTAAAGGATCTTGCCCCTGCACTCAGGGTCAGACCAATAGCCTTGGATTTGGGATGGAATTTTACCCCATGGTCAGTTTGGTATGGACCATGAGGGCTTTTTCCTTTCTCTGTAGCAGGGGATGTGGGTCTCTACTGGGACCTCTTGAGCATATATTGACAGCATTTTGTAGGATCAGGACATTGGCTGCCATGGTTCCCCTGATTTACCTGTGCCAGTTTAGGGTGTTAGGTCTATGCTGCATCAGGGTTGAGGGTGTCTGATGTAGAGTTTCAATTATGGTTGTATGGGATGGTTTGGATAGGAATGATCCTGCCTCAGGCAGGGGATTGGACTAGATGACCTCTGGAGGTCCTTTCCAGCCTTACTTTTCTATGACACTATGACTCTCCAAAGAGAAGGGGCTAAAACTGGGCAGGGATTAGTTTTGTGCCCCTTCCAAGCCATCAGCTAGTAATGGCTGGTTTGGATCACTTCTGGTTTCCCCTTTCCAGCATGGCAGAAATGCCACTATGAGTCACAATTCAGCCCCTGCTGCTCCTGAAGAAGCTTAACTGCATGCCACTATACGTAACATTCCAATCAAAGGATGCATGTTTAAGTTAACTATAAAGAGTCCTGAATATCCATATTTTCCCCTCTTTCCTCCTACATTAATACAGAAGCCTCTTATCTACTCCACACCTGGCTTTAATGCAATAAAAGAGAACATTGTTTACATATTGCGGAGCTGCTGGTCTAGGTGAGAGTCATGTGGATATAACAGAATTCGGAGTAGACTGGTTTGTCCTACCTCATAGGCTGTATGGTAGTAGAAAAGATGTTTGCCCTGAAAGAAGAGATATCTGAGGTATTAAATAAAAAAGGTCATCTGTTCTAAGGTTATAACAATACTTCAACTCATAAATGCTGTAGAAATCAAAGCTATCAATTTCCCTTGCAACTGCATTTTTTACTGAAGTTGAGAGAGGTGGGTGAAACAGGTTGCCTGTATTATGTTTCCATTAGCCTCTATATTAGGTCTTACTTTTCAAAGCGTAATTGATGTAGAATGAAATGGCAAGCTGATGAAAGAATCTACTGACATCCTTTCTCAAATTAATACAAAACTGAGCTGAAAGGAATAGATGACTATGCCATTTGCTTCTACCAAAACTAATTTAATGATTGCAATCATTTCTGGTAATTATTTAGTACAAAAAAGTATTAAACCTCAAATATACACAAGGATAAAGAAAAAGTTGACATTTATAATTTCTTAGCAGGAGAATTAATATTTTGCAAATTTACTTCATACCAAATTGAAAAATGACAATGAAAGTTGCAGTGTGATTCCAGTCTCTATATCGTACATTACAAATTGCAGTGCTTGGGTTACAGGTGAAAATACTTGATTTTGCTTGGGATTTACAGGATGTGGACTGATCATGTTTAAAAAATGAATAGGTGTATTTCTAAACATAAGAGATGGATAGAAAAAAATAGCATAGAATCGGCTCAGCATTGATCATTCCAGTGTTAAGGCTCTAATATCAGATAATTGACTTCTGGAACACACATCTGCTTTTTCTTGTGGATCTGCCATGCATTATGACAGATGAATTTGCTGGATCAGCATCTGCATGGATTATCTGCCACATAAGTGCCAAACTGCCAACTGCAGAAGATGAAGTTGCCAGAGGCAGCTCTGGATGTATCAATAGCATGTACAGAAATGTCATGTGCAATCTTTTATAACCATCATCTCTCTACCCAGCTTCCATTTAGATGCAAAAACTTCACTCCACTCACACCGTGATAGTAACTCATTGAAGGGGGCAGAAATGGGCATTAAGAAAGGTAAAGTAGAAAGTAGCAGCTGAAAGCAGGATGCTCTGGAGGGGGGCATAAACTGACTACTCAGGATTTTTTCATAGGTGAACAGAGTAAAAACAAACTCAGGCCCTCTTCAGCCAGGCAGCTAACAAATACACATCAGTATTTGCGATTCTAATGCATCCAAACTGTATGGGTAAAAGTATCCATGTGGATACTGAGTTTATGCAGTAGGCTACACACTACCTGGACAACTTTGCTGCGACATATGCAGTAGTATGATTAGATATAGATGAGAGGGCACAAGCCCCCAGGCACTGACTAAAGAGAGGGCCAGAATGGAGGCAGGGGATTCCAGAATGGAGAACCCCAGGCATGGCTCTGCCATGGAAAGCAGGGCCAGAAGTACCCTCATCAGTAACATCACCACCCCACCTTAGGAGATGCTGCTGCCTCTGTGTCAGTGTGGGCAGCAGCCCCACAGCCATATTTTTGTCACCAAATTCAGATTTTCAAATCTCCACTCAGCATAGGAATCAATGCTATTGCTACATTAAGCCTGTAGCTGTTGGCCATACCAACACTTCCTCATCAATCAATGGCATCTCTCAAGGGTAAGAGGGTAAGGTTGAATAGAAGACTCCTGTCTAGGGTACAAACTCTACCATTCATGCTTTTGTACATATATACATTTGGCATGCATAAGTCACTCTGGGATAGCAAAGTACTTCACGTTGGGCAAGTCTACATGAGACACTCACTGCCCAGTAACTCGTTACTACTGCGCAATAGTGTTGCTGGGCACGAACTGTGAACCAACACTACTGCGCAGTAGTAATTAGCTACTTTTCAGTTAGTGTCACCAGGCAACTGTGCTGGGACACTACTGCATAGTAACACCAGTTACTGAATAGTCATTTAGTATTTGGTTATACAAGTACTAAATGACTGCACAGTAACAAATGCACAGTGGGAGGCTCATGTAGATGCACCCACTGATTCCAAAAGTGATTTACCCATCTGCCTGGACAGCTATTCTGGTACTTCTCATCTTCACCTTTCTACTTCTTGTCTTCACCAGAGCAGCAACCTGAGCAGCCTTTACCATGCCAGTCAAAAGAAGAACAGAAACCCCTGCCTCCCTCTGCACAACTATGTAAGGCCTAAAAACAACCCACTGCTCTAGAAGAAACAAACAGGAATGTACTATTTACAACTGGAGGAAAGGTGGGGAAGCGTGCAAATAGCCAAAATAGCCAACAGTCTATTAGCTATTCCTGTTGGGAAATTCAGACTTTAACCTGCTTGTCCCACTTCTGAGACTGGTACTAGGACCAGCAGACTATTGGTGAGGATATAGAAGTCTCGCTCTCATTATTTCCATCCTGGACCCAGGAAATTATTGCTAGCAAAAGTTTCATCACATCTGGCACATTTCTGCATAAAGTTTCAGTTGCGGTAAATCAGCATTTTGTGATGAAACACATTATACTGAAAAACACAAACCACCTCTCTAATAGCAGTCATTTTATAGCTTCCCCCTAAGACTAGCACTAATTTGTATTACCAAACAGGGTTTGCTATGCATGTGTGTAATTTACAAGAAAATTATACTCCTATGGGTGCCAGTAACCCATGTGTATGGCTGGCAGAGTCCAGGCATAAAACACAAATTCAGTAGTGCATGTCTCATAGGTCGTAGAATGAAACATATTTTTTAAAATATATCTTGGGATGCATGAAAGCTAGATATATGGATAGCCTGGTTTTCCAGGCCCATAGCTGAAAGAATAAATGAAGCTTGATATTTCTCCCACTGTAACTACTGCACTCAATTAGATTTACCTCATGGATGAGTGAGCTCCAGTTCAGCATCACCCCCAACCCCACCTCCCAATCTATAGGAGCCTCCCCAAAAACACTATTTGCTCAAAATCCCAAAGCAGTAAATCCAATAGCTGACAAAGTCTGAGTTATTGCCCACCTGCCTGCACTCTTGATTAATGGCTCAACCACAACAGTTAAGAAAAAACCCTGAGAATGGAAAGAATTATATGAAAATTGAAAGTGATATTAAAAATGTTACTGGAAAGTGAAGGTTGTGTTTGCAAACAGGTAATTTAATTTCCTTGCATTGCCTTGTAAACCTAAGTTTGTTAAATTAAAAAGAGATTTGTTTTTGTGCTACAGTCCACTGGGAGGCTGATTACTCCAAGCACATTTCAATAAGTGTTAGAGAAGCAAGGAAGAATGTAAAGACTATTTCACTGTATGAGCATCGCATATTAAGTAACTCCCTGATCCTCTTGAAAGAATACATTAAAATGAAAATTATTTCTTAAAAAGGCAACTGAAGGTATATCAAGAACAGTAACTAATTGCAAGGCAAAATGATGCTAACTCAGCTCATACTCTTTTGTATTATATGATATAGCAAATACCTTGACAATAATTTTTACCTGAAAACTGAGTTTCTTTTGCACCATTCCACTGACCTGGGTGCATACCTGACTTTAGGTCATGTATAGCTTCCAAATACATTTTTAACTTTGTTCCTATTATTCTCCCATGCAGCGCCTGCCCTGGGAGAGGGCAGGACCTAGGGCGAGTGGGGCCCCCTTAACACTGTGTGGGGTCATAGTACTCCCACAAAGTGGGGGGGGGGGGGTCTCTGTGCTTCTTCTGCAGCACAGGGCTGAGCTGCTAGTTCCAGCAGTAGTGGAGTTCCAGGCCACTCCACCTGGCTCTACAGGGCCCCTGCAAAAGTGCGGGGCCCAGGGCAGTTCCCCAATTTGCCGTACCCTAGGGATGGCTCTGCTCCCGTGTGATTTTGTCAGCTCACTGCCAAACAATTCATCTTCTGTCAATTTTATCCATAGACATATAACCTAACAAAGTTCATATTAAGCAGACCAATGGGATACCAAGAAAGTTCATCCATGTCAGAGAGACTGAACTTCCAGGTAGATATCCACCCCCTGGAATCAAAATGCTAATATTTTGAACTCCAAGGCATGAAACCACTTAAGTCTCATTCAACACAGCTCTTGAACTGATACAAAAAATGACATCTATTTCATAATGATTACATTTTGAAGAGTCTTTTCCACTAAACTTGGAAATGGGAATATAAATCAAATCAGGGGAGAAAAAATAAGGAGCAGCAACCCAAACATGCTCCTCCTAAGTCTCTAGAGGCCCCTTCCCAGGTATAAGAGGTACTTGGAGTTCTGAGGACCAAAGTATCAGAGAAGAGTACCCTGCAGCATGCACCTGATGGACGTGTGTTTGGATTACATAATAGAATTGGTATTTTACCACCAGCTATTTCATCTTAAATTGGAATAATTGGGGAAAAAAACCCATACCACAGAGATTTTTTAATCTGTTTCATGATGTTTTAAAATAAATATTTTAGGTCATTGAAAAATTTCTATAAATTTGATTTGATTCTTCCTTTGATTTAATCTTTTATAGAAAATTAGTTTTGATTTTTTTTTCACTTCCAAGTAGGTATGAGAATGTTTAAAGGTAATGCTTTCATATTTCAAAGCTATCATCCCATTCTTTTTTCTGAAATTAAGGTGACAGTGAAAAAGAATTGTTTTTTTCAAATTTTATGTTCTAATGGAGAACTGCATTGATAAAAATGTCCTGACCATCTGCAATCAGCAAACAGTATGGATGTCAGACCCCTCATCATTCTAAATAAAGGAACTTTCATTGAGGACTTTCCTTTCACGAGTAAGAATAAGTAACAAGGACAGTGGGGAAAAATCAAGAAAGTGAATGTAGGATCCATCGGGAATATAGAGTAGGATTTTCAGAATCACCAATAGACTTAGAAGCACAAATCCCAGTGGAATGCCAACATCACTGGGGCACTTCTAAAAATCTCATCCAAGATGTTAATGAATACAGGTTTCAAAAACCTTATCATGGTCAGATAGACCTCATTCAAAAGGCTTTACAGATTACTAGGCAGAAAAGGTTCTTTGGGTAAATGTGATATCTTTTATTAGACCAACTAAAAAGTTGGAAAAAATTCTTCTTTGAAAGTTTTCAGGCACAAACACCCTTCCTCAGGCATAGGGAGAGTCTTCTGGTGTTTGTGCACTCTTCTGGGTAGAATAAATATGCAAAATGCAGGTCTGTGAAATTGCAAATGCATGGCAGTGAGGATCAGAAGGTAATGGAAGACAATAAGTGAGACAGCATGGGGCAGAAAGGGAGAGGAGGGAATGTAGACCTGGTGACAGAATATAACTGGTAAAATGTAGAGGTTACCTGGGGTTATCAGATGGCCGGCAGGTTATAATGTGCCATAAATCCAATGTCTGAATTTAGTCCATGGTTTTTTACACCCAGTACATTTATGAAGTGAAGTTTGTAGGCTTGTCTATGAAGGGTGTTTTGGTAAATTCCCTTTGAGGATTAGAACTAAAAAACTGGGAGAGAGAACAGGTGTCTTGTGAGAAGTGTGCACCCACAGGGAATTGGGTATTTTTGTCTTTGACAGATTTTTGGTGTGCATTCATTCTGGTACACAGCTGTTGTTTGGTTCACCTATTGTTTTCCATGGATCAGTACTCACACATTTAGCTGTGACTTGGACTCACTCATCAAACTTTCCAAGTGACAAAAGAGCTAAAGGGGACAATACCACAAATTTTGCATGAGGCAGAGAATGTATCTCAAAAAAACACATGAAACTCTGGCATGGCTCCTTCATCCCCACCCTCACCCCCCACCTCTGCCACTGAACTGCAGATGTATTCTTCCATCGTGTCTTTTTTCCAGCATTTGACCATCTGTCTGCCCCTAGCACCTTTATCTCAAAAAACTGATCTAAAAGAATAGAATGGTTTATAGAAGTATTTTCCTGCTGCAGAGACTGAGAGAAAAGTAATGATTAAAACTTTTGCTGGTTAGCATGATGATATGGAATGGGGAAAGGGTTTAGAGTGGAGGTAGAGGGAGAAAAAAGCTGCTTAGAGTTTTACTAGATTGACAGATGTCAGATCTACTAGTTTCCACAAGATAAAGTGTAGTATCTGGAGGAACAGAAATAAACTGGCACTAGGCCACACAGACATGATTCCTTTCATTTTTTGAAGCGTGTGACAGTAATAACATTACATGATTTTTAAAATGCATCTTGGAGTCGGAATTTGAATTTCCAGTACTAACAAGATCATATTACAGATGGTAGGCATAGTCATAGTTAAAGCATAGGGACCTACATCTATATAAAGGGTTATTTGTTGTTTGTAATTTCCTCGGTGCTCTACATTTTGAAGTGGTATTTAGTATGTTACCTCCAAGTCAGGGAGGTATATTTTACTGAAAAGTTCATCAAGATCCATTAAGGTATTTTTTAAATACTGTAGAACATGACAAAATAGGTAGTTGCCTATGAGATCTCATGCTTCTGTGAACCAGCTAATCTCTAGGGGTGTCCTGTACACAAGAGTGGAGGCTGCTCCAACATGCTCTAATTACAGTGCATTAAAGCAAACTCAATTAATCGAACCTGCTGGAGTATGGTAATTACCATGCTCCAGCCAGACTCCATGTCTCATGTATCAGGGTTTCACAAGCTTTAGGTAGAACACCCCCACCACCATTCTGAAACATGGGGACACTGATACACAAGATGCTCCCAGTGCTTTAATTACAGCAGCTCTCTAAGCCTCTCTAATTAAAGCCCCCCTCCCCCACCTCCAGAGTACATGTAAAAATCACCCTAGCTGTCACCTGCCTGGCCTTCTGCCTTGATACAGTGAAAAATAATTTAATTGGACTGAACTCCAAAAGTGTTTTTAAAATGTATGTCCACCACGATATGCAAACAATAACATTAAGAGGTTCACTACATCATACTGACAACACATTAATGTACAAATTGAATGGAAACTTTCAGCAAATGGGAAAGGTTTCAACATTCTGCCAAGTATGCAACAGTCTGAAGTGGAATAGAATTTGTGTATAGGGAGGCACAACTCCGCAGAAGTCCAAGACAAACAGACATAAATTGAGGCAGCGATCCTGCACAGAATGGTTGCACATACAGCACAGTACAGGGTATTTCACTAGTGCCTAGGGAACAGATGGGCACAGTAAATGTCTTTGTTTCTTTACTTTTTTTCTTTTTCTATGACACTTAAAATTAAGGGAGGAAAAAAAAAGAAAAACCAAAACCTGAGACCCAAGTACCATGAAAATATTATATTTGCAGTATGAAGAAGGCAATAAAACCCCTTGTCTAATTCAGAGCATACTCTGGCCAAAAAAAAAAAAAAAAGAAGCAGCAGCAGGACCCCAGAGAGTGGACTTGGGGATCCAAAGCACTCTCACAGCCTCATTCATAGCAACAGGTTTATAGTGAATAAAGCAGAGGTCTGCTGGGAAAGGAAGAATGATCTGGTGGAGAGATTGGCAACTTTTTAAGCCTTTGGGCTGGACTGATTCAGTTCATGTCAGAGGTATGTGGGCAAGTAGGTGGGCACTAGGACCCAGCTCTCATCAGTGCTTTCCTTTACTGTTGCACAAGGAGAGTGCCTGTGGCCAGCATTTTTCCCCACAGCAGTATAGCAAAGCAACAGCTACCAAAGTCCCCTTCCTCCCCCACAAATTCAACCAAAATCATGTCTGCAGGCTGGATCACACGGTTCACAAGTTAGATCCAGCCCATGGGCTCTACAGTGCTGACCATGGAACTAGTAGATAAGGTGCTCAATAAGGACACAAAATTATAAGTTCCACATTCATCTTTGCCACAGCCCCTATCATCATAGATAAGTCACCTCCTTTCTCAGCTTCTCATTTATGCATCTGTAAATTAGGACATTACAGCTAGGGACAGAAATTATACATCAGTGGTTTAAGTGATCAGAAACTGGTTTAAACCTGTAACAGAACAGAAGCTCAGTGCACATAAACCAGTTTCAGAGAGGCTAAAACCGGCTTAAGAAAAACCTGGTTGAATGTAGTATCAGACTTAACTCATTTGAGTCAAACCAGTTTATGAAACTTCTGTCCCAGACTCCTACCTGGTTCAAGTTAAATCAGAGTCCCTCAGCATCCCAGCATGCATTCCACGGCCCCCACCCCTCTGCTCCCTAGCTGGAGCAGTGAGGACTGGCTGACAAGTGTGGGTGGGGGGGGCGGTAAGCCCAGCTAACTAGGGATGCAACCCAGTCTGAAGGAGGGGAGGGGAGGACTGCCCCCCAGGCAAACTCAGGTTAGGGTCTGGGGCTAGGAAGGGGGGTTAAACACCCCTTCTTCTGCTCAAAGTTACTGCTGGCTGCAGCTTTGGACTACAGATCCCAGAGGTACCTGGGAGCAGGAAGAGGAAGGAATAACCCTGCTGCTGTGACTGGACTGCAAATCCCAGAGACCTCACAGCAGGAAGAGGAAGTGAACACACAACCCATGCTGACTACATGGCAGAAAATTATGTTCTAGTGCCCCCCCATCCCCAGCTTGTGGCCTAGGGCTGCATTTCCTGAATCAAAGGTAAATACCTGCTCATTTTTGTTTCAATTTAATCTCTGCAGCTTATACTAACCTGAAAAGACTGAATCAATTCAGCCTTGGGCTTTTTGACTGTCTGTACTTAGCCTAATAGTTCCTAACCTCCTAGGGACATTGAGAGTATGTCCAGTATTCATCAAGTGCTTAGATACTAAGACCATATAAAGCCCTATAAAGGTAAAAAACGTTCTGCATTCAGTATAGTATATGTAGCATATACAGTAAAAAGCACTGGGCCACACACTGAAAAGTGATGATGAAAATAAATATTGAAAAGTTGGTTTGTCTGTTGAACACTGACAAATCTGCACACCAAGGCAGGGTCCTGCTGGGTCATAATGCACATATACTAGCTCATGAGCTTATTTTTGTCATTTCCTGAAATTTGATGGCTTTACTTTTCAACCGTCTTGTAATGTAGGTTTCTATCAAATTATATTCCATATAAAAGCAATTATTATGATGCCACAATAAGAATAAATAGTCATGGTCTGAAAGGCACAATTGGTTACATACACCTGGAGCTGGAGAGCTTTGTGGTTTCATCCTTGTCCTCATCTGTCTGTATCACAAAACCAGTTTATGATGGGCAGCCTTCCTTACCCACAGTAGTAATTGCTTTATAAATGTGATAGGCAAGCCAGCTCATGACTACTAAAGTAATGACATTTCAGAATAAGATCAAACAGCATTGACAGTCATGTGGAGAATCTTGTAGAGCATCTTTCTAGGCATATCTCTAGTTAGTGGTATTAACCTCTCATTTTCATAAATACTAAATTCCCTCACTTATTTTCAAAAGCAAAATTTAAACCAGCCAATTAAAAAATTCACCCTATAATATATATACCATTACCACTGATTAAAATGAGAGACTAACCATGACAAGAAATTGTTTCAGAGCAGAGCAAAGTGAATCATTTGCCAAAATATGGTTATTAGCACTCTACTGGGAATATATATAGAGCAGGAGGTAATTGCCTGCTTTTTCAAGTAGTGTCTGAATTTAGAAATCTACAGTAGCAATAACATTCACAATAACAGACATTAACTATTTAGAGACTGCAGTGTTTTATGCATTGTATGTTGATCTCTAGTTATTACACTCATTTTTCATAAAGCCGGGAGCCCTACCAGGATGCTATTTGTTAAACATGCTGCAGCATCTAACTAAACCTACTCCAACGTTGTTTGCATATCTTCATCCTCTCAGATGTCAAATAAATCAATTCTGTCTGTAGTACAATATATGGTAAATGTTCTAAATGTTGCAGACCCTGTGGCAAAGATAATCACATAAAATTACTCACTATCACTTTGCGTCACAAATTTGTCTAGAGTGCCTTCTTAAGGAGTTAATAAGAAAGGAAACATTTAGCTAGTCAAGCTTTTCCAGATAGTAAAGTCATTCTACAAAGTGAATGTAATGCCATTACTGCAACAGTAGAAACTTTCGCAAACCATTCTACAGGATATTAAGTTTATTTATTTGGATCAGAACACTTAATGTACTATTATTTAAAGTCAACACAACAGTTAGGAAACCAGGCTTCAGTATTCTCTTTTCCATTGCTGCTAGGAGATATTAGTCTTTTGTATTTGTTGCAAGGCATAGGGCTTAAATATAAACCTCCATATTCATCTATCATTTGCAAGCAATAAGTAAGGCTAAGTTACTTTATTATTTTATTAAAACAATTTCTGTCCAATAATGTTCATAATGTGAGCCAGGTAAATTTGGTATACAATTGTTTCCTCCTACCTGGAGGCTGCCATAAGCCTACTGACACCAGCTTTCATTTTTTCATTTATTATAGTGGTATATAGAGCATGCATGGATCATTCCCTTATCTCTTCTGTGGGATAAATCATGATGGGACAAAGTAAAGGAATCTTCTGCAAGAATATTTCAAGCAGAGTCATTTGACTGATACTTCCAATAACCACAGCAGCACCTTAAGGAGGGGACAGATAACTGTATATAACCAACTGTATAACAGCACTTTGCTTGAAGGTAATGAACATGGTGTTGAGTAGTTAATTTTAAGGGAAGAGGAAGTAACTGCACAAATGGAAGCTGGGTGTGGAGCGATCACACACACCACACTGAGCACTAAACTCTCTTTGGAAATTAGTTGTCCAACTGCTCACTGCACCTTTAAAGAAAAGGAAAAAAAAATCTGTCCTTACTTTCCCAAAATGCATCTAATTATGCATTTCAAGGCACATTTGGATTAATTAAAAATACACATAATATTTGGTGCCCCTTAAACTAGCAGATAAAACTAATTTTTTATCAGATGAGAAAGTAAACTGGTATCAGAATCAGGATTGCCATAATTGGGCCATAAAGGTTTTCAATAGCAGAAGCAGCAGAACACCTAACCACCTTCCCAAGAGAATTCTTAGACTTTGTCCCCCAGCAATATTCAAAGCCTTTTAAACTTTTTTGTGAAGAAAGCCATGTCATTTGTGTTTAAGGTGGTAAAATACAGTTTAAAGTCTGTGGGCCAGATTTTTCCAGCTAGCATAGGTAACATATACCTTGATAATCCAGATAGTCACCTCACACTGCAGGGCAGAGCTGCCCTAAGGGAACAAATGCTCTCAGTGTCTGCATTCCCTGAGCTTTCTGTCTACGGACAGCATATTTTCTAGCAGCTAAAGGTCATTTAGTAGAGCAGTCATTTCACAGCATTCTGACAGACTTTGCATTCTGGGCTCTGTCCTTCTATTTCTACTGAAACACTGCCCTATTTTCAAGAATCTCCATTTCACACAACCAAGTTTAAAAACAGGATTTAGGAGCACAAAGTTCCACTTAGGCTAAGTACAGACAGTCAAAAAATGTGAGATTGAATCGATTCCGTCTTGGCAGGTTAGTCTAAGTTGCACAGATTGAACAAATAAGCAAGTGAACAAACATTTGCTTTTGATTCTGGAAATGCAGCCACTTGCTTGCAATAGCCCAGCCCAGAAGCCAAAGGGTGCTAGAGCATATCTCCCTGCTGGGCTGGAGCAACTAGCTTGAGTCATGGCTAGCCCATCCACCCTGCAAGGGATGGTTTGTGAAGGAAGTGCAAAGTATCCTGGGATGCTGGGGGACTGTGAGTTAACTTGAATCTGGAGGGAAAGTCAGCATGCCCCTAAATTACTTACTGTTTTAAACAATACTCACCAAGCTCCTTTATTCTTATGGTCAGGGACACACTCACCAAGAGTTTGGATGCAACATAATTACTCTGGTGTTTGAAGCTCTTTTGCAGGTATGTGTTTGTTTCTAACTTGCAAAAGCAAAAGTTTGTACAGCAGGCTTACCTTTCAGAGCTTGGGTTGAGTCCCAGGCTTGAGATCCTGCTGTTTTGATTGGTGGAGCCCATCCACCAATCAAGAGGCAGCAAGAGAAATAATATCATACCCCTTTCCTGAGGGGAGGGGGAGAAGAGCTCCCCCAGACCTGATTGAAGACTGCAAACTGTCAGGTCCGAAAGACATTGGGGTGGAGCCCTGGAGCATATAAAAGGAGCTGCGTGTCCAGCACAAGGGGCAGATGCATCAGGGACAGAGAAGAGTGGGGCTTGGAAGAGCTGAGGAGAGAGAGCTGCCCAGCAGGATGAAGCACTAGCCCAGGAAGGGCCCCTGAAGACTTCTATCAGCAGGGAGCAGGGGACAACTCCAGCGGTTAGGCTCTCAGTGCGCAGCACGGCGCACGGCGTGCAGACCCTGGGAGCTGCGTGAGGCGGCTCGAGTCTGCAATCTCTGGTGTGTGACCAGAGACACAGTGCACAAACCAGTACATGGAGCAGGATCTTTGGAGCTCCTGGGGTGGCTCAGGTCCTCAACCCCCAGAGCAAAGCTGGGAGCTCGGTGCAGGAGGCGCTGCACAGAGGGTGAGAGACCCTGGGTGCCGCTTGAGGTGGCTTGGGTCTACAGCTGCTGACATGGGGCAGCAGCTCAGTGCAGACAATGCTGCCTAGAGGATCTGGGAACAGACAGAGCCCCAGCGCTGCACAAGGCTGTCCAGGCCTCCAACCCCTAGCACAAGGCGAAGTGCCCACTACACACAGCGGTGCATGTGGCCCTAAGCCAGGACGGTGGCAGCAGAGTCAGGTGGCAGGAAAACCTGGCAGGGAACAGAGCTTGACCTGGAGAACAAGAGGCAACCCTCAGGGACTGTGGAGAGAGGGTCACCACAGGGGAGGGACCTCCTGAAGGTTGTGAAGGGGCACCACATGATAGTGGGGAAGCTTAGGAGTTTTTCTTTCCCCCCACCTCCTTTCCTGTAGTTGTACCTTGGGAGTGGGGCCCTGCCCTGGAGGGCACCCAGGTAGTCTAAGGACAACTGGTTATATTTGTGACTGTGCCTTACAGTTTATAATTTGAAGTAATAGTCTGTATATGAATAGAGTTATAAGGTTGCCCAATCAATATCCTTTGGTCTGGTTTGTTCTATTGTTCATCTGCATTTTTAAATGATAACTGGTGTGTGTGTGTGTGTGTGTGTGTGTGTGTGTGTGTGTGTGTGCGCGTGCGTGCAGGGTTTGTTGTTTTGTAAATTTGTACATACATATATAATTTATGTCCTTACCCTTTAACGGTTTTATTGTAATAATAAATCTGTATATAGTTAAGTATTTGATTGACTGGACCTGACTCTATAGTGGACAGAGGCAGTCACTGGGCTGTTGTGTCCCTCCACAACACACTGCCCTGCCAATAATTTCCTCAACTGGAGAGGGAAGTACAAACCCATGTACACCTGGGCTACATTTGTATCTGTCATCAACAAATAAAACAGGCATTTTGTATGAGTGACTACTTGGATTTTCCTCCATCACATCTGAAAAATACTCAGATCCTTGCACTGAAATAAAGGAGGCCATACCATGAAATGTGTTTCAGTTGAATCATATTCTGTGGGCAGATGAACAAGGAGACAAAGCTTGAGGCGCAAACCTGGAGCAAACTGCACTGTGGCAGCTGCTTACAAACAAGTAGACTCTGCATTTGAAAGGTAGGCAATTAAAAGCATAAGAAAATTTCCTATAATTCATTCAGGAGGAAAATTGGCCGCTACTGGGCCAGGACTGTGTTACCTTTAGCAGTTACATCATGTTCTCAGCTTTTTAAAACTGGAAAAGCTGGACTTGTCACAAGTCAACACACTTGTGTTCATGCCCATAGAATCTAGCTGTGCTGTAGCACAGTGCTTCTCACTGGGGGTCTGTAGCCCCCTAGGGGGGCCACAAGCAGGTTTCCGGGGGTCCATGCTGTCCCCCACTCCACCCCCCCAGGGTAGAGCCACAGTCTGAGGGGAGTGGTGACAGCAGCAGTGGCAACCTGGCCATGGTAGCAGGGAACAAGTGACTGCAGCGCACCCCACCCCATCCATTACTCCTTGCACTGCTGGCAGCATGGGGGCCCCAGGGGCAGTGGCAATGAGTCTTGCCACCCTGCTTCATTCTTCCACAGTGGCTCCTGCCCACTAGGTCATGGAGGTAGCTCCTGTCCATGACAGTCCAGTCAGACTGCAGTGCAGGGCAGTGGGGATCACCCCCCCTCACATGGCGCAGGTGCAGCATGGCTTGGCAGGACGCTGCGTGCTGCCTGCGAGCTGAGGCAGCTCCTGTCAGCCAGAACCCAGCAGCACTCAGTGCCAGCAGCTCCAGCTGCCAGAAAGCATGCGGCACCCTGCTGAGTCACGCTGCACCTGCACAATGCGACAGCTGCCACACGGATGCCAAGCAGGAGGGGCAATCCCCGCTGCTCCCCACTATGCGGGGGGAATCTCCCATGAGTGCCCAGAGGCCCCAATCACTGCTCCTGCATCCGGTGAGCATGGGGCTATATATATTTTTAAAGTGCTAGGTCTAGGCTGAGGCCAGGTAGGGGATGGGGGCAGGGCAGCCATGGGGGCTTCTCCCACAGCTCCCCCCACCTGGGGGGAGGCAGGCACAGCCAAAGGAGCTGCAGGAGAATCTGTAGCCACCCAGCTGTGCCTGCCTCTCCCTACCCAATTCAAAATCGCCAAATCTCTCCGAAGCAGCACTGGATCTTCCGAAGTCAATTTGGCCAAATCAATTCAGGACAGCGATCTGAATCTCTGAATCAAATCACTGTCCTCCAAACTGGCCAAATCTGACTCGATTACTTCCCTATTCACACAGGCCTAAAAAACTGTAGTTGTGACATAGGTGGGCCATGGAATTGTTATAGCATGCTGTGGGGGGGCCTCAGGAAGAAAAAGGCAGAGCACCCCTGCTGTAGTAGGAATAGAGGCTTGCCCAATAAATCAGGTCACTACTGAACCAAAGACAGGTTCAATAAAGGAAATGCAGCACAGTTTCACATTCTTGAGACATCTTGCTGAAAATGCTGCTGTTCTATGGAATTATGGTCATGATCAAAAGCTATTGCATCTCATTTTTATAGTACTTTTCAAAGCTAAGTAGATATTATTACTCCATTTTATTTATAGGGAAAGTGAAGCAAACAGCAGCTTTCTCAACCATGAGTTAAAACTAGAATCAAGAAAACAATCTAGATGCATCTAGGACTAGAGCCAGATGGACAACTAGTGTAAATTGTCACAGCCTCAGTGACTTGAGCTGAGCCATGTGACAGCTCCAGTGACTTGAGCAGAGCCACTACAAGCTGAGGATCAGGCTCCAATTTCCACCTTAACACCCTATCTTGAACACAGGTATCTTAATGGTAAATGCCTTGTGCATAGACAGTAGCAGAGAAAGATCTAAGATACTACAACTGTCCCACAACTTGCAGGACTTTCTGATGCAAATGTACTTTAATTTTTCTTTTTTGTTTTGCAGTTATTTTTATGCCCATAATAAAAGTTATAGATAAGCAGAACCTCCAGGTTTGCACACTGTAGAGAGGTCTACAGACCACCTCAGAATACAAAATCTATCATTCATGACTGCTGTATACAGTGATGTATTGCTATTTCCTTTATCATACTTTGAAAACCACAGTTTCAGTCCCTCATGTAAATGTATTTTGATCCTCATTTATCAAGCAGCAGCAATGTCCTCTTCTGCTAAACTAAACTGCCTAATATACAGTGAATATCAGCTTCCTCCACAGAATTCTGAACAAGTAGGTGAGTACACTCTAAAAGACCCGATCACACAATAGATAGAGTGTTCACCTTTGACATGATGAAGATAAGACTACTTCACATTATGATACCACTATCAATTTGAGTTATACCAAATAGAGGTATGTTTGTATATGGTTGCTTTCTCTCTGCAATTCTGTGTATAAGATATAGATCAAGAGATTAAAACAAATCTACAGTATTGAAATAATGCAATAATCTCTCTAGTTTTAAAACCATCAGATCCAATTTTAAAAAGAGTCCAGAAGAGAATTCCAATTTCCAAGACAAAGCATTTCTGAGAAGGGTTGGTAATAATTCAGTGGTCTTAAAAGGCAGATAAAAGTATCCTTTTTTTGTTTTAATAGTGCATATTAAATTGATGTTAGTGTATTGTAGGCAACAAACATCTTTTCCATATGCAGTCTTTGCTTTTTTTGAGGCATGTGTTTTTATTAAAAAAGGATTTTATTAAAAAGCTTCTATTCACATTCCACTGCCTGTTCCTGACCTACTTCTTTGCATTTAGATGAAAACTAATCACATTTCCAATACACTTTCCACCATAATAAGATCAACAACAGTGTTTTGGATAGAGTGGAAAAATAATATAAAGCTGATCCCCCACTGCCTTGCATAGTTATTAAGCAACAGGCAGCATGAGTCTGAAATTCTAGTGCTTTAACTTGATGCATATCCATTTTTTCATAAGTATATGCAACTACCACCTCACTTAACATTAAGTAAGAACGTGCCCACAGGCAGATACTGCAAAGTAGCTGATGTAGTGTAAGTTCACATTGACTGTACTTCATGGTAAGTTGCTATTGTATAGTGTAATAAAGTTCTATTGATTATAAATGTAAGCTAGATCTCAACTTTTAATGAGCACTTTTGAAAATCCCACTAAGTACACAATGGTATTCCTAGATGCTTAAATGATTTTAGAAATCTGGGCAAAAGGGGTATCTTTACACATGCCAGACATCTGCTCCCACATGTGCTAATTAGTCTGCATCGGAGCAAACTTGATTAATTGCGTCTGCTAGAGTGTGTTAATTAGCATGCTCCAGTAGCCTCTGCATCACATGTATTCAGCATCCTCACCCTTTGAAATGGTTCATCAAACAAACTTTAATCAGTGCCCCTGCTGCCATTTTGAAGTGTGGGACGCTGAATACACGTAATAGTGCATGCTCTTTAATTACAGCAGATCATGGACCCGCTCTAATTAAAGTGCCTCTCCCCCCCTCAACTTTACTCTGGAGCACCTGTAGATATCCTAGGAGTTTAAGTCTGGAAAAAGGTGTTGTCCATGGAGTACAATCAACTGTACCACAATATGCCTCACCACAGCTGATCATACTTCACGGCTGTCAGCAGAAGTTGTTAGTTGAACACCTCAGTTTGGAGAGCAAGGGAATCCCATGGAGAGGATTTCCCTGGTGGTGTCTGCAAGCACAGAGGGCGAAACTCCCACAGGAGGTCTCCACTCTACACCTGCAGATAGGCACATGGAAGATTCCCACTACAGGGGATTTCCCCACATGCATCTGCAAAGACAGAGGGGGGACCTCCCTTTATGCTTGCAGGCTGTGTTCCATGCTGCTGTCAAAAATGCACATACTGCTGCTGTGTGGGGCATAGGTCTGCAAGTCAATATGCTTGCAAATACACAAACTATATTAGGGTAAAGCCTTGACTTTCCCCACTTAGCCAGACACATCCCTGGAGATCCCTAGGAAGCCTCTGGGTAAATAGGAAATGAAGCAGGTGCTTCTAAGCCTTGAGGGAGCTGAACCTGCTTGGAAATTCCTGGGGTGTGAAGGACTGGGCCCTCCAAGCCTGCAGAGCCCCTGTTCAGGGCAGCTGGCAAGCACAGGCAGCCTTGCGCTGCCTGTGCTCTCCCTCCATAAACAAACAGACGTCGGCTGCAAAAAGTGGCCCAATGCATTATTACCTTCTGCAACGGCTACAAATCTGAACATTTTTGGTGAGATAAAAGATACTGACATCTGTTTGGTTTTACTATGTATCACCATAACATTTTTATGGCAGCATAAAGCTGGCATCTGCTTCTATCCTAAGGCCAGGTTCAGCCATAACTCCTCCTCTAGGTTAGGTGATCAGAAATCAGTCTATAACCAGAACAGAAGTTTGGGGCATACAGACAGCTTGAAAAATGGATCCCAGTCTAAAATAGTCCTGGATCTATGTGGTATCAGATTTACTCAATCTAGGTTAGACTAGTGAATCAAATGCAAGTACCAGGTCTTTTCATGAATCAAGGTGGGCTGCTGTCTGCTGGCATCCAAGGGGCCATTGCAAGCCCCTTGATAACCACCCCCTCAAAGGGAGCCACAGCTCAGCTGCTTCAGTGAAGTACCTAGCCAGTCCCACCCCTGAGCTCTCTAGCCATCAGCCACAAGCAGGACAGAGGCAGGGGTGTGGGGTGGAAAACAGGGCTTACAAGGTAGGGGACAGGGGGGGCCAGAAGTGCACTTGGCATTTCTGGCCTGGGTCAGCAGAACGCAGGGTGTCCCTTCCCTGTCCCAGTTCAGTCTAAGCCCTGGGACAATGTGCTGGAGCAGGTCTGGGAAGGGTGCATAGGATTTTGCCCCTGGAGCCAGGACAGAGTTGGGGCCTGAAGCCACATCCCATGCAGCTGTGGGGCTCTAGTCTGGGGGGCGGGGGGTCAGAAGGAACAGCCAAGCACTTGCAGCTGTACAGGAAGCAGCTTCAGCCCTAAACAGGGCACTGGTTCTGGGGGGAAAATCTTACAAGCCCTTCCTAGGCCCACTCCAGTTCACAACTCAGAGTGTCCTTCCTCTGTCCTGGTTCTGCCCGAGCCCCAGGACTGTATGCTGGAATGGCTCTGGGACAGACTTGCAGGATTTCCACACCACTCCCCCTCGAAGCCAGCACCAGTCAAGGCTGAAATCACTACCCATGAAACTGCAAAGGCATGGTGCCTGCCCTCCCAGGGACCACAGCGCCACAGCTTCATGGGAACTGGCTTCAGCCCTGAACTTGGTACGGTCTCAGGTCAGGGAGGGGGGGTAGGTGGGGAGGAAGATCCTGAGAGCCCTTCCTGGAGCTGCTCCAGCACATGGTACCAGGACTTGGACAGAACTGAGACAGGAAGGGACTCAGATCAAAAATGAGAGGTGCACCGCTGGTACTGCCTCTCCTCAGCAGCTCATGAGCTCCCCCCTGCTTGTCATGCCTGAGGTGCACCCCTGCACTTTCCATCATGGACAAAGCCCAGGAACCCCCATGCTGCTCCAAAGGTGGGGTAAGCACAGCCTTCTCTGCTGGCTGCCTGCAGTTGACCATTGCCTGACAGATAACAGGACAGCAGGGGGAGGCATGTGCCTGACAGTCAATGAGGAATGGTGTAGCCATTTGGCTGTACTCAGCTGCCCTGGGCAAGCTCCTGCACATTGGGAGGCATGCAGGAGTATTCCCACCTTCTGGCCTTGGCCAGCATGCCCTCCCCCATCAAAGGGTGAATGTGAGTTCCCTTCAGTCCCATTCCAATCTATGCAGCTTAGAGAAACCCCAGTACATTGAATGGATTCTACCTTGGGCTTTTAAAATGGGGGTACCTGGCCTAAGGGCCTAAATCAAGGGTGTTAAACATATGGCCAGTGGGCGAGATCCAGACTCCAGAAACCACCATCCAGCCCTCGGTGCTGCCCTGCGTCTGATCAGAACCATGTAGGGCACAGCAAGTGTGCAGTCTGGCTCCAGCCCACATGCCCCATCTCCCCTTCCCTAGCACACATGATCCAGGGGTTGCTCCAACTAGTTTGGGACCACACTAAATTTGGCACAAATTCTGGAGTGGCCAGAATGGGCAGACACAGTCCAAATGGAGCAGCAGATGCATGTGGCACTCACCCCAGCTGGTCCAGGTCTCGCACAGCCCACAGGCCCAGATACGTTTCACACCGCTGACCTAAATCACTTTGGAAATGGGACCCAGTCTACAAAAATCATTTATACTTTTTCCCCCTTCACATTTCTACTGATTATAGTTGGCCTGTAATGGAAGTATAAGGCATCTCACAATACACTACAGCCTCCCCTTTTGGTGACAAAAGATGATGTAGCATGGGAAATGTATTTCACCTGGGGAATCTAGTCCAGACATGACAATTGGAATGACACAACTGAGAACTCCCACGAGGTAACAAAAATGCTTCCATTTTTGACTGTTCAATGTCTTGAGTAAAAGAAACGTCTCATTTTCTGAGAAATTTCTTTTAGTTGAGGATTCAGTTTTCTATCGTGCACAAAAAGTTTAAATGAAAGTGTTTCAACCACCAGCTCAGGGTGAACTATAGCAATGTAGCTGATTCTATACATTGCTATAGAATCAGCTACATCCTGGTTACTCTACGTAAAGAAATAGACAGTGTTTGTTTACATCACTGGTAGAACTTACTACAATTAGACTTTGGAAAAGCTGATCCAAAAAACAAAAAAAAAGGAAGCATTTTTCACAAGTTCCAAGTGTACTCTCCTGTCACTGATTAGCCCAGACCTGGTCTTCCTTGGAGACTTGGAAGGATACAACATGGGGAATGATTCTCATCCCATGTCATCAAGATGTGCAAACATCCTTTGAAAAGGTTGCTGGAGAAGTTTTGGCTTTATACTGTTACCTCTAAAAACAAAGTACATTAGAACAATGATTTCAAGCTTTATCTTCATTATTTAATATTTGAGACTGAAATCTAGCACACTTAAGGAAATTTAGACTGAAGAATTGGCTAATTGAAAGTCTGCCTAAACCTTTAGCAGCATGGTGATACAAATTACTATGCATAACCAGTGGAGCGAATGATTTATTAATACCCAAGGGTCTCTCTTGTCCTGTATCTAACCACAACAGAATCTATACAGGATCTCAAATCATAATGACCCTACAACCAAAACCCAAGGGCAATCCAGTCATTTTTAAAGATATATAAATGAATAATAACTGAAAAAGGAAGAAATGCACGTTATTTGCTATATTAAATCAAAACACAATTTTTTATTTTTCATTGGGAGAAGGTGAAGTTAGAGGAATACAAAAGCCTAAATGAAAGATTTCTGTAACTGAAATTACAATTTGCAGACTAGAAAACATCAACATGTGAAACAAAACATTTCATGAAATCTTGCATAGATTCAAGATTACACACTATATGTAAATTATGATTTACACATTATAAATATAAGCATCCCTCTTCTGGGTATTGCTATTTTTGTAGGGCAAAAAAATGCTATAACCTGAACTTTCCACACACAAAACAAAAGAAACAAACCAAACAATCCACAGGAAGACCGAGAATGTCGTTTTGATAGCATATTGAAAACTTTTAAGATAGAAAGATCTCTACTTTAAACCTGGCTAACTTGTACTTTGGATAACATGAAAACTGTTATTTTGATTCTCATCAATTAATATCAGATTTGTCCTTTCTTTCTCTAAGAGGCAGCCTTCCTAATTTGGAGAAAACAAGATCCAAATTAACTTTAATGTTTAATTAAAATTTTAATTTGTTTCCTTCCTTTTGTGTTTTTCCCTCTGTATGGCTAACAGAGGTAGACCGTTCAAACAGAACAGTGTAAAATGAGAAAATGGTCTGACCTTAGTAAGAGCTGTAAGCTGTTCCATGCAAAGTCACTGCTCTTGAAACTATCTGTACGTAATTTAAATCCTATTATGTTGCCAGAAAACATTCCTTTCAAATTCTGCTTTCACCCAAAGTTCAGCTCATGCCATTTACCACACAAAGACTCTCACAAAAAACCTTAAATAGCCCACAACAAAAACAAAATTGAAATGGCCCAAACTTCTAAAAAAAAGTTTCCATAGAAACACAATCCTTACAAAAATAGAGAAAACATCAGTTTTAAATCAGCTCTTTTTGGTACAGAGTTATCAACTGGCATCTTCCACTGAAAACAGATAACATAACACTTGCTGAGTTACCTCATTACAGATTTCTCCAGACTCAGCACCGGCTATGCTGGCAATAAATTGTACAGATCACATCCTACTGCTCACAGACAGGGGCTGGGTGAGCAACATTTACACAGTACATAAGATGCATGAGCTGTCACCTTACTAATCAGTATAGGAACATCATATTAATCAAAAGATCAGCATCAAGGTACACATCAGACAAGCATCCAGATGGTAACTTTCCAGAACATTTCCATAATGCATCATCCATTTACAAGGTAATATTACAATATTCTAGTCAGACTCAAAAAAAAAAATAAAAAAAACCCCCAAAAAACAACCCCCCTGCGCAAAAAAAAACAACCCAGCTTTGTTTTTCTGTCAAAATGGGTTAAAGACAATTGAAATAGAAAGGCAAAAGAGAAAAAGACTTGCAAATAATAAAAAGTATCCACAAGTAGTTCTATTTGTCTGACTCTTTGTCCCTCATGCCCTGGAAAAATCATTTTTATCAAATATACATCTCCACCTACCATGAGACAAGAAGATAAGACGAAGCATGCTTGCTTCTAACTGCTCCATGCCTTCCTCTGAATCAAACACCCTGAACAGCAATCCTAAATAGTATATTATATGTGGATGAAAAGAGCAGAAGGACTGACTATACCATAGAAGGAGATAGCTAAGGAAGCAGAAATAGAATTACTATTTCCCCCAACTCAAACGGACTTTCTAAAGAATCAATGGCATAGAAGGAAATACATGCCCCATCCATACATAAGACTGAAGGTACCAACCATAGATGCCAACTGTTTTGTTTTTGTTTTTGCTGGTAGGCACTTGCAGATGTAAAGAACAAAACCTGTTACTTTTAACTCGGCAATGCCAAGCATGCACATGGCTAGAAGGAGTAGTGCATTACTTCTACCCAGCATTACTCTACAGCATCTCTAAAGATCAGGTGCTTTAGCAGGTCTTTTTTGACACTTATCTAATGGCTGATTGAATCACCTATTAGATAAAAGTGCCAAAGAAGCACCCGATCTTTACAGATGCTTAAGGGCAGGGCTGAAGTCACACACTGCATTTTCCAGTAAAGTGCAGTTTGTTTGGATTTTTTAAATTTGCAAGCAGCTCCATGGGTGCTGAGCACCCACTAAGTTTTTTGGTGGGTGATTCGGCCATGAAGCACCCATGGAGTCAACTTCTACAAGAAAAACCAGTAAGATTTGGCTGAGCTCCTGGTTACCAAATAATCAATAAAAATAACAACTAAAATAAATAATAAAAATAATAAATAATAAAAATATAATATAAAAAGATGACAGATGTAAGCCACAGATACTTGCATACCTATGCCACTAAATGAAGACACCACTCCCCTCCAGTGAGCTCTTACCCTAGTAGTTGTCCATTCAAGCAAGTACACTATCCTCAGCGAAGAGGACAAAGCACAGCAATCAGGGTGATGTGTTTCTGGGCATATAGGCAGCTGCGTCTGCATTTATTCTCTCTCAGAAAACAGGACAACTACTGTGAACTGGATTCTCATCAAATGTTTTCCCGCGATTCGTCCCAGCTATTTGGACTGTAGTGGGATATCTTGATAGCAGCCATGGTTATGCTGCAATAGATAAAAAGAGCTCACAAATGCAGAAGACTTCATTTTCAAAAGAGAGGAATTAAGACTGTGCAGCTCACTCCCAGATGGGGCAGGAAAGACCCTCAGCCTCACCACAACAGGGAGCTAAAGTCAAAATCTACCGCTTCTTCAAAAACTGGACCAACCACAACTTTCCTTCTTGAAGTGGAAGTGAAAGGACTATGCAATGCCAAATGCACAACCCCTCAACCCCTCTGTGTTTTCTACACATATATTAACACGCTCTCCCACCCCAGACACATAGTATGGAATACCTGGCATCAAACTTTCCTCAGTGAAAAATAATAATAAATCAATCAATCAATAAGCGTGTGTGTGTGTGTACATATTTATTTATTGTATTTGTTGTTACAGTAAAAATATACATTTGGATGTATCCGAATGTATACATCCATGTATGTGTGTGTGTGTACAAAAAGCCAGATCCTCTATTCTGAAGCCGAGATGCACACAGGTGTGCAGGGACAGTACCTGTGGGAATATTGAAGTAGTCTTGGCTGTTGCCTCACCATTTTTATGGCCCTTGCATCAGGCTATACAAGGAGGGCTGCAACTAGAGGTACACCAATATATGGTCCATATTGGATTGGCACTGATAAAAGGAAAATTGACATTATCAGCAATCCGCTTTTTTTGGCCAGTGTAGCAAATAATGTCACCAATAAATGCCATATGCATGCGCACAGCTGTAATATGTACAGGGCCAGGAATGCAGCCCAGCAGCATGGAGAGCAGCGTCCAGCCAGTTACTCTGTGAGGGGGAAAGGGGCCAGTGGTAGAAGGGGTGTGGGGGGGATAGATTGAGGCCCCCATGGTGAGGGAGGGAGTGGGAATTGAGTGGGGTAGGGGCAGAGGCTGCCCAGCCAAGGCAGGGCAGGGCATGGGATGGAGCTACAGCTGGCTCATCTCGGGGGCACAGAGTGGTTGGAAGTGGACTGCGGGGGATGGAGAAGGAAAGGTAGCTCCCTGCTGCTGTGCTCACCCTTGGGGGGGTATGGGGCACATGTGCACCTCAGGTTTGTGAGCAGGGAAAGGATGGGCTTACTGCTGCAGGCTCAGGGCTATGGGGCTGTGCCCGGCCTCTTCCCAGCAGCAGCGCTGGGCCAGGGCTGCACTTGAGGCAAGTGGGTGTGGGGTGGACAGCAGCAGCACTGGGAGGGAGGGCTATAGGGTAGGCTAGAGCCACCCCAAAATTCCCTGTAGCCCCCCCTGTAGTCCCCTTCCCAGTGCTACCACTGCTGCCTACCCTAAGTGGAGCTGTGGCCCAGCCCCCAAAGTGGCCAGCACAACCCTTGGCCCTGAGCCCACAGTGGGTATCCTGTCCTTGCCCTGTGCACAAATCCAGGGGGCACATGCCCCCTATGCCTCCCTTGGGGGTGCCTGCAGTGGCAGGGAGCCCCCCACCCTCCTCCCTGGACAAGCCACCTGTGGGTCTGTCCTATGCCCCACCCTGGCTGGGCAGTGCCTGCTCCTGTGTTAGCCCTTGCCCCAGCCCCAGCCCCATTCCCTCCCTCAACATAGGGGCCTTGGCCTGCCCCCCACGCCTTTTGTCCCCCACAGACTTGCTACCTGGAAACTGTTCTCCAAGCTGTATATTGGCTCTCGGATTGCCATCAGCCGATATGGTTGGTTACGGAGCTATGGGGATTGTTTGGAGGCTCCTGGTCCCAGACATGACCTAAAACTGCAATCTGCCAGGTAAGGGGGGGTCTGGCAGAGCTTTCTGTGGTGGGAGAGCCCCCAAGAAATACCAGACCGATTACTCCCCCCAGTAAAGGGTAGGGGTGCCTTAACCCTGGTCCCCACGATCATGGGTAGTTGTGAGAGCTGTGGAAGTAGCACAGCCAGGTATCCCCATTAGTAGGCAGCTGGGATCAGCAGGGACAAAGGGTCCCAGAGGCCCCAGAGTGGGCAGTGTTGTTGGTAAGAGTTATGGTGAGGGCCTACACAGAGTAGGGTGCAAAAAGGGACACTTGAAGGACTGCGTGTGTGGGGTGCAGAGTAGGGCTTCTGAGCAGGGCTTGAAGGGCTGCACTGGGGCATACTGAGTAAGGCTGCAAGAGCAGCCTGAAGGACAATGCTTGGGCCAACCCCCAGAAGTGAGAACAGAGTCAAGGGGCCTGGTGAGGGGTCCCAGGTAGAATCAGCTGGTATTTGGCATAGGCCAGGCCACATAGAATAGGTGACCCTGAGGGAACTGAAGGGCTGTGTGTCCTACCAGAGAGCAAATAGTGAAGCCCGACAGCCCAAAGGGGCCACTCAAAGGGAGCAAGGGTAGTGGACTGTAGCCCAGTAATGGGCACTATGTTAGAGGTACCTATGAGAGGGAGGCGGTGCAAGAAGCCGTCTGTGAGCCGGGCAGGGGGTGGAGTGAGTGAGTCAGTGAATGAGCCCAATGGTGCACTGAATTTACCTCTGCCTCAGACTGGGGAACTATCACAGTCTGGATGCCATCTGCAAGGCATAGGCTATGGTGTAGGGGAGGTACGCAGCCACAGACAGCACCCCTGGCATCAGGGTAATGCAAGGGCAGCCTCCCACTTACTATATCATATTAACATTCAAGTCATGGCAGGCAAGTTAGGACAGACTGCCCTAGGCAGATGGGTGGGCCAACTTGTGACATGGTCTCGAGTTTGTCCCCTGTCACAGGTGAACATGTACATGGATGCCAAGGCTAGAAGGGTGTCCATGGCCTGGTGGTTGGCATGTCCCTGCTGCCAGAGCTACTCCAGGGGCTCCAGAGCCTCCATTCAGTCCCAGTGACCCCGCTACATCTGGTCCTGCACCTCCTCCCACCAGGCCTGCTCCCGCACCTCCCGTACTTGCTCCCATTCCTCCTCTCCTCCTCTACCACCACCACCAGCCACTGAAGCAGGAGGATCTGGTCCCTGGTGCACTGCAGGTACAGCCAACACATCTGGGCCATTCCAGTGGTGGGTGATGGTGAACCAGAGACCATATACCTGCTGGGGCTGGTGGACTCTCCCCCACAACCAAGTTTTGGCCCTAGGCAGAAGCCCTTTGTGAGAATTTGCAACATTTCAAAGATAAGATGTTCTGCACCCGTGGCCAAAGGCTGCCCGCCCTCAGATCAGGGGTCAGCCATGCAAGGGTGCCCATAAACCATGGTAAACTGGCTGAGTAGACCTGAGCCTAGGCAGCCGCTGCCCGAGTCCCCTGTCCTCATGTGTTCCCCTGGGGCCAGCAGCCCACTGGGTGCTGGCTACAGTCAGTCTGCCTCCTCCATCCCCTTCTCAGGGCAGGACAGGCCACCCTGCTGGCAGCACCTTCTGCTGTGGCTCCCGACCCCACTCCCTGCAGGCCAGCCACTCTGCCATGCTGCCACCCAGCCCACACCACCCAACAGCAGGGCATGAGGAACTCCCAGACAACTGGGGTAAGGGTTGGCCATGCCCCCACCCTTCCCACAGGGGGCCTCTCTGAGAAGGCACCCAGGGACACTCCACTCCCCATGCCCCATTGCACTCCAAGAGTGCCCTTGCTGTATGTGCACATGGAGGGGTGTCCAAGCCACTATGCCCTGCTGCTACTGGTCCTCCTAGTGCCCTGTGCACATCTACACTCCAAGTTCAGGACCCTGAGCTACGAAAGCATGACGGGACAAGCCCAGGTTGGCCTGGTGTACAGCAGACTGGCACCTAGCCATTGCCCCCACCCTGAGAAGGCGCTGGTGCTGCTGGCAGCTGATGGTATCATTGCTGGCCAGTCCTCATGGTGGAGCATAGGGCTGTGCTAAGGGAGAGGCAGCCACTGGGCAGGGCATCTCAACTTGCAGTGGATGCAGTAGCTGAGGAGGAGAGTGAGGGAGGGCACTGAAGTAGCATTCCTTCTAAGCTGCGCAGCATGCACGGCCATGCAGGTGTGCCTGGCAACGCAGTATGGGATCATCTGCATGGCCGCGCATGCCACACCGCTTAGAGGGAATGCTGCACTGAAGGCCCAAGTTTCCCTCCTCTGATGACACATCACCAGAGGCATCCAGACACAGCAGGGGATTGGGAAAGCTGCCTCTGCTAGTGCCACTCGCAGGGGTGTGGCCTTGCTCCCAGGGTGCCAAAATGTGGGTCAGCTTCAGCATAAAGGCTGTAGACTTTTGGACATGACTGAACTAATCCTTGAAGTTAGTCATGGCCATCCACTGTGCCTACAAGGCCTTGACCTTTATGTGGCACTGCCGTGCCAAGCAAGAGTAGATGGGGGGCAGATGCTGGCCCTGCTGCCAGAGACAGCAAGACAGCAGCCCTGAGTGGATCTTAGGGCTTGGCAAGGGGTGCAGCAGGCTGCAGTCCTTTGCAACACTCACCTGTGGCCAAGCAGCAGCTCTGAAGGGGGACAGGCCAGGTAAAGACAGCCTGTGGCCTGTCCAAGGGAACACATGAGGCCTGGTAGGCTCCAGTACACAACAGGCTTGTGCAGGCTCCAGGTGTATGTTCCTCAAGGCACAAAATGGCTGCAGGCTTGTATACCCTGCAGCTAGGGGCTGCTAAAGAGCAGTCCAGTCCTGGAGAAGCAGAGAGGCAGCCAGCCAGAAGCTGAGGCTGGACTCAGGCCAACCCCAGTGGCTGGGTAGACCTGGCACTAAAGTTAGTACCAAGTCGCACCTACATGCGCGTTAATGCTCATTAACTAATCACAACTAAATTTGATACCTGCATCTGAAGGTATCACATTCAGGTGAGATTAGCCTAAGTTATTACACAATAAGGGCATGCACGTGTAGATGAGCACCCGTACCGCACAGTGACTTAGGCTAATGTGCATTAACACATCTCATGTAGACATGTCTATTGGAGTTTACCCCAGATTGAAATGATAGCTAATAGCATGCATTCACACCCTTGTCCTATTCAGTAACACTTCCTCCTGCATGATTCCCACTAAAAACACTTTTGGTTCATAAAGAATTATTTAAACGCATCTGGCAGTTTACAACAACAACAAAAAATCAACATCAGTTTTAGACGTCCTGCTATTTGGCTAGTTAAGCCAAGGATGATTTCTTTTTCAGGTGTACTGATTGCTGACAACTCCACAGAAGTCAAGGGTATCTATGTATGGTTTGCAAATCAGGAACCAGAGGACCCAAAGTGGACCCCAAACATTAAGGAATCTGAAATTAGCAGTCATTTAAAAATAATCTTCATCTGTCCATTCATTCTTACCAGCATAAAAAGTCTATTTTGTTTTATTTTGATAGGAATAAGCAAGTGTCCAGGGTTTCCCACACTCAGCTGCCACCAAAAAAAAGCTGAAACCCTTCCATCACTTACTCAGCCCTACTTATATATTTGGAAAAATTGGCACCCTGGCAAATTTTTCTATTAGACAAATTATATAAACAATTTACTGATTGTTAATAAACACCTACTTTATCTTCATATGCTTAGTGAAGACCATACTTTTCACACTAGTTAAGGCCAGCCACCATGGAAGGCTCTGAAGTGTTTCATCTAACGTGACTGAGAGCAGGTTCAGGCCTCAATTACTAGGAAATAGCTCCTTAATCAGTAAAAGCTTTCCAACCATAGAAATATTAAGTGTTAGTACTGCACAGAAATATAATTTAGCATGTAACTATTATAAGCACTTAGAGGAATTCAGTTGTTCCTTTTCTATAATTGTCAGTTTGAGGAATGTCATATTCTTCTAGCTTTTAAGCTACTACATGGTGAATCAGAAGTAGAGGACCAACCTGATTGCAGTGGGTTTTCCATATTGGCACTTTCCAGAAAAAAAGAAATCTATTTGCTTGGAGCAAAAACATTCTTTATTATCTAATAAAAAACAGTTATGTTAGGAATCAAATGCCCATGATTCAGCTAGCACAGTTGCATTAACACTTATCTCCGAGGGTTGCCATTTAGCTTCTGTTGTCTACCAAATGGTCTTTTTATTACAAAAATCTATTGCATTCTGCAATCTCTGAAGTAAGTACCATCTATTCCTAACAATAACTTTAAAAAAAATCTAACTCATGGTCATTAGACATATGTTGTTAATATTTCATGTCTTCATACCGCAAAAGCTATACCACAACTTCAGTTCTGAGAATTTCCAAACATTCATTAAAAATGAAAACCTTCAGAGTTTATCTATGTAAGTTTTAGATTATTACTGAGTGGGTGTAAATCAGTCAGCCTGAATCACACACCTCTACTTCACACATTAACCGTAAGATAATACCTTATAAGAGAATAAGAGAAGGGATATGATAGGGGTCTACCCAACTGGAGGTAGGCAGCTGATTTCATGGGCAGATCATGGGGCCAGCTGCCATTTTCACAAGCTTATCATGCAAGCCCCCCCGCCACATACACACACACCTCTGATTGGCTGAAAGGCCGTGGTGGCCCCTCCCCCTGCTACTGATTGGTTAAGTGGGCTGCATATCATACAGCACCACCCCTCACTGCTGATTAGCTGAGAGGGCTCTGCTTCTTGCCACAGATTAGTGTAGAGGGGTGGGTCCTCATGACAGGCATCCATCTCAGCAAATCAATGGTGAGGGGCAGGGCATGGCAGCCACCTTGCCTGCTCTGGTTCCTGCCAGCAGCCCCTCCCCCCTTGGCCGCAGTGGCCATGAAGACTACTGGCTTCCACTCGTGAGCTAGCATTCTATTTTTAGTAAGTTCCCCCGCCCCCAGTGGATTTTGTGGACATTGTCTGAGTTCATGATTTCCACCAAATCTTCAATATTGCAATCTGAATGAGTCCCTAAATATGTAGCAAAAAGTTTACATTAGCCCAGTTTAAATTTAAAGGGCCAACTATTGGAACAGCTTGTCCTGAAAGGTTGCTATAAGCAGATAACCCTGCACTGGAAAACATCAGCAATAACTAGTCACTAAAAGTTAGATTTTGACATCCTGACTTTTACTGAGTTCCACGTTACACCATGAATGGTATCACTAACACCAATGAGAATAGCAGGGTTCTCACAATTCGTAACAAACAAAATGTTTCCTGAGATTGGAAAGATGACCCCCTACATGAGGGCCAGAGCCTAGTGCTAGTAACTAGGCCTATCTTTTCCTTTGGTATTTCTGAGACACTTTTCAGAATATATTTGGACCCGACACAGAAACAATGTGTCGTAGAAAATCTACTGTACTTTCTTAACTGGATCTTATGCATCTCTTATGACACAAACAAGTCAAGCTATTACAAGCAGCATTTGTACAATTCAGATCAATGTTGCCTCAAGGAAAAATATCTGATCAGCTCTAAAATGCAATACCAGCACATGCCAACCTTACATAGTGCACTTTATATAAGCATCCCAGGGCACTACAGTGCCTCAGAACAACCTCTTATTAATTAAAAGCAAGGTTAGATGAATAAGACCTTGTTTCTCAGCTCATTATATGTGTACACAAGGTATCAGTTTTCTAATACCAGCATGTTCTGTATCCAGATATGAACTGCAAAACAAATTCTAGGATCCACTAAATGTAAAAAGGTCAGTGTTAATCTGACTCCTATCCAGTCTGAAGTAGCTAAAAATGGCAGTTCCAGGCACTGTATTTTCCCTGAATTGTTCAGCTAATTTTGGGGGTTTCTCAATTTCCTTATGTTTTTTTTCTTATTGGTCTGTGAAAGGCCTACACACACAGTAGGAGAAAATGACTCAGTGACAACAGTGCCAACCTATTTGTTTTCCTCTAATCTCTTTCAACTATTCTTGGTAATAGCAGGGGTGGGGCGTGGGGATGCTCAGAATTGATGAGTCTCTTTAATAGAGCACATAGCACCTTCCGGGTATATTTTAGAGCTGCACTTATACCAGACCTACTTTTTGTGGACACAAATTGTGCCCAACACTTCAGTTGTCCAAGTTATTTATACAGCCCCATTTGCAGCAGCATCTGAGCATTTGCCAGGGTGCAGTGTAATAAGGGATAATCACACTTCATGTTTTACAGGTATCAAATCCACCTTGCTGGGGTCATCTGACCTCAGCAGTCTTTCCTGGCCAAATGCAGGGGGGCTGGACCCAGTGATCTGTAAGGTCCCTTCCAGCCCCTAACAATTATGACACTATAAATGGAGATAGAGGTCTAGAGCCACAGAAAACTGGCCACTAAGTTCCAAGTCCCACTCCACAAAAGAGCCTCATTTTGATGTTGAAGTATTTCCCAGGTGCCCAAACTCCATTTGTGAGCAGAACAGAAAGCATCTCCATCTCAACAGAACTGAGCAGCTCGTAACTACTGCACTGACGCGTCAGTGAGGATCGACAAACAAGATACGTTTTTGCCATCTTGTCAGATAGGCTCAATCCAGTAGGCATTCTCAGAGTATGCCTAATGAATGATTCTCTAGAAAGGTGGAATTGGCAACTCCTTTTTATCCAGTGGGTCAGGAGTAGTCTCTCATGCTAGGGGAGTTTGTGAGTTCAAGTCCCTCCCCTGCCTAATGGCATTCACAGCTACATCTCCCAGCCCCAGAGTAGTGCTACAGCCCATTCTGCAGGGAGGGGCAGGGCACTACCTACCTGAAGAGGGATTTCCTGCAACATCATGTAGAACAGCTTCAAACAGGAAGGACATGATATTGATTTTTTTAAAGATATTCAGACACTTAACTTGCATTGATTTCAATGTGCGTGTTAGACTGCTAAATATCTCCAGAAAACCTACTAAGTGAACTGCTCACAGTCACACAGGAAATCAAAACCTAACAGAGATTTCAAGCCCCAGGACTGGAACTGAATGACTGGACTGTCCTTTCTTTTCACTGATCCAAGTGTGCAGATGAGTATTTCTGCCTGCCAGGAGTTAATTGTGGGTACAAATCATGGTTTGAGCGGTGCACGACTACTTTTGTATCTGTAATTCATTGTGTGGGCACAAATTTGAAAGCAGCAGCTTGCACTCAGCAAAGGAAACCTGTCGTTTGCAAAATTCCCCCTAAAGGAATGGGCAAAATTTTTCCTTAACAGTATAAAAATATTACTGGAATAGTTAGGTTTTCAAATGTGTTCCAAATTATAAAGTATATTTCATACATGCAAGCAAGTGCACAACCAGCAGTTTCTCTGGGCACTCTGGGCAGAGTGCTGGAAAGTGTAGCAAGGCACTGAGCACTAGAAAGAAAGGAGCTGAAAAATGCTCACCTCACTCCAGTTATGTTACTGCAAACAAGTTACCTTTGGACAGGAACCGTAATGTTTTCTTCTGGAATTGTCTGATGCTAAATACACAGCCTTAGCACAGCATTAATGCTTTTTATTGCACTTAATTTATATTAGCAATGTAATGAGATCTTAAAATATCTTCTCAGTTCTATAAACCGCACAGCTTGGAAGCAGTCTGAAATTCAGTAGAAGTTTGCAGACAGCAGACTAAAATTATTCATTTGCCAAATGGAGGGGTAAAAGAACAATGAATGCAAGATTATCTTAGCTTCCATTTCTGTACACTAAAAAAAAAAAGATAATTAATGTTTATAAAAAGGGAAAATCAAAGTAAACAGAAGAATATAATTTATTGGAGTCAGCCTTCATGTCTGATGCAGCTCAGAGTTTTCCCTGGGGCTCGATTATGAAGTAAACTTAAAAGAAATATGCTTCACTTCTTACATTCCATCCTGAGTTAGGCTGGGAAAAGACTGGCAGCCCAAACTCATTTCTTAATTAAATCTTTCTTTATCAATATTAATAAATAATATTGATTTTCATGCCTTTTCTCAAGAAGAACGTCCGTTGGTGACTTTGAGTGCTCCTAACATAGGTTTGCTGCTTAACTAAAACTAAATACATACAGTGTAACATTATAAAAGCCTTAATCTGTCTGTCTGTCTGTCCATCCGTCCATAATGCTTTATTCACCAAACAGCCAGTCACAGTGAGGAGAAGTGTTCGGACAGGTGGCAGCATGCCACCATGATGGCAGGGACACAGGGGACGGAGCGGAGGGATGAGGCCATCACAGCTGGCCTTGCCCCCCCAACCATAATCCCCCTGCCCTGCTCTCTGCAGGTGGCGATGATGGAGTGGGGGAGGGGCAGGCCCCCAGAGCTGGCATCGCCCCCCTCTTGCTCCTTGGAGGTGATGGCAGTGGCAGCATGGGGGGGGACACCAGGGTCAGGATGCCATGGGGGGGGCAAGGCCACCAGCAGTGGCCTTGCTCCACCCCTTCCCCCTTCTGTCTTTGCCACCTCCAGGGATGACACAGCGGTGGTGGGGGGAGAAGTAGGCTCAACACAGGGTGGGTAGGAGCGGGTGCACCATAGAGACGGTGGGAGGAGAGGAGTGGGCCCAGGCCCAACACAGGGGGGTGAGCAGGCCCGACATCGGGGGGGTGGGCCTGCTGTGGCAGTGGGGGGAGAGCAGTGGGCCTGGCTCAACACAGCAGCTGCTGGGGGAGGGGAGGGGAGGAGTGGGCCCCTCCCTGCCTTGGGCCTGGGCCCACTCCTTCGTCACCCCCCTACCCCCCACCGGCCCTGACCCTGCTTCTCCCATCCCCCCACCAACACCAGGTCGGCCCAGGCCTGCTGCTGCCCCACTGCCCGTGGCCCGGCTTCTCTCCATCCTCAGGCCTGGTCCTCTCCCACATTGGGCCCAGGCCTGCTCCTTCCCTCCCCCTGCAGAGGGGAAGAGGGTAGCAGGCTTGGATCCCAAGCAGCAGGAGGGAAAGGGGGAGTGGGCCCAGACCCAGGGGGGCTCCATCCCTGCCCACTCCCCCCCCATCATTCTTGACGGGCAGTTGGCTAGTACATACATAAATAGGTACATAAAAACAAGAACCTGAAATCAAAATAATGGCCCTGCAGGTGACAGGAGCTACTTTTGTGTCAGAAGAAAAGCCTTTCTCCTAACACTCAAAGAGTTTACAGCCATTCAACGAGGGCTTTTTTGCAGAAGAGAACTGAACAAGTGAGACCAGTTTGCACCAGGGAGATCTCTCTTCTTTTATACCAACTTGTATGCTCCTAAGGACACATAATATCCTACATTGTTCCACTCTCCCTTCATCCTCCTCCAGGGAAATCATGGACTCCCTGACAGCCTGTCCAGCATTGAGCTGTGGCAACCCTGAAGCCAATAACCCCCACTTGCTGGTTTAAGTTAAACCAGAGTCCCCCAGCATCCCAGAAGCTTTGCAGTGCTGGGTTTCGCTGTCTGCTGGAGCAGAGCAAGGTTGGCTCTGTTCTTTTCCTTCCTAGCCTATCACTGCTTTAGCTGGCTGATGGACTGCAGCAGCTTGCAGGCTTCTCCCTCTCCCCGACCACCCTCCCTGCTCAAGCAGGGATCCCCGCTCCCACCCCTCTTCCACAGCAGGGACCCAAACACAGGGACCCAGCATCTGGCCCTCCCTCCCATGCTAACTAATGATGAGAAGTGCCTCTGTGGGTCTTCAATTTCACTGGAATAAAGGCAGATGACTACTGGCATATACAAATGCACCCTCTAGATAAGAAGAGCTTGAAATTAACAAGAGAAATGTTTTCTTTTGTAGGGCTTGATGGGCTGATAACCTTTGTTCTGACAAACAACCTGATGGGTGCAATAGGGCAGTGTTCAAGAGGGGATAGAGAAAGATGTTAGAAATTACCTGGTTTCCAAACAGTCAAAGAACCAGGGAGATGGAGATTGAAAAGCTCAGTATCAACAAATGCAGGGCCTGGCAACACTCCCACCTCTTGAGCAGCCAGCGGGGAAAAGACTGGGATTGCAGGTAGGGTGGGGGGTTTACACCCCTCCCTATTCAGAGCATCTTGCAGGGCCTGGCTATGCCTACTCCCCATCAGCTCAGCACTGTGGAAGGAAAGGAAGGGGTGCTCTAGCACCCCCCCAGCTTGTAGCCTGGGCTGCTGTAGGCCTGTGTCTGGATTTTTGGAATGAAAAGGGAATGTCTATCCACATCCTAATCGGTTCAAGCTTTGCAGGTTAGACTAACCTATAAAGATTGAATCAATTCAGGCTCAAGCTTTTTGAATGCCTGTCCCTAGACCCAGCCTCTCAACAGACCCAGGTCATCCTAGGCCTGTGCAAGGGGCAGGTGCAGATTTCCTCATGGCTTAATCTGCACTGGGTATTCCCAAGACAGCTCAAAGCCACAGGGGATGCCCCCTTGCCCAATGAGCTGCTGATTAGCAGGAAGGTGTGGGCATTCTCCCATGCTTTGAACTGTCCTGAGACTCCAGAATGGTTATGGCCATGGTGCATTTTCCTACCACTCTGTGCAAAGCTCCAGGTCACCGCAGAGCTGTGAACAGGGAGGTAAGCATTCTCTTGCAGCTGGACCAGTCCCGGACTGGGACAGGTTGAGCTGCCAATGTCTCCTGCACTCATCTGTGCACAGAGTCAAGAATTTATACAAGGATCAGAAAACAGAGGTAGTGCAGCTACCTATAGCTGATGCCCCTATGGCCTGAGCTGGAGACAGCCATGTCAGTAGGGTTACAAAGAAGTTCCCTATGAAGACCTGGAGAGTTCATTTTTGAGGCAACTTTGCTGCTGTCTAGCCAGAGGGTGGGAACACCTGCAAGTCCCCCCCCACCACCACCACCACATTTCCCTGTGCTGCAAATTTCCCTGAAATTCCCTAGCCTTATAGCATGCTCATGATGAGGGTCCAATGGCTCAGTTGAGAACCCATGGAATTCATGGTTTTCAGAAAGGCCTGAAGATATTTTTCTCTGTCTGCGTTAGCATACCTAATGGATTACTTACTGAGGATAGAGACAGCCAGATTCCTTAATGTGTCATTAAAGTGGCTATAGTGTCATTAATAATCACTGTACATTATCACTTCGGACAAATGTCTAAGCTTTTTTTGGTCTAACAACTTTGCTACAGTATCAGTATTGATCAACTTTGCCTCAAGTCCCTCTAAACCCTATCCTACTTCTTCAATTGAATTTTCAGTTGTCATTTATTTTTTCACTGTTCCTTCACCACAGCCCCGGAAAAGAAATCAAATCCACCATTTACCCTCTAGGTCCCTCTATCTTCCCATTACTTCTATGCTTTAGGTTTCTATATATATGACAAAACTGGCATTTATGCTTTCCTGATCACTATAATAGTTTTAAATTATTTGCAGAGACCTTTATTCACTATGTTTTAATATAACTAATTTCCATCTGAAAGCCACACATGCTTGGCCATTTGATTGTTTTTGTCATCTTATACATTTTTTTCCCAATCTGAAACATGCCACACACAAATCTGGAGAGGAATCCTGGTTCCACTAAAATCACTAGAAAGTTTCTGAATTTCTCTGAAGGACATCAAAATGTCATATTTAGTTGTACTGCACATGCTTTCACCAAATATACTGGTTTCTCTCTTTTAGTCATGATGAATTACAGGGAATCTCACCAATGTATATGCTGTATGCAAATTTCAGTGGGTTTTCATCCTAAAACAAGGCAAGAATTTGGCAAAAATTTATTATTTTGCATACCCACCTATTGCTTGAAGCACACACTTCAATCTCTCTGTCAACTTCAGTTTTAAATTTTTTCAATTTCCTGTTGTGAGATACAACTTCAGAGGGTGTCATGTTTGTTACACTTGGAGACTACTGGATTAGCCATTAAGGCACGAAGTCATAGCTGCACTGGACTCAATGCTGACATGGTGGTGAAGGGGAGAGTTTGTACCCTCCTTGAGAAAAGCAGGGAAAGTCCCAGGGTAGAGCTGGAGACTACCTCACCATTATTTAAGAATGCCTTAATTTTCCACAGACATTCCACCCAACTATCTCCCCTTTCAAAAGGATAAAGGCCAAGACAAAAGAGTTGGCTGAAGGACGGAAAGCAGAAACAGTGCAGCTAACTCCAGCTGATGTCCACATGGAATCAGTCAGACAGCCCGTCTCCCATTGCCTTGATTAAAAGAACAGTCACACCAAATGCAATGAAAACCTTACAATGATCACTAAAGACAGTAAGGTCCTACCTTTTCAGCAGGTATACCACAAGTTAGCCCTATACCCTCCTTGAGTGCCACTCTAATCCCCTTCCCCTCCCCAACTGGCTGTCCCCTGCCCTGTGCTCCCTGCCAATCTCCTGCTTTACTTTCTACTTCCTGTCCCATGCTTCCTGCCCAGTCTGTTCCTGTTTTCTGCCCCCTTCCACTATGTTGCCTGTCCCCCCTGCCATGTGCCACACACACAGGCTGCCCATGCTACTTGTGGCATGCATACCACAGGTTGGCCAGCCCTGATCTAGAAAATGGTACTTCCTCTGAGACTAATACTAGTCTGCGAGACAAAAAAAAAAAAAAGAAGAAGAATATTTCCATATATCTTTAAATGATTTGGGTCCCTCAGCTTGTTTTATTTTCTATGTAGTCTGTCAACTGGTCTTGTTTGAATCATTCCATAGGTCTTTATCTATAAAATCATTTAGTCCACATGCTAGTGAAGATTTGTTTCTTTAGTATATTTACAGCCTTACACTGTTTTTTTTCCCTGCCCACAAGACTGCAGCTCCCAGTTTACATTCACCAGAAGATTTCATTATTGCAATATTAACTTTCTGTTCCAGAGAAGGAATATGGAAGTTAAGACAGACATGATCTAACACTGATTCATGCAACATCTCAGTAGACATCTCATGACACGTCAGTTGACTACCTCTTCCTATTACTCTTTCAGCCTGTTTTCAGAGACCTAAAGCTTCTACCTGCTTTGAAAGAACCTGATAGATGCACAACACTTAGAGCAAAACTAAAAAATATTCTAGGGACTCCAAAGGCAGCAACAAGTTCTGTTATTTATACCTACAAACTGACCATTAACTAAAGAAACATGAAAGGGCCTCCCATCTGTGCAAATCAATGTCTTTAAAGTGCATCAAATAAGAGATTGATATCTGTATATAATTTTAGAAGGCTGGGGGGAAATATCATCCTTTTATAAAGGGAAAAAAATAGAAACCAACAGTGCTCTAGAGACAATGCTATAGTTTTTGCTCTTGAGCTCTTTGCATCAAATATTAATTTCCTCTTTTTTAAGTGTTGAAAATGATGGAGGCTGGGACTTAATGTACATTTTCAGTTTAAAATTGCTACTCTTGTTCTTTCACCAATTACTTTGAATGGTTATGAACTGTTGAAAAATTATGCTTTTCTCCAGGCTAAAAATGGAGAATAACATCTACCAATTTATATTGACCTTTTCCCTCCTTTATATTTATGGCCCCACTTTCTCCTCCCTCTCCACAGGCAGACTTTGAAGGGAATTGTAACCACCCTAAGAACTTATTTTTCAGCAAATCTGCCTTTTATATGCCATATTTTATTATGCATTCCAATTTCATTCACAAATGGTTTTCTTTTTGGCACCACTATAAGCACAGTTTTTAAATAGAACTGTTACATGCAGTTTTTAAAGGTAACTTTCTGTCTGCTGTAGAAAGGCATTCACAGTTTTGAAAAGACACATAAAGGATGTCTTATGATTTTTAATTGAGAAAAAATTACTTCATTCTTCATCATTCCTCATTTGCTTACTACAAAGCTGGGTAGACCTCTACATACACTGACATCTTCTGTAAGACTTCTAGTCTCAATTACCCCACCAATTAGATTAATTATAAACATTTCACACCCTCCAAGGGATAAGAGATCTCAAAGTAAAGTTTGTCAAGATACACCATCCTACTAAATACATTCTAATGAGGAAGAGTCTGGAAGTGTCCTTGGTGGACAGGTAAAGCTGCCTGATGGATAATATTTATTTTTACTTTACATAGAAGAGTTAAAAAACAATCATAACTAGTGAAGTGAGACTGTTCTCTGTACCTACTTAAAATAAAACACAAACAAATACCGTGTAGAACACCGACAGCTTGCTCTACATTGTTCCGACTTTCTCAACCTCACTCCTTTTGTTTAATGTTCTGGGGTTTGGGGAGAATGGTGGGAGGAAGGAGGCAAGGGAATTAGTTGTTTGTTTCTTCAATAACTGACTTTTCACAAGTCAAGTTAAGTGAGAAGGAGATATTAATTTTCTTCTCCCCCCCCCCCCAAAAAAATCTATAAGCAAACTTCGCAATCCTAAAGATACTTATATTAGTACTACTCCATAAGCGTTTAATTAAGCCCATTGAAATCAATGGTAACTGAGGATGGAAAATGCAGTATTCTGCATCTCAGTAGAGGACACATTTCAGTTCTTAACTTACTGTCTATAGACTCCGAATGATGGACCAAGGAAATAGTAGAGCTCAGTTTTTTTAAAAAATGAAACAAAAAACATCAAGGCTTCTCAAATCATTGTTGACTTTTGACCATATTGGCTATTTTTCTTGTGGAACTTACAGCATATATCCCAGTACTGTTATGGGGGGGTCACTGTTCCTAGTTAACCAATCAGTTTTCAAGGTTTGTTCAAAAGATTATATTTTATACGCATTTGTCATTTAAGACTGTCAGCAATTTGAAACAATATAAGTGACAGAGGAGACAGCCTGTTAAGAGTCCAATTTACACTGTGTTCTAAGTAAAGTATATACTTGTAAAGGGTTTCTTTCCCTTAGGGGATTACATGTAATGTACCTCAAGGATATTAAGATGAAAGCCATGTTATACTGACAGACTGGTTTATTGTCATTTCTCCCAGAATCTCAGGGAGATTAAGAGGTTGTCAAAAAGATATCATGGGGCTGTTTTCTGTGATAAAGATTTTACAGTTGGGATCAGCTGGAAGAAATATCAGGCACAAAAGGAAGTCAATTTTGATCAATATCAATTTTGTCTTTGTTGAGCAGAGGTTTTCTGAATACTGAAATAAGGAACTCAATTCATCTTTGCATAATGTCAAGGAAATACCCTTTGACAGTATACTAATTAGTAGGCTATTAATTTGTTGTATTGTATCCCACTCTTTTATAAAGATATGCAGCCATAAGACTAAAGCTCTCTAGTGTAGAACAGGAAACCAGTCACAGAAAGACTTCATGTGTTGCTTTGTGGCAGTATGGAACTTGTGAATAGCTCACCATATGCATGTAGGTAAAAATTATCCAAGACAGTAATCCAAATGTGATTTTAAGATAGTAGTCACGTATTTATTGAATTTACAAAGCAAGTGATTTGCTTAATATACTGTGCAAAAATAGCAATTGGTAATTCCATCACCTAGTCTATTATCAAAGTGTCTCACCATGAATCCCAGTATTTCTTACTGTTAATCTTTATACAAATTTCGTTCAAATATCAGGAGAAATGATTCCTGATAGACTGCAGTAGTTGGATCTTTATATCAATGAAACCAGTCATTTATATTAACATGGATAACAATTGCAGTAAAGAGGTCCCAAATATTGCTGTCCAGCACAACCTTGCGATATGCAAGCATCAGTTTAGGCTTGCATCCTTTTTAAGATTTGTTTACTTTTGTTACTCCTTTGTGTGTTATTTTCACAAGCCACATCAGGGCAAAGCATGGTTCTAAAGGATGGAGAGCCTTAAAGATAGAGGTCTTAAAGATAGGATCCATTCTCCCAAATCCTTGAAATCGTAATGCAGACCACTCCTCTTGTACTTCTTAATGGTATGGTCTTCCAACATTATGGATGATTCATACATGCCAAGATTAACTACCTCAGTTGTGTCTGCATGATAGTGACCTCTCGTAAAGGATAAAGCAGGGGCAATGTGTAGGGGGTGATAGTGGGTATGCGTGCACTCCCGAGCATGGCAGTGCACTGCCTACAAAAACGTGCGTTGGCGGCACCTGCATGTGGTTGCCGTTCGCCACCCCAATGCTACTGGCAGCATCAATGTGTGGTCCGCGATCCCTGCTGGCCACTACTGCTGATACCAGCAGCATCTGAGAGAGCTCCCAGCTTATTGCCACTGCACTCCCACTACCATGCCCCACCAGCCACCAGGGGCATGTGTCGTTCATGGGGTAAAGGATGATGATGTAGAATTAATACTGAGTCCAGGAGCATTAACCCAAAACATACTTTGGTTTTGAAATCCAACTATCTCCTCCCCAAACTACTAAAAACCACAGAACCCTAACCCCACAGTTTTCATAGGGGAAGGCACCCAGGAACTCAAAGAAAACAGCAGTATTTTATACTAGCTCCAGCCCCTCCTTTGCTGGTTTAATGCTATTCTTGAACAGAGAGGTAGTTAGCCATGTTAGTCTGAAGTCAGGCATAAGGCATGGTAGACTTGTATCTTATAGACTAAGTCAGAGATATATAGCATGAGCTTCTGTGAGCCTGAGCTCACTTCATCAGATGCTATGAAAGGACATGCACAAAGCAGTACATCAGAAAAAATGATCTGACTACAAAAAACAGGGAAGTGACAGAGGGAGTGTGGAAAGGTTGGGAGGGGGGTGGCATGTTGGGAGAGGAAAACAAGCCAAAAAAAACCAATAAAAACCCCCTCATAGGGACAATAGGGCTAATGAACTTGCATCTCTGGTATACAACTATACCACTTCTGCACCCACATAAAACCTTGTGCTGCCAAACCCTATTCTGACATTCTTTCCCTATTGCCTTCTGTATTGCACAGTACAGCATGGAGTCAGACTACCAGACTTTCCCTTAGCTTTGTGGGAAAAAATTGTGGGCTGTTCTTCTTTCATAGAAACTTCTGATCAATGTTGGACAAAATTCTAGTATTCTTCAAGTGAAGGAAAGAAGAGCTTTTAGCCTAAAGCTGTAGCAGAGACTGGCAGCTCTGACATATGCAGAGGGGATCAGGCTCCTCCTAAAATAGACTGCTTGAAACTAGAGCTGGGAATGGATGATGAACTCTGTCTAGTGCAGGGCACATATCCATGAGCAGTGACATCTGGGGTAGGAACAGAAATTACACAAACTAGTTTCTGTGCTCAGAAACCAGTTTAAACCTGTAACAGAACAGAATTTCATTGCACATAAACCTCTTTCAAAATGGCCAAAACTGGTTTAAGATAAACCTGGATGGATGTAATATCTGACTTAACTGATTTTATGTCAAACCAGTTTATGTAACTTCTGTCCCTAATTTAGGGAATCTGGAATGGGCTTCCAAGGGAAGAAGTGCTCTCCCCTATCTTGGGGGCCTTCAAGAGGAGACTGGACATGCACCTGGCTGGGGTCATCTGACCCCAGCACTCTTTCCTGCCCAGGGCAGGAGGTCATACTCAATGATCTGCTGATGTCTCTTCTGACCCAAACATCTATGAATCTATGAATTTAAGTTAATTTACAGTCCCCAAGCATCCCAGGATTCTTTGGGGCATAGGCTCTGGAAGAGCAGGGCTGGCCCCACCCCCCTGCTTTCACATGGCTGAGGCAGTAAAACCTCTGCTCCCTAGCCTGCGCCTGTGAGCCTGGGGCAGGATGGGGGGAAAGGGAATGGACCCCAGTCCCACCTGAGCCTGGGCCTGAACAGCACAAGGGGAGGGAAAGGACCCTCTGTGGGGTTTATCACCCTCCTGCTCCACAGACCCTCAAGCCAACACCCTGACCCTCACATTAGCCCTGCCCATTGTCAGATGTCCTTGAGGACTGAGGTGTAAAGCGCCTGGCAGCCTGGTGGGACCGTATTGAAGGGTGGGAGGGGGGAATCCCTTCTCTGCACTAGGGTTAGGGCTCAGGAGACTCTGCCATGGGCGAGGAACCCCATCTGAGGCTGGGGGATTTGGCCAGCCCTGGGCTGGACAGACTGCTTTCCTCTGGGGGGAGATAAGGTGTTGGGTGGGGGGCATGCGCTGGGCAGCCAATCAAGGATAAGTCCTGCTAGGCTGCACTTAGATGCCCTCAGAAGTGGCTGGCAGGCTGGGAGCCATGCTCTAGCACTACCTAGCAACGGGTATGAGTCACTGCAGGGGTCTGGCTGCCTTTTTGGTTTCAAAAGTGAACATCAGTTTACTTTATTACCAGTTCCATTTATGCAGTTTAGAGAAACCTGCAAAGACTGAATCAATTCATCCTAGGACTTTTTGACTGCCTATATTGAGCCCTGAAGGTAAATATACAAAGAAGCAGAAGAACGGACACTTATGTCAAAGTTTTGTTTTATATTAAATACACTTTTTCCATTTTCCAGTCTTTAAGCCACCCAACCAGAGACAGACACTAAATATTGTTAGGTAGAATCCAGGAGATCTTATTCAGTCCCTTTCAAATAACTCTGTTCTTCCACAACAAAACAAAAGACTGGCTTCAGCATGAATTTAGGTCACTAGCAACCCCACTGATGCTTTCCACAGAGCATTTTGCAGTGCAGAATTTGATCCACTGTATATTCATATTATAGGGAAATAGCAACATCAATATACACTGTGGACACCAGGTGACTCCTTTTTTATGGAAGCATTAGGCTTTCATGAATTTCATTAACTATACAGTACACAGAAAGGTTTCTCTGTGCATTCAATTCTATTTTTTCTGTGCATTCAGTTATAAATATTATATGCTGAATGGAGACAAAAGGGACATAAGGAAAAAAACCATAAGTTCAGGAAGTCTGAGCCACTATACCTACTTCAGAAGTAAATACATATAAAAGACATTCAAGACAAAATGAACCTGGTACAACACTGATGTGTGTTCACATCCTGAGAGAGAACGTAAGGATTTACTATTTCTGATGCAAGCAGTTTTCAGCAATACTATGAGCTAACACCATAAGGTCTAAAGGAGACTGAGGTCTGCTTGGACCTACAGGGCACATCCAGACGTGTGTGGACATTTGGTTCCCTGGGGACAAGCAACAGTGGTGCAAAGTGCACCACTGCTACTTGTCCCCAGGGAATGCCCATGCCACACACGCTTTTGTCTGTAGCAACTTATCTCTCAGGTGGTAGGGAAGGCTGGGACCAGCACTGGGCTGGCCCCAGCAGCCTTACCTGGGGTTCTGGGGTCCAGCTGTGGCGATCCTGCCAGGTGGAGCCTGACTGGCAGCCAGAGCATGGCTCTGGATAGCCCGGCTCCTCTTTTCAACAGCATGCATGCCCTTGCAGTGTGGAAAACACCAGATTGTGTGGTATGTGGCGCTGCAAACATGTTTGCAGCGCCACATACCACACAACCGCACTCATTTAGACACACCCATACATGGCAAATAAGAAGTTTCCTTCTACATGGCAAGTATGTGCTTAGAGTCTAGGCTGGCTCTAATTTTCTTTAGAACACAATGCAAAATAATATTTATAGACACCCACTCCTATCTTTGAACCATCACAAGCTTCTTCACTCATCAGTTCAGACCAGATCAGACAGAGTTAGGTGTTCTGATTGGATAGAGAATTGACATTTGGCAGCATGAAATCTCATCAACTCTGGATGTTCTCGGGTTATTTTTCTCCTAGAGGAACCCTTCTTACCCTGGAAGAAAAATCCTAAACATCTGTATACTGTGGTTTCTACTTGGGGAACAGCAAGAGTCTCAGCAGAAAGTCTGTGCATGGCCTAAGCCAACTAATGAGGATGGGTCTACTTTTCTCTGGCAGTACCACTTCAAAAGAGACTGTCATGGTGACAGGAGTACTTCCACAAAGTTCATTTTTTCCCATATTCACCAACTCATCTTATGTAATGGCTAGGGGTTCCGTTTAACTTCATTTCAAGACAATGCTTTTTGCAACTTTGTCTGAAAGTCAGAGAGGAAAATAGCCAGACACTGAAATGTAGTTAAAGCACAAATCCTACGGGAATACTTTAGAGGGCATCACTACTTACACAATAACAGAAACAGTATAGCAGACATTTGTCTCTTTTTTGCTCCTGTTAGAGAAAGATAGCTTCTCATATGAGAAAATTAGGTCAATGGAAGCTACAGATACTAAGTTATAGGAGCCTTTTCCCCTCATGTGATATACATAGGATCATAAGAAAGTAGAGCTGATAGGGACTTCATGAGGTTTCCTAGTCCAGCCTCCAGTTCAAGGTAGGATCTGCTCCAATTACATCATCCCAGCCAAGTGTCCAACTTGATCTTGAAAATTTCCAAGGATGGAGGTTCCAGAATCTCTCCAGGTAGCCTGTCCCAATGCTTGACCACCCTCATAGTCAGAAATTTCCCCCTAATCTCCAACCTGAATTTCTCCTGCTGAAGCTTGAGACATTGCTTGTACTCCCATCCCCTATGGTCACAGAGAAATGGCCAGCTCTACCCTCTCTGTAATCACCCTTCAGGAATTTGAAGATATCATCATATACCTCTTCAGTCTTCCCTTCCCCGGACAAAATAACCTTTCAGCCTTTTTTTTGGAGGTCATGCTGCCCAGCCCTCTAATAATTTTTCTCAGTCTCTGATGGATGCTTTATAAACTGTCCATACCCTTCTTGAAGTGTGAGACTCAAAACTGGACACACTATTCCAGATGAGGACTTACCACTGCTGATCAGAGCAGAAGGATCACTTCCCTTGATTTGCAAGTGACACTCCTGTTAATACAACCCAGTATGCTGCTGGCTTTTTTTTTGTTGTTTTTTTGGAACAGGAGCACACTGTTGGCTCATATTCAGTTTATTGTCGACTGTAACCCCCAGGTCCTTCTCTGCAGCTCTGCAGTTTAGCTGCTTATTTCCCAGTCTGTGTTTGGGCATGCAATTACCCCATTTCACGTGCAAGACTTTACACTTGTTCTTGGTGAATATCATCTGATTGATTGTGGACCATTTCTCCAGACTATGTGGAGTATTCTGGATCCTAGTCCTAGCCTCCAAAGCACCCAACTTGGTATTGCCTGCAGATTTGCTAAGTATGCTCTCACTCACCTTCCAAAACCTTAATTAGATTATTAAACAGAACTGGACCCAGGACAGACCCATGGGGGACCCCACTTGATATCTCTTCCCAACTAGACATTGAGCCATCAATGTCTACTCTTTGAACACAAAGATTCAGCCTTACATATTCACTTTTCAGTATTTTCATTTAGTCTGTATTTCCTTAACTTTTTAATGAGAATGTCATGAGAGACTGTGTCAAAAGCCTGCTAAAGTCTTTCAGCACAATGTAGGAATTGTGAAGGGTGCATGTTCTGCTCCCTCCTCAGCTATAGCAGTAGAGTCCAACAAACAACAATATCCCAATGGGAATCAGGGTGGTATATCACACCCACTGCTCTCCCTCCATCCAGAGAAGATTTCTCAAAGGACCAAATTCTCATTAACAGAAATACAGAACACATTTTACTATTGTCTGTAATACAGTACCAGCTATATGTTAATACAAAGATGTAGATTTACAGTTAATCTTCTCCTGCTGTCACTATATTATATTCATTCCTACACCACCACAGATTCTGGTTCGTACTGTTGGGGATATCATTTTTCTGTTTCCAAGTATTCTTCCTGCCCCAAACATTCACGGATATTTGGTAATATGATACACACACTCATTTCTTTCTTATCAGTCCAGCTCCCCTACAATATACATTAACTAAGAATTGCATTGTCTCTAAAAAGAAAAAGGATTTAAATAACATAGTTACTTAAAGCTGTTCACTCACTGAACTCTCATTTCATTAAGGGGAAATGAATATCCCCCTTTTACAGGAACAAAAATAGGTTAACTGAAGATAAGGCCATGACTCTTTAGAGAGGTATGCATATAAAAAAAAAATAATTGTATACCAGGTATATTTTGTTTCAGAAAGCCAAATGGAATCTCCCACTTTACCCCCACATCCTAATCCCCTACTGCATGCTGATAGAGGCAGTTCTTGTGTTAACAGAATATGAAATAATCCTTCTACCTTCTACACTAAAATGTGCATGGTTATTTAAAAGTATATGGCCGAATGGAATGCTGCTTACTGCATCCCTATTTAAAACCTGCACTCAAGTGTGGAGTCAGCCAAAAGCCAGTCAGATATTTAAATATTAAAAAACATAGTCCTTAATCCCGCCAAATTATTTTATGTTCAATGACTGTACAATCAGATGCATTCAAGGTATTTGAACATTTCATAATTATGTGTTGAATAGTTTTATCAGCACTATTAGAGGACTATAATCAGACTGAAATGCCAAAAGTTCTATGTAGCATAGTCTTCCTACTCCTCAATACCAATGTTACTCACTATTAAAATCATATTTCTTTCTTGGGTAACCTATGACAGGTCAGTTTCTTTGCAATTTAAACTATATTATCTTCATCCATTTCTGAGCAAGCAAACTTTGAAATATGTAAGTTTCAGAATTTATAAAATGTTTAAAGGAACCTTCCTGCTCACAAGGATACTAAAAGGTATGCATACTAGCATAATGAACTATGCAGATAAATATACATATTCTCAAACTAGAAATCCATGTTAATCAGAAATGTTTATTAAGTGCATAACTCTTGAAAATTGTTCTTGTAAATAATGCTAACATTCTGTTTCTATTTGAAAGCATTCTTTTTCTGTTCTTTTTTTAAGTACTGATAGAAAATTACCCAGCAAAATATTTTTATGATAAGTATTTCCCCAATCTTTTTTTTTTTTGCAAAAATAGTGTCTACCTTCCATTTAAAAAAAATGGCATTTTACCAAAAATTGGTAACATTGAAGAAAAAAAATCAAAAAGAAAAACAAATTTGTTCCAGGTCAGCTCCAATACCAGGGTGCTCCCAGGGACATGAAACTCCACCAGACCTGGTGCTGCTCAGCTTCCAGCTCTTCCTCTGCCTGCAGGAGCCAGGAGCCAAGCAGCACCAGGATGGGATAGCTCTCTGCCTCCCCCCCTACCCTAGTCCAGGAGCTACTCAGCTTATGGTTCCCCAAAGGATCTGGGAGCTGAGCAGTGCTGGGACTGGGGAGCCACTGTTTCCTTGTGCAGCTGGGAACTGGTTCAGAACTTTCCTGCTCCTGGGGCAGCTCCCTGTATGGGGCTGCTCTTGTTGGGAGTAGATTTGAAGACGTGCTCCCAGGCAAGGCTTACTGTGCACTGCTTTACTGAACAGTAAGCTTTTATAGCATTAAGAGCATGTGTGCGCATCCAGACAAGAGCGTACGTGCCTCTTATCCCATCTCAAACCCCTTTGAGACAGGTCGAGAGGCACGTGCAGGAACGAAAAAATGTTCCCTGGTCCCAGACTGTGCCCTGAGGCAACTGGAGGCTGGGTCCTCCATGGAGACACTCTGGCTGCCAGAGCATCTCTGTGGGCCCCTCGCCCTGGTGCTGAAACACGTGGCCTATCTGTGCAGGGCAGGCAGCTGCTTCAGCACCAGGGCTCCAGTGCAAGAAGTAAGAGATCAGGCATCTGGAGGAGGGGGGACGGACTACAGGGTGGACCCCTGCTGACTCCACCCACTCCCCCAGCCCTCCAATCCCTGCCCTGCCCAGCGCCACCCCCTGCCTGCCCCCGATCACTTTTTGTCCTTCTTTTTTTTCCTTTTAAAAAGTGACGGTGCCTGGGGTTGGGGGGGCAGCCATGGGGATTTGGGG
>NW_017728910.1:42884096-42911232 GCF_001723895.1 Crocodylus porosus
TCAGGGGGATGGGGAGGGGTATGTGGGCCTTGCGGGGGGTGGTAGCCCCTGCAGGGGCCATTTGGCCCCAGTTGGGGGGCCGTATCCCCTGTGGGGGAGGCATAACCCCCATGTTGGGCCATAACCCCTGTGGGAGGGCAGCAAAATATATTTCATGTTTCATGAATATATGTGTTTAGAGTTCACTTTATTATTATGATAGAGACACTGGCAAGCTTTCACACAGCTTTAACACAGTAGCATCAATAAAACATTGTCCAACTGATTGCTGTCTCTGTCTCTCTCCCTCTTTGTATAGTGGTCTTCTGTTTTACTTGTACAGGAACATGGATTTTGGGATATGTTAAAGAGTGACTTTGGGGTTTTTTTTTAGTCAGGGATTTTTCAGTTTCCAATAGGGAACACCAGAATTCCTGCTAGGAAGGCCAGTGACAGGACCCTGCCTGCTCAGAGCAGGTACCTTGGACCCAGCTGGCTGTGGCTGACATCCTGGCCAATTGGGGCTAGGAGGACATGCTTTGACAGTTCAAAGCATGGAACATCTTCCGGGCAATAGCTGCCCAGATGGCCGGGCAGGGGACACACATGGCAGTAGTGCTGCACAGAAGCCAACCCAGCAACCACAGCCCACTGGCAGCTGGCCCAGAGGGCCTCTACTGGCTGTGCGGTCCCCACCCAGGTCTGGCAGGTGCACAGCAGATCACAGCCAGGCAAAAGCCCCGACTACCAGACAGTTGCAGTGCATAGAGGGTGCAGGGAACTCTCAGGGCTGCTTCAGCAGTCCAGCTGGCACAAGGGGCAGTGTCCCCAGGTACCAATTGGCTGGGCCCCAGAAGCTCCTGAGAGCAAATAGCCCTGAGCTGCTTGCCAGGGCCGCTTTCTGTACTGCTGGAGACAGCACAGATACTGGCCCTGGGCTCTAGCTCCCCCTGGCTGAAGATCTGGGAAGAGCCAGCCAGGGTTATTTTGCCCCAAGTGGCACAATTTGCTCCACAACACACTGTGTGTCTGAGCACATGCACTGAGGCAAAAAGTCAAATTTTCACCACTTCTATTTGAGCTGCTCCAAGCACATGTCAGTGAATACTATCTGAGTCAAAAGAAAAAAAGCTGTAACTATGGTCTGACGTCTCCAGGAAGAAGAGCAGTATTGACACTAGTGAAAGTTCATAGATCTATGACAGAGTCCAGTTTATTATATGGAGCTGAACTATGGGTACTGACCCCATGGTTTATGCAAAAAATAGAAAAAAGAAAATCTAATTACGTCTTAAAGTCATCAATTCTGACAGGGAGACTTATGTGATCTGAAACAGGACTGCTAAAGCACTTTAGCTCAATTAAAAACTAAATTATTAGATAAAAATTAGAGCTTACAGCCCTACCAGATATCCTAAGTGTATTTTAGAAGCCTCTCCTCTTCTAAATAAATGCTTATTTGGATGGTTAAATAACCGTTATATATGCCTTGAGACAAATGGCCTGGAAAACATGCTGACAGTTACTGACCCAGTCTTTCCCCCATATTTAAAACAAGATAAAAATTTAAGAACTAAAAATGCCAGCATGCAGACAGATATGCAGGCAGTGGGATTCTCTCAAACTTCTTTTTTGAGATGAATAAGAGATTCATTTGGCCCAGAAATCTTCCTTTGTGAAATACAAAAATCCAAACAATGAGAAGCCATTACTAGACTTCAGCCTCCTCTACTTTTTACAGGTATTGCACCTGATTAAGTGCACAATTATCTCAAAGTAGCTATCACATGATAAAAACCTCCAACCAGCTATAAAGTTAGACCTCAAAATATGTATGAACTTTATAGCTGGTTGCTATCATGCTTCAACTTGCACATGTAGCAGGGATTTTTTCTGTGGCTAGGAGCCCCATCACCTGACAGAACTCCCAGCTGCAAGGGTGCATCATACACAGCCTAAAACCCCTGGGCCCTGAGAATCTTAGTTGCTGTGATCCCTAGAACTCAGGGGTGCCTGAAACCCTTTGGCCCTGGCGATAGCACCAACCATGATTCCAAGGGCCCAGGTATTTCACACACTCCTGAATCTGGGAGATTGCAACTGCTGCAATCCTCCATCCCTGGGGGTACATAGGGTTCCCCGTGGCTGCGATCCCGCTCAGTTGAGGGGACTACCACCTACCAGAGTTTTTTCTTGCACTGGAAAAAAGGCGCAATGGGATCTACTGCATGATCCCTCAAACATACCACCTGCCATACGTGTGTGGATGCCAGGAGGTATGATCATGTGGATCACACACTAAAGCCCTTCATGCCTTCACTTGTATCTATAGAGGAGACCTCCAATTCACACTAATGGGACCTGCAATGGGTAGTCGGTGTCAGACCTTCTATACCAGGAGCACATCTAGGATTAAGAAAAAGGGGAGTACAGATAGTACAGTGCATTGTTACATATAATGCAACATGTTTTTCTCTAGTTAAAAGAAACTAGAAAATTTAGTAATAGAGGGGCTTACAGCTATATTATTCAGTTTATGATTGAAGGGGAAAAGTGTATTTTTATTGAAACATGCATTAATTTGCTATATCTAGAGGTGCACCAAACCATCAGTCCCATATTGTATTGGCACCAAAAAAAGGAAAATTGACATTATTGGCAACTGGCTTTTTTTGGCTGATGTGGTTGATAACATTGCTGATAAATAGTGCATGCATGCATGGAAGGAGTGCAGCCTGGAAGTGGGGAGAGCAGCATCTAGCTGGTAAGTCTGTTGTGAGGGAAGGGGCATGGAGGAAGAAAAGGGCATGTGGGGGCAGACCAAGGCCCCTACAGTGAGGGAGGGAGTGGGGCTGGCGCTGGGGCTGGAGCGGGATACAGGATGGAGCCATGGCTCATCCAAGGACTGTGGGGAGAGGGGTCGGCTCCCACCACTGCATGTACCCCAGGAGGGCATGACAAGCATGTCCTCCTCGGATCTGAGCTCAGGGCAAGGCTGCCATTGCAGGCTGGGGCCAGGTGCAGCACCAGGCTCTTCCCGGCGGGGGGCTGGGTTGGGGCTGTGCAAGTGACTATGGGGGGGCTACAGAACCCCAAAATTTGCTGTAGTCCCCCTCCCAGAACTGCCACTGCCACTGTCTGCTCCAAGTGCAGCCTCAACCCAACCCATCTGCTGAGAAGAGCTCGGCACTTCCCCTGGCCCTAACCCACAGCAGCAGCCTGCCCTCACCCTGCATGCAGATGCAGGGAGCACATGCCCTACAAGCCCTCCCAGGGCATATGCAGTGGCAGGACCCCAAGCTCTCTTCCCCATGCTCCCCTCAGACAAGCCACGGCTCCATCCCATACCCTGCCCCACCCAGGCTGTGCAGCACGTGGCCCTGCCCTAGCACCAGCCCCACTCCTTCCCTCACCACACAGCCTCAATCTTCCCCCCACCACACCCCTTCCCTGCCCCCTTCCTCCACAACAAAATTACCAGCCAAACACTGCTCTCCAAGCTGCTGGGCTGCATATTGGCAATTGGACTGATATCAGCTGATATGGCTCATTAAAAATCAGGCATCAGTATTGGCCCAAAATGTCTCTATCGGTGTACTCCTAGCTGTATCATACATTATGCATAAAAAAACTAGAAAAAATTTTTTTAAACAAATCAAATTATGTGTTTTTATCACTCCTATAATGATCAGAATTAAATATACATCTCTTTCAGATTCACAGAACAAAAACTAGCTTTCTTGAGCATCTTGACAGTGCATCCAATACTTCACTGAATTTTATTTCCACACCTGAGTTAATGTTCACCTGAGTTAAGTTTTCAAAACCTGAGTTAATATTCTTAGCTAGAGTTTAAAACAGTCTGAAGGACTTTGAAATAAGAGCTACATTACCAGGAGCAGCTAACATACAACCAAATTGCAGAAGAAAGGACAGTATAATTAGTAGAACATCAAGCCCATTAAAAAGGCAAGGGTGTCATTAACACCTGTGGAATGAAGAACTTAGGAGGATCAGATAAATTATAATGAGCCATGCTGTCAATTGACTGTCACTGATGCCTGAATAGAAATGCTGCTGCCACTACTAGGCAGTTTGTTTTAAAATTTCAGGTGGACCAAGAATCACAGGGGGATGAAACTACACTACTGCATCCTCTCGCCACCCGCTATAGATATCCCCTCGGTCCCCCAGATCTACCCTTACTTATACAAACAAGATATATTCTTGCAGAAAGAATAAGATAGATGACCTAACTCACTATTTTTCATCAGGTTCATTCTTTGATGAAGTAAAAGAATAATGGATCTATCCATTAGTAAAAAATTCTAATATAATAAAAGCTGTAGCACTTCTGGCTGCATGTCTGTCTGTCTGTAACACTCTGGGACAACTGTGCATGCGCCATCCAGTAACTTACTGAAAGAGACACACACATGGAGGTAGTCAGGGCCAGTGGGGTGCTCCCTACTACTGTATGCTTTACTAATAATCATAAATTATATATTTGCATTGTAAATTTCATTATACTGTTTTAGCAAAAACTGTAAATAAGCTACCACTACTCTGACTTAGAGTTAGGGTCTCTTAATTCCATTTGACTCAGTTCAGCAAGGTTTCACTGGCCGTGTTCCAGAGTCTAGGACACCAGAGTAGGAAGCCTGAGTTTTATTATGGCTTCCCTGGGATTCAAAGGGATGATGAAAGAAGGGAAAAGCAAAACCAAGTTAGAACCCCAAGGTTGGCATTATTATGGAAGGTCAAAACCTGCTTTAGACACTTCTCTCAGATTTTGGCCTCTGGGAGTTTACCATTTCTTTGGCTGTGTAAACTGTAAACAGGCAGCATAGTAGTCTGGGAACAGAATATTTTTAGGCCACATACAGACATTAATTTCTGTAGAAATTCTCTGAAAAATAACCTGGGAGTAGAAGAGTACATACATATACCAGGCCCATGGTTAGAGAGCTTCAGGGGCAAGCACTCCAGCCAGAAAGCACTAGAGGGATGCTCCCTGGGCCATCCCCATCCTTAGAGGGCCCCATTTATTGATAGCCTGTCCTTTTCCCTGCCAGACAGATGTGGGTTTGAGCCCGGCATCTTGCTGCTATGGAAAGGCCAGTGAGCCTTGCTGCAGAATCACAACAACCTGCTTCACCCTACACTGGGATGGGTTTATCTGGAGCAGTGGGGCTGAAGCAGGAGGCGGGGACTTTCACCTGCTGCAGGAACCCTTTCTGAGATAATTCCCCACTGCACAAGAAGCCGTTTCATCCAGTAAAACTGACTGATGTCTAAGGGGGCCTATTCTCCTTCTCTGGAGATTTCCAGTGGTTTCCTAAAACAAAACACATCTTCACAACTGAATGTCCACATTAGGATTTTCATACACAACCTTTTTTGTTGAATTAAATTGTTTGGAATCTTTTTTTTCATCTGCCTTGAAACATGAAATGAAAGAGCCCACCACACTAAGCACATTAAATTTTAGATTATATTTAGATCAGTGTATTTTTAAAATACTAATGAAGGCATATTAGTACTGAAATATAACCACCAAACTAAACACTTTGAAGAGCTATTTCTTCAGCATCATGTTACTTTAACTGGCAACAAGAAATGTTCACATCTTTCAACATCATTGTCAGGGATAGAAAAAAAAAACATGCTTCCAATAGGCAGTAAGGGTTCACAAATACCAAATGTAAAAATGAATGAATATTGGTACAAATATGTTTCTGTTCATTTCTGGTTATGTTCCACAGAAAGGTGTTATAGCCACTCTTGAGAGAGCAGAAAGGCTTTCAGAGGATAAGACTATTTTGAGAGTTTTAACAAATATTTACCAGAGTGGCTAAGCATAAAACATATCAATAAATACTTAACATGAATATTTACAGAACAAACATATGTATGCCAACTACACCGTACGCTAATTATCACTCAGCATTGTGAATTTTAACTCTGAGCATGCAAATGTACTAAAATAAGTTACTTTACATTAATTTGCATGATTATGAAAGAACTCCACATTAATGTTTTGCCAAAAAGGATAGGCTTGGAAAAAGTAGCTTTGCTATTTTTATGTTTACAGCCACAACCTTACAGTAATGTCTCAGTTCAGAAATTATGGCACCAAATGTTGTTGCAGTTCTTGCAGAGGCCAAAGATTTTCATTATGAAACATAATTGAACAAAATCCCAAGTCTCCTAGAGTTGAATCTCACTATCATTGGCAACTCATACTGCCTTCAATGGGTGAAGAATAAGGCCATTAATAAAACTTTAAATGATCCTCAAGAAAATTTTCTTCTTCATTTGGATTATAAAATGACATTAGGAAATTCTACCAATTGGTCAATAGCCATGACTGTGAAAAGAGAATTCTGAACAGGCACTGTTAATAGCTTTATGCTAAAACCCCATGATACATCTAGCCATTTATATAATGAGTTGTGACACAAGGAAAAATAGTTCTTTTTGACCCCATGAGGTGATCCAAAACTGAAGTATGAGATGAGATACTTATTATTCTCACCACACACTTAATTTACATAGCTACAGACATAATTAATGGTCATAACATTTCCCAACCTTTTGTAAGAATTCAGCATTTGACTCAATGACTTTCTGTGACCATTTTATAAACAGCTGATGAATAAATATTTCCTTTTGCTTGTTTTGAGCAAGCTACCCTTTTATCCTATGATACCCCATAGGTTTTGGGGGTGGCATTTTTTTTTTTGAGGAGTTTTGTTTATTGTTATAGAAAAAAGTTAAAAGGGACTGACCAGATTTCACTAAACCACATTATTCTTCCTTCCAAGCTAAAAAAAAATCTTAGTCCTGTCCAGGAAGTATGTAAATTAAACAATCACAGCATTTTCATATTTTGTTCCCTTTGTTTGGATCACCTATGAATCTGTAAATGGAAGATAAAATTGGATATTTTTGTTAAGCTTAATGCAACAATAAAATTGGTCAAAATTAGCCAAAATCACTTGATTTCAGAGCCTACCAGTGTCTGAGAAATTAAGATTCTTCATCTAAGTATATATTACCTTGTAGTTATCATAATAGTGACATACTGACAAGTTCTTGAGGTCTTGGGTTCTGTAAAACATGCATCCAACAACCACATCAAAATCAAACAGAACATTATACCAATGAAAAAATAGTGTGTTTAATATATAGTAATGACAGCAAATTCAGGGTCCAATCCATGTATAGCTTTCGTATAAACAATTTTATTAATGTAAGTCCACATTTATGTAAACTAACTCTACTGGAATCATTGAAGTCAATTAATTCTAATGGAACTACTTAAATGAGTAAGGTTACTCACAAGCATAAATATTCACAGCCAGACTCTATAGTTTGCATTTAAATCTGATACCTGCACCTACAATCTCTGCTTGAGCAATACTTTGTTTTTAGAAAGGTATTAAGGCTTAAAACTGAAAAGCTTCAAGCAACAGAGAATATATCACTTTCCAGTATGTGAACACCAACCCTGCCCAGAGACCTTGATGGTGAATGTTGTGTTCTTATATTTTGTTTCCATTCATTCTAATTTATAACAAAAACAAAAAAAATCAAAATTCTATGTGCTTTGAGAATTTAAAAATCAGTTCTTCTCTACTGTTTTCATAGAGAAATTCTATCTGATAGGAAGGCATGGAAGAAAGCAAAGGGATCCCCAACTCTGTGGCAGCCCACTAGTCAGGCTGCCAGGGAAGTAAGCAAATTAACAGGTTTAAAAGAAATTATCTAAATTGGTATTTCCCTAAGACTACTTCAATTTTGATAAAATGGCATTCTCCAATGGAAAAAAAAATGTTTCCTAGAATTTAAAACCAGATTTATTACGCTCACAGTCAAAAAAATCTGCAACATTTCTCATTTTAATTGGCTCAGCTTCAACTTCTAACACTTGATCTTGTTACAGCTTTTTCTGCTACATTTAAAAGCAATCTACAAGACTCCCCCCTTTTTTCTGGTAGTCAGAGATTATCATCAAATCACCCCTTAACCTTCTCTTAGATAAACAAAGTAAATTTAGCTTCTTGCATCTTGTCACACCTTGGATGCGTCTACATGAGATGTTTTACTGTACAGTAGAGCTAATTACTGTATACTAAGTGTCACCATCTACACATGCTGACACTTATTGCACAGTAATTTCCTTTACTCTGCAGTTAATTTGCTACCTGCAAATGCAAATAGCAAATTAACTGCTGAGGAGTTACTGCACAGTACAGCATGTGTACATGGTTGACTAGCAGTGAATTTCCTCCTGGTGTGCTGGGCAGTAGCGTGTAGGAGTTTGCTCCCTGCCCTCGGGAGCTGCCTGCTGCTAGGTGGGCTCTGTCACTGGAGCACAGGCAGGAACAATGTACCTCTGCCCCAGCAGCAGGGAGCTGCCAGGTCCCATTCTGCAATTGTGGAACGGAGGCAGGGAGAATGTTTTTGCGGAGTGGAGGCTGGGGCAATGATTAAAGAGCAGGGGCTGTGAGGTCCCTGCATGGGGAGGGTTCCCCACCCAGCCTGGAGCTAGCTGGGACCTGCTCCTGACTGGGTCAATCCCCAGCCAGCCCCAGGCTGCATGAGGAAATCTGCACAAGCAGCCTGGAGGTGGCTGGGGACTGTCCCATTTTGGGCAGTCTCCAGCCAGCTCTGGGATGCATGTGCAGACTTCCCACAGCAGCTCAACGCTGACCAGAAACTATCCCAGTCAGGGGCAAGTCCCAACCCCACAGATTTTCTCCAACATCATGCCCCAATCAGCTGGTGGGACAGCTAGCAGCAAGCCCCAAGCTGGATGGAAAATCCCCACCTAGCTGGGGGCTCACTACTAGTTGTCCCACTGGCTGATAGGGGCACAGGGCTGGTACCTACCCTATCCCTGCAGCTCTTTCCAAGTCCCCTGCCCCTAATTGGGAAGCCAAGGCTCCCTGCTCCCGGAACAAAGGGACATTGTCCCTGCCCAGGCTCTGCCACCAAAGCCAGCACCAGTAGCAGGCAGCTCCCTAAGTCAAGGAGCAATCTCCCAGCCTCTGCCAGGAGATAGCTGTCCTCTGACCCTGTGCTCCCTGCCAGCCCCTAAACTAGTACCCAGGGAGGGTCTAGAGCTCCCTCTGGTGGTTGCACAGGCTCAGTGCAGGGCTGGAGGGGTGGGAGAAGACTGCTGCCAGAAGCAACAAATCTTCTCCCAAATCCCCTCATGGGTAGACACCTCCCCAGAGTGTTTTATACTAAAGTAATTTACTCTGAAGTAATCCCACCCCACAGCATTTGCACATGTAGACACACCCTTTCTATACTAAATGAGGGACATTGGCTCAATGTGTCTCTGTATCCAGATGACTTGTAATTGAGTGAACTCCTTTCTCTAATAATCTATCACTGTGTTTTCCTCCCTTCCAATTTTTCACTTTCTTTTTATCATTTTTTAATTTAAAAATGAATAAAACTTTTTCGGGGGGGGTTGTTAAAAATAAATATAACACAGAAGGTGCTACTTGTTTGCAAGATCCAGATAGCTTCTAGAAATCTGTCCAGTGCCCTTAACTCCCATTCAGTTTCGCTAAAAATCACTCACATTTCAGTTTTTGCAAGACAGATGCTTTCTGTGGGGACAGTAGAATATAATCTCAAGTGACAAGAAAGAAAGTTATGGATTTAATTAAAAGGGATTGTCTTTATAGAAAATCTTGCATGATTATGCCCAAACTATGTAACCTTCAAATGTAGCGGATAGAGGGACACTGAGGTAAGCAAATACCCAAGTTACCCATTAACCTTGACCAAATCAGTTTCAAATTTTATTTGTTCAGCTAGATTTCTTCCTTTCTAACTAGCACTCTAATACTTGTTATCGCAAGCTTCATCCAAAGATAGAATTCTTGGAGTTTGTTAACATCAGTGATCTAAGGGCTACGTTTGCTTTTAAAAAAGGTATAAAGGCCATGCTATCCTGAGCAAACATAAGATTCAGTCCTTGCTGCCAAATATCCCTCATGTTCAATTCCAGTATTCACCAAAATCTACTGGGCACCATCATTCTCTACTTACTATTTCAACTATGCATACTCTGTATGGCCGCATCCAGATGAATGTGGCTGTGCAAGCATGAGATTCATCTGCAGCACCACATACTACACATTCAGGCATTGCCCGTGCTGCTACCTTGCAGCATTTGGGGGGGGGGGGGTGGTGCAGGTGTTGACCCTGGTAGATCCTGGGGTCAAAAAAGCCTGCATAGAAGAAAAGGTGGGGGGATGCACATAACTCCAGATAAGTGCATATGCCATCCAAAACCAGAGCCTGGCCTACCAGGCCCATGCTCCAGCTGCCAATCAGGCTACTAGCTGCAGGAGTGCCACTGTTTCTTGTTTCCAGGGAACCAAACGTCTGCATTCATCTAGATGCAGCCTATAAGTCAGAACCACAGCTGCTTTAAACCTACATGGTAGTGTTAAAGGCAATTGAGCCATACCAATTCTCATACTCGCCAAGGATCTGTAAACGTATGCAGATACAGACTAGCAGAAATTGAAAACTTTTTTACATGGCATTACAAGCTTTGCCATACAACTTGGAAATTAAGGGAGGGAAATCACATGTACAACTAAAACGCTGATAAGGAGCTCTTTACTCTGCTGTGAAGGTTTAAAAGGGATTTCTACATTAAGACAAAGGAAAACCTTCTGCAGAGTTTATAGGAATTTCCTTGATGGAACTACTTAGCAAAAGCTTAATTTACAGAAATAAATATGTAACCTAGGAAAATCCTGATCAAATATTTGTAGGTATAAAACTTCCATTGCTTCCAACAAATTACCAGAAGCATGTTTTGTTCCTATTTCTAAAACCTTTGTTTATTTTACTAAATATCCATTTGTCCTGTGCTAGCAGGTATGTGGTGCATGAAATTAGACTCCACCTGCAGAGGTGACCTTGAAAATGTCCTTTTGCAACCTATTATTTAACATACAATCCAGAATAATCCATCAAGCAGGCCATATAAATAGAAAAAGATGTGAAAAACACTTGATAAAAGAAAAATATATTAGAGACCTTACTCTCCATAACTCCTCATTATCATATCTCTTTCTTGGTAATACCCTATTGAATACTTGTTTTCTTCTGTAACTTTAGAAATTGGGAAGACTTTTTCAAATCCATTTATACAAAACCCATTTAAAATCTCACTTTTGTTTACCAATATACCTAGACACAATAAACTTAATGTTGTGCCCTAATGAGAATGAATCGTTTTAAAATTATTGTTAGTAAATCAAAAAACAATGGAAAACAAATTTTTTGGCCCTGCTCTTGCACTCAAATCCATTAAAATGCAAGTGCCTGAGAACATGAAGTTCATAAAAAGATTAGATTTCAAAGACAACAATTAAGCTCTTATGTCTTCTCCTGAGACACGGAGGAGGCAAGGTCGTGAACATAAAAACTTAGCGTTAAAGAGAGGGAAGTCAGAGGGAGGAATGTTTGGAAATAATGTGAACATCTGAAGCAACAATTTTGTGAAATAAAAATAAAACCATTCCACCAGATGTCAAAGACAGTAAAATTAGCAGAGATTAAAGTACTGGATTCTGAAACACAAACTAATAAATTGATAACCTGAAATATTGGCCCCCTCTCCACATTACAGGTATAATGCAATTTACTGGTTAATTGCACAATTGCCTGGAGATGGCTTTGTACGTGTAGCCATCGCACAATAAAGTACCCATCACACAATAAAAGTTCCAACCAGCTATAAGGTTAGGCCCTGAAAATGTGTACTAAATTTATAGCTGGATGCTACTGAGCTTTAATTTGCACATGTAGTAATGTCTCCCTGCAGCTGGGAGCCCTATCAGCTGATGGGGCTCCCAGCTGGAGTGGTGCACCATGCCAAGCAAAGGCTCAGAGTCCTGCAAGTGAGGGGACTCTCAGCCCCAGTAGCTGCCACTCTGGGTCCTGGCAGCATGGGGACCCAGAGTCCTGCCCCAGTGACCCCCCTCCTCCCTCTCATGATCCCAAAGCCCCAGGGATTTCATGCACCCCTGAGGCTAAGGTAGGCTGCCATGATTCCCCAAGCCTGGTAGTGCATGGGGTGCCCCAAGGCTAGGATCCCCCTCAACTGAGGGGGCTCCCAGCCACAAGAGCTTGCTTCTTGCCAGTGCAGAGGGAGCTTGGAATTGGGCTTCCCCAGCACCACCAATAAAATGCAATGGGATCTAATGCACGATCCCACAATCACACCCCCTGCTCTGCATGTGTGGCATGGAAGGAGGTTCAACTGTGTGGATCACATATTTAATTCCACCACACCTTTACCTGCACGGGCCCTTGGAAATGTCGAGAGGCCCTTAGAAACATAGCAGTTACACTGCTTTAAATTAAAAGTGGAAAATTCCAAAGAGTTCCATGAGAAGGAGAACAAAAGAATTAAAATTAAAGAACATAAGCTGAATATGTTAAATGACAATAATAAAGGATGCTTCATCAAAATAATTTAGCATACAGTTAAGAGAGCTGACTACCTAGGTAGAAAACAAACTAGATATCTCAGTTCTGTGTCATGATATTTTTGTTTATTCATATATTCCATAGATTTCATAGACATTAGGGCTAGAAGGGACCTTGTAAGTTCATTGGGTCCATCCCCCTGCCCTCTCTTATTGACTTGAGAGTCATGATTTTGAGTTAGAGCAACTATTGCTTCACAACTGTGGTGTGGGTCCCATGTTTGACATGGCCTGAACACATGGCTGGAAGGATAAAATATCTAGAGAAGCCATGCATGTCTCATGTATTACAAAATTAACACTATGAAAATTTCCCCAAGGAGCTCAAAATATAAATATATTAATCAGAAGAAAAGAAAGGGAAGAATGATCTATCAAAGGAGGTATGAATACCTAAGACTTCCCACTTCTTCTTTTGTCGTGAAACTTCCTAGCTAACAAAAAATATCGAGTGATAATTAAGTTATCACAAGTTATTTCTTCCTCCTACTCATGCAGTGCAAAATTACAGAGCTTGTATCATATACTACTCAGGCACCTCTACCTCAGATTACAGTTTGTCAAATGTTTGGCCAAGATTTCTACCCTTTTGTAAGCAGGTCTTTAGCCACAAAAATTAGCTAAGCAATTGATCCTTTGGCATGCTTAGGTAGAAACTTCCTAAACTATTTATTATTTTCTTAAATCATTTCTTAAAATCAATCTAAGTAAAGAGATAAAGATTATAAACATGCCCTAAGGATGGCTGCAGTATGCACCCATCTGAATCACTGTCAGTAAACCTGCAGAGTTATTTTAGCAATAGTTCAAAAAGTACATATTGCCAATAAACACTGTGCATACTGTTACTGTACTACTTCATCTCACTTACCATAGTATTGGTGCATTTTATTAAAACAAAGAAGTGTTGTATCAGAGACTGTGCTACAGTAACTAAGAAAGATAACATTGACGTTGAAGCTGAGTCAAAACACACCTTGTAACATTGAAGACAAAGCTGAGCCAAGAGTTAAAATCCAGCCCTAGAGAAGAGTAGCTCAATAATCTGAGACTACAAGGCTGAGTTTTATGCATATTTCTGGATATTTCTATGCTTCCTCTGGAAAAATGGCTGCATATGAAACACTTGAGAAATTAATAGGATTCTTCAGTGCTCTTCACACTAAAAAATGTCAACAAGCTATATATTTACATAATTGTAAATAGAGTCTGCTCAGAATTGAGCACAAGAACTATTCACACTCAGTAATAAATCACATTAAATGACTTGAACTAAGACAAATCATGAGTCAGAGTAACTGTACCGGACTTTGAATTTGATGGAATGTTGACAAACATCCAATTCTGCAACATAAAGTCAGAAAATATTGACAGACATTTCCAACCAGCTATAGAGTTGGTCAGAATATTCAGACAATTAAAATTTGGGCTAATCTTTTCAAATTTACAAATTAATTTAAAAACAATCTTACCATTTCTTCTAGCCAGCTCTGGATGAGGGCTTATCTTAACAGTATCTCAGACATCTGGACCTCTTTCATCCAAGCACTGGGAAGGAAACCTATAGACCCAAATCATCAATCAAGGCTAACGCTGCACATCCCATGAATAGCCCTTCACCAGAAAAAAACTGAAGGAGGATTTAGCAAAATGCAGCAATGAACAAACAGAAAGCTTCTATGGATTCACAGAAGTCTCATTTTTATTGACTACTGCAGTAGTGCCCATATAGTACAGTCCCTTAGACAACAGACAGGACCTGAGCTTTTTAAAACCCTGTAGCCGGTAATGGAACCCTCCTAATCTTCCCTTAGCCTTTCTCAGGAAGAACTTGTAATACGTAAGTAGAGGACTTTAATGAGTCACTTTCCTCATAGGGGGGGAGTTCAACACGAAAACTGTCTGAATAATGGGCTAACAGAAAATAACACTAATGTACACCAGGACAGAATTTGTCCTTTTTTCATTTTAGCATGTCATAACAGCAAATGAAGCCCCACCCCCTTCCTCAGTCTCAAGGAAGTCCAGGCTATTTTGTCTTTGGAAGCAAAAAAGAAAAAAAATTGCAATAAAAACTCTCAAGTTAACTTCAATAACAATATGTATGCAATTCATTTCTAAATGCTGAAAATTCTAAAAACTGCTCAGGCTATGCCTAAACCTAAACTTGATAAGAATCAAAAGTTGTTACTTGGTATCTTGAACCTGACACAGATTACTGTTGTAATTTTACAGCTTCCTAGTGGCAGGTTGAAGACAACTGTTTAACAGAAAACTAAGCTGACATTTGGCTTTCAAAGCCTCTGGTTTGAACTATCTAGTGCACTAATTCTATTGCAAACATTCTAAGCCTACCAGACTTTGACTATTGTTCTTGAATTATCCAAGAGCTTTGAATTAGTACACTGGAGACCTCCCAGGGTTCAAAGATCATTGATTCTACCTAGACCTATCTTGAGCACAGTGATCAATAAGAAACATAATTGGAAGGTTTCAAAGAAATGCTGAAGTACAGTGGGGTAAAAGCATACAAAATATCAAAGCACCCAAAAACATATAGTAGTTCTCTATCTCCAGTTGGAGAAGAATTGTGTAAAAGGCTCACTTTTCACTCTGAACATTTCCTTCATTTGTAGCTGGGAATTCCCCACTGCCTGCCATTTGGAGAGAAAAGTATTATATAAATAGGTAAGAATATAAACACTGAAGCTTTCAGAGTACTAAGATCTAGATCCTAATTCATTTATACTTAAGAAACATTTGGATGTTTATCTTGCTGGGCTCCTTAGCTGACTTCCTGCCCCTGGGGTGGGGGGCTGGACTCGATGATCCTCCGGGGTCTCTTCCAGCCCTAATGTCTATGAAATCTATACTGATGCAAATACAGAACTCTGTTTCCCCCCTGGATTTAGACTAGTGTAACTGTATTAAAAATCTTGTCCCCAAGCCCTCTTTTGTTGACATCCCAATTTAGAAATAGAACGTTTCATGATAGTAGTATTGAAAACTAGGATGTATTGAAAACTAGGGCACAGGCATGGCATGGGCATGGGCAAGGAGGACACCATCCAGGATCCCTTTCTGGCTCTCTGGACTCCTGCACAGCTGTCAAGGTGCTGCTGGGCCTGGGCAGCTGACTGCAGCTCCCAGTGCAGGTGCATGGCACAGGACTGGCAGCCACATGGAAGAGGCAATGCCCCACAGCACCTGCAGGCTCAGGACAGGCTGCAGGGGGTGCTCTGCAAACAGGTAGAGCTGGTCCTGCTGGCCAGAAGCTACCTGCAGCTGGATCCGAGGTCTGGCAAGTCTGGCTGGAGGCTGCAGCAGCCTGCAGCACCCTGCTGGCCTGGACAGCATAGTCCTGGCAACCTTGCAGCGCTGCGGTGCCAGGCAGCAGCGCTGGAATGCAGGCATGCTGGTACAGCTAGGCTGGGGCCTGCCCAGCCAGACACGGGGTCCTGGAGTGCCCTCAGGCTCCCTGCATGTGTGCCCCAGGGCTCTAAATGCCTGCAGGTTTTTAAAGCTTGAGGCAGGGGCTGCCATGGAGGCAAGCCCAGCCCTGGGGCAGAAGAGGCTCCTAGCCCAGGAGGCTGGCCCCTTAGTTGCAGGGCAAACCCGGGAGCAAATCTGCTCCAGGGTGATGTCTAAATATTTGTTACTGTGCAGTAACTAATCCCACCCAAATCTGCAGGTAGCGAATTTACACACGATTAAGGGTTTTTACTTCACAGCAATTCGGCGTACATGTAGACATACATGCTTACTGAACAGTAAACTAGGCTACTGCACATTTAGGCATCTTATGTAGATACACCCCTTGTATGATATAGACACACAGAAGGTCTGAAAAGGGAATAATAGTATACTTCAGTTTTGTAGGTTTATAACTAAAAGGGAAAACAGAGCTACTATGAAGAGAAAACAATTAAACTTCTTCCTTGCGAACATGATACAAGGCATTTCATAGGGCCTGGATGCTCTTTTTCCTGGCTCCATGACAAAAGGCAAAAAAAGGTTTTACTCAGATGTGTACTTAAGAACAAGTATGCTTTTACATAAGGATAAACAAAGGTTGTTCATCATCAGCTACAACAAAAAACACGGGATACAAAAGCTGTGCAATGCAGAGCAGTTTGATGTCCCAGATAAATAGAGCTTTCTATAGAAATCCTAACAGAGGGAACGACATGTTTTTCAAGCTAAAATACTGTTCAAAATAAATGTTAGGACTTTGTTCCATTGTTCATGTTAAACAGTGAATAGCAACTAAAAGCACATTCAGATGTAGGAATCCAGCACTTTAGGATGTTACTTGCTTCCCTGGAGTGACATTTTTCCCTTTGATTCCATAGATGACAGATTACACCAGATTAAAATATGCAACAAGAAATTATTTCTTGGTAGCATGAAATAAAAATGTCTGATAGAAGATCTACTTCCGTGTAGTTTGTTCTGGAAAATAATGCATTAATTCAGCAAAGCACGTGCTTAAGTCTCATTGACTGAAATGGTATTTAAGTATGCTCAAGGATGCTTAATGGAACAGTGCAATTTTAGCACATGGTCAAAGACATGAACCAATCAGCATTAAAAATGTTTGATAGCAAAGAGAAATGGCCCTTTGACACCACAGGAAGATGAAAGAAGAAACACTGGCCACCCATCCCTAAGGAAATACAGGGAGGATGTGCAGACAGCTCACCTAGGGTATCTGACTGGCAAATTAAAGAGCCCAGTTTTCACTACTGTAGCTCCAAGATATTCAGCTGAAATTTTAAGTGTGCAAAACTTGTGCAAGCATTCCTATATATGCTATTAAATATTCTAGCATGCATTAGTTGCTGTCTAATAAAGGAACATTCCTAAAAACACTGTGCATTATTTACACAGACAGGATAAGGTCCCACAAGACACAGTAACTGGAAAGATAAGGTGTAAGGGAAAAAAAGTCCATGAGAAAGAGTGGACACCATTAGCTGACACATCTAGGCCAGTAAAAGATTATGATTTTGTACCTTGGTCTATATAAAGCTAATAAAAAATCTACTATCCAAAAACAATTGAGAAAGAACACTTTCCCCCTATAAATATGTATAGAAACAGTATAGCTTGTGGTTTTGCTGTTGGTATTCATATAGCAAGTGAATGATTTTAGCCAATTTCAGCAGATCAAAATTTTACCTGCAAAAGAGGAAAATGTAGTATTTAGAGAAAATACAAGTAAGTTTTCAAGAGTTCAGCTCCCATCAAGGTCCCCTGGTTTCTGACATTGCCCAGCATATTGAATGCAGGGTTCTTTTGAAAGTCTTAAACACCAACAACCTGAAAAATCTGGTGACATGTCACCCTTCCCCCACCTTCCTCAAGTTTGGTCATTCAGAGTTATTCACGTCTTAAATCCACCCCAATATAGCAGTCCATGCACACCTATAAAGGGACCTTCCTGGGAAACTTACTGGATATTACTCTTCTTAATAAAAGTGGATTTAAGCATTGAGAATATGCTTAAAATGTATAATACATCAAATACATTCTGAAATTCTACATTTCTAACCATTCTGAAATGTAAGAAACTTTTTAAGTTACAAATTTATTTAGGGTTAGCCTCAACAACCCTGAGCTACCCTTCCCCATCTGTCTCATACCTTGTACTCCCCATCAAAGGCTACGGCCTCTATTTTTTATATTAACATTAAGATGCATCTCTAGTTCCCTTGTAGGACTCTTCCTGTTTAGACCAGTCTCTGCCAACAGGTAGTAGAGAGAGGAAGTGGACTGCAATAGAGTTAAAAAACAGGAACATGGGTTAGGGACATTACAGAAAAGGGAGGAATAGGAGGTGAACAGGGAAAGCATACAACATAGCTTCCAGTGCCAAAATGCACTGCTGCAGGGAGGCTAAATTTAGGCTTATACAATATATGTCAGATTGACTCAAACTGTCAGGATAGTTATAGACTACAGAAAAATAAAATAAAAAGATTTGTTACAAGATGAGAGGAGATTTAAGATTAGTGGTTAAAAAGTCCAAAAAGTATTGAATTTTAGAAATACATTTGTTTTTTCTATAAGTATATCAAGCATTGTAAAATACTTAGGGAAAAAAGGAAAAAAAAAACAAACCTAGAGGTGTTATTTATTGTCTTTGAAACTATAAACATGTAACATCTATATATTTTCTAACAAACATATTTTATTTAGCCATTAATGTCACTTTATGGCTTTTCTCTCTTTCTTTCTGATAGCTTATAATGTCAAGCTATTTAACTGTGACAGCTGGCGAGAAATCAGCTTTGAGTTTTCTCATTAAAAGTAATGCTGTGTTAGTAGCCAAATACTTGAAAATGTGAAATGTTAAAATTTAATGATGTGGAAAAGACTTATTTTAACTTTCCAAATTTTAAACTACTTTGCCAAAGTTTGAGAGAAACACAAGTTTGCTACTTTTTGAAGCTGAGTAGTTGTTTTAAAATGTCAAAAGCTTTACTACTGTTTTAGTAAGTTGCAAGACAAGGAAAAATCAAGGCATAGTGATTTAGAGATGTTTGCTAGGGAGCTTTGAAGCTATGGTAAAAAATTAGCTAGCAACTTGTTAAAATAGCATTTTTCTCTGCCCTATATGTTTTAGTTTCTAACACTCTCTGGTCTTACAGTTGCATTATATTTAAGTTATTCATACATTGCTTATACAGCTCACACCCAGATGTATTTTGTACTAACTTCCCCATTTTGTATGGAAAATATTACAAAAATGAAGCGCTGTTGTGTTCACGACTAACTTTGCTGACTATGGCACATGGCTCCACTAAGTTCAATGGACATTAGACTCAGCCAGATTCCAGATTTAACCCAGGGAGTCAAGTTTTGCCTCATTCCCATTGATGTGAGATCAGTCTGGTACAAAGTAAGCATTCCTAAATTTGTACCACTAACTTAAAAAACATTTTTTCCTGATGTTCACATGCATTTATTTTCTGACATCTACTCACCAAAACACCATCAAGACACCCAAGGATTTGCTCCCAGTTACTGTAAAACAAATAACCTTCTCAAACAATTCCTGCTGAAATCAGTGTTGAAATCTTGTCTCGGTAAATAGTAAGTTCATTGCTTTTTATGTGAGGAACAGGAAGCTGAAAATGAACCAAACACAGGTGCTCCAAGGTCTCAAGGGCTAGGGACAGAAGTTACACATAAACTGGTTTGAGGGATCAGAAACTGGTTTAAACCTGTAACAGAACAAAAGCTCAGTGATCATAAACTAGTTTCAAAATGCCTGAAACTAATTTAAGATAAACCTGGTTGAATGTAATATCATACTTAACTGATTTGGGTCAAACCAGTTTACGAAATTTCTATCCCAGACCCCTTCCTAGTTCAAGTTAAATCACAGTCCCCCAGCATCCCACCATGCTTTCCAGACCTGGGCTGGGCTGGGCTGGGCTGTACTGTCTGCTGCAGTAAACAGGCAAACCCCAGCTGGTGTTTAGGGCCAAAGAGGGGAGTTAAACCCACATTCTCCTGAGTATAAGGCTGCCTTGCTGCTAAACTTACTGAAACTTACTGCTGGCTGCAACTGTGGGCTAAAAAATCCCAAAGGCACCTGGAAGCAGGAAGAGGAAGTGATGAGCAACACTGGAGAGTCCTGTTGCTGTAATTCTGGAGCATAAATCCCAGAGGCCTTGGGGGCAGCAAGAAGGGGAAGCAAACAGATAGTTTATGCTGGCTACAGGCTAGAGAGCTGTGCTTTAGCAGCCCCCTGCTTCAAGCCTAAGCCACTGCAAGCATGTGGCAGCATTTCCTGAATAAAAAGTAAGTGCATGGCCAGCTTTTTCTCAGATTAATCTCTGTAGCTTAAACTAACCTATAAAGACTGAATTGATTTAGCCTTGGGCTTTTTGACTGTCTGTACTTAGGCAAGAAAGACAACCAACTAGCTAGAAAATAATAGGAGGGCAAACATTCTGAAAATAAACATTATAGCAGAAGGTAAACAGCAAAAAGGTTAATAGAGGCTTTCCAGAATTTGAATTTTCAAAATTCCTGTAACTTCCAGTGTACAGGGTTAAATCCTGATCTGTATTTTTTTCCTCTTCTACCTCCCATAATTCTTCCACAGAAGCAGCTATAAAGCTCCTACAGTGTTTTCCCTCTGAAAGCATTTTACAAATAAAATCAGTATCAATGAACAAACTAACATTGTTTTGAATGCTGCCTGTTCTGCCTAATTATTCATATTGTAGTTACTGCAAGGAAAGATAACCTAGTAGCTTCTACAGTCACAATCTCTGTCAAGATTTTGTCAATTCTTACTCCAGGTATACATTAGTTAACTGTTTTTTACATAGGTGAAATCATTTATTGGGATGCCAGTAGATAGGAAAGGCAACATCATAACCAACAGAGACCAGAATCAACTAATTTTTCCAGTTTGAGCATCTGATACAGCAATTTTCATCTAAAGAAACTTGAGTAGGGTTAATTAGTTCAGTTGTGTCCCGGGATGTCATTCTCCCCTTGTACTTGGCCTTGGTGAGGCTGCAGCTAGAGTACTGCATCCAGTTTTGGGCTCCACAATTCAAAAGGGATGTGGAGACGCTTGAGAGAGTCCAGAGAAGAGCCACATGCATGATCAGAGGTCAGGAAAGCAGACCTTCCGATGACAGGCTGAGAGCCATGGGACTCTTTAGCCTGGAAAAGCGCAGGCTCAGGGGTGAGCTGATGGCCACCTATAAGATTATCAGGCGTGACCACCAGTATCTGGGGGAACGTTTGTTCACCAGAGCGCCCCAAAAGATGACGAGGTCGAATGGTCATAAACTACTACAAGACCATTTCAGGCTGGACATAAGGAAGAATTTCTTTATTGTCTGAGCCCCCAAGGTCTGGAACAGCTTGCCATCGGAGGTGGTTCAAGCACCTACTCTTGAACACCTTCAAGAGCAAATTGGCTGCTTATCTTGCTGGGATCCTATGACCCCAGCTGACTTCCTGCCCTTTGGGTGGGGGGGCTGGACTCGATGATCTTACGAGGTCCTTTCCAGCCCTATTGTCTATGAAATCTTATGAAATACCCTCCAGCACCTGGTAGCACACCACTGCACCCAAGCCAATCTCATACTTCTACTCAAGGTCAACACCCAATACCCAACACTTCAGAGAAAAGGGGTACGCTAGAGGGGCCGGCAAGGGACATCACTCAGAAACCAAATAATGTATTAAGTTTGTGTGTGTGTGTGTCTGTGTGTGTGTCTGTGTGTCTAAGCTACATAATCATCATTTTTTTCAACCCCCCTCATGAGCATACTAACATACACACAGCTACATAGCCCATGCTCTGATTATTACTCCAAAATCATATACACACTATCACTCAATGCCTTCCTCAAAATTATGAAGCTTGACTTTGAAAAAATACAAGTTCCCAGTCCCCAGTTCATTATTTGGGAACAGTTCCAGAATTTAAGGTCTCTAATGCTTAGAACCATCTAATTTATACAGTTCTTATACCCATTTTTCTTATATCAATACTGTCCTTTAATTTAAGAAGCTCTACTCTTTGGCTATTATGCATAGCATAATTTTTTTTTTAAAAAGAATAACCATATTCCCCCTCAACCTTTACTTTACAAAGATAAACAGGCCAAGCTTTTAAAATCTGCTCTCATAAAATAGGTTCTGTATTCCTCTAATTACCTAGGGTGTCTTCATACGTGGTCCAGGGTGGGAGGGGGTGGGGACTTTAAGTTAGAGCAGCTTTTTGGAGCCACTCTATTTGAAGTGCCCACAGCATCTCATGTATTTAGTGTCCCATACTTAAAAATGGCAGTGGGGGTGCTTTAACTAAAGTTCATTTGATGAGGTTTAGTTAAAGTCCCCCCACTGCCATTTTGAAGTATCCACATGCAATTAACTGAGTCCACTCCAGTGCGTACTAATTAGCATGTGTTGGAGCAGGTGTTGAGCATGTGTAGCTTTTCTCTGCATCTGGCCCAGGTGATGCCCTCTGCCCAATATGCAGTAGAATTTAATTGGCTTTTCTGCATACCTGTAGAACAATGACAGCTCATGGTCATCCTATGATCCAGCAATATATGCTGGCCACACTTTTGCAATTGCTTCCAAAGTATGAGCCTCTATCTTATAAGAAAAACTCCTTAAAGGTCTAGTTTTACATTTCATATGACTTATTTTACCTCTTTACACAAGACAATCTAATTCTTTCTGTACAATTATCTAACCTTTTTGGCTATACTTCCCAACTTTGTATCTTCCCCAGATTTCTTATGTGAACATCTAGTTGTTGCAACAAAGATGCTCATGAAAATATTAACATGGTTTGGATTCCTATTTCCCACCAGCAGCAAGGAAAAATGAAGCAACATGAGCCAAATTGTCAGTTTCAGTGGGTGCATTTAAACGTGTCATTAATGTGATGCAATAAAGTCTGGAGCCATTCAAGTCAGAGTAAGATGTTCCCAGGCACAGCATCTACACATGTACCTGGGACTGCAGCAATTTGAGACGGGGCGGAGCAGGTCCCCAGCTCACTGGGCTCAATTTACACCCAGTCACCATCTATACCTGTGTTTCAGATCAGTAAAGTACTCTGCTGTGCTCAACAGTACTATCTTACAGTAAAGTTAATTAGTTTGTGTAGATGGTGACACTGTACCTCAAAGCTAATTAATCTACTCCATAGTAAAGCACATATGTAGATGCACCAATATTAGTTATGTTTTTATTCATATTCAGTGAATTAATGCATATAGTTAGTAATAAAGATACATATATTTAGAGGAGGTAATTCCATATCTAGTAGCACTTCTGACACCACATATCTGAGACATAAATGAATACTGTAGTGGAGGCTGATACTAAGCAACTTGACTGAAGATAAGGGCAAAAAAAGGTTAATATCCATGAACCTGAAACCTGCTCATGAGCTCAAGTTTCTTCCCTCCACACTCCCATTTTTCAAATACGTGTTTTAAAAAATATAATCAATAGCACCAGAGATATAACAGTATTTTTAACTTCCATATTTATATTTTGAATTTATAATTATGGTGGGAATGTTGATGTAGTTTGAAATGACCTTTGAAGAGATGTTATTCTAAACTCTTGTATGTATGGGTTCCACAGGATTCTAGATTTAAAAAAGGTTCTGAGAAAAATGTCATAAAGGACATATTTGAACTGGTACAGGTGTCACTAAAAGTCAGCCTTGATATATGTGTTCTGCAAATGATTTGCTATTATAAACTGCACGTGGAACTCATTGTCTAGCTATTATCAGAACGAATCCCATTCTTTTGTAATGGACATCTGTTAAATCTTCCACTCTTAATGGAAAATGTTGCCTGTGGGACATGCACTTTTGTGATACCGCCATTTCTTTCTTCAGTGATAAAAAAAGCCCTCTTTTCATTCTTATTTTAACAAACCAAATGTATTTGTGTCTGGTTTTCTTCAGGGAAAAAGAATAATAGGCTACAAAAGTATCCAAACCATTAGGGACAAGATGGTGTAATAAATGCTAATTAGACATATAGTACTCGGCACACAATTCCTTGTCCACTGAGAGCAAGTCAAGTCATCTTGCAGTCACTACCACTGCCACTGTCAGGGCACAGATCATACTTTCAGTTAAATTAAGCAGCAAAAGCTGAGAAAAGGTTTAAAAGGTTAACTGATATTAAAAGCATTTTTTGCCTCCTCAAGTCAGTGTTAATATAAAAAGCCATTGGGGAAACAAAATGGGAAACATGATCCAGTTGATATTCCATGGAATTAATGCATTGGAGGGGAACTGACAGCCAGTATTTAGCTTTACCTGTCAGTGCACATTCAGCCTTTATTATATGAGGAAAGGAAGAATCACAGGCAACTGCAACCTGAAAGGATTTAGTCCCTCAGAAGTGACATTGGGACTCTTAATTGTACCATCTCTCCAATTGCTTTATTCCTTTAATGAGAGCTTTGGGGGCCCTGAAATTCAGGCTGTCTTTTTAGATGCCTAATTTCAGGCATTTAAACCCACTGGGACTCATATTTCAAGAACAAGATTCATACCTCTTTCCTGCTCACTGCACTTAACAATAGCAAGTACCATGTCTTGCAGAAGTGCTTTCATGAGCTGACCTTCATGCCATACATAAACTCCACTTTTCAGTGTTAACAGCGAGTGCTGCAATTAGCTCATAACCATGACCATGGATTGCAATCAGAAGTTGTTTATTGTATAGGCACAGTTTACAAAAGCAATTTCTCAGTTTTTCAAATTTTAAGCTTCTAGAGAAGCAGCAGCCTAAAAACCTAATCATTAACCCTGATGGACAACACTTAAAGATCAACATTGTTGCTTATCTGCTTTTTTTAGTTACTATGCCCTATAATTGCAGTACCCTGTGAGGCTTTACCATCCATCAGTCATCAGGACTTCCTATCTGTGAAGATACTCATGTTACATTACAGATGCATATGATTCAATAATGCAATCACCAATTAAAAAGTCACCTCTAATTCTCAGCTCTCCCAGCAGTATATTTACCATTCCAGCTACATACCTAAAATAATAAATGACCACCATTACCTCTTCCTTTCCCTCTTTGCCCAACACTCACAAACACACACTAATACTACCACTGAATGAATGCTAATTTCATCCATTACAAATAATGCATCATTGTGCAGAAGGACTCTGACTCTGAATGCAAATATGAAATATTATTAATTCTCGCACAAAAAAAAAATCTCTGGAGCATTACTGTTTAGAGAAGAAAAATATTCTCTAGAGGAAAAAAAATCATTGAAAAGGAACAGTTTATCCCACAGTTGCAGTTCTACACAGAAGAGTTGTTGTTGCTCTTGTCTCTGGAGTATCTTTCTACACAGGGAAAAATAATATTCAACTTAAAACAAAACTGCAATATATTCTTATATCAGAAATTGATTTGGCCAAGTATTAACATTTCTCATTCACAGCTGGAACAACATTTTGATATTTTATTCACCTGAAAGATCTTTTTTAGTTAGAATCTATTTGGGAAAACATTCATTCATGTGCACATTGCAAAATGGTAATAGCACACTCCATAAAATCATTAAAGCAAAAGACAAAATTCACCTACCCTTCTCCCACACTACTACACAATTTATATATTTAAATTAATCACCTAATATATATTAGTACAACTGAGCATAAGGGATATTACCACTAGTTTTAATTTGGTTTCTGTACATCAAGTCCTTTGCTTTACATGTTAGTCAGCTGATGGTATTGCTTTTCCTTTGGCAAGGATTCTGGATTCTAAAACTTAGAACAACCTAGAGTTAAGTGATTCAGGGAAGTTCACTTTCACTAGATGTCTTGAAAAATATTCTACATTCTAATAACCTATGGTCCAACACCCATGGTTAAAGGTTAGTCAATATTTATTTTGTTAAATTCATCCCACTATTGCTAGATCTATCCTCATGAGTCACTCAGAACAATAAGAAAGAGTTTGCATGGTGCTTCCCTCTTTCAAATACTTGTAAATGATTATAGGGCTCTCACATACCCCATCATCACCCTTAGTCATGGGTGCTTAAGAGAGTACACACCCACATGCATTTGCTATTTTCTCTTTAATATCTCCATCATTAATACAGTTTTATTTTATCGCCTCTGAAGAATCTTTCACAGCTCTACTTCAGAACCAGAAACATTCTATAACTGTACACAACCCCTTTCTGCAGGCTACCCTGTTAGTATTGTATTTCATACTGTGTTAGTTCTACCACTATCAGTATGTAAATCATGGGCAGACAATTATTTGGGTGGAGGGCTACTTAACAAGTTTTGGCAAGATGTCCAGAGCAGCATAGGTAGCCCCGCCCCTTGACAGTTGCCCCTTCCCCTGGTGCCCACATTGGGACCAGAAGTCCTGCCCCCTAACCCTTGACTTTTGCCACCAGAAGTCCATCCCCTTACTACTCCACCCTCCAGTACTTTTTGGGAGGTTGCTATATTAGAACCAGAAAAAAAAAAAATCATACACTAGAAGTCAAAACACCTACAGCAATATATTTTAATTTTATTACAAAAAATATTTATCATAACTTGTGATTGAGTACTGAATATAGAGATTGTGTAATAACCCAAAAATAAAGTGTCACTCTTTTATATTGTGCGTGTATGGTGAGGTGTGGGGTGTAGCTGGGTGTGTGTGTGGACGTGGTGTGGGAGGGTGTGGGGGTATGGTGGGGTTGTGAGAGGGTATTGTGGGACAAGCTGGGGCTAGAACTGCTTTCACAAGAATGTACCAAAGAAGCACCTGCAACTTGATTTTCCGTTTTGTTGCGAGAGACTGCAAACCACAAGCTAACGGCTAGAAAGTCCCAAACTTTGCAACCAATTTCACAACTGTGTAACCCGAAGTACGCCTGTGCTAATGGAATTTTCCAATACCTTGTAATCGAGTATATAAGCAATGGAGAATAGGCACTCAGGGTCGGCTTTGATCTGAGTCTCATGACTCCAGGCCGACCTGCTTGCAAGCAATAAAGGCTTTGTCTGTGTGGCTTGTGGTGTGACTCACTTCTGGGGACCAAATTGGAACTTAGCCTCCAGGAGC
>NW_017728910.1:42911243-42930986 GCF_001723895.1 Crocodylus porosus
GGCTAGAAAGTCCCAAACTTTGCAACCAATTTCACAACTATGTAACCCGAAGTACGCCTGCGCTAATGGAATTTTCCAAACCTTGTAATCGAGTATATAAGCAATGGAGAATAGGCACTCGGGGTCAGCTTTGATCTGAGTCTCATGTCTCCAGGCCAACCTGCTTGCAAGCAATAAAGGCTTTGTCTGTGTGGCTTGTGGTGTGACTCACTTCTGGGGACCAAATTGGAACTTAGCCTCCAGGAGCTCGAACAGCCCCTTGTGCAACAGTATGGCTGTGTAGGGGGCATAGGGTATGTTGGGGTGTCAGTATATGTTGATGGCAGTTGTGAAGGCAGGGTGTGGGCATGTGGAGTGTGAGGGAAGGTGAGGGTTGTAGGGACCCCCCAGACACTCCCCCCATGGCATGCAGCCTCCTCTGTCGGGCAGCAGCAGCAGGCGGGGAGATCAGGACGCTTATGCCCAGTGCAGGCAGCCAGGCTCCGGCCAGCACTGAGCATGGTTGGGGTGTGGGGAGAGGGAGTGCAGCCTGCCTGGCTACTTCTATTGCTGGGGCTCCATACCACACATGCACCTGCAGCTTCAGCAATTGCAGTGGGGGAAGCCCTGCACTGGAGCGGGCTGCCTTCCCTGCCCCCCTGCTGTGCAGGTCCCCACATTCCACTGGGAATGGAGGGAGCCCCACTCCCTGCTTCCCTGCAGAGTCTTGTGGAGCTTCCCTGCTGCATGTGCGGGAGCTGCAGGTGTGCTGTGCAGAGCCCCTGTGATAGAGGTGACAGGGTAGGTTGTACTGGGGCTGTGCTCCTCATCCCCAGTGCAGCACTTGCCACCTCTATCACAGGGACTCTGCACCATGTACCTGCAGCTCCCACAATCACAGCAGGGAAGCCTTGCACTGGACTCTGCAGGGAAGCAGGGAGTGGGGCTCCCTCCACTCCTGGCACAGTGTGGAGGCATGTGCAGCAGGGGCAGGGAAGGCAGCAGGCTCCAGCATGGGGCTTCCCCCACTGTGTGTGGGAGCTACAGGAGCATGGCACAGAGCCCCAGTGATAGAGGCAGTTGGGCAGGCTGTGCTCCCCACCTGCATGCCTGCTCTGGGTAAAATCACCCTGACCCCCCTGCCTGCTGCTGGCAGTGGGTGCTGCATGCCATGGGGGGAGTGTGTACACCCCGCATCCTCACACCCACACCCTGCCCAGACAAGCTCCATGTTAACATGCTTCCACCTAGCTGCAGCCCCTCCCCTCCCCCCCACAACAGCCCCACTGCTTCCCTACCTGCTGCACTGAGCAAGTTGGATGTCCAGGAAGCCAAACAGGTTCTCATGGTGTGGCTGCAGCAGAAGCCCCACCCTGAAGCTGCTGCTGGCTGGGCAGGTCCCTTGCACCCAAGAGGCTGGAATCAAGGTGTAACAGGGTATGTTGGGGGTGGTGTACATGTAGGCATCTTGCTCCCACCCTTGCAGGCAGAAGGACTAAGCAGAGCACAATTCATTGTGGGGTGCTGCTGACCAGATGAAAGTGCCTGGCAGGCTGGATTTTGCTCACCCCCGATCTAAATGCTCACAACACTCAACTATTAGTACTCTTTACATATGGAAGAAAAATTGAATTTAAACAGGAGTTATCATTAGGATGATTATTATACTGATAACAATGGCAATGAATTAAGTGACCCAGATTAGAATCTTTATTATGCCAGTTCAGTAGCATCCCATGTTGGGGCAGAGTCCAGGGCCTGACCCATCTTTAAGGGGTTTGCAAAAGTAACTGTTTCAGGAAAGAGATCTCAGTCCATCCACACCGACAGATAACTTTGCAGGTGCAACATGCAGAAATGTCATGCATGTAAAGCAGAAAGACTCTGTTGATTCAGTACGTGGTAATGCCCTTACTACTGTCATAGTTTTAACATTTCTAAATATTTGGTATATTAGTTTATTACTGACTATACTTAAGTAGTGTAGAGTGAAAAGTAGATGCAACAAACTATCTTCAAGTTCAAAGGCCTTAAGGAATTTTCCTGAACTTCACAGACATTCTCTCCACATATAAATGATTATGGTTCCCCTCAAACTATACAAGGCGATAAATTCTAGTTGATATTTGAGTTTTGTGGACTGTGGTATAATCTGTTGCTGCTGATGAGAAAAATTTTAGCTGGTAGGCAAAAGGGAAGTAAAGCTAACAGAGCCTAAGTTACTGGTGATTATTCTTTTTCATTTGTAGATAAACTTTGTTAGATGGCCATTTCCACTGGCAACTAAGGTGAGTATTTTCCCTTACAAAAAGAACGTAGTGCAGGGTAAAGTTTACCCAGGAGTATTCTTTTAGAAGTCTCCTCATTAAGTTCTAGGTTCTGGACTGAGAGAGGAATTTAGAAAGCTCTGGAAAACTATGCCAATGAAACCCTTACACTGAGACATTTAAAATTAGACTAGACAGAGTACTGAAAGTATTATTTATTTATAACAAAACGGGGCCTTTGACCCATTTATAATGACAAGTTCATTTTGCTGCCTAATAATACAAATGTTAATGATAAGTGCTTGGAAAAGCCGGTACTTTATCAGTGGCTCTCAGCCTTTTAGATTCCAGGCACCTCTGGGTGGATTCAAGGTACCCCTCAGAAAATACCCCCTCTAAGTTTTCATTTGGTTTTTGACTACAGAAAAATAATAGAACAATTATTCTGTTGCAAAAAACTCAGAAAGACCCCAACAGGGCAGAGTGTTTTTAACACTATAGATTCCTATTTGAAATCTCTGGGTTTATCATATCTGCCCACCCTAACAGTGTGTGGCACCCTGCATCACCCTTGAAAGAGTCTCAAGGCACCCCAGGGTGCCATGTCACTCTCACTGAAAATCACTACTCTAAATAGACAAAGCAGAGAAAAGGTGAAGAAAAAAACCAACTCTATTTCCATTTTACAGATACTGTGCAGGGGCACAAAAGCCTCAGCAAGAGACCAGGCCTCCAGAATGGAATCTAGAACTCTGGATTAAATACCTATATTTCCTATGTAGTCCATAGGCAGTGTAACAGGGGCTTATGCAGAAGCCCCATTACTAGGATAGCCTCAGGGGCAAGAAACCACAGGGAGCATGCTACACAGGTGAAGGGACTTTGCACACCTGCCTACATCAGCCTGGCTGCTAGAGACCATACTTTGCCATTGAGCATCAGAGAAGGAAGAGGAGACCACAGATGAGGAGAGAGAGGAAGAGCAGGAGGCACAAGACCCCAAAAGGAGTCAGGGACCAGCGACGGGAAGAGCCACGATGTGCCAGGAAAGAGCAGAGGGTATTGACCCAAGGCCCACAGATGACACGGGCAACTAAGGGAGGATCTGAGGAACCCTGTAGAGCTGAGTGGGAAGGGGAACGCTGAGGCAGAGGACCCTGCAGCAGTGCATGAAGGGGACAGCGTTGCAAAGCCATTCACCCCACCAGGCAGCCAGGGCATACAGCAGGTACAGAGAGATCACGGCAGATGCCTTGCCACCAGACAGCTGAGACATGCCCCCGTCAATGAGGTAATTGATGGTGAAAACGCTGTGAAAGCTGAAATTGACTAAAGCAGCCAGGAGACTCACCGGCTTAGGTGTTAAATTACAAGGGCCATACTGCTCCCTCTGCTAATGAGGCAATTAGCAGGGAGGAAACAACAATGTAACACTGATATCAATAAAGTTAGCACTGGGAATTTAACCATTTAACCATCTGGGTGGTCTGTGATGTGTTCTCACCCTCAGGGATAAACACTGAACATCTCTTCCTTTCAATCAAAGTTGTAGCAGGCGATCTCTGAAGGGAACCAGGAACGACATAACCACCCTCCTACAGGCAGGATAAGTAGAAACTTTGGAACAGGATCCAACAGCCAATATGTGAACATTAAGCCACCTAAAAGTTTGTGTGCAACCGCCTAGCAAATAGGAAATGCTGAGGATGAGGGTGAGTCAAATCCACCCCCTTCTTGCAGGTCTGCAGGGAGCTGCTTCTTAACAATTGTGTTTTGGGTCCCAAATACTTTCCAGTAGGTAAGAACAACCAACAATTTCAGAAACGAAGTAAGGGTCATTCTTTCCTTTGAAAACACTTCCTGGTGAAGTGGGAGTAGAGAAGCTCCATCTTTACATAATATTGTAGAGCATCTGCCTAGGGCACAGAAGACTGGTTCAATATCTGTCCCTCAGAGGAATTAACCTCTGCTCCCTTACTGCATGGTAAGTGCGTGCAAAGAGGGCCCTATTCAATTTGAATTCAGATTCAGCCTGAATCAGGGGCAGTAATTCAATGAATTGATTCCGATCACTGTCCCCAATTCGATTCAGCTGAATCCAAACCTAAAGATTCAATGCTGATTTGGAAAATCAGCAATTCAGACAGAGACACAGCTTCAAAAGTCTTTTCTACATAAATTGAGGTAGCAGGCACAGCTTGTGAATACAGCATTGCTGCGGCATGTGGAGCGTTCCACAGGAGTGCGGGGGGTGCATGCGGCTCAGCAATTGGCCACAGGGGGGCCCCAGGTTTCCCCCTCAGAGAGGCACCAGTCACCAAGCCAGAGGGATACAGGGGGACCCCTCAGTGTGCTCCCTGGTGGACCCAGAAGTGGACCGGAAGTCCTTCTGGTCCACTTCTGGGTCTGCTGCCAAGTGCACTGGGAGACTCCCACTCTTCTGTGGGACACTCCATGCGCCCCAGCATCACAGCACTTATGAGACCCTGCTACCTAGAAGTATGTAGAAAAAACGTTTAAAGTTGTATCTACGTCTGAATCTCTGAATCTTTCTGAATCACTCCAAATTGATTCAGAGGGTTCCGATTCAATTTGGAGAGATTAAAGGGTCCTCTGATTCTATGCGATTCGGATTTAGAGATTTGGCCACCAAAATGGGCCAAATCTCCACTGAATCAAATCAGGAACTGAAGCTTTGCACAGCCCTACTGTGTGGTACCCTTACCCCAAGATTATGGGCACTTCTGGTTTGGGAACCATTCTCTACACCTTCAAATGAAACCATACATCTTTGAAAAACAAATTCCTAGATTCAGAAAGCATAGAGGAAACATGCCTAGAGCCTTGTGGCTCACAGCTGTGGGGAAGAAGGGGAGTCTTGCATTCTCAATCCCGCTCCAAAGATTGTTTCTGTACCTCATCCAATGACTCAGTCATGTGAGCTGCAGAAATGAGACTCCAACTGCAGAAAACTAACAAAGAGGGAGACAAGGATCCAACATGCTGAACACTTTATTTTGTGAGCTCAATCTTCTTGCAGCTGAAGTCAAGAGAAGCTCTAGATAGCAAGTCTGGAAGTTAATTGCCAAAAATTGGACAACAAATATTTGCAAGAGCCAGGAAGAGAATCTAGTTCTTAGTGCTGTGCTGTAGACCATAAGTTGTGGTCCACAACACAATACTTCCTACTCAAACAATCCAGTGACTGCTGCTTTATAATCATGATTTGCAAGCATTTTGCTATCATTTGTTGTGTGCCAAATGTGCACACATGGCACTATAGAACTTACAGCTGCTTCTGAGTAATCCGCACAATCAGCACTCCATTATGTTTTACTATAATTGCTCTCTGTAGAAAATGCTTCACAAACAGTAGTGGTGCAATTACAGTATGTTGAAAATACACTATGATTTTCACACTACATTTTAGGAAATTGTATTAACCATTTTTCATTCAGTTTTAGCTGTAACCATATCAAATGTGACTTCTGAGTGATTTGCATAGGCTCCCCCCTAAAACTCAGGGCATTCTTTATTTTGGGCAAAACAATTTTAATTAAGAAATAAACCTGATCTCCCCCCGAAGGAACTGCATCTTTCATTTTATTATTTTCCCCCATTTTTGCACACTTCTGCATTTTGCTCTAAGCCTTCTGGATAGGGAAGGAAGTTAATTTAAATAAATACATAAACACAGAAAAATGAAGGCACAAGCAAGAACATGTTTGTATTACAGGTAGAAGTAAGAGATACCACGACTTTTGCCACAAAGATTACTTTGGCCAAACTAAAAGCCAGCATTCCAAACTTAACAGGTTGAATAGATAAGCATTGAAACTTTATATTATTCATCCATAATGATAAAAAACTTAATGATGTAACCCTTACTCGGGTGAATAAAATTAAATGTTAAATGTACAAAATGTAGGTTGCTTCTCTAGAAACAATGAAGCCATTCTTCCATTACAAATCTAACTAGCCACAAATATGGAAGGTAAAAGATGTAAGCCTCAGCCCTGTAGCTACTATCAAGATTTATGGCCTCAAATAGCAACATTTAGCTACAGGCCACCACCATTTTCTCTGCCTTGCTTAGGTATTACTTTACTATCAAGCATGTGAGCACCTTGATTTTGAACACTTCCAACCTGCCAGAAATTGTACCCCCAAATGCCTACATGAGCTATACTCAGACATACAAAAGCAACAACACTCTCTCATCACTTCTGTTCACAGGGCCAGCACTAGGGAAAATTGCACTCTGAGTGAACTTGCATTTTGGTGTCCCACACCCTCCCTCAAGTCAGCAGTGCTGTTGCAGGCAGAAGCAGAGGCAGAGGAAGGTAGGTTGCAGTCTGGCAGAGACGTGGAGTGTTCTGTGGGACTGATTCACAACCAGGGTGTGACAGCATAATTTTATGGATTCTGCAATAATTAGTAGCACTGGTGCATGTGCAAGCACCTACACGCGATTCCCAAAATAATCCCAGCAGTTTCATGTAGGAGTCCATATTCTTAAAACCATTCTGGCTTTTTTTCTGCAGTCAAAAATCACATAAAAAAAAAAAGGTCACATTTTCTAAGGGGTGCTTTAAATCTAAAAAGCATTTACTTAGTTGACTTTCAATGAATGCAGGAAAATAAAAATGTTCAAATACACAAGTTTTGTAGGACAATCAGATTTCCTTAAATCCTGCCCTCTCCTTTATTAGCCACTCACCCATTATATACAGGTCATTCACTATATTTTTTTCTGGAATGCTGATCCTTTATTTAACATCTTTTTACAGGGCAGGTCCTGCTATGTTCTGTTTAGGGGCAAAACGGCTGTGCGAAACAGCTATGTATCATTTCAGTTTCAAATTCAGCCATTTCAGAGGACAGTTATTCATTTCAGTGTTTCAGATAACTGTTCCATTTGAATTTGGCCGAATCTGTTTCAGAGTTTTGACGCTATTTCAGAGATTTGGATCGGCCAGGGAGAGGCAGGCACTGCTGGATGGCTGCAGGTTCTCCCATGGCTCCTCTAGCTGTGCCTGCCTCTCTCTGAGTGGGGGGAGCCCCAGGAGAAGCCCTTTTCCAGTCCTCCGGTCAGGTCCTGGAGAACTGGAAAAGGGCCAATGTGTTCCCTATTTTCAAGAAGGGGAGGAAGGAGGATCCAAGTAATTATAGACCAGTCAGTCTCACCTCCATCCTTGGAAAGGTCTTTGAAGAGATTATGAAGGATCATATTTGTGAAAGTTCAGTGGGAAAAATAATGCAGTAGGGAAACCAGCATGGATTTGTAGCAGGTAGATCATGTCTGACCAATCTGGTTGTTTTATGACAGGGTCACAAAATGCTTAGATGCAGGAGTAAAAGTGGATATCGTTTTCTTGAATTTTAGCAAGCCCTTCATAGTTTCATAGTTTCTAGGGTTAAAAGGGACCCGAGCAGATCATCAAGTCCGACACCCTGCCATAGCAGGAAAGACTACTGGGGTTAAACGACCCCAGCAAGGTGCTTGTCTAGCCTTGTCTTAAAGACCCCCAAAAGTAGGAGCCAGCACCACTTCTCTGGAAGTTGGTTCCAGATCCTAGTCATCCTGACCATGAAGTAGCGCTTCCTGATATCTAGCCTAAATCTACCCTCTGCCAGCTTGTGACCGTTATTCCTAGTCACTCCTGGCAGTCCTCGGGGGAACAGGGACTCCCCCAATGCCTGCTGGTCCCCCTGACTAGTTTATAACAGGCCACTAGATCCCCCCTCAGCCTTCTCTTGTGGAGGCTGAACAGGTTCAGGTCCTGTAGCCTCTCCTCGTAGGGCCTGCCCTGCTGCCCCCTGATCATGCGAGTGGCCCTCCTCCGGACCCTCTCCATGTTGTCCACATCCCTCTTGAAGTGCGGCACCCAGAACTGGATGCAGTACTCCAGCTGTGGCCTGACCAGTGTCACATAGAGAGGTAGTATCACCTCCTTGGACCTGCTTGAGATGCATCTGTGGATGCATGACAAAGTATGGTTGGCCTTCCTGACTGCATCCCCACACTGCTTGCCCATGTTCATCTTGGCATCAATGATGACTCCAAGATCCTTCTATATAGTATCTCATCCTATTCTCAAATAAATTAAGAGGCTGTGACATAGATGTTTACATGGTCCAGTGGATGGCAAATTTGCTTAGTGGTTATACCCAGAGAGTGGTAGTAGATGGGTCAGTATCAAATTGGAAGGATGTGGGTAGTGAGGTCCCACAGGGTTTGGTCCTTGTATCCATACTCTTCAATATCTTCATCAGTGACTTGGATGTGAGTGTGAAGTGTACTCTGTCCAAGTTTGTGTATGCTACTAAATTGTGGGGTGAAGTGCACACTGTGGAAGGTGAGGAACAATTGCAGGCAGACCTGGACAGGTTAGAAAAGTAGGCAGTACACAATAGGATGCAGTACAACAAGGACAAGTGCAGAGTGTTTCTCCTAGGGTGCAAAAATATCCAGCATACCTAGTGGCTAGGAAGTGACCCTTTCAGCAGAATAGAAGTGGAAAGAGAACTCAGAGTCATAGTGGACTCCAAGCCGAACATGAGTCATCAACGTGATGAAATCATCAGCAAAGCTAACCACACTTTATCATGCATCACCAGATGCATGACAAATAGAACCAAGGAGGTGATACTTCCCCTCTCTATGTGGCATTGGTCAGACCAGTTGGAGTACTGCATCCAGTTTTGCATGCCATACTTCAAGAAGGATGTTGATAGACTCAAGAGGGTCCAGAAGAGGGCCACTCGTATGGTTAGGGGCTTACAGGACAAGCCCTACGGGGAGAGACTAAGGGACCTGGACCTCTGCAGCCTCCGCATCATGATCTGTGGGAGCAACTCTTCAGGAAGGCACCCCTTCAGAGGATGAGGACCAATAGACACAAACTAACAGAGGGAAGATTTAGACTGAACATAAGGAAGAACTATTTCTCCATATGGGAAACTAGAACTCGGAACACACTCCAGGCAGAGGTGGTGTGGTCGCTATCCTTGGAGGTGTTCAAGAGGAGGCTGGAGAAGCACCTTGTTGAGCTAATTTGAGCTCATTATCCTCCTGCCTATGACAGGGGACTGGACTTGATCTTGCGGGTCCCTTCCAGTGATTCTATGGTAATTACTGTGCTCCAGCAGACTCCAGCGTCTCTTGTATCAATGTTCCTGCATTGAAAAATGGCAGCAGGGGTGCTTTAATGATTGTTGTTGATGATTAGGTCTGTGTAGCTCTTGCTGATGGGATGATAAGGTGCTAGAGAAGGTAGGCAAGTATGCAGATAGTTTGTGCCTTCTGGTTTCTGAAGGGACGTGGTTTAAAGGGACCTGGTGGCTGCCTACAAACTCTGCAAAATAAGGCTGAGAGGTGATCTTGGGGCCGCCTACAAATTTATTAGGGGCATGTAGCAAGAGATCGGAGATGCTCTGTTCACCAGGGTGTCTCTTGGGGTAACAAGGAACAATGGTCACAAACTGACAGAAAGCAGATCAGGGAAAATTTCTTCACAGTAAGGGTGGCCAAAATTTGGAACAGGCTTCCAAGGGAGGTGGTGTTCTCCCTTTGCTTGGGGGTCTTTAAGAGAAGGCTGGATAGGCATCTGGCTGGGGTCATCTGACCCCAGCACTCTTTCCTGCCCAGGGCAGGGGGTCGGACTCAATGATCTGTTGGGGTGCCTTCTGACCCTAGCATCTATGAGTCTATGAACTATAGTGAACACCGACCTTTCTCGGCAGACATGCCACAAAGTAGCCCTGCACTCTCCCCAGGTACACTTTAATCCCCTTCCTGTGCCTGATCTACTACTCTGCTTTCTTCCTCCTTACCTATGCTCTCTGCCTAAAGTCAAGCTTTGCTTTTTGCTTCCTGCCCCATCTGCCACTATGCTGTCTGTCCCTCCTCAGTCTGCTATATGCCCCATACAGAGGCTGTCCATGCCACAAGTTGTCTACCCTGATCTATACTATCTAAGGGAAGTCTGCTCTAATGCACTGTGGGGAGCCTGCTCCGATACACCGTGGAGCACATATTTTGACACGCTCTGGCAGCCTTGCACATCATGTGCATCAGTGGCACAGCGCACCTCCACACTGAGAAAATGGTGGTGGCACACTTTGAACTAAAAGATGTTCAACATGCTTTAGTTCAAAGTGCACCACCACCATTTTCTCAGCATGGAGGCGTGCTGCACTGCCGATACACGTAATGTGTGGGTGCTTTAAATTAGTCCAGCTCAGTAATTAAAAGCACCCAGTACTGAATTGGAAACACGTGTAAAAATGCCCCAAGAGCTGTAGTTGGGAGACCTGTAGCCACTATTTTTACTCTATAGATATGACCAGCTTCAGAAACCAAAAGGCACAAACTATCTGCATACATGCCTACCTTCTCTAGCACCTTATCACCAGCAAGAGCTACCCAGACCTAATCATTTCCAAAAACCTACAACAGGCTTGAAAGAGATAAAAACAATAGGCCTGGCATCCTCCTTTAAGTGTGCTCTCTTTCTCCTTCCTACTTGTATTTCAGCCAGACCCATACTGGGTTAATATATTCATACAGTAACCACAACCCTAATAATCAGACCAACAAACAATATCCAAGTTATTACAGAGTCCCACATAGTATAGCTCTCTCTGCCTAACAATCCTTGGCATCCTGTTTTCATTTCCTATCATAACCACTACACTTAGTGCTCCCCATTCCCATTCTGTTTGATGCGGTCACCTATCATCTCATCTTACACTTCAAGACTGCAAGAGATGATCCTTTACTCCAAAGTGCTTTGGCATGTTTGACATGGCCTAACACAGTGGGGCTACCAACAGACAGAACCACTCTACAGGCATTATTGTAATAGCAAGACACAGGATTTACAGATTTCTTTCTTTTCAGCAGAAAAAGAAAGAAAAACTGTATTCTTTACTAAAAGAATCAGTTAGAAGTTAGATTTCACTTTCTAAAAGCAAAAAGAATTGACAGAAATAACCAATTTAACAAGTGTGTTTAAGCCTACTGAGCCAGAAATAATTTGAGGAATCCATTAGTTTGTTGTTGCAGCTAACCTTCTAAACCCCCAAACCAGACCTAAGCATCTCTTTTAATTAGATTTCTGTGATTTAAGCTAGCTATATAGGACCATTAACACTGAAATGCTTTCCAGTTAAGATGAATGGAGAATCCCATCTCTGGTAGCACTACTTTTCAGGATTTTTGCAGACGCATAGAATTGTCTGTTTATGAATAAAAGACCAACTTTGCAATGAGGAGGACTATGGGCAGGTGTCATTTGGCTAATACCTCAGTCTTTTACTTAATATCCTTATACTGCTATTTTCTTCACAATTCAACAAATCTATAAGGGGATATCCAAATCCTGTCTACATTCTCTAATATGTACACTGTTACAGTGGTCATAATTTGGTGGCCATTCTTCTTGGCTCTTGAATCAATAATTCTGTTTTTTACATTATCTATTTGTTTTGTGTGAGCAGGCTTGAACAGAAATAAACTAGATTATACAAAAAAAAATCTGCTTGTGCCTTCTTAGCAAAAGCCCAGACTGCAGTTTACCTCAGGTTCTTGAGATAAGCTATCCTAGTAAGGTCATGAAGCTATTGCTTGTAAATCAAGATGACCAGTCACCACAGAAATACTGCCAAGATGCAAAAGAAGCCAGAGAAAATGTTGTAGTTCTTAAAAGTAAGTATATCAGTATTTAAGTTATCACCATTTCCAATACAACTCTTTCAAAATCATTTCTCCCATTACCTTTCTACAAGTCCACTGTCTTAGAACACCAAGACAAAGTCTGTGTCCAAATTTCTAACATAGCTTTTTTTGCTTACATTTCTCTATCTCCTGCCACTCTTTTGGGTTAGGGACAGACATTCAAGAAGCCTCAGCCTGAATTGTTTCAATCTTTGCAAGTTAGTTTAACCTGCCTGAGCTAAATGAGTTTTTTAATCAGACAGACATGCCTGTGGTGGCTCAGGCTAGAAGCCAGGAGGGCACTAGAGCAGCCCTCCCTTCCTTCCACAGCACTGAGCTGAGGTGGGTGTGGCCAGGCCTTGACAGGATGCTCTGATTAAATTAGCAGGGAACTGATAACAGTGTTTGTCACCCCTAACTCAGTGTTTATCACCCCATTAAGAAAACAAGAGAGGGACATTATCAGCTACCTGTTGATTCTGCCTTTTGATTCAGCACAGACCATAGCCAGCATGTGGTCTACTAGCTAATACACAGACACCTCAGCAAGGCAGAGCAGAGGGGGGAATTCCTGCTTAGCAGGAAGCAGTGATGGGGAGAGCTGCAGCCAGGGAGCAGAGGGGAGGGGCCAGCCCTGCTGTAGAGCAGAGAGTCCTGCCAGAGAGCATGCCGAGATGCTGCAGGAGTCTAATTTATCTTAAACCAGCAAGGGGTCTGGGACAGACATTGTATAAACCAGTTTGAACCAAATCAGTTAAGTCTGATACTACATTCAACTAGGTTTATCTCTAACTAATTTCAGTCATTTTCAAACTGGTTTATCTGCACTGAACATCTGTTCTGTTACAGGTTTAAACCAGTTTCTGATCACTTGAACCAGTCTATGTGTAATGTCTGTCCCTAGCCCTAAAGTTTTTCTCCTCTTAGCATGTTATCAGCATCATAGCCCTAAATATCATCTTTCCTTGCCCTCTAGAATGAGTATTGTCTAGTTCATATAGGTCCCAAACCCCTCATACTTCCAGCACCCAGTAGGACAGCAGGTCTAAAACTGTTTTTAGACTCAAGGTACCCCTCTGATTACATTCAGGGACACCCCTCAGAAAATGCCAGCTTCACTTGTTTCCTGACACTGAAAAAAGCTAGAGCAATTCTGTTGCAAATAACTCAGAAAGAATGTAACAAGTCACAATGTGTTTGTCCATATGGATTCCTATTAGAAATGTCTGGGTTTATGAATCATGTATAGATGTTTGCTAATATTGTGAGGCATCCCATTGCACCCTTAAAAGCTGCTCAGAGTCTTTTGGCTGTGGTGAGATATATATCTAGGAGGCCATCCATCACAAGCTTGTAACCAACAGGGTATTAAGAAACAACCAGCGCGGCTTTGTGAAAGGTAGATCATACCTAACAAATCTGGTGTCCTTTTACAACCAGGTAACTAACCAGCTGACAAGGGACATGAGGTAGACGTCAATTACTTAAACTTCAGTAAGGCCTTTGATTCTGTCTCCCATGAAATTCTCTGTTAAACTGGAGGGTACTGGTCTGGACCAGTTTACAGTGAGGTGGGTGGAGAACTGGCTTAGAGGCCAGTCCCAGCAAGTTGTAATTGATGGGATGGCCTCATCCTGGAGTGCTGTCTCCATTAGTGTCCCACAGGGATCAGTGCTTGGACCCATGCTTTTAAACATATTTATTAAAGACTTGGATGCAGGGGTGGAATGCTCTATGATTAAGCTTGTGGACAATGCCAAGCTGTGGGGAAATGTGGGCACACCGCAGGATAGGGAAAGGATTCAAGACAACCTTGACAGACTGGTTCTATGAGCTGATCAGAATCAAATGAAGTTCAACAAGAAAAGGTACTGGACCCGTCATCTGGGTAGGGAGAACCTTCACCATATAGGATAGGTGGTAGCCCACTGCCTGGCACAGCATCTGAATTGGGCCTGAGGGTCACAATTGACCAGAAGATGAATATGAGCCAACAGCACAAGGAACTCACCAGCTGGGCAAACAAAACTCTGGCATGCATCAGCCGGTGTGTTGCCAACAGATCCAGGGAGGTGCTTCTCCCTCTACTCAGCATTGGTGAGGCCACAGCTGGAGTACTGTGCCCAGTTTTGAACACCACAATTCAAGAAGGATGCGGATAAGCTTGAGAAGGTGCAGAGAAGGGCAACCTGCATGCTTAGGTGCCTAGAGGATAGGCCCTATGGGGAGAGACTCCGGGAACTAGGCTTGTTCAGTCTGAGTAAAAGGAAGTCGATAGTATGTTGGGGGGAGCATCATGATCTGTGGGAGCAACTCTTCAGGAAGGCACCCCTTCAGGGGATGAGGACCAGAGGGAAGATTTAAACTGAACATAAGGAAGAACTACTTCTCCATACGGGAAACTAGAACTCAGAACACACTCCAGGCAGAGGTGGTGTGGTCGCTATCCTTGGAGGTGTTCAAGAGGAGGCTGGAGAAGCACCTTGTTGAGCTAATTTGAGCTCATTATCCTCCTGCCTATGACAGGGGACTGGACTTGATCTTGCGGGTCCCTTCCAGTGATTCTATGGTAATTACTGTGCTCCAGCAGACTCCAGCGTCTCTTGTATCAATGTTCCTGCATTGAAAAATGGCAGCAGGGGTGCTTTAATGATTGTTGTTGATGATTAGGTTTGTGTAGCTCTTGCTGATGGGATGATAAGGTGCTAGAGAAGGTAGGCAAGTATGCAGATAGTTTGTGCCTTCTGGTTTCTGAAGGGACGTGGTTTAAAGGGACCTGGTGGCTGCCTACAAACTCATCGGGGAGATGATCAGCAAATAGGAAGAGCCCTATTCTTCCCAGGACCACCTGGGGTGATGAGGAATAATGGTATTAAGCTGATGGAGAATAGGTTTAGGTTAGAGATCAGAAGGCAATATTTTATTGTTAGGGTGGCCAGAATCTGGAACCAACTTCCCAGGGAAGTGGTCCTCACCCCTACCTTGGGTAAATTCAAAAAGAGGTTAGATGATCACTTGTCTGGGGTCTTGTGAACCCAGCATTCATTCCTGCCTGTGGCAGGGGGTTAGGATAAATGATCTGTTCAGGTCCCTCCTGACCCTAGCTACTATGAAACTATGATAGATACAGGTCTCACAACTACAGCTCTTGGGGCATTTTACATGTGCTTCCAGTGCGGCACCAGGCACTTTTAATTATTGAGTCACTCTAATTAAAAGCGCCTGCATGTCACATGTATCAGCAGCATAGCACACCTTGTACTGACAAAATCGCGATGGTGTGCTTTGAACTAAAGCACATTGAACATGTCTTAGTTCAAAGCATACCATTGCCATTTTCTCCATGTTGGAGGTGCACTGCGCCACTGATACACATGACATGCAAGCCTGCCAGAGCTTGTCAATTTATATGCTCCACAGCAGGTTGAAGCAGACTCTCCACATGTGTGTAAGTTCCCTTTAAAAATAGTGAATGAACTTTAGTCAAAAAAAGTGCCCCCGCCACTATTTTTTCAGCACAGGGACACTGATGCACATAACACTCCAGGTGCTCTAATTAGAGCAGCTCTTGGAGCTGCTGTAATTAAAGCATCCTCCTCCCCACCCCCACTGCCAAAGCACATATGCAAACACCCTATAAAAATTACTTTTGATAGAGGATAAAAATACCATCTAGAAAAACCACACATAGGAGTGATAACTTTAGATTTTATCAGTGTATTATCATTAGGCTAATTTTCCTAAACTAAAATAATATGTTTTTATTAAAATTCATGCATCCTTTCTTAACAAGAATTGTTCAAGTTTGTGGACAAAAGCTAACTTAAAAAAATATGACACACACGTATACGAGCTTCACTGTCCTAATAAGATTCTGTTACCAGTTACTTTCTTTGCCCAGAAAACATGACATAGTACAAATTAAAGTAGTATACTAGATAAAACACTTATACAGTTTTTATCTGCAGACTTTTCAGAATCAGTTTTGACATATTTTTAAAAAACAGTGAAGCAGAGGAGCTGTTTCTGTGTTCTGCTACACAGGCCTACAAATTCAGGAACTTCTTAGTGGACTGCCAATATGCTATGGTTGTAGAGGAGGAGATGGGATTGACAGATCAGTAGCTACTATCGACCAAGTAGAACTACACTAGGCTAAATGCAGTTGTGCTGCTTGTCATTTTACAGTAAACTAGAAACTCAGGCTCTCATAATGAAGAAGGATACTGACTGGGCATGCAGCTATGATAACCTCTATATGGGAGGCAGCTAATGGGAAGCAGTATAGCTACACTTCTACAGCACTGCACCTGGGATAATTGGACTTTGCCTCTCATCGAAGGAAACTGTCTTACCTACATGGCTGTACTACCGTGGCTACATGAACTCATTCTGGGGTGTCTGTGCCCCAGATTTTGGTGCCCAAAGCTGGTAACTCAGGCTAGAAACAGACATCACGAAATGAAGTGGATAAGCTGTGCCATGAATTAGGCCCTAATATTTGCCACCATACTCTTTTTTTCAGAGGGAAGGCTCCTGCCATATGCTTCATTCTCATTCAATTCAGATTGACTCCTCCTCTTCTTCCTCAAGGATCAACTAGCTAGTTGAGTGCCTGGGGAATGTGGGGGGAGGGGGAAGGGCACTGAGCCTCCAAGCCAAGGTGAACAGACAAACACCCCTGGAACCTTCAGGACCATGTGGGGCCCAGGCAGTTGCCTCTTTCACTGGGGGGTGATTTCAAATCACCTTGAATTTCATAGCCTTGGAAGGGGCATTTGGTGTTGCTAGAATCATGGGGCATCTGCTTAAAGCCCCTGGGAATTTTGAGATTGTGGAAGTAACCTGAGCAGTGGAACACAGGTAAGGTAGGAGCAGAGGCCATAAGTTTCTGAAGACCAAGAACCATGTGCCTGGAATTGCATCTTTTTGCATCCACACACTGTTGTTTCCATACATCCATCCATACACCCAAATGGGTGCTAATAGGTTAGAGAATCAAAACACAATGAATCAGTAGAAAAGATCAGATTCTAGGTGAGATTCCTTTAAACTAGGCCCTGTGCCCTCCAGACCCTTAGCCATGCACGGACACCAAGACCCCACGAGAACCACTGCGGTCCATGGATAAATGCACCCTGTCAAATCAGCCTAGATCTAGAGTATACAGGTACTACCTCTGGGCACTGTACTGGAACCATGAGGAAATAAAGGATCTCATCACCATCTGGGGCAAGGAAGACATCCAGCAGCAGCTCGTAATAGGGCACTGAATCAGAGTTGTCTTCAAGCACATTGCCCAGAAGATGCATACCCAGAGACGCAATAAAGACTTGTCATAGCATCTCACCAAGAAAATGTTGATGAAGAGGCAGTATTACCATGTGCCTGATGCTACAAAGTGATCTGTGGACTGGAGGCAGAGTATGCCATTCTACAAGGACCTGTGCCAACTCCTTGGCAAGAACAGGCCAGTCAATACCTCCCATACCCAAGGGACTAGGGGTGTTGTGGAGGTGTTGTCCACAGGAACCCACAAGAGGAGGAGCCACAGGGAGGCCCCAGGACACTGTTCCCTACACAGGGACATGGCTGTTCCAAATAAAGTTGTATCCTATGTTGTTGCACTGTACCAGCCCCACAAGAACAGTGCAGCAGCCAATGCAGTAGCTTGACCCTCAGGACCCATGGCCAGTCCTCCCAACACTTCTGACAAGTCACGCCCCATGCAAGGGCACAATGCAACCTGTGATGTTAAGGTTTGCATCGGCTCCATGAAACCATGACAGGGACCCAGGCCCTGGGGGAAACATGGAGCACCCCTCCTCACCCCTTGGGCGTGGAAGGAAAAGGAAGAGGAATTGGGAGGAGCCAAAGCTGCCACAAGCCACCCTGAGGTCATAGCCCTCTCTCAGGCCATTATGTGTGCGAGAGCATGACACATAAAGACACTTTGCTTGGCATGCACCCCTCAGGGTGGATGGTGGAGAAGCTGTGTGGACCCCAAACCTTGTTTGTGGCAGTGCAACCCTGGTGCCTTCCCCACTGTCCTTTGGCTCCCTGACCCTGCTGACAGTCACCCCATCCTGGGCTACAAACCTCCAGGCTCTCTGCCCCTCCCCACCTTCTGGGCCAGCTAGAACCTCCTTACTGACCCTTCCACAAACCACCAGAGTTTCTTACCCCCAGCTGAGATATTACCCAGGAACCCTGCTGCAGCCCTGCTACCTTAGAGCTCCTTTCTCCATGGTTGTCAAGGCTAGACTGCCTGACCAGCTCAGGCCCTGGGCTTATATGCTTCAAGTCTGGCCCCTTCTGGTCAGGCAACTCTTTAATTGGCTCCTATCATGCCTGCAGGCTGCTTCTTATACTGCCTGACTTCTTTTAAAGTGACTTTCTTTTAAGAGGCACACCAAGCCTCCTGGTACACAAGTATCTAAGATCTACAATGTCAGTTGCATTCTGTTTTGTTTGGGAAGATGCACTGATTCTGAAGACTTTCCTAAGCAACTAGAAGAATATCTGTGGACAAAAGATGCACACAGCTGTCTTTAAACTATAAAAAGACAATTGGCAGTTACAAGCATCTCTGCCTTCAGTCTAAAGAAAAACGACAAAAGGGAAAAATCATTCTGAGAGAGTAGGGAGAGTTCTTTCAGTATGTCTTCTAGAGACAGGAATCCAAGTGGAATAACTACCCAATATTATTATTAAAGTATATAATACGCTGTGGTTTATAGAGCTTCTAGCAATGAGATATTGCATCTTTTATTTTTCCATAAAAATCACCTTCTCAACTTACATGACATAGCTCAGTCTAAGCCTTCAGCTTAGATTCCCTAGGCTCAGAAGCTAGATCAATATCTTCTGCAACTTCAGACTGTTTCCATGTCACTAAACCTATGGCCCATTTCATTCCAACAAGGGCATTACATTTGTAATGGCTGGATACAAAACTTAATTAGAAAGGCCATAAAACCACAAAGTGACATATTTACATTCATATGGCATATTACATACAAGTTACCACAGCCATTTAAAATCTCTTTCACCCTTCAAACATTTCATTAAAAATGTTAGCAAATTAGATATCTGGTGGATTAATAAAGGAACCATAGGCTTCAAACAAGATTATATCCTCCATAACATGTATCTGGATAAGATTCTATGAGCATTATCTCCCTGTTAACATGGAAGTGGGGAAAGGAATGGTCAGCATTTTACCCCTATGATTAAGAAGAAAAAAAATACAGAGGTATCATTAAGAGCTATAATTCCCACTGGCCGGTTCTCTAGACAAGTATAGATGACCTGGTAAGGGGCCTCCAGGTTCCTGACGACCTGGGCGATAGCGATCATCACTTGCTGGAATTCACCAACCAGTGCAGGGTGTCAAGATGGTAGCCCTAGACTTTAGGAGGGCCAACTTCAACAAATTGAGGAGACTAGTGGGTGAGGCACTGGGGTCCTTGAGGGCAGGGGAACTCAGTGTCCAGGATGAGTGGTTGTTCCTTAAGGAAACGATACTCAGGGCCCAAAGGGAGTCCATCCCAACAAGAAGCAAGGGGGGCAAGAGTGCCCAAAAGCCCCCCTAGCTCACCAAGGGCGTCCGGGAATGCCTGCTTTCCAAAAAGGCGGCGTACACCCAGTGGAAGGGGGGGTGCTATCTCCAAAGAGGAGTTTACCTCCTCTGCTCAGGCCTGTAGGGGGGGCTGTCAGGAAAGCTAAGGCGGACATAGAGCTAGGACTAGCGTCCAAGATCAAGGATAATAAAAA
>NW_017728910.1:42931086-42981349 GCF_001723895.1 Crocodylus porosus
GAGTAGATTTAGATTAGACATCCGCAAGAACTACTTTACAGTCAGGGCGGCTAGGAGCTGGAACCAACTTCCTAAGGAAGTGGTGCTGGCTCCTACCCTGGGGGTCTTTAAGAAGAGGCTTGATGCCTACCTGGCTGGACTCATTTGAGTCCAGCCTTTTCTCCCACCCAGGCGGGAGGTAGGACTTGAAGATCTACAAGGTCCCTTCCGACCCTACTTCAATGATTCTATAGCTTTGGATCATATATGCATGATTTCACGTGAGGAAAGACATAAGAGCAAAGTCTTTCCCCAATAGAAAGATTAGGGAGAAATGTTTGGAAAGGTCCTTGTGGGGTGACCAACTGTCCTTACGGACATGAAAAATGGGAAAGAGGGGAGAACACACCACAATTACTAAACAGAGACAGACCAACTGGAGATAAATTTTAAAAACCAGGTCAATAATAATACCCAGGACTTGCAAGATAATTTTAAAATTATATTAAAAGCAAAGAAAATATGGCTACAATTCATTCAGGGCTCAAATAGACGTTACTTTTAAAGAAGGTTCCAGTTTATGGGGTTTCACTATTTAAAAATATAATTTGATAGTAACAATTGTGTTATTGATATCTTGTACTTGATTATTAACTTGTAACTGCAGTGATAATTCCTCCTTCAGCAAATCCTCAGGGTCACAGGTCACTGTCTTCCATGACTGTGTTATCTGTGGGTACAAAGATGGCCCAGAAGGCAGAGCCAGGATCAACAGGTGCTGTTGCAACATGGGCACATGTTTCCATGTGGGATGGATGGCTCTGGATTCTTCATTCAGTCTACAACATGCTGCTTCTTCCATGCCTGCTTTTCTGTCTCCTTTTGTCATCGTAAGGCTTCAAAGTACTGAGGATTTTGCAGAAGACTCTTCCTCCATTTGGGGTGGTCCTGTGTGACATTCTCCAACAAGCTGATGTCAGCGTAGCATTTTTTCAAGTTAGTCTTGAAGACCTCCTTGAAGCAGTTTCTCTTCCCTCCTCTTGAGCATACACTTCAAGTCATCTGGGAGAATATAAAACTTGCTTCAGGAGTCTGGAGTCAGTCATTCAGATGACATGACCAGCTCAATGAAGTTGATGTTCAATAATCATCACATTACTCATAGTGTTTATTTGGTATGTTTGTCTGGCCACTGGATTCAAAGGATCTTTCACAGGCAGCACTGACTGTACTTCTTCAATGACTTGAGGTGTCTCTTGTATGTTGTCCTGATCTCAGCTCTGTAAGGTGAAGATCACAACTGCTTGATAAACCATGACCTTGGTTTCAGATCTGATGTCATAATCTTTGGTACACCTTAGGCATCCAAAGACGGCACTTGCACCCTTGAGGGTTTATACGTGCATTCTAGTATATACTTGCATACATACATTCTAGTTAACCTGTCTCTTCAGGTGTCCAAAGGCTGCACTTGCATATTTGAGACGATGTTGGATTTCTTCACTGATGTCAGCTTTCTGTGAAAGATGGCTTCTCTGGTACAGCAAATACTTTATGTTCTCCAGAGTCTCACCATGAATCTGAATTATTGAAGAACTGTTCATTAAGAGCTCATTGACGCAGGACTTTAGTCTTCTGAACGTTAAGCACCAATCCTATTTCTTTATATGCTTTGGTTAAAACATCAACAATTGCCTGAGGGCCTGCTTCTGAGCAAGCACATGCTACAGCATCTTCAGCATACTGGAGCTCAATAATTGAGACTGGGATGGTCTTAGTTTTGGTTTTGGCTCACAGTTGCATGAGATTAAACAGATAACCATCCATTGGCAGTTTAGCTCCACTCCAATGAGAAGCTTGCGGGTAGTCAGGAATCATGGTAAGGAATATCAAGGAGAGCGTTGGAACTATGATACAACCTTGCTTAACTCCCATCTTAACCTCAAAGGGATCTGTGATAAATCTATTACTGAGAACCACCGCTCATAACTGCAGTGATAATTAGGCACTTCATTATTCTAGTAAAGCATATTTTTAAGAAGTGGGGGACATTCAACTTTTTCTGATCAAGACTGTACTTGTTAATAGGTTGCTTAAAGTAAAAACTGTAACATGAGAGAAATACCAAGTAAATTTTCCTCCAAAGATCCAATTAAAAAAAGAAGTGTATATATGACTAATAAGGCTATTAACATTTGTGAAAATATTATGTGGCAGATACATCATTGGAATGTATAATTTTAATGTTGGAAGAGGACTCTCTAATGCCCACGGCACATACAAAAGAATTTTAAGAAAGAGACATCATTTGCTAATCTAGTCAGCATAAACAGAGGCAAGAAGGCTCTCCAGTAAGAAAAACCCAGCTCTTCACTGTAATTTATCTTTCCCTAAATGATCTCTGTCATGCTGAGCATATATCCAGTTATCCTTAAAAAGAAAAAACTCACATTATTTTGTTAGTGCCACATTGTGGTGTTTTACATAACACTTAAACCAAATGCTGTAGGGCAAACAGTTGTCTATAAGTATCAAAGGAATAAAAGATTAAAATGTCAGGTTAGCAGCTTATCTTTGACTGCTATTGTTTCTCAGTTTAAGATATAACCGTTGCAAAAAATTACATTTTGGGTTCCTAGACTTTTTCCTTGTTTTCTGTGTACAGCCAGTTAGGGTTTTCTTCTTCTCTTCTTCCTCCTCCAAGATTTGATTCATTTCCTTGAAGTTTGATAACAAAGAGGCGGGATGGAGAAAAAAACCTAGAAAAGTCACAAATGTGACAGTAGGATAACTAGGGTGGGGTGACTGAGTCAGTTACCCAAGTGCAACTTTAGGGGGAGTGCAGAAAAAAAAATGCTGCTGCCACAGCCATAAAATTGCTCCTGCATCAGGGTGACAGCATGAAGTTGTTGCTGCCCCCCATGTGTTGCAGTATCCCCAGGAGCCTGGCTGCATTGTTATGCTTCTGAAATATAATGCTCCTTTAAATGTGCTTGTTCTATTTATATTACTTCTATTTTCTTACTATTTTCACTATAGTATCACCTAGATATCCCAAACAGAGATATGGATCCCACTGTATAAGGCATCATTCATAGGACCTGGTGAAACAATTCTTATTGTAGTGAACTTATGATGATTGAAACAGACAGGTAGAAGGAAAGAAAGGCACAGAGAAATGAAATTACTTCTTCAATATCACAAAACCCAACCAGTGACAAAACTGGGAGTAAAACTCTGTTTTGGAATTCAGACCCTCTCAACTAAGCCTTATTTCCTCTTTAATGCAAACATTTATGTTTTCCACCCAGAGCACCATACATGTCCACTCTCGAGTTTAGTGAAGTATAAAGACATCACGAAAAAGCAGTTTATGCATCCTTTCCATAAACTGTAGCAATTAAAAGCAGTAGCAGTTGTCCCCTTTGCCACATCCTTCTTTAAGTGGCACCCAGCACTGGACGCAGTATTCCAGCTGTGGTCTCACTAATGCTGAGTACAGTGGAAGAATCACTTCTTTGGTTTTACATGAGATGCATCGGTTGATGCATGCCACTGTGTTGTCTGCTCTGCTGGCTACTGCATCGCACTGATGGCTCATGTTCATGCGATGGTCAACTATTACCCCTAGGTCCCTTTTGGCCATGGTGCAAGTCAAATTGTTGCCACCAGGCCCGTAGGTATGTTGGGGATTATTTGGCCCCAGATGAAGTGCTTTTACACATCTCAGTGTTGAACCTCATCTGGTTCCAATTCACCCACCTCTCCAGTCTGTCCAGGTCTGCCTGTATTTGCAGCCTGTCTGCAGGCCTGACCATGCTCCCCCATAACTTGGTGTCATCCGTGAGCTTGGCCGGTGAGCTCTGCACTCCCACATCCAAATCATTGATAAAGATGTTGAAAAGCACCAGAGCAACCATGGATCCTCGAGGGACATCACTGACCACTTTTTGCCAGGATGACACAGATCCGTTCATAAGAACTCTATGGGTCCAACCTTGCAGCCAGTTTCCCACTGACTGAGCAGTCAAGCAGTTAAGCCCACAACCTTCCAATTTTTCCATGACAATATCGTGGGGTACTAGATGAAAGGCCTTTTGGAAGTCTAGGTATAAGGTTGATCTCCTCTACTACTGCTACTATTGCACAGTAGCATCAGTGTCATGGTTCATGTCCATTGATGCTACATCACCGTAGCATCTCATGTAGATGCGCCCATTGAGTCATACCCAATTGACAAAGCAGCAGGAACCAAACAAAGATGAGGAAATAAGAATCTGGGAAGAAAGCCCAGGCTATTGCCTCAGAGATAAGATTGACTATATAACCATTGCCAGTCATCACATAGCATCCAAAATGAGGTAGTTTGAAATGCACTGACATTTCATACCATAACACAGTGTAACAAAAAGATCTAGAGGAATTAAATTGATAGTTTTCAAACACCTGAGTCTAAGGATGATAAAGTAGAGGTGTGAAACCCACCCCCTTGGTCTCGATGGCATTTAAGGGCACTTCTACACCTGCTCTCCTGCATTCTGATTAGAACACCTCAGAGCAGACTCAATTAATTGAGTACTGCAATGCTTGATTAATTGAATGCTGCTCCAGTGTGCTGCAATGTCCTATGTATTCAGCATCCCTGCATTTCAAAATGGCAGCAGGGGCACTTTAATTAAAGCTTATTGAACAAGCTTTAAAAGTGTCCCCACTGAAATGTAAGACACTGAAAATATGAGACACTGCAGGCATTTTAATTAAAGTGGCTCTTGGCAGCCCAAGAGCTGCTCTAATTAAAACACCATCCCCACCACCAGCCTGGAGCACATGTACAAATGCCCTAAGTGGCCAGTACCCTGAAGATGTTGTTCTAAGCTACCTCACTTCTTGGAAGCCATCATAAATGTGGAGCATGCACCAACAACCCAATCATATGTATTTATTTCACAGTCAACATATTTTCAACTTGCTACTACAGGTGTCTGTATAACATGTTATTCATAAGTAGTGTGATAGCTTTCACCAGAGGAAGCATAGTACTGGGAAGAGGAGAGATCTTATTAGGTTTCTTTCCAAAGCAGGAGCTTCCAAATTATAATCTGTGAACACTAGAGGATGTCTTGATGGCAATCACATAGGATGGCCCCTCCTATTATTAAAACACAATTTACCAACTGGGATGTTATTAATTTGAGCAACTTCATATGTCAAACCTCCCTCTCTCTTAAAAATGCATTCTGAAATCCTCACTAAGTTACATAAATAAAAATAGTTTTATTGTAGATTCCTGTTCAAATGTTCCCGTTTATTAAGTAGCAGCTGCAAAGCTCACCTGGCTGCAAGCTGAGTGGGTGAGCTGTGCTTAAGATCTCTGCAAGAAAAGAGTGGCAACTTTGCAGAGGGTGCATAAGCTTTACCAAACAGGAGGGTATGCAGTGCACGGTGCATGGTGCATGCTTCTTATTGGAGCCCTTAAATTGTGACCAGACCACATTGTAAACTGGGGCTCTGGTCACAATTTAAACCACACTGATTGGTTGCTATTGAGCCATAAAAAGTGAGGAAGAAAAAAAAAGGGGGGTGGGGGAAGGAAAAGAAGAACAGAAGCTGGGAGGAGTGGACTCCAGCCCTGGAGGGTGGGGGCACAGACTCATCCCAAGCCAGGGAGGACTGAGTTAAAACTTGTAGGCATCAGGATAGGGGAGAGCCTGGGTCATCCTGGGTTTGAAGCTGAGCAACCAGGGACAAAGGTGCCCGGGAAAGAGTGGGGAGGAGTTGGTAAGCAAGGCTGGTATGGTTGCTAGGGCTGGGAGAAGCAGCAGAGACCTTAAAAAGTTAATGACCAGGCTGTGATTTGTGTCCGACTGAGATGCTGTGGTGAAATCTGAGCTGGGATGGCTCCAGCCACAGAGTCAGAGACCTGCAGAGGGAAACCCCCGTCCGGGGGTCGATGTGCTGGGAGAGGAGACAGCCCTGACAGGGAGTGGGCTGAGAGAAAACAAGCCAGCATGAGTGAGAGAGAGGACACCAAACCACTAGTGTTTGCAGTAAGTGTATTTTCAGAAGAAAACTGCTTAAGAGAACAATCTGCCAAAAAAGGAAACAAAAAGGGAGCCTATTGCCTGCTGCTTAGAGCCTGTTTCACTCTGTTACCAGGAGTGATTAAAGGAGATCATTTTTCCCAGAGCAGCAGAAGCCTCACCTCTGCCATCTAGTGGTGGCTCATAGTTATAGTTCTGTTGCTGTTTATTCTTCTGGAAAATGGATTGTGATCAGAAGGAAATCGATTGGGTTATGAGTGGAGAACTGTTTTAAAAGGGTATAATGAGGTGAATTTAGTTATTTAGGTTATTTAACACAAGTGGGACCACCCAATGTGGAATTATCCATCTAATGTTGTAGTTGTAAATTTTATTTAAATTCTTAGTTTTGTTATTAACTGTTGTCATTATTTTTGTTTATTCATTTTTCCTGTATATAAATTGGTTGTATATAATAAAGAATAACATATTCATCAGGTTCAGAGCAAATTCCTGGACACTGAAGGTGAGGCACACACTGCTCCAAAACACATCTCAGTCAGTAGTCTGCCTGATGGGCTCCCAGGACTACTGGCACCCCGAGGACCCAAAATCCAGTGCATCACCTGGCCTTACCATACATGGGTTACAATTGTATAAATTACTTTCCCCTATTCTGTTTGTTCTTTAGCTGCAGTGAACACTGCAACAGGCCTTATGTGCTTTAGCCCCATTGAGTGTAACCATGGCCAAAAACAGCAAAGTGGAAAACAAAGACTGTATTCCAGGTGGTGGCAGCAATTTCTGGCTATACTCTTTAAAATGTCTAAGAACACTTACCCCTTCAACAACACCTGGGAAGGGTAGGAGAGGATTATCCATAAAAGAGTTTGAGAGAGGCAGGATAGTAAGGACAGGCACAAGGGGACAGGAACTAGTGAGGTGGGAAGACAGAGAGATCTAGCTAAGATTAGCTTTCCTCAGGTACAACAGGGCTGCCAACATGCACTAATCCTCTGTTCCTAATGCCATATCAGGGGTTTACTGCCTCTCAGCTGAAAACAGTGAGAAGCAGGGACAGGAATCAATTTTTCCTGACCTTCATGGCAAATTGAGGACAGGCTGCTAGGAGACTAGTGTAATGCTGATGATTCAAATATCAGGAACATCTTGCTGGGGTCATTTGACCCCAGTATTCTTTCCTACCATGGCAGGGGGTCGGACTAGATGATCTGCTCAGGTCCCTTCTGACCCTAGAAACTATGAAACTATTCCATTCTGATCAAAGCCATGACCAAAGACTCTAGTCAACTGCACAGATAAGAATGGTTAGATGAACTTTGTCAGGAATAAAAAATTCAACTTTTGATTAAATTAACTGCATTTCCAGAAGTCATATTTTGGCCTTGAATATTTAAAATTCTGTCAAGAAAAACCTGAAAAATATTGGGGTTTTGGTTGAACAACGAAATGTTTTTAGTAGGAAACCTCAATAATAAAGAAAATTGTCTCATTCTTCGTGATATTTTGCAAAGAAACAAACCAATTTTCTGACTAGTCCTCTACTTATAGTTTTAGCATTTTAAAAAGTTAATCTTTGTAAATAACATTAGAGAACTAATAGTATTAAATTTTTTAAGAGAAAACAAGAAAAGCTGACAAAACATCTCATTCCAGATGTAAGCAGTCCTTTTTTATAAAACTTTCAGTTCACTTCTTTCTAATTCTAGGGTTTTTTCATTAATTTTATATCAGGGCTGGCAACCTACAGCACATGTGCCAGAGCATATCATGAGAGACACCAGGGTAGGGACCCATGTTGCACTGCCTCAAGCCCTTCCCCCACCATCCATGTTGAGGTGCACATGCATTGTGCTGGTGGAAAATTGTGCATGTGCTTCAGAACAGACAGCGGGGGAAAGGCCTGAGGCAGGGCAACCCCTGCCACTCCCCCACCATCTGCTCGAAGGTGCGTGATGGCACTGAGCTGATGGCACTGGGAACTGGGAGCCTTCCAATGTGGGGACTGGGCTAGGGGTGGGTTCAGCAGAGCCAGGTGGTTTCGCCCCTCCCAGAGCGGCCACCGCTCCCACCCGCCCTGCGCAGCTGACCCCAACTTGCTCCTGCCCACTCCGAGCCCAGCTCCAGCCCAGGCCCCACACCAGGAAAAGACTGATACAGTTCCTGCCAGGAGTGCTGCACCTTTGCAGGTTCAGTTGCATGGGGCAGGTGGTGGTGCTGAGAGGGGTGGAACCTCCCAGCCAAGACCAGCCACCTCACCAGAAAAGGCTGGCACCATGCATCTTTGTGGGCTCAGCTGGGTGGGGTGGGCAGTGGTGCTGGGAGGAGTGAAGCCTTCTGGCCCAGCAAAACCCATTCCCCGCTCAGCCCCCCTCTCCCCCACCACCACCTTTGCAGGCTCAGGGCAGGTAGGTGGTGGCAGTAGCAGTGGTGCTGAGAGGGGTACAGCCTCATGGCCCAGCACAGTCCCCCACACTGGGAAGAAGGGAGCACTGGGCAGGCAGCGGTGCTGGGAGGGGTGGCTACAGCCCGCCCAAACTCCCCCAGCACTGCCCCTGCTCTGGAGCCCAGTGCAGCTGTTTGCAACCAGCATGGGTTCTGGGCAGCTGAAGCAGGCAGAAGGCAAGTTGCAAATAGCTGCAATGTGCTCCAGAGCCCCAGCATCAGCTCCGTGCTGTAGGCAACTGCACACACACCTAGGGTTGCAGGGCACAGGAAGATCTAAGGCAGTGCAACCCCAGGCCCTTCAATGCCATCCACCCAAAGGTGCACATGCAGCTGCTGCCATCAACAAAGATCGAGTCCTACATCGCTGCCTGTGCCTATGTCCCTGCCTATGCTCTCCTCCTCCTGCCCCTGGTGCCCAATGTCACGCTGGCAGAACCAGGGGTAGGGGCAGGGGCAGGGGCAGGAGAAAGCAGGAGGTGCCTATAGATGGGGGGGGGAGGGGAAGGGTGTGACGCTGCCGGCAGGAGGATGCTGTCAGGAGGACACAGTGTGGGGGGGGCAGTGCCAGGGAGGTGCAGGCACCAGCCCCCCCATCTGTGTCCTTCCCTCTCTGCATATATGAGGTAAGCACCTGGCTCTGGACAGCAGTTACCTCAGTAGCCTGTTGGCACTGGTGCTGATTTCTGTGCTTTGCAAACCAAGAGTTTAACATTGCATATTGTTCAGTTTATTTGCTTTGTTAAATTATTTCAGTTTTTGCTCTCTCTCTAATCAGTTTCTACTATCCAGCTTATTTTGCTGTGTTAAATCATTTCATACTCAGTTTTTGCTTTCTCTCTCAAGCCAGTTCATATCAATCAATTTATTTTGCTCCGATACAGACCAGGTCCACATTTCTTACTCTTACTACAGTATACTTTCAAAAGAGCACACATGCCCACACACACACACACACACACAGCGCACACACACACACACACACACACACACACACACACACACACACACACACAGAGCAACAGCTAGGTGCCCAGGGCAGTGGAACACATGGAGGCAACAGCAACTTTATGTTGCCACACATACACACATGCATGCACATGTTCTCCTGGCAACAGCACTGCCAAAAATCTTCAGAGCATAGTAATCACAAGTCCTACTATGCACAGGAAATCAAAAACATTTTCTAAGGAATATTAACTGCTCTACTACTGACAAATATTTGAATTTGAAAAGGTGCTTTTATTTTAATCAAACATTTTTGTGCTAGATGGTCTATCAGTACATTACTTCTATTTCTTTTCATAGATTAATAGGCTCTTTCCATCAGATTTCATAATACTATGGTGCAAAAATCACAGCAACTCCCACTAACTTCCAGGGAGTTGTGACATCTCATGATCAATTTAACCCTACAAAATGCATTTAAAGTAAATCATGCTGAAGTCAGTTTGATCATTAACACAGATCTTTAGTGACAAACACTTTTTAAACAAATGCAAGAGTATGCTAGACAGTTCACAGTGCAAATAAGATGGAAATCCTCCCCCAAGAAGACAGCAAACTAATTTAGAATCTGACAGGAGGAAAAATAGCAGAGGCAACACCACTGAAACTACAGCTGTGTACAGTCATTTGAGGTGGTTAGGTGGAAGTTAGATCAAGTTAATCAGCTGATCTATGGTAAATTGTGATGGAGGGGATGAAGGGTCAGTGGGGGGATTGGGAGGCCAGGAGGGGTTTGTGGGGGGAATTGGAGAATCTGTAGAGCAGGCTGGTCCAAGGCGGGGGGGATGATGGGATCAGGAGGACTCTCAAGGTCTGGAAGGGGACTTGGGGGCTCTCTTCTCCATCCCTGGGGATCAGGGACTATTTTTAGCCCCTCCAGCCCCCATATGAACAATCCCTCCAGTAAGCCAACCTCCTAATCCCTCCCACCCCTCTCCCTACCCTGACTTACTTGTTTAACTCCCAACACTGGTGAACGCTAGTAAAAGCAGCACCAAGAGTGACTTGTAGGATGGGGATTTGGCAGGCTCCAGTAGGGGGGTTGTCTGTATGGGGATGGGGTGGGACCAGGGGGCTAAAAATAACCCAGTGCTGGGGGGATAGGAAAAGTGCAGCCCCAGGGCTGGAGTAGCATCTGGGCTTTTGCAGCCCTGGGGCTATGCTGGGAACTGTACAGAAGTTCAGGTCAGTTAGATCTGCCTAAAAATGGCCAAATCTAATCTAAAATGAGTGTACCTTGGAGACAGGGCTAACTTGGATAGGGTTGTCCCCTTCTTTACCCATCCAAACATCCTGAGCTTCTATACAGTTCACAATTAGATCCTCCTAATTAATGCAAGGTCCATACCTTGGTCAACTAAGTTAGATTGGATGGCTATTTTTAACCTGATCTAACCCCCACATAACCTCCCTGAATGTCTATATGCAGCTATAGCGAAGAGTGGCCCACATGAACAAGTTCAGAAAAACATCTTAAATGGAAAGAATGAGTAATGACAGAAGTGGGTCTTTAGAGGGTGGTATAATTGGAACGGAAGGTAGAGGCTTTGCAAATAAGTTTAGGAAAGGGGTCTGGGATTAAGTAACAAAAAAAGTCCCACTGAGACGGTTATGAAGGAAAAGGATTAGTGAAGTATCAAGTCCAGCATCATTGCCAAAGTGAAATAAATCAAGTGCATAATGCAGTTAGGAGACAATAGACAAGGGAAAATTTAAGCTATAAAATCATGAATGGAAGTTTTTCCTTTAATTGTCAGCACTAGTCTGGTTGGCTGTAGTTTAGCTCAAAGTCAAAATCACAACTTGATTATAGCAATTTAAATCTGATAAACCTCAAATTTTGGATTCCAGTTTTCAAAAATGAAAAAAAACTTCAAATATTCCTAAATTCAAGTTGTCATGCCTATGTGAGAAGCAGTAATTAACGGTAAGTACACAAATCTTTTTTCCCTACAGAAGCATCTAGCTTCAGAGATACAAGGATTGTCTACAGAATTATATTAAAATTTTATACTTGTTAAAGACAGATAAAAGCTCTAGAATTTGCCTGAGGTTTCCCAGTAGGGTTCTTCAGAGATCAGAAGCAGGGCAGTAGGGTACTTCAAACGTTATTTATTCTACTTAGTTTTATTTAAAACAAGAATGGAACAAGTTCTGACATAATGCAAAGAAGAGTTATACAATTTGAAAAAGGATTATGTATGAAAGTTACTTTATTTTGTCTTGTTCATGTCATTTTTATATGCTACACAAGAGATCTGAGGCACAGTAAGGCTGTATTGTGACAACCGTTCTATTCTGCATGTATTGGTATTATACTGCTAGTTAAACAGTGCAGAGGCTCTAATTACATTCCCAGGAGCACCAAATGGATGCTCTTCCTTTTCTTTCTGCCCTAGTACATAAGTTGCTACTACATGGAAACATCAAGGTTTTTTTCTGACACTTAAGACTGAGGAAACATTTCCATGATAAGGAGCCATGCAACGATCAATCTGCCACAGGCTGGTCCCATACATAGGACAAGGAGGTGCTGGACTCCAGCAGCTATACTCCAGCAGAGTATATAAACTGCTTTCACCTCTGTCCCCATTTTGAGACTGCCAAAAAACAACACTTATATCACAACTTTAGTCCTGCAGAGTGGAGAACCATGCTCAGTCTTCAAATACTGAGAGGGCATGTCTACATGTGTATTTAGGCATGCCTACATTTAATACACATAAGCTTAATGTGCATTAAAGTCATTTAGGTTTGTATCTACACATGCATGCATTAAAGTGCATTAGTGCCAGTCCATACACTGCTTTAATAATCCTTAACACGTCTCTATGTGCATTGGTGCTCTTTAGCTACTTGCACCTAAATTTGAGATCTACTTTTGCAGGTATCAAATTTAGGCACAAAGAGTCTAAAATCACCATTTAAGATGCATTAAGGGCACATGCACGTAAATATGTGCCCTTAATGCACCTTAAATCAACATGTGTTGACATGCCCAGATATTATCAAATAGCTTGATAGCGGGGATAGGAGGAGGGTGCAGCTGTTGTCATGACCAAAACAGAGAATATATAAGAAGCTGAGAGGCAGTCTTCCAACACAAACTCCTAACAGAGGACTCCAAGGCACAACTGTAGAAGTGTGCATTAGATCCCATCACACCTTATTGCTAGTGCAGGGGGAGTGCCAATCACAGACTCTCCCTTCACTGGCAAGCTCCCATGGCTAGGAGCCCCACTGTCCACGCGCCCATCAATGAGTATGCTCGCTCAGGCATCTACGGATGATTGTCCATTAATCTCCGGTTGTGGTCCCTGCTCCAGGGATGCTCACGCCAGGTCCGCCTGCCACAACTTCGATGTTTCCTTGGTTCAGTGTGTCTATGATGGCTCGTACATGTCCGGAAGTGGGACCTCCCATCGATCCAGGTCCAAGATCCTTGAGGGCTCCTTCCTCCCCTACACCCTCGCCCAGGCCTCCATATACAAGTCTGGGTTGCCCACCTAGCCTCCCCTCTGGTGGGGGGGTGGGACAACACCTCAAATATCAAACACAAAGTTGGTAACCCATAAGACGAACAGTCAGTTCCCGTATGGGTGTCTGACTCCGGGTCCCTTCAAGTCCCGCTCGCCTCTTTCGGGAGGCCTTCGTCCCTCTATTGGGGTCCGCCGTCTGTCACCGGAGCGTCCCTGCCCCACCTGGGCAGCTCTGCCTCCTGCCCCCAATGCACCGTGCCCGAGGCCCATAGCCTGCTTCTCCCAGCTACTGGCCAAACAGCCTTCAGCTGGGGCGAGGTGCCCTCCCCCAGCCTTCACAACCGCCTCAAATGACTTAGGGGCTTGTCACCCCTGGTGCCTTGCCCCTGCGGGGACTTACCCTTTCCCCAGAACATGCGTGCTGGGCGCGTGTCAGCAAGCCTCCACCGCTCCGAGCTTCCGCCGGGGATCTGCTCCTCTCCCAGCCCTTCTGGTCCGCCGCTTCTCCGCGCCGGTGCTGCTTTTGTGCCCGCCGGCACCGCCGCACACCTGGGAGAGGTAATTAGGCCTCATGCCTTGAGGCACCGCGGGAAGCTTGCCTCCGGAGTCAGGCCCGCTCGGTGGCTTGCGTGCAATCTTGCCCACACCACAGCTGCACCGCCTATATGGCGCCCCACGCCCCGCAGCCGCCGACAATTTACTGATGCGGCGGGACCCGCCTCGCTGCTCCCGAGGCTGCTCGGGGGCTGGGGCTCTCTCACACCCACACACCCCACTTGATGGGCTCCCAGCCATGGGACAGCTCCATGCCTCTCACATGGAGCAGCTGCAGCAGAAGCCACCCTCCCTTTAGGTGTGCAGGACAAAAAACTAAAACTGTCAGTTCAAAAGGATGGTCTTTTTCAAGTGCCAAGGCTGAAAATTGACAACCCAACCATCTTCTCAGAACTACCACCCCCACAAAAGCCTCTAATTTTAGGTGCCTAATTCAAGACTTCCCAAGTCACATTTTCAACTACTGATAACTGCAGGCTCTCAGCATTTCTGAAAAATCTGTCAAGAAGTCTCAAGCCTCTTGTTGTTCCAAGTGCCTGCAGCTTCCCAAGTGAGGCTAGCACCCTTGAAAGAATTGTAAGTAACTCTCTCCTTAATTAATGGAGGGGGGTTCAAAATCCTCACGGGATTCCCACTCCTCTCTTGACATCAATAATAATAAACATCTACTTTCTTAAAGTCTAATAGAGAAGTCACTGATCTAACAAGTTTATTGTGATCCTGGAGATAAGTCACGGTTATTTTAAACAATTAAACCCAAAGGACAGTCTTCCAGTAAAACACACACACACACTTGCATGCACACACAATTATGGCACTTCAGGGAATGGTTAGTAAATGACGACTCCCAAAAGGGACTGCATATTGACATATCAGGGAGTACTGCCTGTCAGGGCAGTGGTACTGCTTTTACATTAGCAACTCTATGTTTCACAGTTAAAAGATGACAGTTCTAGCAAATGCAAGAGTACATTTCAATAGCCTCTAATTTTGCATGGCAAGACAAAGACATACACATACAGCGTTTTTACGGAGTAGCCTATAAAGATAATCTCGTCTCACTACATAGCTCTACCCCTTCCCATGTGCTGGGGTGAGTTAGTGCCTTGAGGACAAGAGATGTCCCAGTTGCCATGGAGATGAGGCCAGGAATCCACATGAAGAGCAGGCCAAAGCAGTGTGTTATATACCAGTATCTGAGAATCTGCTGAAGAAGTTAATACATGGTAAATCCTCTTTGTTGTTATGGCTCTGAGATACCTGTGTTGTCCATTGTAGTACACCTCCAACAGAGCCACTCCTTCAGAGACGGTTTGGACAGGTGGCCTGGAGCCAGAAGGCTTTTGCCAATTACTTTAGATGCAGGCAAGGATGGGACATTAAAACATATTTTTCATGACTCAAACAGTGTTCATATCATACCAACACAATCTGAAGAAAACCTGAGTCTGAGTCTTTTTCCCCTCCTGGGTTTCCCCTTCTCTCCAGAGAGGATAATCCGTTTTTGTTTTTTTTTACACAAAAACAGTAGACACCTTTATGCAGAAACAGAAAAATCAGTAGTGTTTTTTTCTGCCATCAGTGAAAAGCAATGTATTGGATGCTGTATGTTTTCTGCCATATTTTAGAGTTAATACTAGAAATGAGAATATATGCTTTATACTGAGAAAGCTATACTGCAATGCATGCTTGGAAGTGGGGGGAAAGAGGTAAAAACATACCCCACTGGTCAGCAGCTAAGCAGTGTCAGCATTAATTGTCATCTTAAATAGGAAATACATTCAGTCATAGCCTTCGTACGTCTGTAAAAAAAAAGACTGCCATAATAATTCTTTTCATGTAAGCATACGCAGTGGCTCACCAACAGCAATTACCCAATTATTGAATCAGAGATTAAGTGGGGTACTGTAGGATAATCACCTTCCTGGCGTTTCAGACTACACAAAGCATAGTTGAGTGTTTTCAGTTCCCTGAGGAACCTTCCCATATTTATGATATCCACTAGAGGTGCCTAGTTATGCTACGCTTATCCTTCATTTTTCAGTAAAATACATTTATTCTGATCAATGACAGTGTCAATCATATGAGCAAGAATAAACTGACAGTTGCAAAAACCGAGTCCTTGAAGAATTACCAGACAATAAAAATTGTCTTTCAGAGTATGTCTGCATAATTTAATAGAGTGCCACTGAGGGAAACTTAAGGCAGTCAGTTTAGCCAGGTTAGCCCATTCAAAGCATCACACACTCATATACCCAGCTTTCAATACCTCAGTTATCTCTACTTAGAGCCATATTGTGCTATGTAGCCATACCATTTTGATTCATGGGTTCTAGAGCCCAAAACTGAAGGTATTTAATGAAATAAAGGCTGTGAATATCCTATAGACAGATACTCATTCTGTGACAACAGCTGCTTAATAAGCATGCAGTAAAAAAAAGTACAAAAAACCCCAACAATCTCTTCCAACTACCACCACTCTCAGTACCTCTCCTTTTGTTCTGTCTTCTGATTTTCCAGTCTTCCCTCATCTCCCTAATACTCCTTAGCCACAGTAATAGTTAGTCATATTGCAACACAATTGTGAGAAAAATAAATGATAAAATGCTAATCAGGAGGTCCTAACCAGAGGGTACCAAGGCAAGTCCTTCATTATGCCAAAAGTCTTACTAAAATTGTCATTAGTTTTAATCTGTACTGACTGGGCAGTTCTGTGTTATCTAACTTGACTTCACAATGGTGCTTGAACATCCACACTGCAACTTTGGAATAAATGACAATAGGTTCTGAACACAGGAGAAAGGGGCAGATCTCTAGGCCACTTGAATACAGAGCAATTGGAGGGCAGTTTTTGACTAAGGGGGTACCCTATGGAATGAGTAGAGAGACCAGGCAAATTACAACAATCCAGGTCACTAAACTTTCTTTGCTATTCAAAGTTAGAATAGAACCACAGTCCAGCCAGAGTTTCAAAATACATGTTAAGGTTTGTTTGAAATGGCTGGTGAATCAGTAGTCACAGGTTTTTCTTTGGTGTTCAGTCAGTCAGTCAAAAATTAGTTCACTCCGGTCTTAATCAGGCATCTGATTAAGCAGGTATGGTTCAGCAACTTTTCTTGGAGCTCTGATTACCTTATAACAAATTTCTGGTATTTTCTACTTAAAATAAGGCTTTGCAACTTCTTCATTTATTTAGCCAACACTTATTATTTTTTCACTCAAACATCGCCAATATGTTAGCTCATTCTTAGATAGAGATCAACAAAGCAAGCCAGTTAAATGAGTTGTTGATAGCTGATTTGAGAGACTATGACATTAAGGTCTTTACTAAAAGAAAAAAAAAGAGCAGATGAGCCTAATAGCAAAACCGCAAAATTTTAGAAAGACTAATTCAGGCTGTGATTCTTTAAAAAAAACCAAACAAGCAAACAAAAAAATCTGAAAATAAAGGACCATAGCTAACAAACCTTAGAAGGTATTTCCCATATGTTGGGCATGTCTACACGAAGCACTACTGTGCAGTGGTTACTGCACATTTATTTAGTACTTGTATAATCAAATACTAAATAAATGTGCAGTAACTGGAGTTACTGCACAGTAGCAGCAGTGAACGCCTTTTAAGTGACGCTACTGAGCAGCAGCCTAATAATACTGTGCAGTAGCATATTAGCACTGTTGGTGCTATGACATGCTACTGTGCAGTATTATTTAGCTACTGCGCAGTCAGTGTCTAGTTTAGATGTGCTCACTATGTTCATATTTGACATGAATTATAAATAGCATGGCTCCTATTGAAGTGTCAGGCAGTATTTAAATTATTTTTACATCTACACCTTATTTACTATTTGCATTTAACAAACTAACATGAACTGAATGGGAAGCTACCTCTTTAACCAACAGTGTTGTCTGTAGAAACAAAGTGGAAAAGAAGAGATGGAATTTGAGACCTGTGCTGCTAGAAACTCTGATGCAAAGAGAATAGGTGATATGAAGCAGGAATGCATTACCTACAGAGTAGTTTAAAATCAGTGAGGTGACAGGGTATTTGCTGTCTCCTTGTTGAAGACATCAGCAAATCCCAATAGTTATCAGGAAAGACAACCAAGTTCTCTGACCCTACAGACTGCCTCATGGGAGGCCCCCCATGCTGTAGTTGGGACATGGGATATTCTATTACTTTATCCACATAAATAATGAGTACTGACTGCAACTCGATAGGGATAGGGCAAAACAAATCCACCAGTTGAAAGGGTGGGGATTATAACGTACTTCCCTATTCACTGTTGTAGGCAAGATGAACCAGAGAATGCCCAAGGATGACCAGGGAACAAAACACCTGAAGTTAAGCAAACTGAAATATCTCCTTATCATCTTGTGTAGTTGCCTCCGTATGACAGGTCCAGATAACAAGAAAGAGTTGTCAACAGATTCCAGCAACTCATTAGAGAACATGCAGAGCCCTGACAAAGTACAAATACAGGAAATTCCTGGATGCCCTTGAATCTATTAGGTCCATTGAACTAGATCATTCTGGTCACAAACCTGCCTGTGGGGGCACCCCTAGGACCTTGAGTTATTCCCCACTGTGCTGCCACTTACCTTAAGGAACGGACTGAGGTTTCCTCAAGACAGCTCTCTATCCCAGAACCTCAATTCCTCTGCCTATACATAGGACTTGGCAGCTGCAGTGAAGGATCTCTGCCAGCCCCAAGTGCTTATGTAAGAAATTATAGGTCCCATTCCCCCCGTGAAGAGAGTCAGCCTGGAATATCATTTGCCCATAAAGCACTTTTTCCATAGATGATCAGAAAGGAGAAAAAGAGCAAAAGGATTTATTACATAGGATGAAAGAATTATTCAAACAAAACAGACAACCCCCAAAACATAACATGGTTTATGACAATCTCTACTTGAGAGGAAGAAATACAGCAATACCTGAAGATAGCAGGTTCATTGGGCGGATACCACCAAGTCTTTAGACGATGCATTAGGGGAGATCACAGTTGAATAATCTTCTTGCACAAATCCAGGCCCATTACACCTAAATTTTCAAAGATCCCCAAACTTCCAGGAGCCTTGAATTGTCCCTGCTCCTCAGCTAGACACACAAACCCAGGCCCAATGCCGTTTCTGCTCTTGCAGTTGCAGATGGGCCCGTGCAGCTTCCACCTTTGTAGGATCTATTAACTTGTGGTCCTTCAGGGTTCATTAGCCAGAAATCAGAAGATCATGGGACCATCAGAATGATGCGCCTTGTTCCTAGCAACATTCAGTCGTATGGTGGTTAATTAAAATATACTCCTGTCTATACATTTTTTATCCAGGCCCTGACAAAAATTGTGGAGACATGGCTTCATTCAACTAGATGTCCACAATCAAACATCAGAACTAGGATGCATTTTACCAACTTCTCACCAGCCTTGTCTGACGATACTCTAGAGGCAAGTATCATGATGAGAGAAGATTCCTAGAACCTCCAAAAGCCACTCTAATTAAAGCACCCAGAACATCTCATGTATCCCCACACTTTAAAATGGCAGTGGGAACACTTTATCTAAAGCTTGAATGAATTTTCATTAAAGTGACCCCATCACCATTTTTAAGTATGGGGACATTGATGCACAAGGCACTAGAGTCTGCTGGATCACAGTAACTACTGCACTTCAGCAGACTTGATTAATTAAGTGTGCTCTGACATGCTGTAATTACAGTGTTGGAGCAGCCTTGCTGCTCATGTATAGACACCCTTATTGACTTCATCTGAATTGTCAGCCAAATATGAAATAGCATTTTAATATTAAATACACCACAAGTACTACCAGACTTTGCATTCAAAGTTATAGACTTATTTCTATAACCATCAAATCTTAACTGCTAAAAAGCCAGCTTTTAAAAACACACAACACAGCATACAGTATTCTTAAATGTTATTTTACTTATTCTGTTAATACCAGGACCAATGGGAAACATGTAAAGAGGTCACCTTAATTTTATCTATTATAGGGGAAGTCAAGTTCATAAATCACAGATTATATCTCAGGCCAATACTCGAAATGTAAAAAGAATCTTGCATCCCCCATCACTTGTTTATTATGTGATAAATGCAAGTGGTAATATATTGCAACAAGAAAACTCAAAGAGTGATGGATGAAAGTAACTCCATTAAAAGGCCATGACACTTCTGAAAGCTTTTTTTTGTTTTGTTTTAAAGATTCATTTTACCTTCAGCTTCAGAGTCACGTCAAAAAGCTTACTTACTCTGTTCACCTGCAGTATAATACAGTTGACCTATTACTACTGCACTGATAAAATTCAAATAAGTACACTATGACACAGATGGAACAGAGGAATCTTTTGAAGCTGAAGGTAAAGTGAATTAAAAAGCACACAAGGTAAACCTACACAATGTTCAGCAGCAGTTCGACCATTAATCCCTGGCAGCCTCCATGGTTTTGCTGCCCTACAGTTGTCAGATTTTCATCAAGGACAGAGAAATTCATGTTGCATCCCATAGGAAGATGTTAGTCAGTATCTTTTAATATTGGATTCATGACCACTATAGGGAAGTCCTCGAGTTTTTATAAAGTTTCAATAACAATAGTGTTTACATGTATAAATATTAAACTCAGATTTAATGAAGAAAGCAAATATACAGACACATACTGTCCACTTCCCAAGAAGGCTTTATTTTTGTTCCTTTCCCCACTTTCAAAAGAAAGAATGTAATCCTCACCTCGGGGAAGTCAGACTGACTCAGGAACCTTCATTTCTATGTTGGAAGTCCCTAGCACACTTTAGTTTACACAACCAATTACAAATGTGAGGCATGGGCTGCAACATGAATGTATCCCTGGTTTTCATCTGGGATTGAGAAGAAGAGCAACAATAACTAAGCTGTAACCAACTAATGGAATTCTGATTCACCAGGATCGTAAGGGGGAAACGTTAGCCACTACATGAATCTAGTAGGAAACCTGAAAATTGGCCTTTTCCTGTGAAAAGTGTTCTTTATTGCAGAGATATATTGCTCCTGGAATTACATTTAAGTAACAAAGGAAAAATTTGGACTCCTCAAAAGAAAAAAAGAATAAAGTATTACTGATAGATAAACTTTTGTGGAAAATTCAGCAAAGCAACAAGCAGTGCAGCTCAAAGCCCATAAAAATGCCCCTCTTTCGCTCATACGCAAAATGCTGAAGACAAAAGACTCAAAACACATCATGTCTTGTTCCCCAAAAGGCACATTATTGGGTAAAGGGCTAAAGGCAAAAACAGAGGGGATTAGGTTAAATCTAAATGGGTATAAATGTATTTGTCCCTCCAGTCATTGCATGAATATGAAATAAAGAAGAGAGCTTTTGATTTTTGTTCCAAATCAACAGCCATGGCAGCACCTGTGGTTCCTCTGGCGATGCCATAAAAGCTAAGAGCAAAACAGTATACAGAGCCTAAAGTAACGCAGGTTTCTCAAAGAAGGAACCTAACTCAAAATTCTTCAGGGCCAAAATCGGCAAAGAGGAGAAACTGACGTTGGTAATTACATTGGAGTGAAAGGCCTAAGGATAATTTCTAGATAATTACAACTTCACTATTTGCCAATTATAAATTTGTTCAATTTCAAAATATCCATACACTAGATATTTATAGTCCTCTTCTGTAAGTGCCATGCACTTTACCACCAACACCACAGTAATAGCAATGTACAGTTGACAGCAGTATTAATCAAAATGCAGAGAAAATAATAGCTGTTGTCGGATGGAAGAGAAGTGGTTTCAATACCTCTTATAGCCTGACTCGACTTGTCAGTGTTGACAAACCCTCACCTGAGAGTAAGCCTGGACCAACCTGGTAAGATTCAACCTAAGAATGATCTTTCACTATTCACTTTCCTGCTTTTTAAATGCTTTGTTTTTTAATGAGGTAAGTAATCACTAGATATACCCATACCATTCAGGGGTAATCCTAAGATTGCCTCCAAGAAACAAGCCCATCCTACTTGTTCCCCCTCCACATATGTCACTTGAAGGTGGGGAGAGTGTGGTGGGTTAAGGCAGGGAGATAACATACTTGTAGGCAGAGTAATGCCAGAACCATTCACTGCCATTCTTAGGAGCACATCTAAGTTCATGAAACCATTCTTGGTAACACACCAAAGAGCGGTTACATGACATTTTTCATTAAGCAACATATGCAAAGTAGAAATAACTAGTCAGGACTGGGTTCTCAGCAGCAGTCTTGGGATCACTGCAGAGGTGGTATAAACATACCAACTTAACATTAACTCTCTTTCAGTTTGAAATAATCCCAGTCCTCCCACATAGATTGCTGTGTGGGCAGCATTTTCAAGTTTGTTCTCACAAAAAACCCTCAAAAATATTTTTTCAGAATGTTATTTTGGTGACTTTGCCAATTTTCAACTGCCAGAAATACTAGGGGGGAAAAAAGGATCTAGCATTCAGGATGTGACCCACCTGCTATATATGCCAACTATCAAAGAAGCAAAAATCATGGCAAGAAGTTGAAAGATTATACACTTTTCCTGCTAGAGTTGGTATCATTGATTAAAATGGCCTAAGAGACAGAAGATAGAGTACAAGTGAATTGTCATTTTTCACCATGGAAGACTATTCAGATCAAGAAGATCTTTGCTTTTGCACAAGTCTCTGTATCATTCAAATATTTTTACCTACTATGAAGGATGGTCAGTAAGGGAGCCAAGTTCACAGGTGACATTTACTTTGTAGGCCATAATCAAAAAGGACTGTGAGGAACTTCAGATAAAGCTGAACAAATCAGGTGAAAAAGGCAACGCTGTCAAATTAAAAACTTTAGTAGTGACAAGTGCACTTTGAAGAAAACATCTGAACTACTTTTACATGTTTCTATAATTAGTTACATCTACCCAAATAGAAAACCTGGGGGGCATGCTTAGTGAAAATCTCTGCTCAGTTTGAAGCTATGATATGAAAAAACAAACAAGGTAAAAAGATGCATAAGGCATTGGATGGTAAACATTGAAAACATAATGCCCTTTTATTTTAATCAATGAGGCAGCTTCATCCAAAATCTCACATGCAAAACAGGTCAGGCTATTTCAAAAGATGACATTGCATATTTGGAAGTGGTTTAGAGAAAAGTGAGAAGAATGGTCAAGGGCCTTGAAAAAAATCATTAAAAAGGAAGGGATTAATTCATAACACTGGAAGGAACCACTGTGCTCATAAAGGGTCTTTTGATTTACGGTGCCAGGCAGCATACTACTGAGACATGCAGCACCTGCTCCACACACAGAGTACCTCCCAGAGGTACCAGAGTACTAGAAAAAATGAAGCCACCTTGGTATAGTGCCACACACACACACACACACAAATAGGCTTTGCTGCAAGAAGGTGATTATGTTACTTCCAGTAGGGAAGACAATAATGCAGAGAGCAGGATGATCTCAGTAGAGTGCTGTCTGGTGCATGACTTAGCAGTACAGACATACCTTAAGGATGACCTCCTGCCTAATACAGTTCATAAGAATTCTCTGAACTGATTTCTATTTAAAAAACAAGCATTTTCAAAAGCATCCAGCTTTGCTTAGAGGTTCAAGGGATGAGAATCCATCACAGTTCTTAAAGCTATTCTAATTATTAATTATGCCACCCTTTGAACATGCCCCTTTATTTTCTATTGGAATTTGTCTAGCTTTAAGGTCCAGCCACTGACTCTTGTTTTACCTTTTGCTGGACTCAACAATGCCAGGAGTCCCATGAATTTTCTCACAGACTGATCATCTCTTTAATTATCTTTTTTTAACTAAATGGATTAACAGATTGGAAAGCCTGCTTTAAAGGAAGCCACTCCAAAAATCTCATCCTCACACCTACTCTTTCAGCCCCCTCTCCATTTTAAGAATTCAAGAAGGATGCTGATAACAACAGTATTTGGCACAATCACGGTCCAGTTACACCAGTGCCAAATACATGAATAATATAATCTCCCTTGTCTACAGTCTATTCTTTACATACTAAAGCATTGCATTAGCTCTTTTGGTTACTGACTCATAATGGGTTCTCATGATCAACTGATTATCCAAGGGGACCTTCATCCCTTCTTTTTTGAGAATTATTGTTTCCGAGGACTAAATACCCCAATTCGCTAATTATGATTTTACATTTTTCTGTATTGCAATGGAAATTATTCACCTGCACTTATCTTATCAAGCTATTCAGTTCTCACTGCCCTCATTATTCACAAGCCTCTGAACTTGGAATGTCTGGAAAATTCCAATATTGATTTTGGCACTCTTTTTCCAGATCACTGGAAATTAATTTTTGGAAATTAGAAGCAATTTGTGCTGCAAACATTATTTCATATATGTCTATTACAGGGGTCTTCCATCCTCCTCTGAAAGATCTAGTCCTGGTCCACTGTCAGAGGCAGGATGTTGGATTAGACTGACCAGTGACCTCATCAAGTTTCAAAGTCCTTATGTTCCTCTGGAATCACAATAGCACAGCTTCATTAAAAGACTTGGGTACCTACAAGTTAAACACCACAATGCTCAAAAGCAACATAGAACTAATGCAACTGATCTTTGTGAAAGTCACTGATTTGAGCATCCTCGTATCATCTACAATGGCAACGCAACTGATCATTAGTCGGCAGCAGATTTCACAGCTCTGTACCTCTGGTTTTGCCAGCTAGGACAGGCAGGGAGAAGCCTACACTGAAAAGATCCCTGAGGCTTTAGGTTTAGAGCTTAATATATTTTCCAGTTCAATAATCTAATAGTCTTTCGCCAATGAAGATCATGCATAAAATATAAAGTACAAAATAGTGCCCTCTACCTATTTAATATAAATTAGATTCCTTTAAACAGCTATTCCATATTTTTCAGACTTTTTTAATGCTGTGCTAGAACACTGATTCTTTCTCTACAAACATCAACATCAGCTCATGGGAGACTATGAACCAGGACCATTCCAAATGGAGGAAGAGTCTGCTGCAAGGATCTCAGTATTTTGAAACCTTACAATGACAACAGCAGAAACAGGGTGTCATGGACTGTATCAAGAATCCAGAGCCACTCACTCCACACAGAAGCACATGCCTGAGTTGCAGCAGAGTCTGTTAATCTCAGATAGGCCTCGTCAGTCGTCTTCAGAAACACAGATTAAGCATTCATAGAAGACAATCAACTGCAAGGGATGACCTCGAGTGCTAGGGATTGCCGATACATATTGCTACCAGCCATCTACATTTAATTGTGATTTTAAAACTGTTTTTCATTAGCCTTAATATTTATATTTATTTTCTGCATTTTTCTTCAGTGCACTGTCTTAAAAATATATGGTTTCTTAATCCAGTTTCCTTACATCAGGCGTGGGCAATTATTTTGGGTGGAGGGCCTCTTACTGAGTTGTGGCAAGCCATCAAGGGCTGCGCAACAGGCAGCCAAGGGGCAGATAAATATTAATTTTCTAAATGGTTTAGGGGCCCTGTGGACCAGAGAGAATGGCTGGGCAGATTGCATCCAGCCCACGGGCTGCATTTTGCCTACCCCTGCCTTACATCTTTATTAGACTTTCTCCCTTATTCTCTCCAGTTTCCCATTGACCTCTTTTCCCCTCCAAAAAAGCTTTTTTATTGGGAAGGGTGGGAGAGGGGAGAAAGAAGATATATTACTTTCCAATTTTCCATTCTCCTTAGCTTTTGTTTACCCCTTGCATCTCAAATTCTCCTTTTTCCTTATGCCAGGAAAGACTTGCCCCCTCCCACCCAGCACCTTTGTTCTGAATGCCTAAAAATCTTATTTCCCCCAACATGCTCTAAAGCAGTGGTTCTCAACCTGTAGCCCAATCAGCGACACTGCTGTGGCCCATGTGACACCCTGTTAAAAACAAAACAAAACAGTAAAGATTGCTGCCTGTAATTTGTTAGTCAGAGAGAAAAGTGAGGAAAATAGTGGGTTTCCCCTTGCAGGCTGGCAGAACTCCAGCCTGCAGGGGGCTTCTTGGGACTGTGGGGAGGGGGAGGAGGGTGACTGGAGGCAGGACACACCATGTGCATGTGCATGTGCATGCACATGACAGCCAGGCAGCAGGGAGTAGGTCCCATAGTCCCTCCAGGTAAGTCTACATGGGGAAAGAGGAAACGGATTGTGGCCCCCATGATGAGGGAGGGAGCAGGGTAAGGTAGGGTAAGGCAGGGTAGGGCAAGGGCTGGGGTGGGGGGGTCCTGCCCAGCCGGGGCAGTGTGTGGGGCCCACGGCCAGAGAAGGAATGTGTGGCTGCGAGGCCCAATGACTCATCTGGGGGGCTGCTGGGAGGGGGCAGTTTCCCACCACTGCACTCGCTCCCAGGGAGGAAGGCATAGGAGGGCATATGCCCCCCAGATTTGTGTGTAGGGCAGATGCAGATACTGGCTGTGGGCTTGGGGCTCCTGACCCTGCTGCCCTCCCCCAGGGCTCTCTGTAGCAGAGTAGGGTGGGGAGGCTTGGTGCTGCTGCTAGGAGTCACATGCTCTGCCATGGCAAGGTACTCCCTACCTACTTTGCTACAGCGGGGGGCACAACTCTGCATAGCTGCTGCTGCAAGGCAGGCAGAGGGTGCCTCACCATGGGGGTACAGCTGGTGTAGGGCATTTAGCAACAGCACCAAGCCATCCTGCCTGGTGCCAGGTCCCGCCTGCTAGACCACGTAGGCTCTGTGGGGAGGGCAGCAGGGCAAGATGCCCCAAACCTCCAGTGGGCAGCCCACATCTGTCACCCCCCACCACAGGCCAGCAACTGCTACCTCCTGTGGGCAGCAGCCAGGGCTCAGGTGCCACTGGGGAGGTGTGGGGGGGAGGCTGGCCCTGGTTCCATAGGTCTGGCAGATGTGGGCCCCCTCAGCTATGGGGTGCAGCCCACATAAGACACTGAGAACAACAAGTGTGGTCCACTACAGCAAAGAGGTTGAGAATCATCGCTCTGTAGTAAACCACCACTTCAAAGCCCTATTTGAAGGACTTTCCACAGTATCAAGGAAGGGACAGAAGAAAGTAGCTCCCTTTCTTCATTAGAAAAAAGGGTATTGTGTTAAAAAAATAACAGAGTTAACACAGCAAAGTGAATTTTTAACACTTAACAGGTTGTACTAAAACTTCAATTTGTCAACAATAGAATTTTAGCATATCAAAGAATGCCTGGAATCCTTTTTTTACTATTAGCATGACCTCTACCATTCTTCACCGACTCAGACTGTTAGCCACAGTATGTGGGCATCTGCTGTAGCCTAGATTTGAAGAACAAAACATCCTCAACAGACCAAACAGAAACAGAAGCTACATCCCTAGAATCAGTGCCCTTGATGAGATACAACTCAACACTTAGCTCCTGTAATAGGTCTACTGCATCTGGACCAGACAGCCACTTAAGTCATTCATCCTATCTCACAATTAAAGAAAGTCTGCTGTCTGCAACTTGATTTGAGAGGGGAGTCTATTTGGATCCTGGATAAGTGAATATGGGGCTAAATGGAATAGTCACAGCAACACACAAAATGAGGCAGAAACTTTTAAAGACTTTTACAGTGTCTAATTGTACAAGTTAATTATTTTTATTCTGTCTCTTGCTGTGTCAACTCTTGGCTTTATTTTAGAGAAACTGATACTTACATGTTGCATTTAAATGATGCCACATGGAAAAAGAATGCACAATTGATTATACTTCAAGTTCCATTCAAGAAAGTACAATCAATCCTGAGCAAAGGCTCCAGAGCTGCTTCAAAATGATTTGTTTGTAACTCTGGCATTCTCTGCAAGATATCCTCCCTCTAAAACAGGCTGTTCATTCTTGTCACCCATCTCTGAATCCACTCCAATGCCAGAGTAAACTTATTTTCAGGAAGAAGACAAAACGGTGCTCCAGTTGGTGAGAATTAGTCTTCAGATTCTTTCAAGAAAGGTTAAGTCCCAAAGGTCTACTCATAACATAAGAACCCATTACACATGGGGGAAGCATATGATCATCCTCCCCACCAAAAGTTCTATAACAATTCATAGAAGAAATTATTGCTTCTTTTAGCTCTCTACTTCTAGCTGATCTTTATTCTTTAACAGAGAAAAACAGTCTTTGTAATCCACTGAGAGCAGACTGTATCCTCCAGAAAGGATAACACCCCTGCCATACGCCATGGAATGGGTGGGCCACACAGGCCATGGCCTGACCAACTTTTAACCCACAAATGCGCAATTGTCATTCCAGTTAAAACTGTATAGCTATTTTTTAACTGCATAGCTGGCTAAATTAATGTGCTAAAAGTTGGTCAGGCCATGGCCCAGGTGGCCCACCCCATTCCACAGCTTATGAACCCTACTACTGTCATTTTTATAACTATTATAATTCTCTTTTAGGTCACAGAGATCTATTTTAGAATTTTGGCCATGAGACCAGAAACCATATTCTAAAGGCATAAGTATCAGTTGAGCTCATTCTTCCCTATTACAGTTACTTTGAAGCACATCCAGGACTTACACAGACACAACAGCAGTTCCTACACTGTGGTAAGCGTACCACCAGTGGTATGCAGACAACCTGGAAGTAGTATATGGAAGGTGGTGGGAAGGGGCGCACACACCCAGAGCCCAGCAGCAGCCTGCTGCACAGAGCCAGAACACAGCACCCAGTAGGTAAGTGTGTTGGGCGGAATGGGCGGGGCGCACATCAAGGTGAGGGAGGTAGGGGGGCAGGAGGCAGGGGCTGGGCTTAATGGGCCCCCGAGGCCAGTGATGCAATGGTCAGAGCCTGCATGGCTCATCCAGGGGCATGGGAGGGTGCTCTCTGCCACTGCGCGGACCATGGGGCAGGCATGGGGCAAAAAGGCCCCCTAGATCTGTGCGTGGGGCAAAGGTGGGCTGCTGCTGCATGATGAGCTCTGCACCACGCTGCCACTGGCCTGGGAGCCTCATGTAATGCCATGTGCCTGCCGTGCGCAGGCTGCACTGCATCCTCTGCCCACTCAGCAGTTGCAGGCATATGGTGTACCATGCAGCTCCAGAGGAAGCTGTAGCATGGTGAAGAGCACAGCGGCAGCCCACTGCTTGCCGGGTGTTCTCTCCCCTTGGGCCTGCTTGCCCTATCCCCATGGCAGGACTGGCACAAAGGTAGCTGGGGCCTTTCCAGGGATGTGGGAAGGAAGTTCCCCAGGGCAGGCATGGGGTGCATGTGCCCCCTGGATCTGCGTGCAGGGGGAGGTGCGCTGCATGCTGGACTTTTCAACACATGATGCTGCCTCCAGACCTGAGTGGAACATGGGAACAGCGGGGTATGGGGGCGCTCCTGCCACTGTACTCACCCTAGGGTAGGCATGGGGGACACATGCCGCCCATGCCTGCCCTGGATTGCACACAGCCCCTCCCCCCTGTTGCCACTACCTTTGTACCACACGCTGACTGAGTGCCTCTGCCTGCCCAGCGGCAACAGGCACATGGCATCCTGCCCAGGCAGTCCCTGCTGTGACCTGGGAGTGGGGGGCTCCACCCCATTCATGCAGCATCTGATGCACACAGGCTAAGCAGGGAGACCTCCCAAGCCTCACGTCCCGCCCCATCCAGGTGGTGTTCCCATGTGGACAGGGTAGTTGCACCCCACACCTGTGGAGCTGTGTGGCTCAGGCCAAGCCACACCTTTGGTGCCGCTGAGCACCCCTGCTGCAGCCCGAGTCTGCAGAGCCTTGGGGCACCGCCACCTCTCCTCCAGCTGCCACCCTCCCAAGAGCCCAGCTAGGCCAGCCTGCCTGCAGCACCTCCGCAGCATCTGTTCTCCCCATGCCTCTCTCCCCTCTCTCTTTTCTCCCCCCTCATCACAACATGCCTAACAAAAATGACTAGTACCTAAAGCTTTAGGTATTGTCACCAGGTTTTGAATTTTTAGAAAGCCTGGTATTTACTGTAAAAATAAAAAAGCGGCAACATTTATGATTATTAACTATATTAATATGCAGTGTGTCCTGCCATGTACCCTCTGCCCCAGTGTTGTTTTTCTGATATGCCTGCATTCCAGCACCGTACAGGGTACACATTGTGATTTTTTTCAGTACTCTGGCCAAAAATGTTGCCTACCCCCAGTTTACATTGTCTTTTTCCCAATTTACAATTGTTTTATATGGTTCCATAACTGATAAAACAATGATTTATGATTACTAAATGTTTTAATGTTGTTTTAATACACTGTTACCTATGCATATGAAAAATTTGCTGGTGGTACTTAGGGCTGTATCATTTCATATTGGCGGTACTCAGTCCGTCAGAGTTTGGGAACTGCTGGACTACAAGATGATGGAATTTTTGTTGGACCAAGGAGCCTAAAAGTTTAACTAGAATCTTCAGCAATCCCTCACAATCAAGGATGATTGTCTTTCATGATTGTCTTATCTGTGTATCTAAAGATGGTTGATAAGCAGGGATTCTGGTTCCCTCTGATAAAAAAAAAAAAATCTCCAATTTTCAGGTTAAAAAGTAACCCAAAATCCACATGTTTTGTAATCAAAATGAAACACCACTATATATACACATCTATGTATTAGAGGTGTTTCATTTTAATCATGGAAAAATGTGGATTTGGGGGTACTTTTTTAACCTGAACATTTAGGCGGGGTTTTTAATCAGAGAAAACCAGGATCCCTGCTGATGAAGCCTATCCAGAATTGACAGACTATTGCAGCTGAGATATGTATTTCTATGAGGGTGGGTGGCACTGGATTCTTGGTTTGGCTCTCAACCTGGTATTTCTACTGCTCACACTTTTCTATCTCCTGTTGTTGTTGGGAGTTTTCAAAGTACTGAAATCCCTGCAGCAGACTCTTCTTCCATCTGGGGCAGTCCTATGTGACAGTCTCCCATAAGCTGACATCAATGTTGCATTTTTTTAAGTTGGCCTTGAGGAAGTCCCTGAAGCACTTTCACTGCCCTCATCTTCAGCATATGCCTTGACTGAGCTGGAAGGATAAAACTTGCTTCTGGAGTTGGACATCCAGGAGACATGGCCACCCCAATGAAGTTGATGTCAAATGATTATCGCCTCAATACTTGTGGTGCTTGCTTGTGGGAAGATGCTAATGCTAATGCATCTATCTTCCCACTTGATTTAAGGGATATTCCACAACTTTAAATGCCCGTGTTTTACCTCCATACAGCAAGCTGGGGATCATAACTGCTTGGTAAACCATGAGCTTGGTTTCAGATCTGATGCCACAATCTTCCAACCCCCTTGAGACCTAAGGATGGAGGAGAACTGATTAAGGAAAGAGGAGCCATCAATGCCTGGTGGAAGGAGCATTTTGAAGACCTTCTCAACTGAGACACTGTTGTTGATGAAAGTGTTCTCAACTCCATTTTGCAACACCCAGTCAGAGATGGTCTCAAAATCCCTGCAACCCTTGATTAGGTGAGGAAAGTCATCTGGACCAGATGGAATCCCTGTGGAAATCTTCAAACAGGGGAGAGAGGAGCTCACATCACAGCTTTAACCCCTCATCTTAAGGATTTGGAGTGATGAGAAAATCCCAAGTGATCTCAGGGACACCGTGATTGTGAAAATCTTCAAGAAAGAAAACAAGACCAACTGCAAAAGCTACAGAGGGATCAACATGCTATCCACCACTTGCTGAAGAACTTTTCCCGGAATCTCAGTGTGGATTTAGGGCATCAAGAGACACAACTGACATGGAATCATATGACCTTCACAGCTCACCAGCTGCAGAAGAAATGCCAGGAACAACATAAGCCTCTCTACATGGCCGTCTTTGACTTCACAAAGCTTTCAACTCTGTCAGCCAAGCAGTGTTGTGAAGAATCCATCTGAAGTATGGATGCCCACTGAAATCTGTCACCATTCTCTGCCTGTTCCATGACCATATGCAAGCAGTGGCTCTCAGTAATGGATCTATCATAGATCCCTTAGAGGTTAAAATGGGAGTTAAGCAAGGCTGTGCCATTGCTCCAACACTCTGCTCAATATTCCTTGCCATGATGCTACATCCGACCACCAACACGCTTCCAGCCAGAGTGGAGCTAAACTACCAAATAGATGGCAAGGTGTTTAACCTTAGCAGACTCTAAGCCAAAATCAAGACCACCCAGACATCAATCACTGAGCTCAAGTATGCTGATGATGCCATAATGTGTGCTTACTTGGAAGCAAACTTTCAGGCAATCATTAACATCTTTACCAAGGCATACAAGAAAATGGGACCAACACTTAACATTCAGAAGACTAAGGTCCCCCACCAACAAGCTCCTAATGAACAGTCCTCAGCTTTGGTAATCTAGATTCATGGTGACACCTCTGGAGAACATTGAATATTTCCTGTAACTTGGAAGCCATCTCTCACAAAAGGCTGTCATTGAAGAAGAAATCCAGTATTACCTCAAATCTGCAAGTGCAGCCTTTGGATGCCTGAAGAGATGGGTTCACTGTAGTGCACACGCCAGTTAAAGTTGCCTTACTGTACTTGGCGCTACAAAGGTAGAAAGGCTGAACATATTTTTTGTCCATTTTTATTCAAGCAAGTAAAAATCTGCTGATCTAGTGAGAACTGATAATAACATTACCAAAAATATGCAGGAAGCTTTTTCTCACAAGGTAGCATCATTCTCCAGAGATTTTAGTAAATCAAAATTTAAATCTTACAAGGCAGGTGTTTTCACTATTCAGATATCTTTTCCTTGCAATTAGTTCTGTGCAATTATCATAATAACCTAATTTATATTAAAATCTAAGGTTCCCTGCTGCGCTGAGCTGCAGGCTGCCCTGCACTGCCCCTTCACTACAAGCTGCACCACCCTTTACTGGGCGGGGGACGGACGGACTTTACTGACTAACATTATATTCCACCTTGACCAATCTGTACTCTTTTGCCAACCAGTAACTGTGTTCAGTATTATGTGGAATAGTCAGATATGAACCTTCCCCTATGTGAGCCAGATGCACACATAGAATAAGTCAGGTTTGGTTTTACAGATGACACTCACCATTCGCAGGGATACATTCTTGTGTTCCCCACGAATGGCGAAATCCACGAATAAGGCACTGTGTTCACGAATGCCATCTGTGTTCATGAACTTAGTGCTCCCAGTGGCTGGGGCGGAGGGCGCATGGCTGCTCTGGCAACTGTGGGACCACAGTGGTGGGAGTGCAGCGGCAGTGGCGGGAACCCAGCAGTGGTGGCAGAAGCCTGATGAAAAGAGCCTGGCAGTGGCGGCACAAGCCTGACAGTGGGAGCCCAGCAGCAGCCAGCATGGAACTCCCAATGAGTTCCTTTAAGTGTATTTAAGAAGCAGGTCTGGCATTCACAAATATTTGAAATGAATGCTGAACCCATGAATAGCAAGGGTTTCCTGTATTTTTGAAGTAGCAATGATCACTTCTACATTTAGGTGTAAAGAATATAATTTAATAAACAATGATCTAGGGGTACTTTATAGCAAGAGAGGGAGCAGTGCTGATGAATATATGGAAAGAAAGAACAGAAACTAGCCTGGAAGAAGGAAAAGGAAGGAGCTGAAAGAGCAGCATCATCAAACAAGAGTAAAGACATATGTAACAAGAAATAACAAGAAACTAACATACAGACAAAAGGGCTAGGGACAGACATTCAAAAAGCCTGAGCCTGAATTGATTCAATCTTTGCAGGTTAGTCTAACCTGGCTTGGCTGAATCACTTTGTAACTATACAGACATCCCAGACATGCAGGAATATGCCTGCAGTAGCTCAAGCTAGAAGCCAGGGGAGCACTAGTGCCGCCCTCCCTTCCCATGCACAATGCTGAGCTGAGGGGGGCTGTAGCTGTGAGAAGGTTCCCCCCTACCACTTCTGATTAGCCCGTCAGGGAACTGATAAGTATTTATCACCCTTAACTCAATGTTTACCACCTCATTAAGAAAACAACAGAGGGACATTACCAGCTACCTGTTGATTCTGCCTTTGTTCCACCTGCCACAGCACAGACCCTAGCCAGCATGTGGTCTGCTAGCTAATGCTGAGAGGTGCCTGTGTAAGGCAGAGGGGATGGGGAGGGAAAGTAAAGAGTAGGGGTGCCTGAAGTCTGTGCCAAGCTCCATCAAGAGAGCAGAGGGGAGGGGCCAGCTCTACTGTGGAGCAAAGAGCCCCACCCAGCCCAGACAGCATGCCGGGATGCTGGAGGTGTCTGATTTAACTTAAACCAGCAAAGGGTCTGGGACAGACACCACATATACCAGTTTGACCCAAATCAGTTAAATCTGATACTACAGTCAAGCAGGCTTATCTTAAACAAGTTTTAGATATTTTGAAAATGGTTTATGTGCACTGAACTTATGTTCTGTTACAGGTTTAAACCAGTTTCTAATCATTTAAACCAGTTTGTGTGTAATAGCCGTCCATAACAGAGGAGTTTTGAAGGAAAAAATCAATAATATTTATTAATATTTGATTCAGGATATAAAACTCAGACTAACAGTAGTGAAATTAGACATTAGGGCATTAGAAGTTGAAAGTGGTTAATGAAGGAAACAGTATTTGCTGCATTCCAGATTAACTGGACAGTTCCAATACAGGAAATCAGAGGTAGATGAAAGTTTTACCAGCTGAGCTAAGAAAGACACAAAGATGTGGATAAATATTTTAGCTGAAGAACAGTAAGGAACATACATAAAATAGCACAAGTTTGTAAGACCTTAGGTCACAGAAGAGAAGTTTTCTGCCACTCTAATATCCATATCTTCCCAAGTAAAAATTAATAATGACAGAATTCTTAAACCAGTTATTAAAACAGAAAACCACACACCTACAAATCTTTTACAATGCTCCATATATTTTAGTGAAGTATTTATTAAAGTAAGCAACATAAATTATAAATGAAAAAAGTGGCAAGGTAACCATATTTCTGAAGCCAAAAAAAGATTTCATAAAAGATTTTTTCAGACTTATGTATTTTTTTAAAAGCATACTCTAACTGAGTGCATGGTTATGTTAAATGACCCAAAGATAATTTGTAAAAAGATTTTTTTTTTTTTAACTACACACAGTTTGAGGTTTACCTGTTTAATTAACATAGGATAAATTTCTTCCATGTGACCATTTAGAATTCCACAATGAAATGCTGCGCTCTCTAGTAGTTTAATATCACAAACTAATTTTCTCTCTGCTATAATTCAAGCCATTACATTTCAGTGCCCAAAACAGTTTCAGCCAATCTTTTTTTGGAAGTATTTAAAAAAAATGTAAGCGTTAAGACCCATGCATTACAAGTGCACAATTTTAGACTGCTTTTGGATACAAAAGATATAGATGAAACCGCACCACAATGTCTGCTGCAGTCTTTATCCATAGAACCCACCAAGTCTTACAGCATAAGTAATTTATCCCTTAAAGCTTATTAGAAACTTCTTCCAACTCTCACATTGGATGAGTAAATAGCTCAAATGTTCTACTTGATAAGACAACATGGCCTGGATATGTCAAAAAAGGAAAAAAAAAGAAAAAGAAAAAAAAAAGAAAGATAAATATGGGATAGGGATTGCTGCTTGGTTCATAAGCTTTGTTACCAGCCGGCTAAACAGCAATACTGGCAGCAGCTGTTGAGAAGGCTGTATGACCTGAAAGCTCAGTCAGAAGGGCAAACTGATCAGTGGCAGCTAGATACACAATCAGAAGTGACAAGTAAGAATAAAAAAAAAATCAGAGAACTGGATAATTTCAAATTCCCTATGTGTGTGATGGAATTTGGAAATAGAAGAATAAAGGGAAAGGACTATGGTAATAATATTAGTACAAGACACTCCAAGAAAACAATAACATTTATTGCAAAGAGAATTTAATCCCTGCCTCAGTTTGTTTACCTCAAAACACAATATACTAAAAGAAGGGAAAACAAGAAAGTAAAAGGAGTAGGTGGCAGAGGTGTAAAGGGAAGGAAGGCAGCCTAGGCCGCAGTTTCCAACTTCCGGGCATCAGCAGGAACTGCCTGCCCCATAGGCCTCGAATATCAAGCCCAGGGCCTCATGCCGGGGTAGGCAGCTAAATGAGAGCCTGGGGGCTGCAGATTAACTCATCATGAGCCTCTAGCTGAACAGCCTTAGCCTAGACCGCTACAATGAGAAGAAGCCCCAGTGCTTGCCTGTCTATGTTTCGGAAGGCTGGGTGATAATTGAACAAATGAAGGGATTATGTTTTCACCAAGAAACCCAGCCAACTGAAAAATACGTTAGCTTCTCTGAAGAGAAACCCTGTAACCTGTATAAACTGTTGATTTTAAAAAGCCAGAAATGTTACATGTATATCCTGCATGATAAATAATGCATACTTCGCTGTCTTGAGCTAAATAAAATGTACAAAGGAGCTAAAAATCTCTTATATAATTCATTTTGATATACAGGTTTCTTTTCCAAGTGTCCTATTTTTTACTACCCTTGGAAGCCAGGGGAGCGCACTTATACATGTGCTCTGGGAGTGAGAGTGTGGGGGAGGGAGGCTCATAATTAGAGAGTCTGTGAGAGCTACTCTAATTAAAGCGCCATTTTGTGTATGAGCATTCCTGCACTGAAAAATGGCAGTGGGGGGCATTTTAATTAAAGCTTGCTAAATGAGCATTAGTTAAAGCACCCCCCTACACACCAATCCCTTCCTCCCACCCCCCAGCTACCATTTTTCAGGGTGGGGATGCTGATACATGAGACACTGGAGTCTGCTAGAGCATGGTAATTACCATGCTCCAGCAGACTGGGTTAATCAAGTTTGCCGATGCACTGTAATTTCAGAACATCAGATGACTAAAGCCTAGCAATAGTTTACTCTTTATTATATTATTTTATATATCTATATATATCTATATAGAGATCTATATAGATATAGATATCTATATCAAATTCAGTAAAAAAATGTCAATTTCGGGGTAAACAACTTCTTTCAAAGTCTCAGCAATCAAATAGTTTCAGTCAAATTCAAATAGATTCAATGTCAAAACAATCTGACATCTTCAAAATATTTAGTTTATAGTCAACATAATAGAGGGAAAGTAGACAACAGGCCAGACTGACATGAATAGAGAAGGTTGTAGTACCCCTTTCCCCAAATGCCCAGCAGCTACAATAGGGTATGAAAGCAAGTTCAAATCTTCAAATCATCTGAACTCCTCGCATCTCACAAAGAGTGTTCTATCTACCATTGTACAAGACCTTCTATGGTGGTTTGCTTTCAGTTACTTCTGTTGAAGCTGTTCAGTTATAAATATTGACTGAAACTGAGGTTCCAGCTCTTTTCTCCTACCCTCCATATGAGTTCCCAAACCACCAGAGTACAACAGTATTATTGTCATACTCACTCTCCATCTCAACAGATAAGTATTAAAGTATTTACGTGTTTTATACAAAGTGGAACATAACCCACAGATGATGATGAGCCCCCACTGTAGTATGCTACAGATTCATGAGTAGGCTACCCACAAAAATGTGCAAGACTCTTCTGGCAAAGAAGGAAATGGCACATTGGCTCCCCACTCTGGAGCGAGTACCTAACTCGAAAGCTATTGGTTAAAAGCAGCCCCTGCCATTAAAACTCTTTTTGTTTTCATTACAAGTGCTTGAAAATTAAGTATCATTTAAGGTCAAATAAAACTATTTGGATTGACTCAAAAAATAAAATCCTCTCACTGTGACCCTTATGCTCACCTTCTTGATGGACAAAGTCTCTAGTTTTATGTCTAACAAAACATTTTGGATTTTTTACTTCCATTTTTTAGTTCATCAGCCAAACATATTCAAAACAATTTGCACACCCCTCATTATGACCCAGGTAGAGAGGTTTCACTGCTGCTTAATATTACTACTCTACAACAAAAGATTCCTGGCTTACCACAAATTCAATATAAATGAAATCCCTTAGAAACTACAGCCACTAAAATACCTCTCTGCCTCAGCCAAAAAGCAGGTATCTAACAAATAACAGGCATAGTGTACTTTTTTATCCAAGAGAATTTCCTTACATTTTTATCCAAGTGAACTTCCTTACATATTGCAATCAGATAATTTACTTACTCTATGCTTGAAGCCAAGCATAATAAAAGATTAAAAATGAGTTAAAAGAACATACATTACTAAAATCTAACTTTAAAGGTTATGTAGGTATTTTTTTTGTCCCTCTTCAGTGTAACACAATTCATCTCTAACTAGAAAATAACCGTTAAAAAGCTTAGGCCCAACAATTAGAATATCGGAAACATATGAGAGAACAGAAACACAGACTAAAAGGCCTTACCTTTAGCAGGTACTGCACAAATAACCTTAAAACAGTTTTGCAAAAGTCCTGTTCATCAGAAAGCCACTTCTTGTTCAGAGGTTACCTAGTTAGACCCCAAGCTAGTTTATTCAGGCTCTCCAAATGATAAGACTCAGGTGTATCCAATTATTTCAGATGCCAGATGTAAGCACAGGTTTTACCCCAGTCAGCCCGGGCTCAGAGAGGAAATCTGAAATAGAACTGTGAAATCTTAGTTCAAGACAGCCGCTCAGATTACTCTCAAAAATCCTACAACATTTCTGGTTTGAAGGGGCCATTGGCAGGGTAGTGTCCCAGTGTTTTTATGACCTGTACACAACACCACAACCAGCTTACATTGCAAGACAAACCTCCTTCCATATGAACCAGAAACATATGCTTTGTTTAACACCTGTGAACAGAGGGGTGGGTTCTGCTTTTCAAACCAAATACACACACTGAATACTGCAGTATTCACACTCCTGTGATTACAAAGCTGCTCCCTATTCTGATGATGGATTTTGTTGTTTTATGAAGCTTTTAAAGTGTCATCTCATTTATTTTAATCTTACTCATTTAAATATTGAACTATCTTTAGTCTAAGAATGATTAGGTTGTGTTGCCCTGGTTTTGGTTTTAGAAGATAAAATACAGGAACATAGTTTTTTGCAATATTAAAAAGAGATCGGTGTGTTCCTGTTATGTCGTGAGAATGTGTTATTCATCCCCTGAAACTGTAACAGGCAACAAGGGGGCTCTCCACAAGCAGTTCTCTCACAAGATTGCAAGTAGCGCTAGGAGATATATGAAATTAAGCACCCATGACCCCCATCAGTCACTGCACACTTCTAGCCTTGTCCCCACATCATAAAACAACCCATCAAGCTGTTTTATCTCTTACCTCGGTGATCTAGGGAGCCTGTGACAAAGGCACAGCCACAACATTCTTTGGAACAAAAAAAAATATTTTAAAGTATTTCTGTCTTTTTTTGATCACTGCACCTCTAAGCTCTGGTTACCATGTCTTCCAAGATATGATCATTTATAGCATGAGAATTCCCTATGTAGTGATTTATGTTGCTACATTTCCACATTCTAAAAGCCATCTAGTTTATTTCTTAACAAAGAATTTCAGACCTTCTAAATTAACTTAGTCACTGTCATGTAACTTGCAACCTTGATACTCTTTTTAAATCTTCAGGTTGATTTTGGCTACTATTGCCTGTCACAGCTCCCAGGAGGTCCCTAACTGACCTGAAGACATGCCATATTTGAATTATGCCGCAATGCACAAGGGTGCAGTTCTAACATGTTGGCTGGATATGGGACAGAGTTCTTGTACTTTAAACCACATAAATCAATAGGGCATTTCAAAATGCAATGCAAAAGATTTATTATCCAATTTACAGGTCTCATATACGTTGCTTCTGAACAGTAGTTTACTAGTGGCACATAAAATTCAGTTTTTGAAAATAATTAATCATTTTTTGAAAAGCCTTTGGTTTGCATTCCAATCTAACGGAAGTCCTAGATTCCACAAAAAACACATCAAATCCAGACATCACCCTTATTCTTCTAAATCCATTTAATATATTTTCACTTTTCAGCCTGGGGAGAGGGGGAGGCAAGGAATGCCTCTAACACTACTCTCAGCTCAGCAAGCACTCTCAGTAAGCTGTTGGCAGAGCTGTCACCAATAACCTGGCTGACAAACCACTACAACTAATAGCATCCCCAGTACTCTAGAAGTGACATGCAAGGTCCTACTTGTTTTAATAATTGTTGACATCTCTCAACAAAGGTTTCTTATTGACCAATACTGTTCCCTTCTACCCAGACATGCTGTACATCCAAATCAGCAGTTCCTTGTGATCTTTTGCATCAAAAGGGCAACAGCTATTATTTTTCTATGAATACTTGAATTGAAAGCATCAAAACATTCTAAAAGGAGAATCACTAGCAATCAGCAGATATATGACCCCATGGCACTCAAATGATCTATCCATCATTCAAAATCAATTCAAAAGATGTACCAGCTTTTTAAGTGTGGTTCAAAAAGCTACATAGAAGAATTGCGTTCAAACTTTAGGTAAACATCTGAAAACATTGGATTTTTTGCTAGAAAGCCTTTTGTCTATCTTTTTTCAGATTTTCTTTATTTTTACGAATAGATCCACTTAGGCATACAAAAAAACCCCCTTTTAAATGTTATTTCACCCTTTGGCACATTGAGCTTAAAACAGTAAAATGAGCCTTTATTAAAAATAGAAATGATGAATAATACTTTGTACTTCTATAGAACATTCTACTAGAGAATCTCAAAGCACTTTCCTCACTAACTCTGTAATGAATGTACTCAGTTTTATTCTCATTTTACAAAGAAAAAAGTATTTCCCCTTTAGGGGCATTATAGAAAAGTGTACGTAGCATTTAAGAGAATTCTACTTTAATAGAGTACTTGATGAAGGAGGACACCTTCTATTGCATGTTCTTGGTTCTTTTTTTATCTTTGACCATTGAATATGGTTAACAGAATTCAAGCTTTTATATTGACAGATACGGACATAAATGTTTCTAAAGAGGAAAAAAGAATAAATTAATCTTTATAAAAACATTTGAAATTGTTAAAATAAGATACATTACTAAAAATAGAGTAAATAAGTTATTAAGTATATTAGTATGATTGCAACCTATTAAATGACCAATTCTGCTTTCACTTCAGCCTCAGTTCATCTATGTTCTAAAACACATGCCAGGTTTAATCTTATTTGCAGGTCACTGATTTCAATGGACTGTTACTGCTTTCTACTACCATTACTGTAGTACTGGATGTGGTACTGGCTTAAAGATGGCTTGGAGACTGGTGCCTCCTGGGTCTGGGAGGGGAACCTGGGTTCCCCCTGCAGCTGATTATCAAGCCAGGGGGATACAGGGGGGAGGGGAAGGAAAGAATACTCCTTGGCAGACCCAGAAGTGGACTAGAAGTACTTTCAATCCATTTCTGGGTTTGCCGCTGAGCATGTGGAGGGTCCCCCATGCTCCTGTGGAATGCTCCATGCACCCCAGTATCACAGCAATCACAACCCATGCCTGCTACCTGAAGGTATATAGAAAAAACTTTTAAAGCTGTGTCTATGTCCAAATTGCTGATTCTCTGAATCAGCATTGAATCTTCAGAGCTAGATTCAGCTGACTCAAATAAGGAACAGAGATCTGAATCATCTGACTGAAACACTGTCCCTGATTCAGGCTGACTCTGAATCTGAATCAAATAGGGCCTGCTTCGCAAGCCCCTACCCTGCGTTACTTCCTTCGAAAAAGTTGTTTAAGAAGAACTTGAAACAATGGAAAGAAGCTTTTGGTTTCTCTGTTTTCTTAATGGGCTGATAAACACTGAGTTAGGATGATAAACACTATGTTCTCAAGGGCCTGCTGGGCTGCTGGTGGGGACAGGACCCCTCCCTAATCAGAGCATTCTGCTGACGCATAGCTGTGCCCCCTCAGCTCAGCGCTCTGCATGGGAAGAGAGGGCTGCTTTAGTATCCCCCCACCCTCCCTCCTCCTAGTCTAAGCCACTACAGGCATGTACCTGCATTTCTGGGATGTCTGCACAATTACAAAGTGATTTAGCCTAGCCAGGTTCAACTAACCTGCAAAGACTGAATCAATTCAGGCTCAGGCTTTTTGAATGTCTGTCCCTATCCCTATAGTGGAACTATAGCATATATTACCAAAACGTTTTTTGCTGGCAGCTTATCCTAGATGCCTGAATAAAATATACTAGGTATTTTTGTTTTGATGTGTTTTTTGTCCCAATATAAATGCATGTACATTAGGTTTTCAGCCAGCATCACTATGTCAGAGAGCTATGGCTTTTTTTTCCCATGTGTCTAACCAACACAGCTATGCCAATGATAATTTTAAGTTCAGAACAGATCTCAAACACAGACCAGCACCTTCTCTGATATGATAAAAATCCAAGGATCTGCATTATTAAGATGTTGTGTTTAAGGTCAACTCCTCTCGTTGGTTTTTTCAAACCTTTTCAGATAGGCATAAAAGATAAACTGTCAGGACCTTTATGGCTTGCTTGTCCAATGCAATACATTATTACACTCTTTTGGATACCATTTCCTTTTAGGTAGTGAAATATAATTTCCATCTAAAAAAAAGATACAGGCCATGAGTTTCTTTTTTTGCCTTCAGCACTTTTGCCCTACAAAACTCTTCCCTATAAATCTGTGTTTCAGTGCCTGACATCTGAAAATACTTTATTACAATACTTCAGAATACCAAGATTTTACAGCAATACATTCTCATGTCAAAAATATCCAGGATGTGAAAACTGAACTCATCAAATACAATTCATCAATACACAGCCTAGGCTGGGAAATCTAATTTATTTCAGGTACCAGCTGAATGCTAATGAAAGAAAAGGATTCATATGCGTTAACTGGCCTTTTATTTTCTTGTACATAATAAATTGGAATAATTCTGAATGATAACCATGCATTCATCTGCTGAGGTGCTGAATAAATCTCTTGCCTCCACTGAGAAGGAATGGAGATACCCTGTAGTTATCTCCACTTTTCCCAGTGACTCTTTCTAATCAAAATATGTTCTAGGCATCAGAGCAAATCTAGTTAATCCACCAGGTTTGTGGGTTCTTTGTTAAAATCTGTTCCAGGTACTTTCATAAGTCTTATTTAATGTAGTAAATGAGAAATGATCTGCTTTCAACAGAAATGAAAGAAGGGACAATGTTCGGTATTAAGGAAGGTTTTAGCCTCTGCATAGATAAGAACACAACTGAATATTAGAAGAACAAAAATTATCATAGGTGTGGGAAACACAAGGAAAAGTTAGAAGAACTAGGATTATTTAGGCTGAGAAAGGAAATTGAGGAAAGATTTAATAACCGTCTTCAAATATATGAGAGAGGATAAAGAGGAGGTCACAGGAGACAGGTCAGTAGTAATGCTCTTCAATTGCAACATGGGAAATTTAGATTGGATATTAGGCAGAATTTTCTCCTTCGAGGGTTGTTGAACACTAGAACAAATGTCCACTTTAGGTTGTGGAATCACCATCCTTGGAAGTTTTTTAAGAGCAGGTTAGTAAAATAGGGTTGAAATGGATCTCAAAAGATCATCTAATCCAGCCATTTGCCCAAGGCAGGATCATACAGGTCTAAACCATCCCAACCAAGTGTTTTTCTGCAATTCTGAGATTTGTATGTTCATTTGACACCACTCCCTCCACATGAATGTACTGAGAAAGCTATCCTTGATTCTAAATTGGCTCTGAATAAACCTGTAATTTTTCTACCAAATTTGAACTGAATTAGATAAAGACTTTCTTGTTCATGGTCTCATACAAATTAAAGGGAAGGACACCTTCTGGCCCGTACACACACTCTAACAAATAAAAATGATACAAGAAGAAAGAAAGAAATCTTGGTTAAGTAGATTCATCATGTCAAAATCTACTGTCCATAACCAAATATTACCTCATTGAAGACTTGCTTCAAAGCTACCATTTGAAACAGTACCATCAGGATGGAATGGCATCTCTGGCATGTTGGTTTTGGTTCCCCCAGTGTTTCATAAACCAGGCTAAGGAGCATCAGGGGGCATCTAAAGTCAAGAGGTTCTTAACTCAAAACATTACCTACATTGAACTATATAAGCACAATGGAGGAAATGACCTCTTGTCAGGGTGACATGAAGCCGTCATGCTTATCCAGTCCCCTTCCCTGAAAGCTTCCATCTGTGGGTGAACAAAAAAAAAAATGTCTATTCGTGTACATGCTGAGAACAGAAGTCTGGAGTAGAAGTGGGAAATAAGGAAAGTGGGAGCATGGGTGGCAGCTTCCCGAGATGGTATCACAAGCTGCTCTTCCTTGAGGCCCATGCAGAGATTCTGGAATATGGTCCAATGAACCTTCCATTGCAGAAAAAAGCACAAGAGATGGGTTTCTTCAGTAATTTCATTTTCCTCTTTTCCCATGAAACTTAAAGGGACCATCAAAGCCCTGAGTTTATAGAAGGTTTGCTAGAGAGTGATCTTTTTTCTCCCTCTGGCTCCTATCCTCCTCCTCCTATACTTATTTGGAATCGTTTTCCAATTTGTTTCCACACTTTCAATGTTTAGTTCTCTTGTGTAATTGTAAATCGAAAATTGAATTACTGGGGTTTCTATTTTCTCTCTCTTTCATGGTACTATCCATAAATATAGCATACATTCAAATGATCAGTATGTGCTAGGAACCTCAACTTTCACCTTAGCAAAATCTTTTTGCTTCAGAGTATTTTTATAGACTCCATGCTTCAATAATTTCAAGCATAAAAATTACAGCCTATGGGACACATCCTCAATTAGTAGACCATTAGGGCTACATTAGTTTATGTTACCTAGGTTTGACCATATACTTCATAGCTATGTTCTGGTGTTAGGGAAAAAAATTGGTAATGCCAGCATACTTTGGTATAAAGGTAATCCCAGTTACATTAGGTGATTTTTTTTAAGCACTAAAGCTATCTGCAGAGAGACAAATCATGAGGGAAATAATGCTTTAGACTGCATTGCTTGGAAAATACCAAAACACTCTCTCATTTGAGACACTCTTTCTAAGTAAACATGGCTGAGTCTGTCAAGCAGGTTCACTTGGGGCTGGACTTCATCAGCTAGAACACTGCTTTTGTATTTCTACTTTATCGTGCTAAATGGCACTTTAAAATAGACAGAACAATAGGATAAATGGTTATTTTCCTCTGGTATGTCCCAGGGCAATACACACAAAATGTACACAATGGGATTATTTGCAATAACAGCAGTCTCAATAATACATTACAGCAAGATTCGGGCTTGTAAAAATGACCATAAAATTTACATCCAAGCTAAGGTGTAAATAATTGCCATGGATTTTGCTCCCCAGTGCTAATTTTTAATAAATCAGCTTCTGTGAGCAGCTGTTGTTTCACAATATTAAGAAGCCCCCAAAGAATGTAATGTAAACTCCTTACCAAAGAGTGTAATGTAAACCCCTTACTGAATATTTTGGTACTAATTATTTGCTTCGTTTGTCAATTTTATATTTCCATTAGTAACATTTTGATATTAAGTACATTTTAAGAATGTGAAGTTAAGACCAAAGATTCAGAAAGAAAGTTTTCATTTGGGAAGCATGTTTCTTATCATACATCTCAAACTGTCTCTGAATCCTATGCTTGCCATGGATCCAGGTCACACAGGAAATTGCTGTAATCTGTCTTCCTTTCTAAATGGCAAATAACAGTAAGAACCAATTTTATAGTTTTAATTGTCTATAGTGACTAATTTACCATAGTTTTATACTGCAGTAATGTATAAATGTACCTATCAAGCAAGACTACAACTGCTGGTAGAAATTTTTCATAGCTAAAATACAGCCTCTTAGGGATAACAAAATAAAAGCAAAGCTTTATACTGTGCCAAAGGGAAAACTTATTGTGGGTACTTATTGGTCACCATTTGCAGAAATGTTAAATAAGTCAGATGTAATATATTACTGAAGTAAGATTTACTCACAAAAACAATTTAGAAATGTATCAGCCATTAAGGATGAATTGTGATTTTGCATTTTTTTCTTTCAAATCCCAACTCTTTCCTTTACTGTGTAACATCCTCTACTTCCCTTTCTCTTTGTCAACTAATCAGCATCTATGCCCAGCAATACCTACTGGTATTCATAAGCTCTGATACCAATGAAAATTGTTTCCTCCCAGTAAGCAGTTCTGAAATGTGTATGATTTAGCTCACTGATTTATTACAATACAGGAGTTGAAATATTGTACTTCCTGATTTGTTCTTCTCCCGATAATCTGCCCCCAAACCTACTTGCTGCCTATTGGGATGCAGTTTAGAAAATTTCTTGGTCATCACTGAGACTTTTATTCACAATTTATATGGTAGCCAGACCATTTTCTCCAAAGCTAGATACAGGGGTGTAGATTGTAGCCGTGTTGGTCTAAGGACAAAGGCAGACAAGGCTCTTTGCATGAATCTGATATTTTTTATTAGACCAACTTAAATAGTTGGAAAGCAATTATTAAGCGAGCTTTTGGGTTCAAAAACTCTTCATCAGGCTAAGGGAGTTTCTGCAGTTGGTGTCAAAGAACCTTGTCTGCCCAAGGCTAGGTACAGACATTCAAAAAGCTTGGAATCGATCCAAGTTACGCAGTTTTCTGTAAGCAGTGCAGTTTAGATCAGTAGTGAACAGAAAACCTTCACCTTTGGTGGGGACGCAAATCTTAAACCAGGTTCTGCCATTTTTAAACCAGTCTGTGTGCACCAAACTTCTGTTCTGTAACAGATATAGACTGGTTTTGTGTGCTGAACTTCTTTTTTGGTACGAGTATAGACTGGTTTCTGATTACCTATATTGATAAAAGTTTAATGTTTGTACCTGGCCCAAGTGTATAAATTCTACACCTTGATCCCTTGGAATTTCAAGCAGATTAACACAAAGAAGAAAAAAAAGACTGCTCCCTTGCCCTACATTAAACAGAGCAATACTAACAATATGATAACTCTGCATTTTCTAATGAAGCTGTGCAATAGTTAATGTGCCATCATCATACATTTCCTCTAAAGGTTTGCCAAATACTTTTCTGTAACTGGCAAACTTCTGTTTAAAAAAATATTGTCCTGGTCTCATGTGACACAAATAATTTGTGATCAGCTGCAAAGGAAGTTTCTCACTTCTAGTTTTCTGCAGCATTCCATTAGGATGAAAAATCAAAACTCATTTCTTGAGTACACAGCCTGAGTCAGGAGCCTTAAATAAGGGACCTTTGAAACTCTCACCCATATTGGGACATCAGCATAGTTCTTAGTTTAGCAGTATTTGAGGACACTTAGTAGCTTGTAAGATTTTGTTTTTAATAAATCATTCCTAAAAATGGTAACAAAAGCCATGAATTTAGAATATCTTATCTTTTGACAGCCTTTTTAAGGAAGCTACCAGCCATATGTGCACGGAGCAGAACCAATGATGACTTCATTTGTGCTGCTTTCACAGCCAACCTGACTAGGTTAACTTTACAACTGCCATTAATAACAGAACACAGGAAGTCACCTTCTTTCAGGTTATATGTGCACACGGATAGTTTAGAAATATCTAATCTAGTCCTGACAACATAAAGTAGCACAGTGAGATTTTACTTTAACACTTGCTGTTTCTGTACAGCTACAGTCCAAATATTGCTACCAAATACCAACACATTAAAAAAAATAATAAAACTGGTATATTCTTTAAAATCTAAGTTTTATCTTGAACACCCTTTTAAAAATAATTATTTGATTCCCAAAGGAGCTAGACACCAGTGATATATAAAGATCTCCTCTGCTGTCCTCTTCCAAATTTACAGCTTTGTCTCTAGGAAATCTTGAAATGCTGTGTGACAAATGGTCCATGACCAAGTGAAGTTTTAGTGTACCATAGGGGTTTAAGCAGAAGGTTTGAAGCAGAAGTTTTGCTGAGGTAGCCTATGGCTGCATTAAAGATTTAGTCATTTGGAGCTGTAAACTAGTTTATTCATCCCTTAGTTGTAAGATGAGTGGAGCTGCCTGAGTTCTGAAGTAAAATACCAAGGATTTTTATCTTAAAGTTCAAACTGTGAATCTGTTGCTTTGATTTAGGGGTGTTGGCTGTAGCTGTGTTGCTCTAAGGATGTAGGCAGGCAAGGTTCTTTGGGTAAATCTGGTATATTTTATTAGACCAACTAAAATAGTTGGAAAAATTCTTCTTTGCAAGCTTGTGGGTACAAACACCCTTCTTTAGGCAGAGCTTTCTATCTGAAAGCTTGCAAAGAAGAATTTTTCCAACTATTTTCATTGGTCTAATATCAGATTTACCCAAAGAACCTTGTTTGCTTTGATTTAGAAATACAAGCCAAAGGTAAGACAAATACATTTCAGAATGTTGAAGACAACAGACAAGATAGGTACTCAGTGTTCTCCATTTAAGAGTATTTGAAAATGTGCATGTTTTCCAGTAATGTATTTTGCACTATTTCAAGATCAGTAGTTTATTTTCTTTTTGAAAAGAAAACAAAAAAGATGGAGACAGCTAACAAGAATAAGCACTTAGGGCACTGCAATGATACTGTAACTACTGTGCTGAGCACTGTTGACCTGGTGCAAGAAGGGCTTGTTTCTGTAGCTGTCTACATATTATCTTCTTTGCTGAAACAGAAAACAAATTACTGGTGTGGGAGCATACATGGGCAGATCTGGGATTTTTAAAGGGGGGTACAGGAGCAGCAACCAACCCTGCAGGCAGAGGTGGGGGGAGGCATGTTGCACTTAAAGCTTTGCCAACTCCCAGGCTCTTCTCTCTTCACCCCTCCACACCATGGTAGGAAAATCACACTGCAAGCAAGCAGTCAGAGACTTGTTTTACATCCCCAAAGCAAATAAGAATATTCTGGCCCCACCCTCTCACTTTTGGCTCCCTATCCCTTTTCCTTGTACCCCTCGCCCTCTCTATTTAAACCTTGGGGCTCAAGAAACCTGCCCACTGCCATGGCTGTCCCAGCTGCTCCTGCCCCACTTCAGCCAGAACTGCAGGGAGCAGCAGCGCAGGTAACTGGGCTCAGCTGAGAATACCAGTAGTGGCAAATGGTTTTGTTTTCACGAGCCTGCTCCTAGCTGGCAGAGAACACCTTGGGGGACCAAGCAGGAAGGGGAAATCCATCCACTGCTACTGCTGCCCCCAGGCAGTCTAGTTGAAACAGCGCAGGAGCAGCTCTGGATCTCACCTTGCCCCCAGGTCAGTCAGGGGCACAGGGGAGGGGAAGTGGGGAGTGAGGGGGTGAGAGTCTTACCTGCTTTGGGGACTTACGGTCCCTGGCTGCTGCTCCCACATGGTGGTCCAGGTGGGTAAAGACCACACCACTACACCTCCTCTGGATCTCTCCCTGACTGCATACTAATTGCAAGTAGTTAAAAAATATTACTCTATACCAAGCTGCCAACTGTTGGGTGGATTTTTAAAGGTGAGTATGCACAGGTCCACCCACAGGTGCACTCTAACATGGAGACTACAGTGAAGGGAATCAGGAGCCTGGCTGTTACACACATCTCATTTTCCTTATTTCAGCCACTCCTTTGTGCTCCCAGCAGCCTCCTGCCTCTCTCTGTAGTGTGAGGAATAACATGAAGGATTACAATGTGATTCATACAAAGGAAGGAGAGTCTGGTGACTGGCAAAGCAAGGAATTTAATCAGGATCTTCCAAATCCTATACAAATGGCCAGACTTTCTGAATGATATTGGACAAATCATTCTGCATTTCAGGGTGTATCTAAACTGTTAAGTTACCATGCCTGGTGGGGCCATGCTGAAACATGTTGGTTGCATTGCTCCAAATACTATTTCACTAATCAAAAGTAGTATTGCTACCTACTTCTAGTTCAGAAGATAGTGCAGTGCAGCATTTTCCCACACTGGATCACGGGGCAGAATAAGGCAGGGGCATAGACACAAGTTCAGTGTTCCATCTATAAAATGGGAAGAGCAGTACTTTCCCACCTCATCACAATTAATGTATTTTATATAATAGATAAGTAAATTCATATTTATATAAGTACATATATAAATACTAGGCATTTAGATACTATCGCAATGGAGCCATATAGGTACCATAGACAGGAAAGTATTTGCCATCAGTTCTCATCACTCTGAAAAAGCCTGGTAAGATGCTCCCCCAGGAATTTTCATAAATGTAGATTGTTATTGTGTGTGTTCACCTGTGTATACAAAAGTCACACATGCTATTAAATTATTCAGTTTTGAAAAGCTGGCCCTGCATTTAGAAAAAGAATGGAATTTGAAAGAGTTACATTTAAAATAAAAAGGCAGACTTTGTTAAAGCTGCAAATGTGAAATGAAAGGAAAAGCTGCCCAGAGAATACTTACATATGTTGTTTTATTTATGTGAATATGATAAAGACAGGAGATTTTACATAGGGCTGGAGAAGTTACTGGAGTTTCCCAAAGGTACCAAACTCACCGGGGGCTAATTAACATAAATCCTCAGGCAGATAAACAAGTCTGACCCTCTTCCCCAAAGAAACTGAATAACCTTGTTTGAAGTAGTTGGAGACTACTGAAAAACAGAGAACCGTATAAAAGGCTATAAGGGAGTCTTGGGGGCCTCCTGGGGCTACAGCAGTGGTGATCCTGCCGCTCAGAGCCTGGCTGACAACTGGAGTGTGGCTCCAGCCATGAGTGACTGGTGCCTCCTGAATCTGGAGGGCATCTGCAGAAACCGCCAACCCTGTCAGGGGGACACCAGCCCTACCGACAGCAACAATGTCAGCTGTCGGGGGGGGCACCAGCCCCATCAGAGGGGGCACATGCACCCCCTACCAGTTGCCTAGGGCTCCAGCTAGGCAAGCTCTGGTTTTCAATGGTGTGTACTGCCCCCATGTTCACCACTCTGCTTTTGTGT
>NW_017728910.1:42981449-43017961 GCF_001723895.1 Crocodylus porosus
GGGGGGGGCGTTCTTGATCCCTGGATATCCAGGAGTCAACCCCACTCCTCCCCCTGCTGCACTGCTCCCTTGCAGGGAGAACAGCTGAATGTCCAGTATGTGGCACTGCAGACGTGGAAGGCAGAGAGTTAATGGGAAGGGGGAGGGTAATGAAATGGGAGGTGGAAGGAATGGGGTGGGGGAAGGGTGGTGAAATAAGGAAGTCAGCCACTGAAGGATAAAATAAAAAGAAGTTTAAAAGAATAAAATTTAAAAACAAATAAAGAAGTAGTAAAGTAAAGGTCTCATGGTTTAATAAACTGGGATTTGGATGGGGTATAGGGGGTGCTGGTCATGCTCCCTGGGGGAGGTGGGAGGTGGGAGCAGTGAGGGAAGGTGCTTTTTGAGGATCTAATTACCCTGCCCTGGGAAGGAAGCCCCAGCTCATAAGGACCCAATCCAGCCTCCTACATTGTTCCCCACCCATCCCTCCTAGACTCCATCCATAGTCCAACCTGGCTATGTGGCATGTGCTCTGTTTACATGAGGTTGCAGCCATGAGCATAGGAGGGTCACACACCCAGGGGCAAGAGGGAAGAGTTGGCTTGGTGCCAGAAACAACACCTTGGCAGTAGAGTTCAGGGAAGGGAAAACTGCTACCTGAGATGCTGGAGGACTGCAACTTGGGTGGCTCATCTATGGAAAGTGGCCACACATTAATGGAACATCAGCTGGGTAACCTAAATCAGAGATAAACCTGCCCTGGAGCAGCATAATTTTAAGCTGCCTAAAGTGTGCTTAAAATTAGTTTTGATGATAATGTGTGGACCACCCAAGGGTTAAGAGCTCCAGGAGCTGCCTAAAATTAATGTATAACAAGGTCCATACTTTTCTGGTTGTAGAAGCAACCCAACTCTTTCAGAGCAAACTTAAGGGTTTCAGTTCCTTTAAAATCTAGTGGATTCAGGTTTCAGCCTGAACCCACTGCATGCACTTTAGACATTTCAATTCTTTTAGAAACTATGGGATAACGTATCACTCCCTCAGCCCATTACAGCAATCTGTATGTCACAAATACTCTTCCCTGTTAGACTGGACAACAATGTACAACATCAGCTAAGGAAAAGAACCTATGAAGAGAACTTGTCCAAGCTTGTCTTGCTATTCCTGAGCTGAGGGTCTTTCCTCCTCAGACTTCCACATTGGACATGGTCAGCACTAACCCTACAGCAACTTTTACCCAAATTTCCCTTACAGCATCAATACCCTTATAAATTGTGCACTTTTAGAAGGGAGGGCTAATATGTGCAAAACTCAGCTTACAGGCACAATGTGTTTTCCATTCCATCCAGCATGCATACCAGCAGGGATATGCAGATAAGAGATGCAATTCCCACTAATTTGACCATGTATACCAATTGAACTATGAAAATAAGCATCACAGAGAGGTTGCCACATAGAACACTAATAAATTAACAGGGGTACATCCTCCCCCCAAAAAGATACATTAACAGGGTTACACAAGATCAAATAATAAATCAATAATAACTAAATTTATAAAGTGTAAAAAATAAGTTTACAAAATTAAGAGATTCTTTGGTCAGTTTAATGATGCAGTATTCAAGAGAATAAGACTTGCCTACTTCTTCAGTAACTTTAGCAGCTAATGATAATTAAACTACAGCCCAGCCCTGGTTAAAAAAAACAGAAGAAAGAAAATAAAGGAGCCAATGCCATAAAAACAATAATTTCACTGTCAAAATTAATAGTATTCATGAAATGTTGGCAGAACCAAGAAGCAATAAACTACCTGTGAAAGTGGGATGTGTCTCATGTCATATTGAAGGGGCACGGTATTTGGAAAAACCTAAAACAATGTAACAAAGAAAAATATTTTGCAAAGAAAAAAAATTGAATATCAAGCAATGTGCATGCAGCCAGAGAAATTAATGTAATAAAGTGCTATATGAATGGGGTTGGATTGTGTCCACATTATTTTTCCTATTATTAATATGTGAGAAATTCAAAACAACTTTGCAATTGAATGCAAATATTACATTTGATAATGCAGCCCACATGAGCATCTGATTTATGAGACAATCAGGAGTAAAGCGGAACAAAAAGCTATCTAGAATTGTCTAAACATAGTAGAAATAAATTATCACTAATTTCATATCAATACTGAAGATTATCAAGATTGAGAGAATATGAGTTCATTATAATTTGTGGCACTGTGTGATTAAACTCAGTCTGTAGCAAGGATTACTGTTTGTGAAGAAATCCAAATTAGCCAGATATATAATGCAGCTCTCTTGGAATTTAAATTAAAATAAAGCTATAGAAGAATTCAGTTATATATTTGGTGAGATCTGTTGCATTAAAGACACTTAAAATGTTTGCTTAAACTTTGCTAAATCAACCCAGAAATATGCTTTTTTTGTAAGAAACTGAGCTGTGGACAAAACAAACAAACTTATTAACAGTTAACTTGCAAACTGTAAAAATCAATACTGTCCAAATTCTTAGGGGATTTTCAAAAGCACATAGGACATTTATACTTGTGCTGCAGGAATGCGGGGAAGAGGGCGCTTTAATTAAAGCACCTGGAGCATCGCATGTATCAGTGTTGTCATGCTGCAAAATGGCAGTGGGGGTGCTTTAACTAAAGCTCATTGAACAACAGCTCACTGCACATGTATAGGTGCCCTTAGGTACCAAATTCCCAAGAACTTGATGCCTAAATACTTTTGAAAATTCCACTGGAGACCTACTTGCAGCTTTAGGTAACTAAAGGCATATAAATGCATCTTAAATCATATGTTTTGGCTTACCCAGTGTTTTGGATACAAAATTAAAACCAACTTCCAGGTGTATTCCTATTTTGATATAGCTACCAATGTAGAAACAGAGGGAAGACATCTTCAGACTGTTCTACATAGGGCTAAAACACCTTGGGCTACCATGATTTGCAAGCCAGTTTCAGTTACCTTCATACATCATTAAGGAAAGGCACAGAGTTGCTGAGCACACAGCTTTTCATTCATGCTGCACATGGGACAGCCATGGGAATGGCACAAAGCTGATTCTCCTCCTGGCAGCAACCATGTGACATTAGAGGAGCCTCCCAGTATAAAAATTATGTGTAGCATAAAGACACTGGAGCCACAATTTTGGTCTTGAATGTACTTTAAAAAGCCACAAAAAGAAGAGGATGTGAGAGGTAGTGGTATCCCAAAAGGTAGCAGTGTTACTTTAAATCGCCAATTGCTCAAATCAAGAGTGAGGCCTTATAAAGGGGGATAAGGCAAAATGCTGTGTTTATTAACTACATGAAGCAGATACATAAGCTTGGACACACCTGTGGCAGGAAGCCACCTTTGTTTCTCCCCAAAATCTCTGTGCTGTGACAATTTGATTAGGATGGGCCCAGCAGAGGAGACACACCCTTACCCTATCCCTTTAGGTAACCTGAGCTGGCTACATTCCTGAGGGAGGGGGGAAACCTGCTCTCTCTGCCTCATGACTGGTATCAGCTACCTGGGAGAGGAGTGGGGGGGAGGCTTCTATCTGGTGGGCTAGAGTCTGCCTGGCAACTAGTGATGTGTTTCAAATTGGTTGGCTGAAAGCCAACCAGAGCTGGCCTCCATTGGACCAGGTGAATGAGGTCACAGGGGCTATATAAGTTAAGACTGCCCAGGAGGAAGGGGCAGCAGCCATCCGGGGGACTCAGATTTAGAGAGGAGTTTTACCATCTGAAACTGGCTCTCTCCCCCAAAACCCATGAGCTAGGAATGGCCTGCTTCTAGAGGGAACCTCCAACAGCCTCTGGAGGATGCTTGTGAGTAAGCTACTTGAGATCTGATTAGATATCTAGCTGGCAGTAACTCAGATGAGTGATCAAAAGGCTACCTCAGCCAAACTGTTTTGCTCTATGGGATTTCTATGATATTCTCAATCTTGTATCCTATTTTCACCCTACCCCTGTAATCAATAAAGTTCTCCTTTGTGACCAGTGTGGGAGACTTATTGAGGGGTGGGTCTAAATTATGCCTAGGAGACCCCTTAGGTCTGTGGACTAAGGGAAACTTTCCTTTTTGGCCCCCAACTTGGGGGCCCCAAGTGCCTGTACTGGGTCAAGTACCCATAGGACTATTAGGCCTGTGTTTCCTCAAGGACACAGGGCCGAGACAGTCCCTTCTCGGGGTGGTGGCGGCTAAGTTACCCCCAGACTAGTGAGTGTGCTCCAGGAAGGGGGTCAGCCAGACATGAGGCACCGCTAGGGAGGCACTCGGAGCCTGGAAGGTGGGCGGGCGCAGGGAGGTGGGCGGCTGAAAGCAGGAGCGCCCCCAACTGGCTCGCCACAACACCAGTCATACCAACAGACATACACAAGCATACATACAAACAGACATACAGACAAAACTACTCCAATAAGATGTTATAGTTACCAGACTCAATGTTAGCACTGGATGGCCAATCCAGGCTTATTGAGGGTGATATGAGCAGGGGTAAACAGACACGCCTGTGCTCCATGAGGTTGCAGAGACTGGATGCCCCATCTTAGCTTGTCTGCATATCACTTTTGTAGGGATTTCAAGTCTTTGTTAAACACTGGGATTTTTCCATGCTCAGTTTTTAATTAGAGGTAGTTTCTTCTGGTTATCTCAACTTGAAGTCAGTCCAGTAAAGTTGGTATCTCTGCTTTGAAGCATTGTAAAGTTGGTATCTCTGAGTTGGTATTTCAGTCTTAAAGCATTAGACTTGAAGCATTGTGTAGTCGGTGTCTTTGCCTTGAAGCACTGTGAAGTTCAAACAGCAGATATTCAAAATTCCTTCTTCTTACAATCTTCTTTGCACCTGATCACAGACAAGTTCTTCAGCCATCCATTAATTAGCTTAATTTGTTTACTGTCTGGTAACTCATACATTGGTGCCTTGTTGCTTACACAATCAGGTAAATCTTTTGTTTTCATACAAATAGTTACCATTCTTTCACCATTCAGCCTCTCACACAGACACTCATGTACACAAGGGATATGAAGTTCATTTACTCATGTCAAGCAGGGAACATGCACAAAATGGAGTTTTACTTGTTCATAAAAGACAAAGGTTTACCAATCCAATACTATTATCATTTAAGCATAATAACTAATATGCAAAAATTCATACTACAGCAGTAGCCTGATGAAATCCTACTCCAGAGTAAAACAGGAAATTAATGGAGGACTAAACAGGTCCAAATGTGGCTTGACAAGAGTACTTCAAATGTAATATAATGTAAAATGCTCAATAAAACCACTAATGCTATTTTTTGACTGGAAAAGGCAGTTGACCATGTAATATTGAACCTGATATCACCATGAAAAACTACCACCTCAAAATAAACAGAAAATAAGGAGATTTCCAAGCCATTACTGCAGACTTCTTTAAAATCCCTGCCATTATCCTTACCTATAATTCTGCCACTTGCAAGATACTGAAAAAGACTAAGAGACATAATAAAACTGTAAAAGACTCATGGAACTCTTAACAACAACTCTTTTCTACATTATTTTGATCATAATATGCTGGTTAAGCACAGGATTACTACCTCAGAAAGGGGAGTGTGTACTGTTTCACTGCAAGATTGTGCTCTAATTACCCTTTTCTCCAGAGCAGTCACTCCTCTTGGGAAGTACTAAGTTCAAAACAGAGAGATTTACTGTAGTAGCTGCATATGAAAGGCTTCACTGTTTTTCTCTCTATAAAAAAAAAAATCAGTATAGCAGCCATTTTTAAATTGGATAAACCAGAGAACACAATGGGTCTAATTCTATCATTTTAATAATAATGGGACCATTGTAGAATAAGGTATTATCCAAGGTAATAGAGGGTGTGTCTATATGTGCGCCCAACAACGCAGTTGTTACTGTGTAGTCATTTAGTACATGCTTTAGCTACTGCACAATCCCGGGAGAGCACGGGGTGTTCAGACTCTACTGCGCAGTAGCAACAACCTACTGTGCAGTAGTGTCAGCTTTATGGTTCATACTCATCAACACTATATCGCCACAGCTTATCGCTACAGCAATGTAGCATCTCGTGTAGATGTGCCCAGATGGTAGGATCTAGCATCAATTACTGAACATGAAAAGGTACCAGTTAAGCTTCACAAATGTAACAGGTAAGATCTTAGTTGTGGCAAATGCAGTATGTATGTCAATATACTGAAAGCAGAGAGTTGTATGAGACTGGATATCATGGACATAGCAGCACATAAACACATAATCATTGTTTCCCTTCCAACTGATTAACCTTAACACAGTTCTGAAAAGGAAGTTCCATATTTTAGTCTCTAACTCACTCCTGTCACAAGCCATGTAATCCCATTCATAAACTGACAAAGTCCCATTTTAAAATTAGGTTTCTGCACCTACTTTGAGAGGATGGTCAAAAATCTCAGAGGTATCAAAAATAAGGCCTGTAGGCCAGATCTGGCCTATGGAGCCTCATCATTCACCCACGATCTGGACTCACATACTGCATGCAGCACATGGGCCTGGTCTGGGGCATGTGCTGCCCAGTTAACGGCACACACTGCATTTGGTGCACAGAGCCAATGCAGGAAATGTGCTGTATGTGATGCCTTCACTGGACTGGCTTCACACACTGGATTCACCATGTGAGACCAAGTCTGTGGGCCCAATTTAGCATGCAGACTGGCCCTGCACTACTCATCCAGCTAAATTCATTCAAGAATAATTTATATCTTTTGGTTCCTGACTATGACCACAAACAAAAATTATTTTTATCCTATCATTGGTATCATAAGATCACCATTTTGCATGTTTTATTCTCAGCTAACTCATGAAAGATACAGATAAGGAAATGACTGGAAATCCTAGAGTCTCACATAATTGTTGAGGGGAAAAAATGTTTAATTAAGTTTATCAGGTAATAAAATGAATGTCTAGTAAAACAAAATGTCAGGGGTCATTTACTGTTTTTTCAAAGCATAATACAAAACAAAACGGCTGAAGTTCACCTCTAAAACAGACTTCCACACAGTACACAACCGAAGCTTATCATCTTTACTCAGAAAATACCAAAGCAAATACATGCATCTTTCTTCTTGTCTGACATTTAGCTACATTTCTATACCCAGCACCAGCACCACCATCTCACATTAAAAGCACTGTATCGCCAGGTTTCATCTTTTAGATGTAAATTTTGGATAGTATCAAGGGCCACGTCTCCACGAGTGGGAATGTGCACTCTGCGGTGCCTCAGAGACTTTTGAGGTGCCACAAAACACACAAGTGAAAAGGTTCTCTGTGCTGCATATTTCAGCGTGGAGGCAAAATTAGATACTCACAGTAGGTGATCACCATCCCTACCCCCCGTTGCTGCTGATACGGCTGCCCGCAACTGCTCACCACCACCAACAGTGTGGACAGCAATTGTGGGCAGTCCCTGATAGTCACCTGCTGCTTGCCACCCCCTCCACTCGCTGCCAACACCATCGCAGCCACCTGTGGGCAGCCCCATTTTCTGGCGCCACTGTCCCACTGCCGACACTGCCGCTACCGCCTGTGGGCACTCGCCGTTCCCTCACAGCCTCTAGGGGCATACATCATTCATACTGAAGGTCACTCAACTGCCTTGAGCCTGGCCAGCGGTGGAACTCCAAAACTGCAACAGTAGCAGAGGTGGGGATGGGGGCCCAGTGCCCAAAGAGGCCAAGAACAAGGGACAGTGACCCATAGCCCAAGCAGGGCAAACTCATAGCCCAGGAGGGGTGAGATCAGACCAGAAAGACAGAGACCAGGGGACCAGAAAAAGAGACAAGGGCCATAGTTCCAGAAAGACTGGAGTCCAGATGCCAGGTCTGTGACACCAGGTCTATGGGTCTTGGCTAAGGGACGAGCTAGAGTATTGTGGTGGAAGCTGGGAAGGTCAAAACCCCAACAAAGGAGTAAAGACCTGAGGCAGTCTGGTGACAAGTGCCCCACTTCAGTGATGATGCAGAATACCTGAGAGGTATGGGACCAATAAGGTAGTGGGTGCCCTAGGGCACATATGGGCCCAGGGGGCCCACCTAGTGAAGGATTTAAATTGGGCTAGCAGGGTCCAGGAAGGGGTTGCTAGCAAAGATAAGATAAGGGCACACTCTAGGGGTGCAGACAGAAGTGACAATTTTCACCCGATATGGCCACAGAAAACAGCATACTGCTGTGACCAAACAGGTGCATGACTGCAAGCATCTTAAAAATTGCTGATTAGATGAAAATCTGACACCTCATTGCATGAGGTATCAGATAAAGACGTTTCAAAATGTAGCATCTTCTATAACTTGTGTCTGAGGAGCTCCCTGACTGTTGCTGTTTTCAAAATGGGACAGGGGGAAGAAAGGGAAGAAGAAAGGGAGCAAAGGGAATTAAGTCTGGTGGGTTTTCAGCCTCCCCCTCCAGAGCGTGGTGCAGGAGTATTGGAACTCCCCCTCCCCTGTGGATGGGCTCCAGTTCACCCACCCACCCTTCAGCACTGGCTGAGGAGCCCCAAGAATGAGCTCCCTCCATTGCCCTTCCCCCCCATTCTGAAAACAGCAAGCACTAGCAGAGAGCTAGGCTGTTGCTATGGGGACCTGGCTGCAGGCTCAGGGCCTCCAGCTAGATTCCCCTCCCGCCTGGAACCAATAGTGAACTTCAGTTTAGTCTGAGGTAACATTGTAACTCAGATCTTTTTGGACAAGGGAAAAGAGATTGATGTCATATATCTTGACTTCAAAAAAGCCTTCGATCAGGTATCCCATGATCACCTCTTGGCAAAACTGGCCAGTTGTGGCCTTGGGTCCACCATGATCTGCTGGCTGGCAAATTGGCTTTGTGGTTGGACCCAGAGGGTAGTAATTGATGGCACTCACTCATCATGGTATCCTGTGACCAGTGGGGTCCCCCAAGGCTCTGTCTTTGGACCCATATTGTTCAACATCTTCATTAATGATGTGGACAATGGAGTCAGGAGCGGACTGGCCAAGTTCACCGATGACACCAAACTTTGGGGAAAAGCATCCATGCCAGGAGACAGGCGGGTGATCCAGGCTGACCTGGACAGGCTCAGCAAATGGGCTGCTGAGAACCTGATGGTGTTTAACACCGAAAAATGCAAGGTTTTCCACCTTGGGAAGAAAAACCTGCAGCATCCTTATAGGCTCAGCAGTGCTATGCTGGCTAGCACTATGGAAGAAAGAGACTTGGGGGTCATCACCGACCACAAGATGAACATGAGCCTGCAATGCGATGCTGTGGCTACTAAATGACCAAAACGCTGACTTGCATCCATAGATGCTTCTCAAGCAAATCCCGGGACATCATTTTCTCATAGTACTTGTCCTTGGTGAGGCCGCAGCTGGAGTACTGCATCCAGTTTTGGTCTTCACAATTCAAAAAGGATGTAGAGAAGCTTGAGAGGGTCAGAGAAGAGCCACGCACATGATCAGAGGTTAGGAAAACAGACCTTACAATGACAGGCTGAGAGCCATGGGGCTCTTTAGCCTGGAAAAGCGCAGGCTCAGGGCTGATCTGATGGCCACCTATAAGTTTATCAGGGGTGACCACCAGGATCTGGGGGAAATGTTTGTTCACCAGAGCGCCCCAAGGGATGACGAGGTTGAATGGTCATAAACTACTGCGAGACCGTTTCAGGCCGTTTCTTTACTGTCCGAGCCCCCACGGTCTGGAACAGCCTGCGATCGGAGGTGGTTCAAGCACCTACATTGAACACCTTCAAAAGCAAACTGGATGCTTATCTTGCTGGGATCCTATGACCCCAGCTGACTTCCTGCCCTTTGGGCAGGGGGCTGGACTTGATGATCTTCCGAGGTCCCTTCCAGCCCTAATGTCTATGAAATCTATGAAATCTTTGCACAAATCATTCTGAGTTACGGCTGGGAGCTGCACTTCTATCTGCACCCCAAGACATCAATGCATGGCATGAAATTATAATGGGAGGGTACTTAGAGTGAGTGCAAGGTAGTAGTTTTGGGCTACTAGTGGGTGTCCTGGTCACCCTTTGGGGCCCATTCCTGCTATGTGCAGCAATTTAAAAAGTTCATTAACAATTAGTATGCAATTCACACAGCCATTCAATAGTGATATGTATGAGGTCTTTTATATAGAGAGCTGAAGAAGATGACTCAAAGCACTATAACATTCTAGCTTCCTACATGTACAACCCACTAGCAACAAATTCAGAAAAGATAAGCCTCTCATATTGTTCACTTACTGAGTGCAGTCTTCCAGTAACTATTAAATACGATTACAATTCTTGCCTGTTCACAAAACAGGGTAGCCAGAAAACTAAAATTGTCGGTGAAAGTGTCTTGGTTCAACACTGAAGGTAGAATTCTTCATCCACCTCAGTGACCCCATTCTCTTCTGACTCCAATGCTTTTTCTCCCATTGCCTAAACAGCCTTAAAAATCACCCAAATCTGGCAGCATGCCAAAGTTGTTACCATCCTTAAGCCAAATAAACCACCAGAAGACCCAGGTAGCCACAGACCAATCAGTCTTCTCTCAGAAAGATTTAAACTCATGGAGAGACTTCTCTAAAACTGCCTGTACCCCATCATCGATCCCCAGCTCCCAGAGGAACAGGCTGGCTTCCATCAGGGCTGCTCAACTACTGGCCAGGTCTCCTGCATCACTGTGGACATCAAGGCAGCTTTTGAAGAAAGGCAGCAGCACAGAGCAGTCTTTGTAGACTTATCTGCAGCCTGACAGAGTATGACAATGAGGCCTCACTCTGAAGCTCCTTCAGAAAATCCCCAGCAAATATGGTCCACTTTCTGCAAAAACTCATCTTCAACCATTAATTCACTCTTCGTATTGGAAAAGACTCTTCCAACAGGCGCCCCCTGAAGAATGCTGTGCCTCAGGGTTCTGTCCTATTAACCCTGCTCTTCAATATCTATATCTCAGAGTTGCTCCCCACAACATCAAAAAAATACATATACACAGACAACATCACCCTAATGTTCACAGGAACCTGGAGCAAGGTCTGAGAAAGGACCTCACTACAACAAGCACTTACTTTCAGAACTGAAGACTCAAATAAAAATCACCAAGACTGTCACTAGCACCTTCCACCTCACCCATGAACTAACCGAAACAACACTGAATATTAAGTGTGGAACAAACTCCATCACTTTTAAAATCCACCTAAAGTATCTTGGAGTCACCCTGGACTGCATCCTCACATACAATACACATTACCCAGAAGCCAAAGTACAAGGTTACAACAACCTGCTCCATTGACCAGCTGGCCTCAGATGGGGAGTTAACCCCACTGTACTTCAGACATCCACCCTGTCACCAGCACTCCACAGCTGAGTACTGTGCCCCAGTGTGGTGCAGAAGTGCCCACACTCACAAAGTTGACAGGGCACACAACAATAGCATGCGACTCGTATCTAGCTGCATCCACTCTATCCCTATGTCACAGCTTCAACTCATCAGGAGTACTGTTCCCCCTGATATCCGCTGTGAGCGGCAAAGCCTCTGCCTCCTTCGCTGCACTGAACTAGATCATAATCCCTACCTACATCAGCACATCTGCTCAGACCCTCCAGTTGGGCAGCGCCTCTGATCAAGGAAACCCCTTATCGTCCACCTGCACCACCTGTGGAAGACCAATGGGCCTCTGAGAACTTCAGGCTCAAAACTTTCATCCCAAACCTCTCTACAAGACCTCCCAGCTTTGATTTGGGCAGGTTCTCCTGGATACACCTCAGATTCGAAACTGGCTATGGCCACTTCCACCATTACATGCATCAAATGGGCCTGACACCAAGTGCCACTTGTGAATGTGGTGCCCCCTCACAGACCACAAACCACATAGTTACAGAATGCTCTATCTTCCATTGCCCTGCAAACCCCAATGCCCTCGACAACCCATCTCACTCCTGGCTCAGCTCTGTCCAATGTGAAATATGAGTCCAGCACACTGTTTTTGTCATACGGGGGGAAAAAAATAAAAACTGGAGGCACTGGTCTAAAGAGCTTTTATTAGAGGTTAAACTTCTTGTTCTGGAAGTGCAAGTTCTCCAAGTCTGTAGCATTAGTAACCCATCTTAAAATGTCATTTTTAAGTTCATTCTAATCTTGCTGTGTGAGGGATTTACATGAATAATGTTAGCTCTAATGGATATTAGAACAATAAATCCCTCACATCAAAAGAAAAGTAAAATCCAAAAAGTTTTCCAAGTATTTTTGCAGCTTTGGCTTTAGCTGAAAGAATAAAGTTTTAATATCAAGGCATGTAAATTTACAAGAAGCTATTTACAAGTATGTAGCCTGCATTTTCAATACTATAATGACTTGTATGAGCCACTGAAAGAATTAATGGAAGATACGGTTTCTTAGTCTAATAATCACACTAATGGCTCTGTCCAGAAAGAAAATTTTTGTTCCTTGTGTAACAGGGCCATGACTGAGACCCTGTTGCTAAAGGAATGGGGAGGTGGGCCCCGCCCCTAGAGAACCAATGACGACTGGACTCAAAGGATAAGAAGGAGAGAGAAGGTGAAGGGGAAGGCGCCTTCAGGCACCACAGAGGAAGAGAGAGAGAGAGAGAGAGAGAGAGAGGAGCAGCTAGAGAGAGCCCCACCAGAGAGAAGGATCTGAGAAGGGAGAACCCGGGACGCAGATCCACCTTGACTTACCGTGAGTCTATAGAAATGGCGGTGAGTGTGGGAAGAAGTGGAGCCGAGCTGCAGGCTGGAGCTGTAGCTGGCATTAAGAATCGGGAAGGCTACATCAAGCTGGAAAGGACAACGGGAGGGATGACCCCTGCCCCAGACCCCCTAAGGAGGCAGGGTGAGTCCAGAACCCTGGGAAGAGAGAGGGCGAGCCTGACTGGGAAAGAGCTGTGGGGCCTGCATGCCGGCTCTGCTGGAGGGAGACTCAGGCGGCAGCAAGCCACTAATGGGATAATTACCGGCAGCGGCAGTAACAAACCACTAAGAGCATAATTAACCGTGGAGACTGGAACTGTGTGCGGTACCCATTTGTTGTATTATTGGACTGGGACCGGCCAGGAGACCTGGGGGTCCCCAAGATCAATCTGCCGGATTGCATTCTCCAAATAAGGAGTATTTCCTGTAACTAATAGAAACAGGCTGAATAAAAGCACCTGAAATAGATCAGATCCAGTGTGGTACTTCCTGCAGGTACTCCCTTGCATAACAACCACTTCCTCCCTATATTTTGTTTAATATACAAGTCGTGGCAGGCGAGACTCACGAGGATGGGGGGGTACCCTGCAGGCACACTGACACCTTGCTTGTCTGAAAAAAATAATATTGGGTGTTCTTTATTGTGCATCATACTACAGTTTAAGTTTATAAAAGAGGGCCTCTATTTTTATCTTTACTGCTCCAACTAGACTTTCATTAGCTCTGATTTCATGTTGGAATTCTCAGAGTTGAAAATCTGAATTTATACCCTTGATGTTGTGATCTTTCAAAAGAAAGCAGTAGTGGTAGCAGCTTATTTACAGATTTCATTAAAACAATACAGTAAAGTGAACAATAGTAATTTTATATAATAAAATAAAAACATTTGTATATTTTTAGCAAAAAAATAGTTAATAGGATTATCCATTATACTAGTTTACACAAAATGAAAACAGAAGGTAGTATATGATGAAGGATACAAAAAAATGAAGAGGTGGACAATAAAACAAAGTTTATTTACTTTCCCTTTTTCTTTGTGTAAGTAATACAAATGCATCTAAAGCATACAGGACAGGATCTGAATTGTTAAAGAGAAGCCAGATTGTTTTTTCTTTGTTAACCTAGTATTTAAATTTTCCCATTAATGTAGAGTTCCATTCTCCTCTTTTTTCTTTGAAGAGGAAACAAGACCATAAATAGGGATTTACTATATTTCCCCAAATACAAAATGACCCTAAATTTAAGGCACTAGCCCAATAATTAGTTTCTACATATAGAAAATGTATACATTTGTTCTAATTTTCCATGTATAGAATCTAACTGTTGGAGAATCACCTGAAATTTTTCCCCATTACCACTGCAGCAGGAAAAGCAGTGGTAGGGGGTCAAGTGGTGAGACAGGCAGTGGGAGACAGGCAGCTTGCACCCTGCCACCTCTTCTACCACCCATGTAACTCCCCCTCCTGCAACCTTAGGCCCCCAACACCCTTCCCTCCCAGAAACTCTTCCCCCCCTGTGCCCCTTACCCTTGTTCCCATGCCTGTAGGCAACATCTTTGCTGCTGCCTGGGGCACGGAACATAATCTCAGCCCAGCCTCCTAGCATCAGGGCTGCTGTGGGACTGGGACTGGGCTGGGGCCATTCTCTGTACCCCAGGCAGCAGCGTAGACAAAACTTGCTGGTGCCAGAGCAAGCGTAAGGAATGAGGAAAGACAGGGAAAGGCCCAAGGCTTCCAAGAGGCAGAAGCAGCATGTTGGGGGGAAATGGGACTCAGTGCAGGCCCAAGGTGGCAGCCAACAGCTACAGCTCTGGTCCCAACAAGAACCATAGCAGCTGTCTGCTACCCACCACTTCATACTCTATTCCAAAATGAGGTCCTTTTTCCCCTCCATGTTAAACTGGAGCAGAGGGGGGGAGGGAGGTGGACCTTGTTTTGGAATCCATTAAATATGGTACGGCATATAACCTCAGTCTTCTCACAAAGTCCTATTATGTCTAAATACATGGGGTTCAACACCATCTGCCCATGACAACTGCAGATCTCATTAGAGTGAATCTCCATTTAGTAATGAACTCTCATAGTCTGTAGTTTTGCACACCAGACAGGTAGGTTTCTAAGCCAAAAGAGTGCTTTATTAAACTTAAAAAATGGGAAGTTTGAGAAAGTTTCATTGCCATCTTTAATTCTTAAATTTATCCTGTATTTATTTAAATATAGTGGAAATATTGGGTCAGGACTCTTGCCACATTTCCCAGGCCATTTGTCTGGAGAGGAATATAGATGTTATTTAATCATCAAAACAAAGGTATATTTGGCAAAGGAGAGACTTTTATAATTTTATTTCTTAGGGTATCTGGTAGCTATCAAAGATAAACTTCTCATCCAGCAGTTTAAGAATTCTTAATTGAGCTTACCAATTTTTACTGTTAGCCTTAATTCAGCAGGTTCTAGCCAGGCAACATTTTTTTGATAATGTGTTAGCTTTTCCACTGTCATTACTATCTGCTTAGTTTTGTTTTTATCAAGCATCATGGTTCTCATGATATAATGACTGAACTGAGTTTTGATTTTTATTCACCTACATAAGATCAAGGCCAGCTATCCAGACAGACTCCCATCTTTCAGTTAGTAATACAGAGTGATATTACTTAATGTGAGAAAAAGGCTTTCATTTTCAAAACACCCTTATATCTGTATTGTCTGTTTGGATCCATTTAGGCTGCAGAAAATTGCTCTCTACCTGCCTTGCTTCCATTTGGTACTTTGAAACTCATTTTCAGAAGTAAGTGAAAGTCATTTTCAGAAATAAGTATCGTGGCTTAGAAAAGCAAACAGATTGTGATATAGTCAGGAGGCTTGCTTGGGATGCAAAGTCTTGGGATCTGTTGGTTCTAACTGAAGCATTCCCGATTATTTGGTAGATATTCTTCCTAGGTGACAAAGAAAGTTCTCCAGTATTTGAAAATCTGCTATTTTGTTCATCTGTGGCTCAGAGTACTTCAGTGTTCCTGATGGTACTCTGAACCATTATGAATGACTCAGATGTAGACCTATATAGCTAACACTATCTGCAATCATCTTCTAAGGAACATGTACCCTTTTGGAATTTCAATAAGACAGATGTCTTTGGGCTCCAAACTGACAAATGTAAGGAAGATTTAAATACAGGAAGTCCTCAACTTACAATGTTTTGAGTTACATTTTGCACTTACAATGTTTATAAATTGACACCGTTTCAACTTTATGACATCAGTTTCACCTTGACTACGCTTGATCCGATACAACGCCATGCCAGCAAACAAGTTTTCTGCATCACTCATCTCTCTGAAGAATATCTGTCCAAACTTCCTTGGACACTTTCTTTAAGAAAGCAGACAAGACTCCAGAAAAACATGCAGCCAAGACTCCTGAGAAGACTCCAGCCAAGAACCCTTCAAAAGATCTAACCGAGAGCCTTTCAAAAAGTCCAGCAAAGTCACCTCAAAGAAGTCCTTCCAAATCAATATGATTGCTGTTGACAATATAAGTACATTAATGTGGCTATATTATTCATCTATAATTGAGTGAGTACAAAATTCTGGGGTATTTTTGGTGAAAATAAGGTATCGGGCCTTGGTTCAGGAACTAATTCCCCATTTATAACCTTGTTTCTTATGAGAAAATTGGTTCCGAGTTACAATGTTTCAATTTAAGACGTGATTTTCAGGAACCAATAGTGTCATAAGTCTGAGGACTGCCTGTATTGCAATTTTAAATTCAGCATGTGGCATTTTGTTTACTGCAACTCTTAGCATTGAGTATTAGGTTTTAACTGTAGAGTTAACAAGTCTATAGGAAAGACAATCCCTCTTGGTTAGAGTATGGCCACAAGCCCCACTGTTCCTATTGTTGTCCAATGCCATGCTACCCAGATGACTGGAGATATCAACTTGTCTCCTGCCCCAAGCACTGATGGAAGCATCCTGGCTCTGTAGCCCTACAGCTGCTCCTTGACACAGATTTTATGTTCCAGTTTTTCCTCCCTATGTAAGAACACAGTATTCGACTATGTGTTAAATCAGAGACAATTGATCTATGCATTAGGGATGCACATTGCTAAATACAGGTACATTTTATACTAAGATTCCATATTAAAAGGTTTATAGATGTTGCAAACATTCTATTGTATCTAAACTTGGGTAAGGTCTTTTTGGGTTTGGGGGCTTTTTGCCTGAAACTGTTTTTTGGTGACAAATCCAGGTTCAGCTACATTGGAAGAGCTGACAAATTCATTTCAGCTATACCAGTTGTTTAATGACAAAAAAACCCAAAACAATTGTGAAAAAATTAAAACATTTCAAAATTTTAAAAATGAAATGTTTCAATTTTTCCATCTGAAACATTTTTATCCAGAATGTTCATTTTCATCTTAAGAAAAAAAGTGTTTATTCCCCTCTGAGTATAGATATATATGGGTATTTTTATGGTTAGTTACAAGAAACTCTTTCATCTACTGGAGTTCATTATAATCTGTAAGAGCCGATTATTTATAAGCATCCATTAACCTGTTTCTTGTATAGAAATTGAATTTTAATATAAACTGTCTCAACTGCTATAAGAGGCACCATGGGGCACAATCATTTAGATAATTGGAAAGAATGTCCCAGTTCAACCCTGTTCTCTTCTTGTTATAAGACACAGGTAAAAGGGGCAAGGAATTGCAGCCTTTCATACATGCAGCCTAACCCACCTATCACATGGACTCACTGGCTTGCACTTGCTAAGCCAAGGCTTGCACTGGCTGAGCCAAGGCTTCAGCCACATTTTAACACTCTGTTCTCTTGTTAACCTTCTGTTCAGAAGGACACCACTGGCACTGCAGACCCTACCCTCTACCATGTCCAAACTGTTGACTATGAAAGGCTTTACACATCCACACAAAGGAAATTGTGAGGAGTTTTTGGTCCTCTGATTCTTTTGTTCCTGTGCACAGGATAAAGTTACATCTAATTCTCATTAAGGAAAGAGATTATCATCAAGCTTGTGCATTCCTGGACTTTCAACAGAGACGTCTCAATGACAGATCTGCACATGGTGGCAGTATAAAAGATGGGTTTTTTGTTCTTGTTTTTGCTGCTAAAGTGGGTGTATGAATTCTCCATGGATAGGTCACATGAGTTGGGTTTTCAGCATGAACCAGAGTATATAATCAAGCCAGCAGTATAGTCCGACTCCATAGGAGGTAGGTACCTCTCTCCCATTGACTTTCAATAGGAGCTAGGCAAATTCACCACTTAGACATTTCTGTAAACCCTACTAAACACTTGTTTGCATTTTAGGTCTTTAAATACCTTTTTAAATCTAACCCAGAGTAAAAAAAAGACTGTCATTACTTTCAGTGGTTCAGACTCCCCCATTCTTATATTCCCCCACTGCAGCTGACTGGAGAGGTAACTCTAAGCCAGATTTGGCACAAGGAAACAAGCAGAAAACCAGTTTTCCTTTTTTTAAAGCTCCTGTGGAAATACTTCTTAATATGACTTCAAAGCTTGTACAGCTGGGATGGGAAAATGTCATCTTCAAGAAAAATACATTATTGTCAGATCACTGAGTATTTATGATGCTATATTCTATTATACATTTTTTCTGAAGTGTTAATGTAACACATGAAGGTGATTACTGCTATATTGCTGCAAGAAAGTCAGCATGAAGATCAGAGCTTTGCATTTTATATTTTTCTAGCAAGCACCAATACAGCAATTTTGCTGCTCTGAAGCTGACAAATGGATTTCAATCCCCATAATATACAAAAGAAAAAAAATTTCAGCATCCCTTTTTTCAGCTGAAAGTTTTTAAAAATTGGCATTTCCATTTTTTAGGTGATTGCCTGCATCCCTTTTCAACAAACATTCCAGACACAACTTTTAATCTGAAATCATATTTCAGTGTATTATTTATATGCATCTGATCAATTCAAAATCCTTTTTCACTACTACAGTGTCAAACTCCTATACTCCTATACAGTGTCAAACTTGAGAAGCTATACCTCAGTAAATCACATCTCACTTGCATAGACAGGTATTCACATTTTTAAAAAAGTAAGAAACAGTAGCATTTACCAGAATCATAACAGAGAGCACTCAGTTTTCAAGTGTATTTATTTAGCTAAAATAAGAATCTTGTATAAGCATGGAGGCATTTAGAGTTGAATAAGCTAAAAGCTTGCTATTTGTAAGGATGATAACACACCTTTTAGAACAAATTGTACAGTCTCATCATCCTTGCAAGTACATATGTTATTGAAGAACCAATGGAAACTTATGAAAAGCACTGACTAAGAGGGTAAATATAAATTTTCTGTGATAAACACCTTCTTGGTATACTTTATGATGTGCATTTTTCAGTATTTTTCTGAAAGCTCCCAATTCTTCAGCTCACTTTATTAACATATTCAGGGTTATAAGCCTCAAGGCTCTTAAGGATACAAAGATCCAAAACAGAAGTAATCATTTTCTCAGTGGTATTATTAGTGAAAATTGTGAATTCATTTTAAAAAGTCATGTCTCCTTACTATGAAGTTATGCCACTTACTAACTTTAGGCTAGATTCTCAGCTGGTATAATTGGGGGCATTTTTACTTCTTTACATGGGTAAGCATCTAACCCACATTAGAAAGAAGCATTTGCAACTTCTATGGATATGGTTGAGCAGAACTTTCTGTTTAGGGACTGATTTTTCACAGAACTCTAGAATTCACATGCATGGGAGGATTGCCTTGAAAACTGCTCTTCCATTTGAATTAACACCACAAATATGGGGCATATGCTAAACATGTTCATGAAGGAAGCAAGCATGCATGTTTTGAAAAAAGTGCCTGTGACTAGGATTTACAGAAGCTTTTGGATGTCATAGTTGCCAAACACCCAACCTGAATGACAAATTTTAAGACAATGAGTTTTAAGTGCTTTATGAAAATTAAGTCTCTTAAACGTAACTGAGGTTGGGAACAACTACAGAGGCACAAATAATTAAAAACTAGATACTTCTGAAATCTTGCCCAAAGTAATGTAAAGTATAATATTTTTAAAGGTCCTTTACTTCCTAGAGGTGCAAATAAATGCCTTATTGGATTTACAGAAGTGCTGAGGTATTTACTTCCTACTAAAACTCCTCATCTGCATTTTTAGATGTCTAAAGGCAAATACCTCCAGGGTACATACAGGCATTATATTTAGATGGACCTAACCATGACTAGGTCAATCTAAATGCCCACTTGTGCAGGTGTTCAGAGGGATTAAAGTCACCCAAAAAATGGCACGTCAATGTTGCCTCAGGAGGTGCACTTAGATCGAGATTGGGTTAACCCAATCTAGGAAAGGATTAACCCCATCTCCCAAACACTTGTAAGCATTTTAAGCACAGCTCCTGTGCGGGGAAAGCCCAGCCATTCACCCCAACCCCTCGGCTGTACTATCTATTCCTCCCACTACTTCTCCCCCCCTGCCGCCCCCACCCTGACTGGCTACTTTTAGCCCTCCAACCTCCCTCCTGACAATTTTACATTTAGACCCATTAAAGTAAGATGCATGAACATAGACTGGGTGCTGCAAACAACTACACACACTCCTAAAGTCAGACTTAGACACTTTTGAAAAGCATTTAGGTTATTTTGATAATGTTATCCCTGGTATGATATTGGAGTACCTAGACACTAAAAGGTTACTGGTAATAATAATGTAATACAACAGAGAGCTGCAACTACCAATTGGCAACAAATTCTTACAACATCTGTTGGTCCTTCTTTGCCAATTCTATTCCTCCTCAGAGATCAGTTACCAAAGCTATAAGAAAGTTTCCTCAAAAAACTGCAGAAAATAAAAATGATATGCTGAGTTCTTCTTATCTTACAAAGACTAATTTGCTAGCAATGGAAATACTGGTCTTGCTTTAGTGCTTTTACTACCCTATAAGCACCACATAAATGAGCCCATAGGTAATCAGCTATTTTGGATATAGCAATTCCACATACCCTCAACCCCAACAGTTACCTGAAGAGACAATGAGGGAAGGGAAACTCTCCCAAATTCAAACATGGAGGTTACAGAGTCCAAAGAAACAAGATTGTTAAATAAAGTAGTTTTAAAAGTCTTCTTCTAGCATTATTGCATCACTAGAGAAATGGCTCTTAAACAGGCGTGGGTAAAATGGTGGATCCAGACAGTAGCTGGACTCTAATTCCCAGCATCCGCTGCCCACCTGATTGGGGGCAGTCTCCATGGAGACCCCAGCCACAGCTGTGCTGTGATAGCACAAGGCTGGAGTTGCCATGGAGACTAGCCCCAGCCATGGTGGCAGGGCACACCGCGGGGCAGGGCAGGGGGCTGCTCCAGAGCCACTGGGATCTTGTGGTGGGGGCAGCTTGGTCTAGGGCCAAGGCAGAGCCACGATCTGCTGCCTGCACACCCCTGCCCAGAGCACGCTTGCTGAGATCCCGGCTCTGCCCCAGCTCCTTGCAGCAGTGACATCATGGTTCCAAGCCAGGGCAGAGCCGTAACCTGCTGCCTGCACACCCCTACCCAGAGCATACAGGCTGCAGATTGCGGCTCTGCTCTGGCCCCGGACCAAGATGCCTCCACCGCAAGATGCCAGCGGCTCTGAAGCGGCACCCTGTCCTGCCCTGCTGCACAGCTGGGGCCAGTCTCCATGGTAACCCTGGCATTGTGCTAGCACAGCCCTGCTGCAGCTGCGGTCTCCATGGAGACCAGCCCCATCCATGCCACTGGGAAATGAAATCCACTGCCAGCCAGATCTGGCCTGTGGGCCAGACTCTGCCTGCCCCTGCTCTAAAAGAGGTCACTAAGGTAAATGTTTTTCCACTATATTCTATTCTACACTCTAGTCAATTTAATTCCTCTGGAAAAATCTAGAATAAAATAATTATTGACTTCCAAATCTGTCTGATTTCTGTAAGCTAAGGCTTCCTTCTTGCAGCCCTTCCGCAAACCAAATTTATCTTAGAACCTAGCATATCTAGCTTGTCCCATAAAAGTAATAATACTATACCTAATTATATTATAGACCAAAGACAGACAGGGTATGCAAGTCTTACTTTTGTTTAGTCATACAGACTTTTTCAGCACTTCTTCAGGAAGGAGAAAATAGGTCTTTGTTCTTGTACTGGTAAAACTATTCTATTTCTCTTGGGAGACAAAGACAATGATCATCTGAAACAAACTGATCATGGCTCATTCTTCTTGCCAGAACAACCAACTCTGTAATTCTTTCCACAGTGCTAAATATGCATTTCCTTTCTGCCATAATATTAACTTTCATATTTTGACATAAATACCATCAACATACCACTGGCTGTGTCATTCCCAGTACCATACAAGGCAGTGATAGTCATCATGGCTAAATACAGATGTTCAAAAAACCCACAGCAAAAGCTATCCCTGATTGGCTGCTTGGCATAGGGCAGCAGTCCCCCTTCCTCTTCCCTCCCCACACTGCTCTGTCAGCAATAGATATCAGAGAATCACAAAGAAACCAGACCGAAAGGCACCCCCAGGCCTGGCTGGGGGTGCCCAGAGTTGGAACCCAGGCAGGGGAGCCCCTATGCAGATTCTTGGCAGGGGCAGGCTAGGCATCGACATCTCCCTAGAGCCACAATGGGGGCTAGGGACATTCCTGCTGTGGGTCAGGGGAGGGGACGGGAGGGGAGGGGAGCAGGGCAGGATCACTCAGGGCCAGGCTGATTGGTGGAGGGGCCCTGCTTACAGCTTGTTCCTGACCAGTGGGAAGGCAAAAACTGCAGTTTTAAATATAGTACCATTTTTGCCTCTTGCCACTGATTGACTGAGGGGCCCCCAGATAACCCTGCTGTTTGCTGCTGACTGGCGAGGAGGCAAATCAGTGCCATGTTTAAACCATGGTTTTAGCTTCCCTGCTGATCCTCCACTGATCAGCAGCAAGGCGTGGGGCAAGGGACGAGGTACATGTGGGGGAAACAGGCAAGATTAAAGGAGCTGCCACACGCTCTACTTCTGTGAATTCAGTAGGTTCCTATCGATGAGCCATGAACATCTGTTCTGTTATGGCTATAGAGTACTTGCTGCATGCTTATAACACAATAGGTGCAATGTCTGTAGCTAGCCCATGTCAGTCCAACCATAAATAGCAGCATCTCTGTATCTAGTTGGTTAGTGATTCATTGCATCTTCACAGTATGTCAAATGGCATTAACAATTCAGTCAGATTGAGCCAGGGTCTGGGTCTCATAGTAAATGAAACCAAGAGTACTCTAAGTTCAGGTTAGGAAACACAATATTTAAAAATATGTTTCAAAACACAGGCAAGTTTTGTTTTTTTTCTGTTTCTCAGTCACATGAAGAAAATAAGAGATCTATCTGAATGTTCCACCTATCAGAAAATTCTCCTTGCAGAGAGTAGCTAGCTATTTACATTTGCAAGATGCATTCGTGTTAATGGCAAAGGTTCTAATTACTTCTATTTTTCCTTCAATATGTGGAAAATCTAGAAAAACAATGACTCCTGCAGAGCTTTGGAAGAATGAGTACTAGGGCCCTCTCTAGCAGAGTGAGCATCCTCTTAAATAGTTTATTTTCCCTGACATTTTATGATGGTAAATTTCATATTTAGCACTATTTATAAGTACATTATTAATTTAATTACAGCCATGCACCCATGATAGATACATTTTATTGATATGATTTGTAAAAATTCTTTGGTCCTATTTCAGTGGCTTTTTTTGGTTCATAAGTTTTTCTATAGCTACTTTAAGCTTTATTTAGTTAACTGTAAGGCAAATTCCTGAAAACATGTTGCAGGATCATATCAACTTTGACAGAATCTTTGATGAAAAAGAATTTTATCATTATTGTTTTGTTTCTACTTTCCTTTTAATTCAACTGTTTATATTAATAACATGAAAATATGTTTAATATTATGCAACATGCACCATTTAACTAAAAATAACTAAACAAATAATTGAAACAGATTGACTTTTTTTAAAAATTAACTTTCATAAAATCCTGGAGAAGCAGAGCTGGAAGCAGCCTCCATAGCTTATCTATTCCAACCCTCTGCCTGAAGCAGGATCATCCCTATCCAAACCATCCTACAGAAATCCAGGTTGCTGAAAGATGGGGGAAGAATACAACAACAAAAAACAGTGCTTTACTTTCAGCTTGGTGTGCCCCCTCACCAAGCATAGCGCATGCCCAGAAGCTGAACCACATCAGTTTGACCCAGCTTGCTCAGCATCTGTATAGCTCATGTGCTTTAGCAGGGCTTTTTGGCAGTTTTATCTAATAGCCAAGTGAATCGCATGAGCTATATAGATGCTGGGGAGCGGGGTCAAACTGATATGACTCCTCTTCCAGGAAAGCGCTGGGGGTTGGGGGAGGGGGTCCCCACCATCTGTCACCAGTCCTACTGTCTAACTTCTTAGGAAAACTACAGTCAACCCTGACACGACACCAGACATTACCTGCCACAGGTAAAACAACAGGACCACAACAGTCAATGTTCTTCTGTAAATGTTGTCAACATACATTCAAAAGACCTCAGGTAGAGATCTACACCCCACACTACAGAGGAAAACAAAAATCTCCACATTCCTACCAACGTGACCTGGCCCCAAATATGGCAAATTGGTCTGACCCTGAGCACAGGGGCAAGATCTTGTAGCCAGGAACATCCAAGTTTAAGTACCAGCAGGAGCACTAGCATATCCCAGCCAAAAGCCAATGCCTCTGACAAAGCTTTAAAAAAAGCCTTGATATGTAACAGCAGGAAGAGAGAGGAAATTCCCTCCCAGTCCCATGCAGCAACCAGTAAAGCCCAGAAACATGCAAAATACCCAAAACAGAACAATTGTCCAAATGCTTTGATGTTTCCAAATCTAAGGGGTGGGGGGTTTCTCTGACATAATGGAGAATTTCAAAATGTTGGCATTTTATTCCTATTTAAAACAAAACAATATTTAAGATGTCAGCATTCCTGGCTTTAAACCTACGCTACAGTAACATACAAAAGAATCATTAAAGACTAGTCATCTGCAGAAATTTCAAGTAATAAAGGACTGATAATCTCTTCTTATATAGCTGTTTTAATGACCATTCAAAATACTCATTAAAGGGGTGCTTGGCATGCATAAAAATGCAGGATTGTACCAACAACAGCCAGGTTTTTCTGTTTTGTTTTTGTTTGTTTTTTCAAGGATTTTGAGGAGTGACTTGAATTGGAAAACACCATGATTGAAATGAAACTTACTGCAAAACCTTCTTAAAACCCTGATCCTACACATTTCACTTCCTGCATGCAAGTAATCCCAAAGATTTCAATTAAAGTTTATATGTCTATAAAACAAAGCATGTGTATAGGTTGTCTACAGGGTCAGGTATTTATCCAAATCCAGGATGACCCTGAATTTAAGATGACACCCCCCCCCCCAAATAATTAGATTCTATACATGGAAACATTAATACATTTATTTTAATTGTTCATATATAGAATCTAATTATTGGAGGACTGTCTTAAATCCATCCCCACCAGCACAGAGGCGAAAGCAATGGTAGGGGGTTCAGGTGGTGGGAGTGAGGCAAGAGGGGGGAGGCAGTAAGGGGTTAGGTAGTGAGGCAGAGGACATAGGGGAAGCAGTAAAGGGAGAGGTGGTGGGGGCCCTCCCACCCCAGTAAAATGAGAAGAAATAAAATCTCATTTTGGAATCCAGTAAATATGACAGTCCCATATTTTGAAAGTCTGGCACAGACTAGCACAGAGGGTGGCGATCATTGGTACAGGCAAAAGAAAGGGTTATAGAAGGACTATAAGGCAATTCCACGTCCTGAATGCATGTTTGGGGATAAATTTTCCCTAACTCACTTAAGAGTTTTGCCCTAATTAAAGCATTTTAAATACCAGTATTATTATTATTTGTTATATACGTAACTATTGTTGAGCAGCTGCTACTGTTAACACCAGTTGTGTGGTATAGCTACAAACATCAGACAGTCAGCCTTCACTTTTGGAAGAGGGGATTCTGGGGTGCAAGGTGCCATAAGGTACAATCTGACTGCAATTACATTATTTTAATTTAAATGTTGTAAACTTCTAATGTGTAATGCAAATTCTGTGCCTTAATAAGGCGAACTAGACAGGCCCCAATCTTAAAAAATGTATGCACGCAAGTGTTTTCAATGAAGTCAAGAGTACAATAACTTATATACATAAGCATGTACACGATTAGATACAGAGCCCTCACTACTGCAAGGTACATGCCTGACTTATACACACAAGCAGTCCCACTACAATCAGTGGGACTACTTACATGCTTAATTAATTAGTGCCTCTAATATTTTATCTAAACCATCTAAGTATCCACTTCATAAATGGCACCAAAAGTACAACAAAAATATTTCAAGAGTCAGTTATTTTAAAACATAAAAGAAAATATTTATAAATTAATCTGCTTTTATTTTAGAAAGAAAACTGTCACCCTACCAATAGACTATATTATACTGTTTACAAAGGATTTGAAAACAGATCTGAGACTTGAAATAAGAAAATCACCACTGATCTAGAGGTAACCAGCTAGTAACACATTTCAATATATAGAAACTAGTAAATGACATAAATACCATCAGGTATAAAAGTATGTTTTCTCCTAATTATGTATATACTCAACAGTCCTGGACTGTTCCAAATGCATCTGAAATACTAGCCAAGTCAAGCAGTTACTAGAGCTGCCTTTTCTCAGTGAAGGATGCACAAAATATTTCTCCCTTCTAATAAGTAAGCAAAATACTTTTAAGTAGACAATATAATGTTTAAGTGATCTTGAAATTCTTATTTCCATTAACAAATCTGGCTCAAGTAACTCTTTCAGACTTCAAAATGCTTTGTACTGTTAACTCGTTCACAGTAGAATAAATACACAAATTAAATCAAAGTTACTTCAGAAAATTTTAAGATGATCATTACTGAAAAATTATTAAATAGGTCAAAAGGTTTTAACAATTAGAAAGTAATTCCATGTATGTTAGTTCCTCAGTAAGAGTTGCAGCACTTGACAGCATGAAGCTATCAAGTCAGTGTCACAACTTCTGCCTTCAGAATCTGCCCACATTAAGTTCAAAAGAGACAGATTTAAAAACAGCATTATAATAGCCTTGTTATGGAAAGGATGACTTCAACAGGCCTACAAATATCAGGGGAAAATGTAGAATAATTCAAGCACAAACACTTTGATTTTACAGAAATATTTTCAGAATATCCCTTTAACCAAAAATTGTTGAAAATACTCATTTTCTTCTGAAACAAAAAGATAGCTGTTTTTAAAAATGTAAAACAGCTTAATAGAAGAGGATCTGGATTCTGACTAGCTTTAAGTATGACCAAATTTGCCCATAATTAAAAGCTACATGGGTAACAGAAGAAGCAATCTGCTGTTATGACTTCATAAATAATGCTGAACAAAAATTTCAACATAGCACCTTTAAGATGATTTTTATATTTTGTGTTCTTGAAATCTTTGTGCTGCCCTTAGTATTTCTGAGACTTCTGTTTTTTAAGTAGTTCCACTAGGCTCTATTTATTAGAGCCTTCTGAATCAAGTCATTTTAATTTGGTGCTGAAGAAACATGTATAGAACAAAATCATTCTAATATTATTCTGAAAAAAATAGAACACAAACTACAGTTAAACCAGCCTGTCAAGAAGTAAAAGCCTATAATTTCTCTTATCAATACTAAATAATTAGTCTTTTCTTGTGCAACAAAATTAGCATTAATGAAGGACTTTTAGAACTTCATTGCAGCAACTGTTCTGTCAGGCCACCTTTGTCTGCCGTCCTTGGTTACATCTGATTTCTTCCGTTTTTCAGCCAGGATCCAGATGGCTAGAGGGACCAATTTGTTATGATTCAATGATATTCTCAATAAGCACAGCCCACTCCAATCAGTGTCTCTACTGTTAACAGCAGTACATTTCTTGGACTAGAGCTGTCATATGTTGACACCAAGGGTCTTATCAGACATCTGTTTAAATTAAGAGATCCAAATTCCTGCTGATTAATTACTTTTTTCTGTGAATAAACAGGAGAATCATGAGTTAATTAAGGTACATGTTCAATTACACTAATTGGTGTCAGGTGTACTACATATCAGATACAAGGAGAAATGCTTGGCTGCTTTAGGATGTGGATGCTGCTACATATTATACATACAAACTGGCTACAGTTTTGTAAATCAGTTAATAGCCTTTTGAGCAAAACATTGCATAAGACCTACTTTCTTGCAAATCACAAAGCTAAGCTGCAAATGAACTGAACCTAATTTACCCTGGTATAGCTTCACTAATTTCCACCCAAATAAATCTGGCCCACTGTCTTAACACTAGCATCAGTGCTGCATACTGCAGTTGCAAAGCAGCACCACAAATAAAATGTTATATAGCTTCTGGACCAAAATTCCCAGAGAAATTTTGTGTCTGATTTGAAAACTGAAAACAGTGACTTGAGGGGTTTTTTGTTTTGTTTAAAATCAGTGAATAGTGGAAGAGAGAGCGGGGAGATTTGCTAGTATCCTCCCTGAACAATCAGGTCTTTCTGTGGTGACCAAGGAGGTGCTGTGAAAGACTGAAGCCCTCTTCATGCCATGGAGCTGATCAAGTGGCAGAAGTCCTCCAGCTACAAAAGCCATTACTGCTGAGTTGTCTTTATGGTAAGATTTCTATCCCCAAAGCTTCACCAGTAGCAATGCCAGGTTGCTGATATGTTTCACCTAAAGGTATTCCTTAGGATTCTGTATTATATAAATAGAGAATCCCACTATATATAGGTTATATAAATACCACAAAATGCCAGATTTACTGTTTGCTCAAGATTTTCCACAGTATTTTCTAAGGGGAAAATGAAAAAGAATTAATAGGAATAAAAATGAAAATATTTGTTGCTTATTTGTTGTTCATCATCGGATCTATAGTGCAAATCTGAGAAAGCTGTATTTGCCACTAGTTTAAATACTTCTGTAAATGAAATTCTTGGAAATAGGTACAAGAGAAATATAATATGCAATACTAGTGGAGTATCATACTATCACTTAAGAGCAAGTCTGCACTGCCACCCTGGAACTGCCAGGGTCAGCCATTCTTCAGCACACCCCCCTCACCTGGCTTCTTACCACACACCCAGTCCAGAAATGCAGTAATATAGCCACATGGCATACACATCCCTGTGACCTGGCTTGACATCTGTCTCCAATGTTCATGGGACCATAGAAAAGTAGGGCTGCAAAGGGCTCCACAAAGTCATTTAGTCCAGACCCCAGCTCAAGACAGGTTCATCCTTAATTAAAACATACCAGCCAAGTGTCTGTCCAACCTGCTCTTAACAGCCACCTTGGGATGCCTTCATCACTGCATTCTAGGTTTGGTATGTGCAAGTGGAAGGAAGCCAGAATGCTAAATAAAGGTTAGAATTATGCGTGCAAGTTTCAAAGAAGTTCATAGTGTCATTCCAAGATCATTAGCCTGGCTCCAGACATTCAAGTCACCACCAGCATAAGCCTGATGCAGCTGTAAAATATAAGATATCACCACAGTGCCTCTGTCAATGGAACTAACATAAAATACTGAAGCATAGCAGAGGAATATATGATTGAGCTATATAAAAAGGGCAGATAAAAATCAAAGGACGGAGCCTTGAAAACCACATGTCACTGAATGTCATATGTCTGCAGTCACAGACTCTATCTAGTTTGCCTCTAGGCATATTAATAAATATACAGGCAGTCCTCAGACTTACAGCAAAATTGGTTCTTGAAAACCAGGTCTTAAGTTGAAATGTCGTAACTTGGAACCAATTTTCCCATAGGAACAATGTTATAAATGGGTGATTGGTTCCTTTACAACTCTCAATACAGTTGCGTCCAGCTGGTAAGTCTGGAAGGGGAGGGAGAAAGGAAGGGGGAAGGGAAGGGCATGGGGGAGGAGGAAAATCAATGTCTCCACAATGATGGAGGAATTGGGGCTGGGGCAAGTGCTGTCCAGCTGGGGCAGGAGAGCACTGGACAAAGGCATGGCTTGTCTGAGGGGCAAGAGCAGCTCCTGCCACTGTACACCAATGGTCCGGGAGCTGCTCATCTAGCAGCTCCCACCACTGTTCCCACTGCTTGTCCAGAATGGCACTGGGGGGGGGGGGTGCCACCAGATCTGCGCAGGGTGGGCAGGACCAGGACTGCACTGCACTGCAGTCCAGGTGGGCAGCAGAGGCTATGGGGGGGTTATGGTGAATTTTTGCTCTGCTGCCCACCCCTCCCTGATCCGGGGGCAAATGCACTTCCCCGATGCCTCCCACTGCTCACCCAGTTCAGGCAAGACAGGTGCAGCATATCCGGGGGGTGCGGGGAGCAGGGGGTAGCTCCTGCCACTGCACGCTGCTCATCCAGAGACAGAACAGCAAGCACAGCAGTTCTGTCCCACGCTCACCCCACCACAGCTGGGCAAGTGGCAGCAGGGTATAGTCCCTGCTCCCAGTGCCACCACACTGCACTGCAATTCACCCCTGGCCTTGCCTAATCCACACAGAACCGGGGGCACATGCCCCCCAGCTGTGCACTCCCAGATGAGCGGCAGGAGCCACCAGCAGAACAACTCCCAGATCAGTGACACGCAGTGGTAGGAGCCACCCCCTCCCCTCTCTGCACCCTTTGGATGAGCCGCAATTTCATCCCACACCCCAACGCCCCAGCTGGGCAGCGCTTGTCCCAGCCCATCCCAGCCCCAGGCCCAGCCCCAGCCCCAATCCCTCCATCGCTGTGGGGGCATTGATCTACTTCCCTTCCCTCCCCAGCTGGACACAGCTATATCCAGCACTGTAAAGTTTATACCCATGTCAAAACCTCAAAACAGGTGTCAATTTATAAAGGTCGTAAGTGCCGTTTTTCGTACCTCACAAAAGTCGTAAGTCAAGGACTGCCTGTATCTTTCCATCATCATGTCTAGTGTTGTATTGTACGGTATGGTGTTTATTGATGAATTTTAAAATATATATCTTTCCTCTATAATACTGTTTATGCAAAGCAACCACACTTGCATTTTTATGCCCTCAACATTACCTGAGTTCTTAAAATCTTCAGACCATGAACAGAGGAGGAACAAGGTCCCTCACTGACCACTGCATACTACTCTATGCCAAAGATAAATGTCATTGCCTTGTAATAGATCATACATTTGTGGTCTATCCATGCAATTTCTCCTAGATCTCGTCTTTGTTTTGGTGGATATTTGCTCCCACACCCTGTCATCTAGTCAGATCAGGTCAGTTGCTTGAAATTGCAGAGGCCTCTGTCTCTGTCACTTCTACATTTAGCCCCTGTTTCAAGATGGTGTTTTTACACCAAGACATCAATAGTCTTTGAGCTATTCTGGGCACTCTGACCCACATTTCTCTTTTCTCTAATAGTTCAGCACTTTAGGGAATTTTTCTAAGTATACCAGTTCATGAAACTAGATGGTTTGGTATCAAGGAAGACCCCCATTCATGGTCATTAATGCCTTATTCATCTTATGACCTCTCTGGCAATACTTAGCATTGACTTTGTTAATAAACTTTTCCTAGTTTTCCTCTAGGGACGTCTTTTGAGTCTTAATCTTCAAGAATGAGAATCCCATAATAATGGGATCTTTACACAAGAAATTACATACCTAAAATTTTGCATCACTGATGATACCATTTTCACAACTATTGCTCCACATTTATTTCTGGAGATTGCAAGCTACCTCACCTTAGTCATTTTGATCTTACACTTTGTTTTTCTTTTTTACTGAGGTAGATTTTTTTTAAACTGATACCGATCAAGCTAGGTGGAGTAATAGATCCACTGGAGCCACTTTAATTGGTTTTTACTCCTGAATGATTCACCTCACGCTGTTGCTGAGTGCTAGAATAGCAGCATTTCTACTTACCAGGAACTGGTACCCAATATTAATAGCTCCTTGCAAACAGATGAATAGAGCACGTCATCTGCAGGTCTCAATAATGCATGTATTATTGGTCTAACAAAAATGCACTGACTAAGCTCTGTGACATACAGCAACATTTAAAAACTTCTTTAGACTACCTCTTTATCTTCAAAATATTTCTGCTTATACCCCCCTATATCTGATATGTTTCTGTCAACACTGACATCAGTGCGTCGCAACACCATCACTTATCACAGTCATGTAATTTAAAAATTTAGACACAGGTCCCTGGACAAATCATCATGCACTCTTGGAGATATGTATACACCAAATCAGCAGGCTTGTCATCATACAATATCATCTTATTTATTAAATAACAAATTACTTTAAGGCAGTGGTTCTTAACCACAGTGCGACAGCACTCTTGGATACCACAAGGTCCTTTAAGGGGTGTTGTGTGGCCCAGCCCCTATGAGAGGCACTAGCTTCTCCACATGCCTAGGACCATGTGCCTGCCCCATCATCTCAGCAGCACTCTTTGAGCTCCAGGAGTATGGGAGGAGCAGAGGAACAAACTGAAAAGTACAGCCCCCATGTCCCGGCAGCTCCTGCACTGTCAACCTCCATGCTTGAAGTGGCATGCTCTGCTGTGGAGGGGTGGAAACAGAGGACCATATTTATTCAGCCCACATCCTTTTCCTACTCCTCCCATGCTCCTGGAGCTGGTTGGGGGGAGGGGAGAGCTGCAGGGAAAAGGAGGGGCTGTAGGAAATGGTCCAGGATTGAAGTCCCTGGAGGAGCAGCCACAGCAGCAGGTACACTCACCTTTTCAAGTACAGGCTGAGGTAGTGGTGATGTATAGGGGGTGCACATGCACCCCCTGACAGGCCATGCTTGTCACTTAGGCAATGGGTGGGGGGGCAGGCAGGTGCACTGGTGCCCACCCTGCAAGCACCAGCTGATCACTGTGATCGCTGCAGCCATTTCCAGGCGCTTGCTTCCAGAAGCAGCAGCAGCCACTCCTGGAAGTAGCTGCAGCGACTGATCGTCCCCACCCTGATTGGCAGGATCAGCCGTGGGGGAACTGGTTGCAGGGGCAGTATATGCCCCCCCCAACTAAGACTGTACCAGTCACCCATGGGCTGAGGGACGACTACAGAAAGAGTGGGGCATGGACAGGTCTTGCTCCAGCCACTTGCACCTGGCAACGGCCTCTGCACCAGTGGCTTCCCAAACTACTACCCCATGAAATTCTTTTAAGGGTGCAATGGAGTGTGAGAAGATAAGCACTATAAGAAATAAATTAGCCTTTAAATGCTTTGTCACTAAATTCTGAAATGTTTTGAGGGATGCCTTGACTGGGAAAAATTTGGAAGACGTGTGAGTACTAGGTAACTTGGAAAGAAGTTATCACAATACAACAGAATTCTAGATTCTGAGATGGGGAAAGCATGAGGTTAGCAAACTTAGGATGCTAGCCTTCAAAAGGCAGATTTCATCTGACGCAAGAAGTTAATAGGCATAGTGGCATGGGACAATAGACTGAAAGGTAATGGCAACCAGGAGGGCTCACAACTTCTAAAGGGCACAACATTGTAAGCCCAACAAGAACCTGTCCCAAAACTGATGGAAGCACAAGAGGGATGGCAAGAGACCAATGTGGCTCCAGAAGGAGCTTCTAAAATGCCTCAAATCCAAAAGGAAAGCATACAGACAATGGAAGAATAGACAGGTCATGAAAAATACATACCAGGAATAGCAAGAACCTGAAGAGACAAAATCAGGAAGGCAATGATCAAGTATGAACTGCACCTGGCAAAGAAGATTAAGGACAACAAAAGAGGTTCTATGTATACTGTTCTGAAAAGAAGAATCAAGCAAACTGTGGGTCCTCTGTTACCAAGTTAGGATGAACACCTAACAGAAGATACAAACAAAGTGGAGCTACTCAACAGCTCCATTGCCATTCTTCACAAAAAAATTACCTGCAAACAGACACCTAATAAGGATTATCTTGTTAAGGAAGGGTGCAAGCCAAGGAAGGAGATAACAAAGGAGACAGAGTTTTGTTGGCCCTGAATTAATTCAAGTCAGCAGAGCTGGATAAACTTCATCCCATGGTCCTGAAGGAACTGACAAAAGAGATCTTGGAGCCCTTGGCAATGATCTTTATGAAGCTGTGGGAGATCGGTGAGGTATTAGAGGACTGGAAAAGGGGCAATGTAGTCTCCCTCTTTAAAAAAGGCAAAAAGAATGACCTGGGGAACTACACACTGGTTATACCTGGGAAGTTATGGGGTACATCCTAAGGAAGGTCATTTGCAAGCATTTGGAGGAGGAAAAGCTGATCACAAGCAGCCAGCATCTATTTATGAAAAACAAGCCATGTCAAACAAACTTGATCCCCTTTGACAAAGTAAGTACTTGGGTGGATGAAGGAAATGCTGTGGATAGAGTGGATCTGGACTTCAGCAAGGTTTTTGACAAGGTCCCACATGACCTTCTCATAAACAAATTGGAGAAATGTGGGCTAGAAAAAAAACTACTACAAAAGGATAGATAACTGGCTCAATAGCCACAAGCAAAGGGTAATTGTTAATGAGTCCATGTCAAAATGGAGGAGGTTTTGAGTGGAATCCCACAGAGGTCTGTCCTGGTCCTGGTGCTGTTAATCACATTTATTAATTATTTGGATGCTGGCATAGAAAGCGTCTTGAGCAAGTTTGCAAGTGACAAAACTGAGAAGGATTGTGAACACATTGGAGGATGCAAGTAGAATTCAGAAAGATCTCAAAAGATTGGAAGGTAGGGCTGAAGTTTAACACACATAAATGCAAGGTGCTACACCTCAGGAGAAATAAACTTGCTTTTCTTCTCATTTCCTCTCTTCTTTCTATTTACCATATTTATCTGAATCCAAGTTAACTTCAAATTTAAGACAAACCCTGAATAATTAGATTCTATATATGGAAAAGTATACAATTTGCCCCTAGCGGTTGGGGGCAGCAGCCTGATCCCTGCACTCACTTCCCTACACCACCCCCTCCCTGTGCTGCTGCTTCTGACCTACATGCCTTTAAGACTGGCCCCCACTTGCCTGCCCCCCCAACACAATTTCTAACTCTCACTGCCCTGATCCACCACTCTTCCTGCTGCCGTCATCCCAGGCCCAAGCCCCCCACATATGCTCCTGTCCCCATCCCACATGGACTGCTGTGGCATCACCTGAGCCGTGCAGCTGTCCTATTTCCTGAACCACACCTTTGTTAAGCAGCAGCGGGGGTCAGGAGGTGGGCCAACAGTAAGCATCAGGGGATGGGGAAGCAGAGTGTGCTGCTTCCCCATCCCCTGACCCACACTGCTGCCTGATCCCCCACATGCAGTGCTGTGACCACTACATACCCTGACCCAGCTGCTGCCAATCAGAAGTGTAGTTCAGGGAATGAGGCAGCAGCATGTTGGAGGTTAGGCAGGTAAGGTCCAATGAAAAGCACACCAAGTTAAAAAGGAGGAAAAGAGGACTAACATGTCAGTTGATCCACAGTAGCTATTTTATCTATTCTTTCATTTGGTAAGTAGGAACCAAACCAAAGCCACATGCCTCAATGAAACAACTGTTTAATTATTGTGAGCTAGCTTCTACTTTACCATGGTCTCCTGTTTAGCATGGACCCATTAGCAACATGTAGGGGGTGCATGTGGATGTACATGCACCCCCTGAAAGCGTAAGTCACAAAACCAGAAGTTCACTTCTGGTTTCATTGCTGGCTCTATGATCGGCTGCTGGGGAACCCTCCCCACCAGTCAGCAATCTGGGGCCCCCCCAGACTTGGGAGGCACAAGTCGCCCATGCATGGATTTGTCCACATGCTCAACTTCTTCTGCAACACAAGCCCAGGATTATGCCCCTGGGCAAGGAGGGGAAAAACTGAAGAGACCAAAGACATTTAGGGTACTCTGCACTGGTATTTAGGGCTGAATTTGAGGTTGCCCTCCAGACAAGTCCACATGTGCCTCTTGCAGCATCTTAAACCCCTTTGAGACACTTCAAGAGGCATGTGCAGGAACAGGAAAAGGTTCCCCTTGCTGCAAGTTTGCAATATTTGGGCAAAATTAGACCCCTGGATATCCAGGGGTCAAAAAACCAAACAAACAAAAGAGCTAAAAAAAGGCAGGGCAACCAGAAGCTGGGTCCTCCATTGGGATGCTCTGGCTGCCAGAGCATCTCTGTGGTTGGCCCTTGCCCTGGTGCTGAAGCACACTGGCTGCCCATACAGGACAGGCAGTATGCCAGCAGCAGGGCTCCAGTACTAGTAAGTAAGGGGTTGGGGGGGCTGGAGGGAGGGAGGGAACTATGGGGGGACCACCGCTGGCCCCACCTGCTCCCCTAACCCTCCAATGCCTCCCCTGTTCAGTCCCATCTTCTACCTGCCCCCAGAGCCCCCCTGATCCCTTTCCTGCTGGCCCCATCCTCCACCTGCCCAACAAGCCCCGCAATCCCTGCCCTGCCTGGCCCTATGCCCTGCATGCCCCCCCAACCCAGCATCCCAATAATTAAAACAAAAAACCCAGCACTTACCAACAGTTCACCCACACAGTGCAGGGCAGGGTGACAGCCCCAGCAGCCCCAGCCCAGGCCCTGCTGACCCCACTGCCCTGTGCTGACCAGGGGGCATTCTGCCAAGAGGCAATGGAGGCCCCCCCTCCCCCCCAGCCCCTGCTTCTACAGTGAGTATAGGCTTTTTTTTCCTTTTTCTATTTTTACAGTGACAGTGCCTGGGGTGGGGGGGCATCCATGGGGACATGGGGGTGCAAGTGGGGGATGGGGCAAGGCAGGGAAGCCATGGGGGCTTC
>NW_017728910.1:43018061-43057912 GCF_001723895.1 Crocodylus porosus
TCAGGGGGCTGGGGTGGGGCATGTGGGCCCTGGAGGTGGAGTTAGCCTCTGTAGGGGCCATTTGGTCCTTGTTGGGGGGCCTGTTACCCCTGTGGGTGGCTGTTACCCCTCGTAGGGGGGCCGTGGCCCCTGGTGGAGAGCAGCAGAACATATATACATGAATTCATGAAACATTTATTTAGAATTCACTTTATTATGATGATAGAGACACTGGCAGTCTTTCAAATTGCTTTAACACTGTAGATATATCAATGAAACATGCCCAATTGATTGCTCTGTGTGTGGGGGGGAGGTATGTGTGTGTGTATGTGGGTATAGTGGTTTTTTGTTTTAATTGTGGAGGAACATGGATTTTGGGGTATTTTACAGAGTGACTTTGGGATTTTTTTATCATGGATTTTTCAGTTTTCAAATAGGGAACACCAGAATTCCTGCTCAGAGCTGGCATCCTGGACCCAGCTGAAGGTGATGGACCTCCTGGCCAACCAGGGCCAGGAGGACATACTTTGACAGTTCAAAGCAGGACACCACACATGGAACATTTTCCGAGCAATAGCCCAAATGGCTGGGCAGGGGCACGCCTGGCAGTAGTGCCACACAAAGGCCAACTCTGCAGCCACAGCCCACTGGCAGCTGGCCCAGAGGGGCAGATCCCTCTACTGGCTGTGCAGTCCCCATCCAGATCTGGCAGATGTGCAGCAGGTCATAGCCATGCAGCAGCCCCCACTGCCAGACTGCTGCAGTGGGTTAAGGGTGCAGGGAACTCTCAGGGCTGCTTCAGTTCACCTGGGACAAGGGGTAGTGTCGCCAGGTACCAATTGGCCAGGCCTCAGAAGCTCCTGAGAGTGAGTATCCAGGAGCTACTTACCAGGGCAGCTTTTTGTACTGATTGGGCCAGGACAGGGCAGTTTTTTATTCTACTGGGGACAGCACAGGTGCTGGCCCTGGGCTCTAGTTTCCCCTGGCTGCAGATCCAGGAGGAGCCAGGCAGGGTTATTTTGCCCCAAGTGGCAGAACAAAATGCATGTTCAAGCATGTGTGCTAAGGCAAAAAGCCCCAACTCAAATTTGTACCACTTCTATTTGAGCTGCTGCAAGCACACGTGCTTGCATGTGTGGATGCACCCAAGCAGTCCAATAACCTGCCCTTCTACTTTTATATTGTACTTTGTAGCCAGTAAAGCCATCCTTGCTTTTGAAGCAGAGCCATTCTAAGAATTGGTCTGCAGAACACCTGGCTCTCTCTCTTTGCTTATCTCATGAGCAATAAAGAAATAAGATGAAGAAGGACCAAAAATCAGAAGCAGGAAATTGTGGGATTGCTACAGCAGTAAATATCAAGCATACTGCAGAAAGGGAAGGGCTATGTAGCAATACAAGTCAGACTGCACACATCCAGAAATGCAGCAGAACTTCAAAATTTGGGCTGGACTGCTACCAGAAGTTGAGCTTGGGCTTTTGCAGTGTAGGTGGTTAGAGTATATGAGCTTTAAGGCAAGTGCAAGGCCAACTCAAACTGTCAGTACAGACTTTGGCAAAGAGCTGAGAGCAAGTGCAATAGATAGCCAAGAAGCAGATCAGAGGGTGACTGTTAGGGAAAACTAAATAGCGAATTTATTTCCTACCCTAACCCCAGCTGCCAAAACAGTCATAGAAGCTTCCACATCATTTTTCAGGCACTTCTAATGTGGAAAAATAAAGACATTAGGGACATGTGTTTGGCATTCTCCCATAATTACCATCCTCTTTTCTGTTCACATCACAGATTTTTTTCCCTTCCATACCTCCTCATCCTACTGAAGTGGGATCTAGGCACCCTGACTTCTCTAAAGCTCCACCAATTGAAGTGCTTGGAGAAGGCTGCACAGATCCTGCACATGCTGTACTCTCCAGAGCAGTCAACCAGGTACTTTTACAAACACTAAATGCACTAGCAAAATAAAATTATACTTACTAGGTTGCATTACTCTTTCTTTTCCCTTTTATTCTTTAATATATAAAGATATGTGATATGTCTTGAGAGTTTTTCCTGCAATTTGCAAAGTATTGCTTAATTTTCCAAGCAATAGTAGAGATTAGATACTACTGTTTTACTACATTGTCAGCATATCCTGAATTGAGAGGAAAACAGAAAAATATACAAATTCTTACCATTCTCCCCACACAGCCATTTGTATTAGCAGTAAAACCTCAGACCTTTAAATGCAGTAACTCAGAATCAAGCTTCTTCTCAATAAAGCCATACTTCATACTCAAGATGCATGTTCTTGTGCATTCAAAGTCTGCCTCAACTCAGATTCCAGTTCTGAGTTGTAAAACCTGCATCTGGCTGAAGGTTGAATATTAAGACCAGTAGGGCATAAAAAACAGAAAATGAAAACTTAATCTTCAGAGAGCATTATTTCTTTCTTAAGTCTTAGTTTGGACTAATCCCTTTCTCATTACAACTCTGGTATGGATAAATAGCGTATGAAATAATATCTGAAAATGTTAGAATGTTTTACATGTTTGTAAAGCACCATTCAAAATATCTTCTTATACTTCTGAAAGTCTTATGGGCTTTAACTTTGACTATGGATGAGGACGTAAATGGTGTATGTTTTCATCAATTTTGCAACCTGAAAGTCTTTTTTGTACATTTAAAGCTTAATAAATTTGACATGTGATAAAAAAAGAGAAAAGCAACTGATAAGCAAAAAGGACTGGATTACAGATACAAGGTATCTGTTACATGGTACAAAGCTCTGAAACTCAGGCTACTTATCCCTGTGCCCATAGGCAGTGGAAGGGGAGGGGGGCTAATGGGGCTCAGCCCCTCCAAACACAGGGTAGCAGATATAGCTGGAGGTCAGCGGCCACAGGCTGCTGTAGGAGGGGGGAAGGACAGGCACACTCACATACCCTGCTTGCTCGCATCCAGGATTGCAGCCGGCCCCGCTGCAGGCAGTTAAGTTTCTTTTAATCAGGAGGGGGTGCAGATTGAGAGTGGGGTAGAGGCAAGATGAATATTCACCCCTGCACTGTGGGGATTGCCCCACAACCCCGCGTGGCAATTCATGGTGAATCGGGCCCCGGCTGGGTCATGGAGCAACTGGAGCCTGGTGGCTCCTCCAGAGCTAGTGCAGTGCTGGGGAATGAAGTGGTGGGGGCATGCGTGGGCTCCCAATCTATGCACAGGGTAGGGGCAGACTGCAGCTGGGCTCAGTCTCTGCTCCCTGCATTTGCACCTTATTGCCGCTGCTGCTTTGAATGCGGCACAGTGCAGCACCATGTGCCTCGCTGCCTGACCCTCCTAGTGGCAGGACGCACATGCTGCCACACCACTTTCAAAGCAGCAGATGCAGGGAGCAGAGGCAAAGCCAACCACCAGTGCACTACTCAAAACAGCTGTGCCTATGCTGGTGGGGCCATTTCCATAGGATGGAAAATGGATACATCCTGAAGGACATCCTGTATGGGCAAATTTCAGATTGGGGAGAGAAGAATACATTGCCCAAACATGAACTTCAAAGACATCTGCAAGTGGAACATGAAAGCTTCTGGAATTGACCTAAATCTTTGGGAGACCTTAGCAGGAGATGAGACAAAAGTGGTGTTACCTTCTCAATCACAAAGTCCAATATCACGCTGAGAAATGGTTACTTGAATTACAACAGAAATGTAACCGCAGGAAAAAGCCTTGTCAGCACAGTAGCCCCTAATGCCACGTATACCTGTGACCACTGTGGCAGGAACTGTAAGTCTAACATTGGCCTCTACAGCCACAAGAGAAAAGGTACCACCAGTCAGCAGAATATCAGTAATACATCCACAATCAGTCACTGATAAACAGATGTCAATATATCCCATTTCTAAGGTAAACTAAATGGAGATCAGGAGCACCATTTATAGGGTAATTTAGATCAGCCTAACCTAGGTGAAGCTAATCTGAATGTAATATTTATAATACCCTAGGAGCCCAAGCATTAGACTCTGGCCTCAATGTTGGCACACAAACAGAACAAAAAGAGTTGATCCATGTTCCTTACAGCTTTCAGTCTAAACCGTTTAGCTGTCTAGCTTAACTGCCTGTATTGAAAAAAAATGGACCTTGTTTTTTAAATCATTGTAAAGTACAGAAATAGGCAAAATATCATTAATTGTAATGGGTTTCAGTCATTACTTTCCATAACTATATTCTTTTTCTCGCTGCTGTTCCTACCAATAAATCAGAAGATCTTTCTAGGCATGCACTATATTTGTTGAATCTACTAACTATGCATTACAGACCACTTTTATGTAAAATACTTTATTTCCTAACAATGCTTTCCGTAAATATTAGTAACATAAGGAACAATTTAATTGTTGATAGAAAGTATATTTACAGTAGATTGGAAAGGCCAAATATGTGAAGTTATTGAGCTAGAAGAAACAAAATATTTAGTAAAATAAAATATTTAAAACAGGCTATAAATTTTGCTGATTTTGTTTTGGGCAAAGAAATAATCTAAATGAAAATAATTTTAATTACTGAGGCCAGAGCAAATATGTGTTGACTTTGGCACAAAATGGACTTTTACAATATTAGAGAGACCCCAGTACAATCAGTTGATCATTTGATTCTGAAAGACCATAATGATAGTGAGCTAGACATTTTTGTTGTACATCCAAAGTGTCTCCTAACTTTCCTGGGGTAGACCAATTTCCAATTTTTTTTCATTTCTACTTTCTCCTCAATTAATTTTAATACCTCTTTTGAGAGAATGCTAAAAAGAGTGGAGCGACCAATGTAAATTGCCTGAGAGATGGTTCTCTGAACTATATTTTAGCAGAGAAAGACAGACCATTGTAAGATTTCAAAAGGTTGAAGCTGCACTATATGAAGAGGAGGAGCTGTAAAAGACAGAGCAGATACTTATCAACTAAATGAAGGAAGTCTACAGTGTTATTGTTAAACAAAAGATATTTAAAGTGCAGTTATATTCAGAAGTGACGGTTAACATTGTACCATCCTACTCAATAGAAATTTCATATCAGCTTACTACTGTGACAGCAAGAGTTTACTATTACATTTCAGTTCTTTCAGTGTAGGAATGTTAATTCACATCTGGGGGAATGACCTGGATTATGTTCATTTTATATAGTATTCACAGATTTATACAGAGTTTCAATTGTAAGGCCACATTCTGGGATTCTTCACATCTGTTCATCTGTACTGAAGAAAATAGGGTTGCAGAGTGTAAGCGAAAGCAGAATTTTTTTAAGACAACAGGGTAGAACAGGTCAGAGCTCAGTTGGGAGGCTTTACTGGTAGTGTTGATGACCGAGGTGGGAAGAACACAACTTTGCACACCTATCTTGGGTTGAATATTACAGGTTGTCGGGGGGAAAAAAGTGTCTTTTTATTGTAAGTTGGGGAAAATTGTTTTGGAAATCATGCAGTCTCACAAAAAACAGTTTTAAAAAGACAGCATCCTTTTAGCTTCAATGATGCTTTTATACTGAATGTGTTGTTTGAACACTTTCTGTCACTCTAAACTGTCAGATTATTCCAAAGAATGTTAAAAATGATTCTGCCATATCAGATCAGATAAGTGAATTACAGTGAGAACAAGCAGGAGGAGACACCAGAACTGGGATTATCCTTAGAGAGAAGGCATTTGATTCAAGTAGGAGAGACCAGCAAGGGTAGGACAGGACTCACTGGAGTCATGAATTTGTAATCATTCTTCAGAAGCAAAACTTAGGCCGTGAAAGACTGGAGAAAAAGTGTGAGAGAATGCAAAAGAATCTAGGAGGCCATTAAAGAAGCTAACACATTCTCTTTTTTGTTGTTTTTAATTATACACACACAATACATGAATTTTTAATATTAAGTAAGGATTTATGGCACTCTCCTCTAGATGGAAAGTTTGATGATGTTCATGTTCAACCAAGACTTAAAATAATAAAGAAAAAATGCTCAAAATAAGGAAGAAAAAAATTGTTAGGAGGGAACTGTTTGGAATGGCAATTTTAACTCTTACATCTGAGAGTGCTGTTATAGGTAATCTTTAAGGCTAGGGATAGAAGTTATACATAAACTAGTTTAAGTGATCAGAAACTTGTTTAAACCTGTAACAGAACAGAAGTTCAGCGCACAAAAACCAGTTTCAAAATAGCCGAAATGGGTTTAAGATAAACCTGGTTAAATGTAGTATCAGACTCAACTAATTTGGGTCAAACCAATTTATGGAACTTCTGTCCCAGACCCCTTCCTGGTTCAAGTTAAATCAGAGTCCCCAGCATCCCAGCATGCTTTTCAGCCCTGGGCTGGGCTGGGTTGGGCCAGGCCATCTGCTCCAGAGAGAAGGGCTGGCCCCACCCTTATCCTCCCAAGCCAGAACTCTGGCTGGCTGAGAAGAAGATGGAGACTGCAGGCACACCAGCATCTGCCAGGCTTCCCCCTGCCTCATCCACCTGGAACTAATGAGAGAGAGGCTTTGTTTTCTGGATGGGTTGATAAGTTTTGTGTTCTGATAAGCTCCCTGCTGCTGTTGGCTTACTGTCAGTGTTCAACAGGGGAAAAAGAGAGATGTGAGAAATGACCTGGTTTGCAATGAATGCAGTGCCTGTCAGTTTGCTGCAGACATTATGAAGAAGTAGGGAGAAGGAGATTGAAAAGCTCAGTATCATCAACAGATTCATAAAATCCACACAAGCAGTCCCTCCTCTCCACACCACCAACCCCTTCCCCACCCTTTGCCTCAGAGTGCTAGAAGGAGGCTGGGGTCTGGCAATACTCCCCGCCCCTTGAGCAGCAAATGGGAAGGAAAGATCTGGGAGGACTACTTCTCCCTCTCTCTCCATGCGTATCCCAGCTAGGGACTGTTCAGGCCAGGGTGGGGGTTGAAACCCTTCCCTAATCATAGTGTCCTGCTAGGATGTGGCCATACTTGCCCCCCCCCTTCCCCCCAGGCAGCACTGTGGAAGGGAAAGGAGCACTTGTTCTAGCACCCCTCGGCTTCTAGCCTGAGCCACTACAGACATGCCAGCATTTCTTGAATCAAAAGTGAATGTCTATCCACTTGCAAATCAGTTCAATATCTGCAGGTTGGACTAACCTGCAAAGATTGAATCAATTCAGGCTTGGGCTTTTTGAATGTCTGTCCCTAGCTCCAAACATTTTAAATCTGTGGAATGTTATGCCATTATAAAATTAGAATAGTTTCAGAGCAGTTACAAGTGAAGGTGTAATGCTGTCTCAGACCTGTACCAATGTGACTTGTCACCAGGTGACCTGGTAAGCAGAGACATAGGTAGGAGCTAAGATTCTTTCCCTCCTCTTGAGTGGGAGTGGAGGGAGGGTGGCATGTAGCTCAGAGGTGGGGAAACTGCCATGTAACTTCCCTCACTTCTCAGCCAGGAGGAGCCAATGAGAGCCACAGCTGGGAGGTGAAAAGCCTTGAAAAAAACTGTTTCAAGTGAACAAGCAGGGAAGAGAATTACAGAGAAGAAAAGAGAAAAGAGTGGAAAAAAATTTATTTTAAAAAAATTGTCACCTACCCTGGAAATCTTCAAGATGAGACTAGACAGTCACCTTGCTGGGGTCACCTGACCCCCAGTTATCTTTCCTGCTTGGTGCAGGGGGCTGGACTCAATGATCTTCTGAGGTCCCTTTCAGCGTTACAATCTATGAATCTATGAAAGGATCAAAATCTTGCACATCTCACTGAATTGGGATCGAGTCAGTGGGGAGTGTCAGGATCAACCAAGCCATGGGTGGTTACCATAGGCAGGCTAGGGGTTACACCAGGTATCTGCTGCAGTCCAAGTCATCAGAGTAAGGACTGAGGTGGTATCATAGTCAGGTCAGATGAAAGATAAGAGCCAGGAGGTCCAAGCAAGGCTGGGATTAGGCAAGAGCAAGGCAAGGGTCTGGAAGCACCCACAGGAGTGTTGTTTATGGGACAAGTTCCACCAGAAGTAGGAGGGGTTTTATAGTCCCCCTGTCAGGGGTTCACAGGTCCCATAAGTCCCTCCTGGTCACCTGATTTCCCATCAATGTCCTCATAGGAGGAACCAGGCTGGTGCTTCACCAGCTGCCAGGTGGTGCTGTGGACTTTGCCTCTGCATGCTGGATTGGCCACTCTGGGTTTGAAGCCCAGTGGTCCTAACACAAGAGTTAGGTTAATACTCATATCAGGGAATAGCTGAAACCCAGCAGGCTCACTGTATGCAACACCAGGGCAGGGCTAAGACCCAGCAGACTTGCTGCATTCATGCCACACTGGGGCAAAGCTGAGACCCTGTGGGATCACTGCATGAATTGAGTAAGGAGGTGAACTGCCAGAGCCATTTCAAATGAAGGGCAGTTCAGGTCAAACAGATTTTATGGGGAGGGGGAAGCTGAGCATAACTTTAAAACATGTAGAGGGTATTTAGTATGGATTAACACACTTTAACAGGTGAAAACTCTGGGCCCCTATACCAGTGCTCCAGTGGGGGAGAGGGGAGAGGTGTTTTAATTAGAGTGGCTCTCAGAGCCACTGAATACACATGACACAGAGACTTCTGGAGTGTACTAATTCGCATGTTCCAGCAGACTGGCAGCAGACTCAATTCATCAAGTCTGCTCCAACTTGTGCTAATTAGCACATCAGAACAGAGGTCCATCGCATGTATAAATGCCCTCCCATTTGAAATGCCTTTATGATGGTTCAAAGGCAACCTGTAACACCGCCAGTGAGTGAACAGATACAACATCTAATTCCATCAAAACTCCTACTCTGCTATCAGAGCTAAAAAGAGTCACACAGAAAGGCCCCAGAGTTTATTCTCAAAAGACCTGCAAACCTTAACAATTATTTCACAAGTCAAAATGACAGTATAACAGCTCAGAGGGATTTATCTCAGCTTTTTAAAGCATACTAAATGACACTCATGTGCGGATATAGGAAAATGCAAATGGATTTCCTACTTTCTTATATGGAAGATCCATAAAGTACTCAGAACAGCTCTCCGGCCCAAGCTGCTTTCCAGAACAAATGGATATTTCTAAAGTAGAGGAGAGTATAGGAATTGTGCATGAAGATGAGGAGGATCAAGCAACTGAAGAAAGATAAGCATGATGTGATTTCTAAAGCATGATACAGACAAATGTGAAAGCAAGAGAAAAAGTGAAAATAACTAGAGCCCCTGAAAACTTAAAAAAGGTAATATGACTCCATTAGTGCAGAATTGATTTAAATACATTTAAAGGGGAGTGCAACAGATGTGGTAGCAGATACACCCACACTGGTGCTGGGGGAAGAAAGTTACTCCAGGGACCTGATTAAAAAATTAGACTATTATCACTAAAATAATCTCCTGATGGGAAAAGGAAAAAAAGGAACAAAAAGATCTCTTCTATCAAGGCCACAGTTTAGAAGCTATAACACTGAAGCTGTTTAGGAACACAGAAGAAGTAACCAAAGAACTAAGAAAAAGAGATAAGAGCTACAACTTTGGCTTCCAGTCAAACTTATCTATTCCCATCAGAATAAAACCTTTGCTACTAATGCTTCAAATGAAAGGAAGAAAGTTCTTAATTTCTTGAGGATTTTTTAGAGAAGACCCATAAGCTACTCATGGGACAGCATAGAGAAGCAAAGGAAAAAATAAATGGTGTAAGTCTGAATTGCAATCACCTTAGCAGTTGTTCAAACCGAAGACCACTTAAAATAGCACATTTACTTGAATCCACAAAGTGTCCCTGTCCCTCCCACCCTGCTCCCCAAATCAACATGGTACTGTGGGCACAGGCACTGGGGAGCAGGTGGCAGGTGGGAAAGTGTTGGGAGGATGGAGGACAAGCAGCAGGCTGCTTGACTCCCCATCACCTGTGCCCCTCCCCCACCCACACCTGCTCTCCTGCTTGCCTCTCTGCTACTGCTTTCCCCACTATGGGGCGGGGGGAGAAGAATTTAGGATGACCCTCCAATAGTTAGTTTTTACACATGGAAAACTGTAACAAAATTATAAATCTAATTGGAGAATGATCTTACAAATTTGAAGTCACTTTGGATTCAAGTAAATATGGTATACATGTTAAAGTAATTCAGGATACTATGCTATTTATTATAAATAAACATTACATCAAACAAATATTTGACAACAACTACAGGAGAAATAGGGAGGTGGGTGAAAAGGCAGGTAAATACACTGAGGATGAGGGTAAAATCCATCTGGCACTAGAAAGATAATACAGCTACCCTTAGTGGATGTGTTCAATGCTCCTATTGGTGTTTAATGGCTTATACAACCTCTGGCACTGGTCAAATGGATGTGTAAATGAATAGACAAGCATACTGAAAACAGAAATCCTGGCTGGTAAGCTGGGAAGTAAAGAGGAGATGTGTAACAAAGAACCCTAGCCCTGTTACTAGAAAGGGGTACTAAGGGCAGCCCCTTTACAGACAGAGTTTTTAGAGCTCAACCTGCCAGTGGAGCAGGGGTTAAAAGACAGCAGAAAGGGGCAGGGAAAAAGGGAAGGGATGGGGAGGGGGGAAGAGGTGGAGGCCCCCCACAGTGAGGGAGAGAGTGGCCAGGGTCCAGGATGTGAATGGGGCCCTGGGGCCAGGTCATGTGATAGAGCTCCAGGCAGCTCATCCAGAGGAGTGGGGGAGGGGTGCGGCTCCCCAGTGCTACACACACCCTGGGGGAAGCAAGTGGGGGGGCATGTGCCTCCTGGATTTGTGCACAGGGCAGAAGCAGGCTGCCTGCTGTGGGGTGAGGCCTTGCTCCAGGAGCCACATAGGGCCACGTTGTGCTTCCTGCTGTCAGGAAGTCAGGGGACATGCAGCACAACCAGCGCACAGCTCCTGGGGCAAAAGCAGCAGGATGTAGAGCCCCAGCCCACAGCAGACAGCCTGCCTCTGCTTCACACACAAATCCAGGGGACACATGCCCCCATGCCTCCCCCACACACACAGCAATGCTGAGCCACATCCCCCTCCCCCACGCCTCTGGACAATCCGCCTACAGCTCTGTCACACAACCCGCACCAGCCCTGGGGCCTCTGCCCACTCCCTCGCTTATTGTGGGGGGCCTCAATCTGTTTATTTAAATAAAATCTATAACAACACTTATTCTGTCTGTCCAGAGCACTCTGGTTGTCTTGGTAGCAAATCGCAATGCATACTGAAACAACCAATCAGAGTGCTCCAGACAGACAGAATAAGTTTGCTGTTATTATTATAAACTAGCCAGCTGCCCGTCAAGAATGACAGGGGCGGTAGGGAGCTGGAATGGAGTGCTGCCACCTAATGGCCCATGCTGCCACTCTTCGGCCTCTTGCAGGGAGCGGGGTAGGGGAGCAGAGTTCAGCACTGCTGGCCCCGGCTCTCCCATCCCCCCATCGAGTCCTCGGCGCGCCTGCAGGGAGTGGGGTGGGGGAGCCACGGCCAGTGCTGCTCTGTCCGGTCCTCAGAGAGGCTTCAGAATCATGGCGGTGCTCCCTCACACTTGGAGCACTCTGATTGGCTGTTTCTGTCTGCCAGCCAGAGCACAAATAAAGTGTTATGGATGGACGGACAGACAGACAGACTTAGGCTTTTATAATATTAGGATCCTGATGCATTTCAAAAACATATTCAGGCAAGTCAGAGCTAGAATGAAGCACTGGGGCCCCCCGCCAAGGAGCCGGCAGGCTCCACTGAAGGGGGCAGGGGAGAAAAAAAGCAGCAAGGAGCCCAGTTCCCCCCGCACACATACACCCCCCCCCGGAGCCTGCCTGCCTCTCCCACAGCTGGGGAACAAGCTGCTGGTGTGCCCCAGTGCTTCTCTCTGTGACAGGTGGGGTGCCAGTGGGTGGATGCTGCCTGGGGGGGGAGGGGGTGCTGCCACCGCAGAGGAAAGCATTGGGGTTCCCTGCAGCTCAAGGGCTGTGCAACCTGCCAGCAGCTCACTCCCTCACCATAGGAGAGGTGCACAGGCACTAGGAGAGGAAAAAAAATAAAACTGAATTTAAAAAAATCAGGCCCCTGCCGCTTTTTTTTCCCCCTCTTCAGCAAAGCCTGCCTGCATGACCTGCCAGTGGGTTGTGCAGCTCCTAAGCTGCAGAGGGGCCCAGTGCTTCCATCCATACTGGTGATGTTCCCTAAGCCACCCGGATGGGGTGCTAGCTGCACACGTGCAGCCCCAGCTTGCAGCAGCACCCACTGGAGCAAACAGTGCATGGGATGCTGCAAGCCCAAGCATGCTCGGGGAAGCTAGGGCTTGGCAAGTTTCCAGCGCCCCATGCACTGCCCCACTGCCTTCCCACCACCTGGGTCCACCTGGGAACCAGCTGGCTGCCCTGGGATGGTGGCAGGAAGGCAGCTGGGTGTGCTAGCAGCTGGAAAAGGCAATAGGGATGATGCATGAGCAACTGGAAGCTCGCCAAGCTCTAGCTCCCCTGAACATGCCTGGGCTTCCAGTGCCCCGTGCATCGTCCCCGCCATATTCTCCAGACAGAGCCCTTGTACATATGAGGAATATTGCTGTAATTTGTTACATAGCAAACTAAAATACATGGGATGTGTTTTAGTTTGCTATGTAAAAAAGTCATTTAAATCAAAATACGCTGCCAAATGTGTACACTGTTACGAAATGTAATCGTAACATGCCGCTGAATGTTTACACTGTTTCACAGTTAAATCATTAAAAAAGGCAATTAAACCACCAAAAGAGACTATTTCCTCACATGTACAAGGAACCTCTTATTCTTATATTAGCAAGTCACAAGGTCAGGCTTTTGACAAAATACGTATTTATATTCCTAAGCCTGTGTTTACACATGGACAGCTTTATGTAGCCTTTTTTGAGGGTGAGAAGTTTTGATTCTGTTAAAGTATTCAGTCAAAGGATAACTAAAAATCCTGTATTTAAAAAAAATACTTTTGCAATTAAAATTTAATCGCAAATGTTTTGCGGGCTTCAGCTAGTAGTAATATAAAAAACACCTAAGGATGATACATGCTGGAAATGCTAATTCAATTAGGTGTAAAATGATGAAAGGCTTTAACACCATTTAAGAAAAGACAGTGTCATATTATCTTCCTACAAGAGATGAATCTTAGAGGTCAATTATATGGATGGAATGATGATAGAAGTTATTTCAGTATATATGTTTTTCCACAGAATCAATTAGAAAAATAAAGAGTGTTGGAACTCTTGTGCCCTGCACAGAGTAAAATGCAAAAGGAGGAGGAGAAGGCAGTGGCAAGGAAGTAACCTTAGAAAGAAATATTTACTATAGGATTCATACCGGCTCATAAAAGACACAAGACTCTAACAGCTTTTTTTGGATATGGGAAATGGGTTTTAATTCTTGTCTGGAACTTAAATGTCATGGCTTTGATGGCAAAATGTGTAAAAGCAACAAAACAGGAACTACTTTAGTAATATTTCTGATTAACAAGGTCTTGGGGACTGCTGGAGTCTAAACGACAAAGAATGTACTTATTTTCTTGTCTACACAAATTATGCAACAATGCCTTTCAACACACACACACTCTCACACTTAGCATCACCGGGCACAGTAAGTTGTAAGATCTTAGTGCATTCTTCCTCCACTATCAAATTGGTTGCAACAATTCCTGAGATATTCATGTTGATCACACTTCCTCGTTTTGCATAAATTCCTAGGAAAGCAGCTAGGGGTGCAGGCAGGGAGAAGGGTGTGCAACAGCAAGATTTGTCTTATGTAAAGAGAATGGGGGTTGGGGCAGGGAAAATTAGTACCTTAAAATACTCTGAACTGAATAAAGAAATATTGAAAGGTCCAGCTCTGGGAGACAGGTAACACTGTAACAATAGATCAGTTGATTAGTCGGACTTCCCAATTAAAAGCAAAAAAAAGAACAAAAGAGAAAAAATGCATAGAACAATGCCTGAAAAGGTAACAAATAGGATAAACTAGTTACATAAAACAGTGCAGAGTAAAAATTTCAACAGCTGTAAAATGCAAGAGGGAAATTAACTTACTGATAGACTAAACTAGAAAGTCACTTATCTATATAAAATATAAATATTATGTGAAAGAAATAAAAAGGGATAAACACCTAATCCAAAAATGTAAAGTTTCCTGGGGAAAAACTGTCCATATAAAGAATAAAGCTATTATGTACCTATGGACACAAGCACTGTACAGCAATAGTACCACTACAGTTTGAACAGTCAATCGGAGAAAGTGAAAGGTAAGATTGTTCACTAGAATTTAAAATTGGTCTAATACTAAACCCAATGCAGTCAATGGCCATTGATTTTAATGGAAACAGAATTTTTAAAAATCCACCCAAAATTGTCTTTATCTACAGACTTCTAATTTTTCAGTACAGACACACACTGCAAGGGAAAGCATTGGGGATAGAGAAAGAAAGCCATAAAGGAAGTAAAGGTGAAAAGCAGGAAACTAACTACCGGACAGGGGGAAAAAAATCAAGTCAAATACTTTGCCTCAAAGAGTTCTTCCGCAAAAAAAAAAATTGCAAGAATCTGTCTACTGAGATTAAACAGATTTTTAGTACTATATTGATGGAAATTTGCCAAGGAAATGTAACAGCTCACTGTCTGCTTCTCTTATCAATTCACTTTGCCTATTAATTTTGCTAACTGATCAAACAAAATCCTGCTTGCTTAATATCACACAAATTTCTTACATTACAGACAGCAAACACACCGTCTTAGAAAATTTAGGGGATTATTCATTCTTCCTGGTCAAAAGAAGACCCATGTGTGTTATTAGCATTAGAAACATAGAAACACTTTGATCAAGCACAAAAGAATCATTTCATGGCAGTCTTAAAACAATATAAAAGTAGGTATATCTGTCTTCTTACAGTGGTCATGAAACCATTCTCTGAAAAAAGTCACTGTAGCAGGAGTGCTGAAAGAATAAAATGCAATATATATCCAAATCAAAACTATATCCTAGCTGTTTTGTGTACAAGTCCCAAAATTCCCATAAGTAAATAATTAATTCATTTTCAAACTGAAACAGAAAATTAATCTAACGAAATTTGGAACATTGGATACAAACTCTTCAACGTCAGAAAAAGAACAGGTATTTGGGTTCGATACAGTCAAATTCCATTAGTTCCCATGGAGTACAGGTATCAAGTAACATCTGTTTATAGGATCTTCATTTTATCTCATTATAGAAACTAATTAAAAGAATATGGAGAGTCTAAATGATATTATTATTTCAGAGCAAAGCAGGGGAGCTGCAATCAAAATGAAGATTCTCTTCTAATCAAATCTGGTGCGCACACAATAGGGCCATTGTACTTTGGAAACACTCTGAGTCCCCAAAAATCAGAAGTTGCAGCTTACTCTTCCTTCAGAATTAAATTATTCCTGGAATAATTTATATTCCAGACAATACATTTCTCATAAAACAAATACACATTAGTTGAAAATTTCACAATCTTTGCAATATCCAGTAAGAGGAGATTTGAGATATAAAGACCTATCAAACACAGTTTTTTGTTAGACACGTATGCACTACCTTGTAGAACATGTATGGGATATTAATGGGAAAATACCCACTAATAAATTATCATCAGTTTATATTTGTGGATCTGTTTCTTCAGTGTACTAAGAGCATGTATAAAAGAACCATTTTAGGTTATTGTATCAAGAGTATCTTCTTTTAACAAAGTTTTACAGAAACAATGCTAAAATGACTAGTGACTAGCATTGAAGGAGAATGTATGAATATAAGAAGCTTTATTCATATCTGACAGGCACAAAGTTGTTGCAATAGGATTAGAGATCAAAATCATGCCAATACTTGAATGCATACTTCTTAAGGAACCCTTAGTGATCCATTTAGGTCTTCCAACTAATGATGTGGCCTTTCACAAGCACACATCTTTGATGTATTTGTTAACAATGGCATGGTTCTTATGAGCTGGAAACTGGAAAAAGAAAATAGTACTTGACAGTTAGTTTGAGACTGTCACAGAGTTAGGTATGAAAAATCCATCAGCTACTAAAGAATTAAGGAATGGAGCAGCTGGAAGAGTTTACAACCAAGGAGGATTAGGTGGCAGCCTGAGGAAGTGGACCAACAGCTTAGCTGTGAGTTGCCTAGGGAGCAAGACTCAGAGACCTAACAGGGCAGCTCTGCACCCTGGGCAGCAGTCCTGGGGCAGCAGCAGCTGCTGACAACAGCAGTATGGCCAGCCAACAGTTGCAGTATCTGCTATTTTGGAGATCCCCCCCCTCCCCTTTATTACATTTGTAGCAAGACTACAAGCCTCATAAGGACTAAAGAGAAGGAGTTGGATTGCTACGGAGATGCACGAGTGGCTAGGGAGATACTCTTGGTTCCTTGTAAGCTGTACAGAAGCAGGAATAGGTGATGGCTAGAGAATGTTATTTGGAGGTTTGCTTTTGGGAATTGGCTTGTAGATATGCATTAGAACAACAGTCCAGAGCAACAGCAAAGGTTAACTGATTTCTAAAAGCCTGTTTGTGACAGTTTCTTGAAGGCCCACTGTGCCAGACAGGCAAGCAGACACACAGGATGGGAAATTGAAGACATGTACCACACTGTTCCATAACATGAGATAAAGGACTCTGCAGCATTAGCACCAGGTCACAGTGCCCAAGTGCAGAGCCCTTGGAATTTCCAGTTTGGTAGATGAACCAAATTAGAAGGCAATGGGAAAAAGCCCAAATTAGGATGTATGTATGTGATGGACTTGTGAAACAAAGAAATATGCTGACAGAACAGAATATGGACATTACGACTACAACAGAAATGCCAACCGGCTATTCCCAGAGATGATGAGCCATCAGAAGAGAGAGAGAGAATACAAAAGGAAGGGTTTCAGAACAGCAAAGGCTGCCCAAAAGGGGAATCCAAGGCCACCATGGACAGAGGGCATACTACCAGCCCGTCTCTCCCACCCCACTGAGGGGACAGGGGTAGGGAGGGGGCCTTGGCCTTCGACCTGCAGACAGGTGACATCTGACATTGAAGAGAGAGCATCAGAGTGAAGCTCACATACTGCCCAGATGTACCTTGACTCTGTAAACCCTGGGACTAGTAGATATAAAATTGTTTGTATTCTTATCTTCTATCACAGTGCATCAAAAAAATTTGCCTATTATCAAATGGAGAGATTGTGGTTGGTCTGAGGGTTTGGGTCCACCCGAAACAAGGTATCTGGGTCATAAATCAAGTGCCAACAGTATGGATTTCCAATACCACACCCTTCCTACCTCTGGCACGGGAGAGTAGCTTACACTTAGACCAAATTCTTAAATTACTGTGGATAAAGCTAGAATAAGATCCTTTTGGGTCTAAGGGAAGGAGGGGAAAGTGGTAAACTATCTTACAAGGACAATAGCAGTAATAGAAAAATAACATAACCCACTGTTTGGTGCCATGTCAGCCCCATACTACACACCACTGTCAGTCCCATGCTACACATAACATGCATTATGGGTGGGGGTAGATAAAAACAGGCTGGTCAGGATCAGGGAATAGAAAGAGCACAGCTCCTGGGATGGGGAAGCAATGGGGGTTCCCCAGACATGGGGCTGCATTCCTCATATGCACAGGAGTTCGACAGAGCTGGTTAACCCATTATTGATGCAAGTTAGATCAGGCTTACCATTTCTGGGCGATTTAAGAACACCTGCACAGATGGGCATTCAGATCAACCTAAGTCTAGATATGTTGATCTACAAGTAACAGCTGTACATACCCCAAGAGTTTGCTCAGCATGGAACTGCAAACTAGTGTAAGAAGAGACTGATAAAAACTAGTACTTAGCTAAAACTAGTCACTTCAACCCACAGTATGTCTACACTGGTCACTGCAGTGAATGCAGCTCACATAGGCAGACCAAAGCTAATGATAATATTTACTCATGCATCGCTAGCAGTGTAGCTGTGGCACTACAGAGCTCCGCCTGGGCTGCAAAACCCACCCAAGAACAGGATAAACATTCTGGTTACCCAGTTATACACTACTGAAGACACATTGCTGGCAACAACCATAATAGCCTGGCTCAAGCTACCTCAGGTCTGTCCAGCCAAGCTATGGTCAGAGCCATGACTGCAATGCAGGCAGTCATAATCCCAGAGGCAAGACAGCTGTTGGCTGAGTGGGACAGATGTTACTGTAGCAAAGAATGATCTTCTACAAGTCAGAAACTTGGTATCAGCTGCTGCCGAGCCTCTCGCGAGATCAGGGGAGCTCGGCCAGTCCTTTCCTTAAAAGTAATGACCAAAGAAAAAACTAGATTGATCTAAATCAAGCTCTTTCTCCTCTTAACTATCTATTTCTGCTTCACAGGGAACAGATTTAAGTTCAGACAATTCTTTTGTGTTTGGTAGGAGGGTAATTTAGATACATTTGTTTTCCTTAAGAGTTGCTGTGGATAAAGTAAATATAGCACTTTACTCCCATGCTGTACTATACTAGAATATATATGATAATGCATGTTCACTCTGGGTCCCAAGATAAGTGTTCAAGTTAAGATCCCTTGGATTAAGGAAGTGCCAGTTTTGTAGTCTTTCTTTAATATTAATAAAGTTAAATGAGCAGAAGAAAAGACTGACTTAACACATGTTAAATAAAGAGCTTTTACTGGTATGCTGTCTCTAGAAATTCAGGTAAACATTTCTCATTCTGTATGAAAAGCTGCTTCTTACATGTATATTCAGAAAATTCTAATGGTAAAGTTTTGAGGGGTAAAGAGGACAATAAATTTAAAGGAACAAATCAAAAGCAATTTAGCTGTATTGTGTCAACTGAAGTCGGCTCAATGACTAAACTCTCTGTGGGATTCGAATACACAGACTATTGCTTCCAATAACTGCAATTCAATTTCTGGTGCTGCTGGTCACCTAAGGAAATCCCAAATGAAGTAACTAAGCAAGTTTCCTAATTCTGGAGGTATTGGATAGGGGAATATGGGCTTTATCTGGTCACCTGAGTCAAGATAAATTTTAAGTCAATTCACATCGTTCTCAGACTTGAACAATTCCCCCACCCTTATCTTTATCATTTATTCACATTTTCAAATAACTGGAGAGAAAAGATGATCCGTGTAAAGTGGCTGGCCAGTATTCAGATTCAAGCTCTGGGGCCTCCCTCCCAGACTTCAAAAAGATGCTCCATTTGTTTTGGGATAAGCTATTTTTAACACCAAACAAAGTGCAATCATTGAAACATTTCCGTCCATTGTGCTGAAATTAATCCTAAAAAGGTTCCTGGAATAAGAAGTACTAATGGTTTATCCTGGGATATCTCAAAGTGTGTCTGAATAGTTGTCTGAGGATTACATCATTGATTCAATAGCAGAACGGTTGTGCATTCAGCTGCTTATTAACCCCTGATTAGAATGCTAATGTACATCCATACCAATCCCAGGAAATTTCCGTTCCAGGACAAACACAGGCACAATTTGTCCAGAGACATACGCAATGTGTACTCCTAACCCCAAAGAATACTTAGCCAATAACCCTCCTTTTATATCTTTCAAAAGGATACCACTCTAGCAAGTAGCTCTTATGCCATTTTGCATTTTAAAATTGTATAAATATAAACGCAGGGCATTTCAGTGTGAAAAGGACAAAAAAATTCGTCATGAGCTTTACTTGTATGGAGATGTTTTAGCTACCAATTTAAATGCTATCATCCACCCTGTAATGATATGTTCCACCCCAGATGTTATTACAAGAATTTGGCTTTCACAACAGTAGGAGCAACAGTTTTTGAAAAAGGAAAAAATAATTTAGCCTAGATCAGCTGAGACCAAGATTTCCAGGCAGGCAGAATTCAATAAATCTTGTTTGAATTTTTTCATGACAAACAAATCCAGTCCCAGGCTCCTGTACACTTCTAATACCATGAGTTTTGTAATGAATCCAAGTGACTTAGACACTAGTTCTAGGTTTAATCTAAAAGATACATTTTTCAGCAATGCAGTATTAATTCAGATTGAAGAGTACATATACTGTATCACCAACAGTTCTTCTTATGGCATCTATGTTCTTTAGGACCTTAAATTCAATTTTTGACCAAGCTAGACTCTACTTAGTTTCTACATTCATCTCAGGGGGGTACTGCTTCAAAACGATGATGTCCTCCAGATGGTTTAATGTCATTAAGTTACTAAAAGTTGAAAAATAAAAACACCAATATATAACAAAGCATTTTGTTTGTCACTGATTATTTCTTAATATGAGTAGTGTGTTAGAGTTCCTCCTGGGTCTTTCTTCTATGCCAAATCTACCTTAGAGGGGTTTCCAGTTCTAATACTGCAACTGGTGACCATCGTATGTAGAAGACTTGTATGTAGAATGAAGGTTTTTTCCTCTTACAAGGTATCACTCACTTATACAGCCCCATAAGTTATATGTATGGCTTCATTGGCATTGTCTTAATATAACATGACTCCTGTATACCTTAACTCAAAATGTGTGATCCCTCATTTCCAGCATTCTCCTTTCTTTCCAAACACATTTATTTGTGCTACTTTACACATGGACAACTGGCATTTAGATCTTCACAGATTTAACAACCTATTGTTTTATGTATGTACATTATTACCATATTTACTCAAATCTAAGATGATTCTTATTTAGAGCCTACACATGGAAAATTTATACATTTGTTGTAATTTTCCATGTATAGACTCTAATTATTGGAGGGTCATCTTTAATTCATCTCTACCACTGCTGCAGCTTTTCCCCTGCTTGTGCCTGCCCCACCAAGTTTTGAGTCCCCCTCTCCCATCTCTCTAACCTCTGCTCTCCTGCTCCCCCCTGCATCCAGCTTCTGCTCCATGCTGGCAGGCTCTGTCTGCATTCTAGCCTGGGACAATAAGCATGGTCCCACAGCAGCTGTGCAGGCTGCACACTGGCGTTACAGGGCCAGGCTGGATCCATTCTTAGTGCTCCAGGCTGCAGTGTTCGTGAAGCCTGAAAGCATGGAAGGTGTGGGGAGGGAGAGGCTGCATGAGCTGGAGGGAGAATGGGGAGAAGAGACTGCAGGTGGAGATGACAGAGTGCAGAGGCAGCATGGAGGGGCAGGAGAAAACAGGAAGCAGCTGCAGTTATGGCCCTGACCCTGGGGAGAGGCTGGAGTCTGAGCCACAACAGACTGCTGCCTCACACTGCGCCTTCATCCACTGTTCTAAGACAAGGTTCCCCCCATGTTAAATGGGGGGTAAAACTTCATCTAAGAATGAAGTGAATATACTATTATATGTGTGTTTGTACATACGTACATAGAAGACCAGATAAAAACCTGACCATGCAAAGCACTTCTAAAAACATGCTCTAGACTTCATGTGTGTTTTGAATTTTGTCTTCTCAATGATTGTAGCTTTCTTCCACCAGCTCTTCTTGCAACTTTTCTTTTTCTAAAGGCTCTGTTTTCTTTTATCTGTAGTGCAAAAAGATACTACTTAGCTCCTTGTAGGTTTCAATGCCTCCCATAGTACCAAGACATCCTCTGTGGTGGCAAAATGTATTCCATTTCAGTTGTGGCATGGTTAGATAATATGTTAGGAAGTTGCAGCCCAGTTTTGATCAGATTTGGACACATGAAATGAGATTTTCCTAAGTGATTTTGAAGCACTTTCACTCCAAATTCCTCTATAGATCTAAGCCAAGATACCATTATTATGCTTGCATTGCCTTTTTACTGAGCTACCAAAACTTCCTAGCAGTGAATAAAAAAAAAAAAATCTAACCTTGGATCTGAGTAGAAGGCTGCATCCCCCAGGTAAGTGTATTTACATAAAACTCCAATTAGCGAATCATTGTAGAATTTAATACACTAGTGTTGTGGGCAGGTGGTTTCTTCTTTTCATAGCTAATAAACTTTTAATAAACTTTAATAACTTTAATAAGCTAATAAACTTGTCCATTGACACAATAATTCAGGTCACTATTATACCTTATCATGTTTGGAGAGAAAACAATTTAATGAAAAAACTCAGCATAAATATAATGGTCTCATAAGTGAGTCCAAATAGGCCATTGTGGCTAGCTCTGGTTTCTTATTCTTTCAGTAATTAATATCCTCCTGATCATGAAATGAGAATGTTTCCTACTTCCATGATTTACAAAATCAAAAGGAAAGTTCCCCTTTAATACTAATATTTGGCATCAAGAGTTTTACATTGACATTATTCCTAATCTGGAAACAAAATCCCGACCAGACCCTTCTCAAGAATCAGTAGCACCTTTCTCTATCAGTTTCTATATATTTAATAAATGCATGTGAAAAACCCACAAGAAAATTAACTATATGCATAGTGTAGCCTAATTAATCTTATTAAGAAAACTTTACTCACAAAAAATCTGGAAATGGAGAAAGTTAGTTAAATGTAATTATCTTGATGAGATGTTAGTCTTTGTACATTTTAAGGTTTGTTTTTTTTCAAAAGGTGGGAGGGAGTTGGGGGCAGAGAAAATCCCCCTATAAAGACTCAGATTAATTTCCCCCCAAATACAGTACTGAGTGCAACAGTAAATACGCTCTACAATAAACAGATTTGAAAAGTTTTCAATGTAGAATGACATATTAGTAAATGGAGTTCAATAAAAGATTTTGTATCAAGCAAAATATCAGACTGCAAAAGTGTGGACCTTACAAGTGCTGCTGGTAAAGTTAGCAAAGCATTTAAATTCTGCAAGACTAATCATTTCTGTTAAATTTAGAAGTCCCCAAGAAACAAACATTTCAATACATTTATGCACTGAAATCTCTCTGCTGTGAAAGACTTCTACCTGTATGTTAGCCATGAACTTGACTGAAAGCTGCTAAAATTGATCCTGCAAGCCTTTCTCACCCACCTTTCTCATGCAAGCAGCCTTTACTTCAGCAATTCAAATGCTTGGAGTTCCAAAAGGATTATTGAATGAAGCATGGACTTAAGTTTTTGAGAGAACCTCACTGACTACTACCCAAACTAAACATTTAAATGAATCAAAGTATACCAAAGATGTATCTGAAAGTTTAATTTAAATTAGGAAGGTTTACTTTAATCAACACTAGAAGAATTAGTTTTACCTAGAACTACTCCAAAAAACATTAACTTATGAGACAAAGATAAAAGATATCAGCTGGAAATAATTTTTTTCAGATGATGCTAAGCATATGGGCATTGTGGCATAATGCTACATTATTCTGCAACATTATTCAAAAGCTTTTCCACAAGCTAGTTGGTTACTGTAACTTCGGGGCAAAGAATCAGCTGAATAACTAACTCCGGCTCTCTTTCACAGAATCTCGCAAAGCAAAACAGATGATACTTCCTTGGGTATCTGGGCACCCACTGAATTCTGTTTGGAAGAGAGCCTAGAATGTGCCAGGAGGTAGTTTCTTCTCAAAAACCAAAACCCAAAAGTTAAGATAAAACCCCTTCTGGCTGAACATGACTATCATTGGAGTATCTCTTGCCTGATAGCACATTCCAAGGAGAATCCATAATCTACATCACGAAGGAATAAGATAAGTTAAATCATAACACTTCCAATATATTATCTGACCTATTTTTATGTCCCCTTAGAGCGTGTGTCAAAGTAATCTGCAAGATCAACAATAATTGAGCTTCAATTCCTTTATAAATAAAAAGAAATGCATTATGGAATTGTACAATTTAATAGGTTTCCTCATATTATCCCATAAAATGAAGCTCCAACCATGAACAACAAAGATCGCCTTTGTGACAAGATGGTAGTCCAGTCTTCAGTAACCCTGCTGATTCTGCCAAAAATGCTACTTAGAGATTGTGAGGAGTATATTAGTAGTTTTTGATATGACAGCTTTCTTCTAATAACTGCACCAGCCTCAGTTTTATTGTACACATCACCACGCAAAACTACACTTGAAGTGTCTGCTGTGAAAATAAGCACTCATCTGAAAGATCTTGTGCGCCAGCAAGCATAAGAAGTGAAGAACAAGTAGGGGAGGTGGGAAACATTATCCATCATTAACTATTCTTCTGCATGTCATTATAAACCCCAGTTAGTTTGCCACACCAAATAACTACATTTCAGACTCAGACTCAGACTCAGTCTCAGTCATCTTGATTTGAGCCAGCTGCATTCCTACTTTCCCTCCCACAAGAGGTTGCACTAAATGGTCCTTGAAAGCATGGTTATTACATAGATGGTTTATCCAGAAAAGGTAATAAAAATAGATATTTTTATTTTGCTAAACAGTGAAAGAAAACTAAATGTTTAATGTAAAGCAGCAAAGACTGATTTACTCTAAAAAACAAAAATAGGCCAATTCAATTGCAAGTTATGAATAGGATTTAAAAAGTTATATTAACACAATATTATTATTAAGGGTTTGACTCATTATACAATGCGGTGTCAAGGATGTTTATTTTTAAATAAACAATGGATTAAACACTCTACTCATTTTCCACAGTGACCCTGACCCTAAAAGGGTATTCACACATGGCTAACTTTTAAGTTAATTAGACTACTTACATATACAGAAGTTAAACATGTGTATGCAAATCTGGGCCGTTTCTTTCTGAGTGAATATCCACAGCATAGCCTATGCTATAATTCTGGATAGAGTGTGTAAGATCTTGTGCATTAACTAGAATACGAGGCTTGGCAGCCAAAATTGGGCCTTCACTTGCATCTAAGCTATCTCTATTTTCTTCAAGCATTCACTTAGTGATACTTATGCTTCCAGTGGGGTTACATGACAGTAACTGATTAAAACTCACAGACAACTCTATGATGTGTACAAGTGACAGAACCAAGGGTTCTCTGTTCTCTTTTAACATTTTTGATTCTATATCTTTTAGAAGTCAAAAGGAAAAAAAAAAGATCTGACTATAGACAAAAGTTTTCAGACTTTTCAAAGCAGAACTAAAATTTCAAGGCTTTCCCATCTTGTTGCACTAGGAAAAATAGGAGAATCTGGGAGTCCTTGACTTGACACATTAGTCAGTCAGGCTTACCTTTTATAGGTGTGATATCATGAGAAGCTTGTTATATATATTTTTAGGGTATTTGGAGAATTAACAAGATATTATAACAAGATAGGACAACAAGTCAGCTTCAGCCTCATTACTGAATTCAATTCAGCAGCAGTGTAGTCAAGACTACTAGGACACAAAGCAGAAGGTAACAGCCATTAAAAAAAACCTCATATTTGGTTTTTGGGTATCCCTAAATAATGTATTCAACCAGAGACTAATAGAAGCCATAGCTGGAGTAAAACAACCACCATATTGTGGTCACAAATGAAATAGAATAGGATTTCATGGTAGGATTCTTAAATCATTTTACAAGAATTTCAATGTTACATGTAGCCTCATGCTCAGCTCTTTTTTAATACAGCAGAAAACCTCAGCAATGCAATGTATTGTAGTGACCCTTTAAAATTTTGAGCATATCCCTTATTTGAGCCCAATCAGAATGAGTTAGGACAGAGGCAGGCAAAATAAGGCCCAGATCTGGCCTACCAGGCCATTCTGTCTGACCCATGGGGCCACTAAAAATTTTTAAAAATTAAAATTTATCTGCTCCTGCCTGCCTGTCAAAGATGACAGGAGCCAGGGCCAGTAGAACCCAAGCAAAGCCAGTGGCAAGATGCCGCAGTTCAGCAGCACGGCCCGCCTGGTCCCACCCCACCTGGGACTGTGGGGCTGTTCCCACCTCCCTCCACTGAAGAGGGAAACTCAGATAAAAGCGGGGGCAAGGGAGGACCACGTGTGATCACTCCAGTCCTTAGGGCCAGGCCAGCTCCTGCTGAGTCCTGTGGTCCAGCCATGCAGCTGGGAACCACATGCTGCTGGAGCACCACAGTAGACAAGAGAGCAGTGAAAGTGGTGGCAGGCAGGGGTGAGTGGCAGCAAGCAGGCACACAGGAGTGCAGTGATAGCTGGGAGGGAGTGCAGGGCCTGCACCAGCCCCCCAGGGCCAGTACTGGGGCGCCGGTGTCCCAGGGGCCCAGTGTGAAGCAGCAGGAGCATGGGGCCGGGCAGCAGGGACCCTATGGAGCCAGGTTGGGCTGCACCAGCAAGGAGAAGGAGGAGCCAGCCTGGCTCCAGAGACCCTGCCAACCTAGAACCTGTGCTCCTGACACCCTGCTCTGGCCCTCTCTGGTGCTGGCCCCGGGTCACTGCCATGGGCCCCCATGCTCTTGCCCAGCTGTCACTGTACTCCCACACATCCGCTTGGTTCACCCCCCAACTGTAGCTGCCATTTCCCCACTTTCCTGCCCACCCATCACTCCAGCACAATGTGGCTTCTGGCTATATTGCCAGACCATGGGAACACAGGGCACATGCCAGTACCCCAAGGCCAGGGGAAGGATGGGTTTGTGTGTGTGCACCCATGCAATGAGGGAGGGAGGAAAGGAGGGAAAGAGGGAGAGACAGAGAGAGCAATGAGGGAGGGACAGAGTATGTGTGTGTGTGTTTGCAGGGTGAGACCCACATGCACACCCCCCCTTGCACTGCCATACACACAGACTCCCATGCCCATGCCCTCACATACCCCAGTCACCCACTCCCATAAACCCCATACCCATCCACACCCCACATATCCATACACACCCACACGTTCCCTCACCCCCACCCACACCTATCCACCCCATAAACCCGCCAGACACACCCACAACCTCCCCCCATACCCCACAGACCCACCCCCCCACAAACCCATACCCACTCCCTATGCCCCCCACCCTCCCACAATATACAAAAATAAGACTTCATTTTAAGCTGTTCTGCAATCACATCTATGTACACTACACAAACACATGTAAGTCAGGACAAAAATATTTTTTGAAATTAAATGAATGAATGTTGTAGATGTTCGATTTTTAGAATATAATTTGGTATTTTTCTGGTTCTGTGATGGCCAAAACCAAAGAAATTAACAAACAATAAATATGTGCTTCTTGGAGGCATTTGGAACTTTTGTCTAATATGAAGCTTGTATTTTTGTAACCTGCAAATGTAACTTGCAACTGTTTGTGGAACTGACTAGGCCTCAAAGACAAAGCTATAGCTGTGAAATTAGCTGACCTAATAGTTCTTTCTCGCTTAGAATTTAGCCTTGATGATGATAAAAACTGGATTCAGCTGCCCAGCTTATCTAGTACATGTCAAAAAGGACATCTCAAAAAAGAGTTGTCAAAGAGTTTTGAAGGGGCTGGATTTAGGCGGGGTAATGTTAATTTTAAACCTGAAGATGTTGTGTTGCAGTTTGCTTACTGGATAAACCCAAGCTTGGGCAATAACTTCTTATAATAATTTCTAACACCTTTTAACCCCATAGGATAACAGCTATAAAGCAATATTATGAATGGCTATATAACTAAAAAATTAGCATAATTAAAATATAAAAGAACACACACGTCATAGTAACCCTCAGGAAGGACAGAACAGAAGGATCATTGCTGTCCCATACCCCCATGGATCTCTCTTACTCCCTGTGAGAGTGAGAACCAGATCCTGACTGAGGGGCTTCTACCGGTATCCTTCGAGCAGCCCAGTTCAGAGAAATCTGACTTCACTGATTCAACTTGCCATGCATCTTCTAACTGAGGGACTACCGATAAGTTACTAACCAAGTGGGAACTCTTGGTTAATTTCTTTATCTGTTTTATTATCACTGTCAATTTTAACCTGTATTGTTATGTTGTCTGCTTATTAGCTTAACATTTTTATTAACTATTATATATGCAAACTATATCTTTTGTTGTCATAAGTAAAATTCATTCCTTTTTTAAGTAAAACTTGTCATTTCTTTCCTTTCCAACATCACCTTCTCGATCCCAAACCAAAAAGCCCAGTGGCTAATAAAGTTGCAGTGCTCAGTCAGTCTGCAACTAAATTGATATACTCATAGTGCCCAGCTGGCCTGTGACAGGTTCAAAGAGGGCAAAACCACTTGCTGAAGGGATTATTTCTGTGGGCAAGGGGAGGGACTTCTGGTGGCAAAGGTCAGGGGTTATGGGGTGGGACTTGTAGTAAAAATATGGTGATCGGGGGATGAGGCACCTGTCAAGCAGCAGGGCTACCCATGTAGCCCTTGACAGTTTGCCAAAACTGAGTAAGCAGGCCTCCACCTCAAATAAATGCCCATCCCTGGGTCAGGAACATGCTACACACTGAGATTTTCCCCATTTGCCATGACAACTCTATAATGCATAAGGACAGAACTGGTAAAAAAAAGTATCTTATTCTTGAGTGACATAGCAGCTTGCCAAATCTGAAACAGTAATGAACCTAAGTATGTTATCCCTCATCTCTTCCTGATTAAGACACAACAATTGCATCTAGATGAAAGATTTCCTAAGGAAACTCTAATGACATTGCAGATGTCACATTTTCAGCTCATGAAATTTTATGTCGTACACCTGGAAGCAGACAATGGAACTAACAGGTTATGGAAAGATAATCAAAACCATCATTTATTCTAGGATCCATACTGCAAAACACCGTGGAGAATTCAGGAAGTGGTTGGTTAGAATTTTAAGGCTTCAGGGAAATTTTTGGCTACTGTTCTATGAACCCAGAAAAGGACATTTTTTTATTTTTACAAAAGAGGTGAGTTTAATGCTTTTTTTTATAAAGCAAGCCAAACTTATGAAGAGGAGATTAATAATAATTCCTGGAGTGTGGATGTCTATTTACAGTATCTTCATTAACAGAGTTTACAAAGGGGTAAGATATTAAAATAAAAAGGACACTAAATCACATACCAAGACATGGAATTTATATACAGAAGAATAATGAAAATTACTGTATTTTCTAGATGCATTTTTCCCCAAAAGAGGTCTAAAATCAAAGCGTGTCTTATATACTGAAGCAACATGACAAAAAAAATTTAAAATTACTGTAATGAAAGTTGAACTACATTCAGTTTTATGTTGAAAACTTTTCCCCACAGTTGTTTTCTTTTGTAGGAGGAGTATCTTATGCATAGGTATCTCTCAAACACAGGAAATACTGGAACAACAGCTGTATAAACTGATCACTTTAACACTATCTAGGACAGGGGTGGGTAAAATGTGGCTCACAGGTGGTATGCAACCTTCCAGTCCCTTCTATCCAGCACGTGGGGCCCCTAAAATATTTAGAAAATTAATATTTCGCTGCTCCTTGCAGCCTGTCATGTGGCCCTCGATGACTTGCCAAAACTTAGTAAGCTGCCCTCCACCCAAAATAATTGCCCGCCCCTGATCTAGGAACTCAGAGAGAAAATGAGCTCACTTCCACATATCTTCAATGCTTTATCTCATATGGAGACTGGCAACAACCACAGATTGAGTGAATTTTGATAACTGGCCAAACACTTCAGGAGATACCATATAAATCTGTTATTCCACTAGGAAAAAGATATACTGAGCAGTCATTTACCATATGATCAATTATTTAACGTTTGCCAGATTGACCCAATAGAGCTTCTTAAAAAGTACCCTAGAAAGTTATAGGTATAATGCCAAACTCCATCAGATTCATTAGGAGTCAGCCCCTTTAAGCCATCTTGACATTCTCTGTTAGTCACCTCAAACATTCAGTTCACTAACTCTCTTTTTAATAGCAAGTTTTTAATTAAAATTATCATCCAACAATTTTTTTATATAAAAAGCAAAGTAAAAAAAAATAAAACAACAATCTACATTTGGAAACATCACTGTTTAAAAACCTAGCTAGTTATTTTGCTTGGGGGAGAGAGGGAAGAAACTTAAAACTGAAATCTGACAGCAGTCTAGACAACCAAAAATATCTGAAAAGACTGCACAGTAGCAATAAATCTTTGCATATTTGCTGACTGAATTAATTGTAGATACTAGTCAGTTCAAGGTAGTTAATCACAAAAGTAGATAAAATTTGGCTTTTCCTGAATAATGTTAAAATTAAACCTAGAATAATTGCATGGTTCCTTCACCAGTTGCAAAAGACTCAAAACGGTACTTGCAGAAGATCCAGGACATCTCTGTGAAGCTAATTAAAATTGATCTGGCAAAATGCAAGAACACAGTTTGGAAGAATAAACTAACTCTCTTTGTTCCTTTTATTTAGTCTGTCTCACCTTTCTAACCATTTAATTCTAATTAGATAGAGCAAGAGAAGTGAACAGGCAGGAACAGTCACTGACCTTTCATTAAAGTCTTGTGATCCATTAGCAAAAGAAAAAACCCGAAGTAATAGGTAATTAGGCAATATTTTCCTTGAATATTTGAATTAACTATTTAAAAATTTAAAGACTTTGAATGGATGGCAATGCTGATAAAAAAGGAAGGAAGACCACCTTCAATCTGCTCTAATAACAAATATTGAATTTAGCAACTTGTGTTTATTAAATTAGTGTCATTTTCCAGATGGCAGATGGCTGAATTGGTTGATCTATAAAATCAATGAACATATCCCAAACATACAGCAACCCCTGCCAATTACCTAGTGGGGTTCCATTCTTTATACAGATTTTCAGTATTCTAGGTCCACTAGCTTTCCCTGTTGTCTGAACATTTTAACAGAATGAGTCTTAAAACACCTCCTTGAGGAGCACCTACGTGAGATGCTTACTGAGGAGTTGCCTGATTAGCTGCAGTAAATCATCTACACATGTGGAGCTAGTAGGCTAGTAAACTATTTAACTCCACCACAGGTTAGTACTGCCCAACAAATACTATCCTACAGTGGAGTTATTTACTCTGCCACAATACACATGTAGATGGTGACTGGGGCTGGCTGGGGCACAAGGGTGCTACAGTGAAGGGGCAGCCTGCCACCTAGTCCAACACTCTAGCATCCTTGGGCATTTATAGACATGCTCTGGGTGGCAAGGGAGAAGAGGCACTTTAATTAGCTCATCTCCATGATCTGCGCTAATTAAAAGCACCCAGAACATCATTTTTCATCTCCATGCCGAAAAATGGCAGCAGGGTGCTTTAAACCAAAGCTCTTTGAGTAAGCTTTAAAGTGTCCCAACACCATTTTTCAGGTGGGGATGCTGATACCCATGGTGCTGGAGTCTGCTGGAGTGTGGTAATTACCACACTCCAGCAGACTCAATTAATCAAGTCTGCTGTGACGCGCTGTAATTCCAGAATATTGGAGCAGCCTCCCTGCACATGTATAGGAGCTCCTTGTGCCCCAGTCAGCCCCTCCACAGCACGTTAAGCTAGGGCACAGCAGCTCCAGGTGGGCCGCAGGAGTAAATGCTGGGCCTGGGAGCAATAAACTCTCTCAAGCCCAGCATTTATAAAGCTGGAGTTTATTGCATCGCATTAATGTCATGTGTAGATGTGCCCCTTGTGAAGTTAATGAAAATATTTCCGTTGATGTCAATGACAACAGAATTGGTTTAAAGGCCATAGGAATATGTTATTCAGTGCCCACTCTCTTCCAAAATGATGTGGTCTGCTGGCCCTGTGGAAAGCAGCTTTGTGAGTACTGGTTTCTTCACCTCTGTTATTTGCATCATTGAAAACCCCCCTGGCTGTATAGCCATAAGAACCCATTCTAATAATGTTGCTCAGAGAAAAAAGTACTTAACTACTCAATCTAGACTTAAGGGGCATTTTTACATATACTCTGGGGTAGAGGGGGAGAAGGCATTTTAATCAGAACATGCTGGGCAGTGTCTTGTGTATTCAGCTCCTGCATTTCAAAATTGTAATAGGGGTGTTTTAACTAAAGTTTGTTTGATGAGCTTTAGTTAAAGCATCACCGCCACCATTTTGAAACATGGGGACACTGAATACATGAGATACTGCAGTACATTGGAGCATTCTGATTAGACTCTGATTCTGATTTGAGTCTGTTCCAACGCATTCTAATCAGAGTAAATAGCAGGGCTATTTACTTTTAATTCAGTGTAGCATTATTCCAAAGAATTTGGCACTCCAATAGAGAATAATCACTAGATTTACAATAGATTTCATTTTTAATGGAAAAAGTGACATAGGTTCCTACTGATACAGGTGAGAAAAGTGGGGTGCAAAAGTGATACTGGAAAATATCAGTGTCAGTGTGGAGATCAAGGTTAGGATACAGCTTCTTCATCTATTAAAACCACCAGGACACAGGGAACAACCAGCATAACCAGACATGGACTGTCTTTGCCTCAGGTAGTGCCCAATAAAATCCTCTTCTAACAGAATCAGCCATCCCTTCCAATCTCTGGCTGCCTGGCTCTTTCCCCTTATGCAAGAATAGACAGCAACTGCTGTTTCCAAAATTACATAATATTTTAAGACTCAGAAATAGCTCCTCTATCAGGCCCCTGACAGAAATTACTCTTGAGAAATGTTTAACTGTCTGGTTAATCACATCTTAATTAGTGTCCTGGCCACACGTTCAATCAATTAATAGTGTGATAAAAGGATAAATTAAGTTGCACCTGCACCAGCAACATGGGGCAATGGGATCTGATGCGCCATGTGGCATGGCAGGAAGTGTGATTGTTGGGATCCTGCATTAAATCACATCACACCTTGAACGTCTGTCAGGGGCCCTCAGAAATATCCCACTTCTCTGCTTTTCTACAATTATATTGCTCATTAACTAACTCAGAGCCAGGGAGTTTAACAGAACTCTGCTTCATTCAGTGCCCAAGTTGTAACTGATCAACACTGTTTAACTGGAGCTTCTCCACAATACAAATGGTTCCAAATGGCTCATGCCAACTCCTCTTAAATGTACAGTTCTCCCCCAAACAGAGCAGTTCTTGCAGCTTCTCAGTAAGGAAGACGCAAGTCCCTAAATTCATTAGAATCTTTCTTGTATTTGAACAAGTGAAACAGAATCCCTTACAATGCTGATCCCATCAAACTCCAGGCTGATGAAGCCGAGCATGAAACTTTTAACAAAGATTGATTCTGTCTTTTCCCCTGGATTTGCTACCAATATTTTAATTGTTGTAGCTCCTCAATCACCATCCTACTTTCTATACTGTGAATTCCTCTTGTCTTTCTTTTTCCTGCTGATTGCCAGTATCCTATGATGGTGAAAGTTTATCAAAAGGACAGTTGCAATATCTGGGAAAAAATGACCTTTTACAGGGCATGTAGTGAGTCATTCATGATTAGGGCTCTCTGTCCATTAACTAATACATATATAATGGTGAATTATGATGGTTTTGAAAAACTGCTATAGTTTTTCATAGCACATTCAAAGGAATATTGAATAATTATATTTAATATTCACATTTACGACAAATTTCAGAAGAATTTCTAATGAGTGGACACTCAACATTAACTAAAGTCCTTAGGCAGGGATAACATTATGAAAAGACAGTTTTTCCATCATATGATTGCTAATAAAAAAATCTTCCAGTGAACATTAATCTTTCACCTCTGTTAAGTCTTTCATTATGTAAGTCATTTTAAGCCCTGGAAGATAAAAACCTTGATGTACTGCAGCAAAATGCACAGCACATTTTTAAAGTCTTTTAGAAAGACAGCTCGGTTGAATGGATTAGTAAGAATCAAAGTCATCAGTTAAATTTAAAAGATCATATTTCCTTCCATTTGAAGGCTACCTGTGGGTCAATAACCATTTACTTTTTTAATTGTGTTAAATATTCTCTGTCTGGTATTTAAAAAAAGAAAGAAAAAAAAGGTAACTCTTATCTGGAAGGCCGGATCACATGTGGGATTCCTACATGTGGAAACAACAAAATTTCTTGTAGCAAATTCCCAGGGGAAGGTTTTTCTGGCAGAGTTTCTATGGCGATGTAGGAAAGGGCAGCAGTATAATAAGTTACCTAGAAAACACTTACCCTTCTCCCCGAAGATCCAGTCATCATATTCTTCTGGTGCAAGGGAAAACAGCTTGTACTCCCTACTTTCTTGTCCCAGAGGAGATAGAAAGCTTAGAAAAAGAGGTTGAGTGAGCTAACTTCAGCTGAATCACGACTTGTCCCTAGTGCAGGGAATGGCATATATTTTTTATTTCAATTGAACTAATTAAGTTTGATCCTAGTCAATCATCTAAGGTCTTCCTCAAGTTAGGAAAAGAGATCATAAGGCAGGGTTAACCAACATTGTTTTTTCTAATATAGATAGACAACACAATTTTTTTTTACCTTGACAGTATCTCTGTAAGCCTACTTTTCAGGAATAATGGATGCCTACACAGGAGCAGGGAGGCTGCTCCAATGTGCTGTACTTCCAGTGCATCAGAGCCAACTTGATTAATTGAGTCTGCTGGAGTATGGCAATATCTGCACTCCAGTAGCCTCCCACGTTTCATTATCAGCATCCCCCCACTTAAAAATGGTGGTGGGGGCCCTTTATCTAAAGCTTAAATGAGCTTTAGACAAAGCACCCCCTCTGCCATTTTGAAGCCTGGGGATACTGATACACAAGATGTTCCTGGTGCTTTAATTAGAGCAGCTCTTTGACCTCTGCTTCAAAACCATAGAGTTTTGGATGCTAAGTATTTGCAAGAATAAGGCTCTGACTGAATTTTTTGTGCCTCTGGTTCTCTAACCATGAAAAGATAAGATTAATACATATTCCCAGAACTGCTGCTAGGTATAATTTACTAATGTTTTGAAAAAACCTTAGGAACTTCAGATGCAAAGAACTACAGAAATGAAAAACACAATGAGCTGAAGTGACATTTTTAGATGAGATCTGAAATCTTAGAATACCAGTAACAGAACTCATGTTGAAGCAACAAATATGTACCTGCGAAAAATATATTTTGGGCACTTCTGGAATACCAATATTGCATTTTACAAGGGGCCATTGGTACAGTTTGCATAGGCATGACAATTTTTAATTTTTTTAAAAATACGTCGATGGGTGAAAACAAGATACAGGCAGTCCTCTGACTTACAACATAATTGGTTTCTGAAAACCAAGATTAATTCAAAATATCATAACTCAGAACAAATTTTCCCATAGGAACAATGTTATAAATGGGTTCCTTTACAATGCTTGATACAGCTGCATCCAGCTGGTAAGTCTGGAAGGGGAGTGGGGAGGGAAGGGGCATGGGAGGGGCGCAGATCAACACCTGCACAACAAAGGGGATTGGGGCTGGGTCAAGCACTGCCCAGCTGGGGCTGGGTGGGTGCGGGGAGGTGGGGCCAGTAGCTCCGGGCACAGGACAGAGCTGGACCTTTAGCATGAGCAGAGCCTTGAATGGTTTTGCTGACATATCAAAATTGAGATGCCTTACACCAAGAGGTATCCAGATAAGATACACATAACAATGGAAGGAGCTTTACAGCTCCTGGCCATAAGAGTCTTGGGGGAAGTGGAGAAACTTTGAGAGCTAGAGAGACTGAAAAGGGAACAGGTGGGTATCTTTGGGGGTGCTCAGGTCTGTGCAGGCTGGACTGGGGACAGAGGGACTACTTAACCCCCTTAGAGAAGACAGATAACCTCTGGCCATGTGGCCTGTGCCCTAATAAGTGAAACACTTTGTTACTTGGAACTGTTGGCTGAGCTGGGTTGCCCCAAGAGAAGTCCCTTTCTCTCAAGCAGAACTAGATACTAGCTCCTTGATTCACAGCCACAGAACCAGGGAGAGTGAGGGACTGAAAGGGCAGGGTCTCAGAGTGGGAAGGAACTTGGGCTCCCCCCTCACTCCAGAATCTATGCCTGGAGCCTGGGCTGGCTTCAAGAAGTACTCTGACACCAGAGAAGGTCACAGAGGTCCCTGGCAAGTGCCCCCCTGAAGGGCACGTCACAACATACAGACATACTTTATTGCATAAGTGCAACCACCCTTATACTTCCTAGGCATCTATACAATATGCAGCACAACATATTAACCTACTTGTATTAAATTGTGTGTGTGTGTACGTGTATGTGTATGTGTACATACATGTACACATGTCTGTCTATCATCAGATTGTGGTGCAGACAAAAGTCAAGGTGAACTTGGCAGTTCTATAAGAAAAAAATATATTAAAATGGTTTTAAGAGGACTGAAAGACTCAGGTGGCAGACAACAGAATAAAAGACTTTCACCTGTAGGTCACTGGTTCAAATCTGACACGGGTCAGTAGTGGCAGAAAGTCATTATCAGCTGATGACTGGTTATGTGAAATGAGCTAGTAATCTTGCCAGTGACAAGTCACTATATTGCAATGCATTCCTTTGCCTCCTCATTAGCAGCTTTGGCGGAAAGGTTAAGGCCTTAAACAGTATCTGGAGTGAACCCCTTCCACTCCCCTCCCAACGGAGAGTTCTGCTCTGCTGCCACTGTATTTAGTGTGAGGGTAAAACAAGGAGTTCAGCAGTGAGTGTTGTTAATCTGCCACCTTCTCCAAGAATTAAATTCACCATGAAAAAATTGCTTTTGGTTTTATTCCTTTTAAAATTATTGCTGCAGGCAAGTAACTGATGATGCTCTTTCATTGACTTCACTTAGAGGTACAACGTACACTTTTATTGACATCTATGAAAGCAGACTTTAAACTACTAATGGTTGAAAAGTAATAGCTTTAACTTTAAACAGTTGAAAGATCAAGTTAAAATAAGTCTTGTAAAAACATACGGTTCCTGAGTGAATGAGGATCACTTCATTAGCTAAGCTATGTAGCTGTACATGACATGCAAGAACAAAAGCTTCATAATTTATCAAAACTGCAAAGCCCCTCAAGTAAGTTGTCTTGTATCCATCCAAGTTGCCTATGGCCTTCTAGACAATCAGATGGGAATTCAGTTGTTATTTTGGCATTACTGTTTCCACTGAAATGTTCTAAGTAGTGAACATTAACAGATTTAAAATGTTATTAGTGAATGTTAAAAATCATACTTATTTACAAGGCCTTGTAGAGTTTGAAGAGAATACACCTCATTCACGATAGTTGCACAGTACATTGCTGGTGCATGCTGATGCAGTCTAGACTACTTTAGCCCAGGACACAGGGAGTGAAGAAGTTCCAGTGCCATGGTGTGGTATGAAGTAAGAGAGAAGAGTTAACCTCATAACTGACAACTCCACACCCGGAATTCCAAAGCAATTCCAAACACAGTATAATTAGCAAGAATGGGCTAATTAGACTTTGTTTAATATGCATTTCCACTCATATCTGTCATTCAGTCTTAATATCTAGAACTTCCAGTCTTGTTCCACTAGTATATGTGAAAGACAACAATTACTACACTAATTTATCCTGCAACATCATAACATAATGAAACCAGTATATCCTCTGCTAGATATTACAGTTGCTCACAAAAAAGGAAGCACCTCATCACTGATGCATGAAAATGTTTTCATATTTTTTGTAAGAACTGTATCTTAAAATTTTACAGAAAATTCAGCCCAAAACAGAATAAATGACAACCATAATTAAAAGCTACACTTGTAAGACAATGATATGTTCAGTAAGAGTGCAGAATGCAGGTCTTCAATATTAAAGAGGCAAAATAATTTCATATGCTTCTGTAATAGACATTTACATATGAGGGTGTTTCAGAAAGTAATGACACCTTCAAAATAAAATAATTTTGAATGGGATGATCATTTCCTGGAGCACATCACTTCTGATTGGTGTGTTCAGCAATGCCACCATCCATGTTTCCTGCTGCTATATAATTTCCCACTCAATGCACACACAGTGATTTTATTTACAAAATTGCCGTTACTTTTGGAAACACATTCATAAAATATATGGAAAAATATTATCAAAATATAACATGTCACACATGCATGGCAGGAGGTGAGATTGTGGGATCACACACTGCATCTCTTTGTACTGTATTGCTGGCACAAGGGGAGCCCAATCTCAGGCTCCCCCTGCACTGGCAGGAAACAAGCTCTGACAGCTGAAAGCAGTTGCAGTTGAGGGGCTCCTAGCTGCAAGTGTGCCCCATAATCCCCTGTCTGGGCCTTGGGGAACCACAATTACTGTAATCTCCCAGATCTATGGGTTTCACACATGCACACCCCCTCCACCTGAGGGATAGTGGCTGCCACAGTCCCTCAGACCCAGGGGCTTTACACTGGGCATAGTGTACCCCTGTGTCTGGGAGCCATCAGCTGACGGGGCTCCCAGCCAGAAGGGAACCCTGCTACACATGCAAATTAAAGTTCAATAAGCAACCAGCTATAAAGTTACTGAATACAAGATGACCCTGAATATAGGATAACACCCCCAGTAATCAGATTCTGCACATGGAAAGTGCATACATTGATTATAATTTTTCCATTTATGGAATCAAATTATTGGAGGGTCAACTTAAATTCATCCCTCCTCACTGCTGCAGGTGGTGGGAGGAGAGGTGATGACAGGGGTAGTAATGAGGCAGATGGGGGAGGGGCAGACAGTGGAGGAGGCAGTGGGGGACAGGTGGTAGGGGGCAGGCACTGTAGAGGCAGCGGGGGCAGACAGTGAAAGAAGCAGGCAGCTTGTTCCCTGTTGCCTGTCTCCCCTCCCCCACCCCCACTTAGGCTCCATTGTGCCTCCCCCCCCTGCAGCCTCAGGCTGCCCTTCCCTTCTGCACTCTACTTCTGCACCCCACAGCTTCAGACCCCTGGTCCCGTTCCTCTCGTCCTCCCCCACACCTGCCCCTCCACCTACCCCCCTTCCCTTTGCTTCACATTGGCAGACTCTATCCCTGCTGTGGCCTAGGGCAAAAAGCCTGGCTCCAGCCTAGCCCCGAAGCAGTGGTAGAACTGGCACTACTGCTGCAGTGCCAAGGTGAAGCACATGCTCTGCGCTCCAGACTGCAGTGACGACACAGCCTGCTAGCCTAAAGCAAAGGTAAGGCGTGCAAAAGAAAGGAAGTGACAGGGCATGTGAAAACAGTGGAGGGCAGGGGGCAAGCAGCAGCTGAGACTTTGGCTCCAGCCCCAACCCTGGATTAGGGCCAGAGCCATAACAGATACCTGTCCCCCCTAACTCCACTGCCTCATAATCAACTGTAAGGAGAGAGGCTTCCCCCTATGTTAAAAAGATAGGGTAGGGAGCCTCATCTTCTAATAAAATACAGTAGTACACATTTTCGAAGTCTAACTTTATAGCTGACCGGAGCTTTTTATGGTGTGATCTTTACTTCGTCTGTGTAGTTGGTCTCCAGGTAATTCCACAATTGACCAGGTAATCACATGATACCTGTAACTTGTAGAGGAGGCCCAAATTAAAACTTTTTTTTCATAAAGTGCATGAAAGACAGCAGGTTTATATCTCACTTTAGAATTCAGGGGAAGGACTCTGCAATTCTAAAACTCTTTCAATAGAAAAAAATGATATCACAAAACAATAGTACAGTATCAGGGTATTCTCTAGAAAGATCAACAAAATTAAATAAAAGCCCCCACAAATGACCCTGCAAGTCAGATGAGGGATAAATTAGAAGATCTTACTAATGCAGGTACTATGCCCAATTTACAAACTCATTCCATAATAAATAAAATTCACTCTTTGACTACCTCTTAGGTAAGAAGCAGTAAAGTTCCAAATTGCGTTCCAATGACTCTTCTTGGATTTTCCAATTTGTGATCCAATTCATTAATACTGACAAGCGATCACTTGAAAGCAATAGGCTATTATTTTAATGGCAATATAAGAAAACAGACAAGTTGGTAATTTTCAGAAGAGAAATCTGGTCATTCATAACATACAAAAGTCCTCAATCTAACAAATCATTCTCCTGTATTCAATAAAAAGAACTAGTTTAACTGTAATTCAGAAACTAGGAGATACTTAATACAACATATTACAATTTTCTCATTGTCCTCATGTGACAACGTTTATGCTATGCTAAAATTACTAGTTGTATACTAAGTAAATGTCTTGCATGGAAAGAAATTTCAAAAAGGTCAGAGGTATGCATACTAAATATACTCTAATATTCACAGCTAAGCTTTAATTATAGTTTCATAGTTTCTAGGGTCGGAAGGGACCCGAGCAGATCATCTAGTCCGACCCCCTGCCATGGCAGGA
>NW_017728910.1:43060150-43067319 GCF_001723895.1 Crocodylus porosus
AGGCACCTGGCTGGGGTCTTATGACCCCTGCCACCCCCAGTGCTCCTTCCTGCCCATGGCAGGGGGTCGGACTCAATGATCTGTCTAGGTCCCTTCTGACTCACTGATTCTATGATTCTATGATATATGAACTACAGGTCCATAATCTGCAAGGAATCTGTGCCAGTCAACAAAGGCAGTAGACAATGATAAATGAAGCACTACAGTTTTCAGCAAAGCAAACTGTGTAAGTGTATTCCCATGGGTAAAAACCACAGAATTACCCTTGCATCACTTAAGCAAACAATAACCACAATAGTCTTTTGGATAAAGTAAAGGCAATTTAAAGGCTTGGAATGTCCATAGATTCAATGCCTATCTGTCACTTATATTTGACATTGAAGTTGAAAGAATGAAATCTTCAATTAGATTACTTAACAAGGTCTAAAAATGACCTGGATTTTGCCTGAATTCCAAACTAGTACACTTCTAGCCACCAACATCTGTCATAGTCAATAAATTGTATATTTTAAAATCTGAAACAGATAAGCATTGAAAAGAGATTATTCTTACTACATATGCTAGGCACATTAGGACACTGAACAGCTTCCACATGAAATGCTTCTGCAAAATCCTGAAAATAAGTGGGAAGACAAAATGCCAAACACAGAGGTCACTTTTTACACATGCTCCAGACGTGACGGGGAAGGCGGCACTTTAATTAGAGCAGCTCGGACAGCTGCTCTAATTAAAACACCACTACAGCTCATGCACCAGCACCACTGCGTCTTGTGTATTAGCATCCCCATGCTTCAAAATGGCAGCAGGGTGCTTGAACTAAAGCTCGTTAGTTCAAGAACACACATTCAATGTAGAAAGCTGGAGGAAATGTGCAGAATCCTGTCCAATCTGGAGGGAACATCTGCTACTGGGTACAGCTCAACATGAAGTGGCTTTGGTCCAGAGGATGGAAGTGAAGTGAGAAAGAAGGAAGCAGCATGCTGTAAACTGGGACCCCAACTCAGACAACATATGGATCTGTGAAACTTGTAACGAGCTGCGTTGCTCTTAAATTGGACTTGTCAGCCACAAGCAGATTCATCGGGCACTTAACTAGACCTCTTATGCATACACCAAGATCCAGAGGATCAACAGTGGCCTATATACTGTTCCAAATGTGCTCTTCCTAGTTCAGTGTTAAGGAGATAATTTGCATTTAGTAACTATTTTTGCATGTGTTGAAAATATAGAGTCAAGTCTTGCATGCACATTTATAGATCCCAATTCTACTATCTGATCAACACAGACTAGATATTAAGCCTATTCAAAATCCCACTGACATTTACAGAGCTTCAAAAAGGCACAGGTATCAGCCAATGACGCTGTGTCATAGCCACAAAACATAGCCCTTAGCTTTGTACAGAAGACTGTAAATATCTACATTTAAATTAAAATTTTTAACTTTTTTCCTCAGAACAGATCTATACTAGACTGTATTTGGGGAGGAGGAAGAATGAGATTGCCATCAACATCCATCTGAGCATGTAGCATACATTATAGCAGAATACATTAGATTTAGTAGAAGAAAGTGGTAATTGATTTTATATATAATTTAGAAGCAGAAGAATATTATTGCATTTTTCTCCTCCTAAAGCTATTATCCCTGCAAAAACTCATTTGTGGCTTTTTAAAAGAAGTTACCGCTACTCGCGAATTGTCTAAAAAGCTTTCCACCTGATTTCTATTTACTTAATGTTACATACACTATAAAACAGTTAGCAATAACATATATTCTTGCAAGAAAAAGGCTTGGCCTATTAAAAAGGTATGTAAGGAATACTTCTGCTATGCATATCTGTGTATGATTATGTGATCCCACAACCCTGATTGAAACTGGATATTCATTCTCTCAGTTTTGACAGCCAAGTTACGTTGATAATATTATACCGTCAGTTGTCTCATTGCATTGTTATACACCACTGTGTTCCAGTGCTTTATAGTGTGCTACCCCCAGATAGAAAATGTCTCCAAGTAGAAAGCGCACAAATATATTTGCGGGGTGGGGGGAGATCTGAAGGGCTTGGGGTGGGAAGAGAACATTGGGGTATGAGAGACATCAGACAAATGTACCAAAACTACCCTAGGACTTACCTATATGTGGAAGTAAAAAAAAAGTTAAGGAAAATGGTGACATTAATTTTAGAGATCACTGAACTCCTAAACAGATGATCTCAGATCAGAAGCAAAGCATCTGAGTTCACTGTAGCTTAATCCTCCAATAACAAAATCACTTTACTTTTGGATGACTGCATCCAAATGGGGATTAAATTATGAATAATAGTGTCTATAGGAAGTGTCATATGTTTTAACTTACCCACATTAACGTCACAACTTTACCGAATTTCATCTTTACTGTCTTAAGTGACCCTATGAAGACCCTATGACCCTTAAATATTTTAGGAAGTAATTTAAAGTTGGTAAGCGTTAGGTTCCTAAACTACATAGGTTCTACATTTTTAAGCAGATTCAAATGGATTTTTTTTCCTCTCGCTTCTCAGCAAAAATACAAACTAGTTATTTTCTACAGAACACTAGTTATACACTGGAACCTTCTCGTATTTTAAAATTGCTGAGTGATGATTGCTAGTTAACACTTTCTCCCATCTCTGTCTCAGCACTCTGAATTCAGGGGCGGCTGTACATTAGCTGCAGAACTAGGGAGGAGCATGGGGGAATCTGGTAACTAGCACTTTTTGCACTACTAGCCACTCCACAGTGGTTTGGTTTGAGCTGAATTGGGCTACAACGAGTTCCCAGCTTCAATGTGCGAATGAATATAGTACACACACAGCCACCGAAAATTTAACCTACCGTAACTCCACTATAAAACTCCGCCTATTATCGTTATATGACTAAATATGTTACGATTCCACATTGCATATTTCCTCGCTTCTGGCTCATGATGGTATTAAAATGAACTTCAAAGTCCTGAAATCAGTCCTCAACTTGGCAATCCTACCAACCCTTTTTTGGAAAAATCTCTCTCTGTGGTTGTTTGAAAATGTGATTGAAGTTTTGCTATCCTTAAAAATATCAATCTAGTGATGGATTTTTAACTACACTTGCACTGTATACTTCCACTGCTTTTGATCATGCAAAGACCAAGTCATTTTTTTATCAATACATTCAACCAAAAGGTCAAAAGAAGTCAAAGCAAAGGGTAATTTAGACATATCACAATTTTATTATTAAGCCTTGGGGAGCAATGCTGTCCTTCTGGAAAAGCAGAAACAATATTGCATTATCCAGTTCAAAACTACAAGAGATGAATTTGTCCTTAGTATAATTAATTATACCTTTGTGTCACCTTCTAATCATTTTTCTCTTACCACAATTGAGCACTGAAGGCTTCCACTATTTCACATGATTAGAAATACTATTTATGAGTATTTTATTTGGCAGTGATTACATTTGAAATGTTTCATGGTTTCCCCTCTATCCTGCTGGAGCGTGATTTAGGAAGGAATACCAATAACCATGCTCAGAAATAACTAGATTATTGAAGGGAGCAGAGAGGCGGAGGCACCTTTGCCAGTTCAGTGAAGAGAGAAGGGGGGCGGGAAATGAAGTAGAATGAGAAATCCTGAAAAATCCTAATTGGAATCTTAACTTTTACTATTTTCTTTATGTCTCTAATCGACACCATTTAAAACTGAAGTCATTATCCAAGTTTTTAAAAATGGCATTCAAAGCCCCATCATTTTAAACAATGTTTCTGACACAATCGTAAGATTCAGGTGTAGGGCAGCATCCCATTTTTCAGTTTTAATACTTTCTCAGAAGCCTAATTCAATCATTACTTTTAAGACCTATTTAAAAAAAAATCTCATTCTCACTAACAGAATGTATATCTCTGGGCATTCTATTTCAACTCTGAGATTAAACTTTTTGACCCACAAATGATGAAATTCTTTTAAAAACAATAACAGCTAGATGGAAAGCAAATTACTTCATCTAACAGACAAGGAAACCACATGTGCAAAGAATTACAACAAGGCTTCAGAAAAAGTATTTTTTTAATGGCAACTCTCAGGTTTTTCTTCCTGTTGGTCTTTCCAGATGCTTACAAGAGTTTTTCCTTTGCTCTTTTACTTTCAATTACATTTACATTTCAGATGAGCAGATAGGCCTGTATAGCTGAGATCAGAATCTGATCCACTGATTTTTTAATTTTTTGCTATCCTTTCAATAGGATTTTTGACTTCAGAAGCTGCCTAACTGAGTCTTTACCAATTCAATCAATAAAGGGATTTCTTTCTTTACCATTTTTGTTATTTTCCTTTAGGCAAGTATTATCCCCAAACTAATGGGTAACTAACCTGAGATCAGCATAATCCTTGGGGCTGTTGCCATATTTTTGATCATCTGTGCCATTAATATTATCAGTATTCCAGAATAGCGATGTCCAGTAGCTGCAGTGCATGGCATGGACTCAACATTTTCATGCATATTCCACTAAAGAGTCTTCTAGGTTGAAGACTGAGGAGTGACTGAACAGTCACGTTCCATCATGTGCAAGCACTCTGACCCAATCCACTGAAGCATTTAAGCTTCAGTGTGGATGCCGCAAAGATCCCTCTATCATGGATAGTCCTCCAGTGCTCTGTGCATAATTACCCCACAAGGGATAGATGCATTCTTTTACCATTGTCATAACTGACAGAGGAAGAATCTTAGGAAATACTCCTGGGTAGGCAAGAACAAGCATCAAGAGAATGACAACACATAACCCAGGCAGGGCTGTAAGAAGGTTCATATGTGGACTGGTCTAAATTGAGCACTCTGGCCCCCATGCCTATAACTCGGACTAAGTGTTAGTACAGAAATATCCATAGACAGAAAAAAATGTAGCAGACAGTAACTTCTCCATTACACCCATAAAGGTCTACTGTGCCTTTGCTGCAGTGCATATACTTCTGGAGGGTGGTGGTGAATGATGGAGAGGGGGGAGCTTAGTATGCTTAACTCCACGCTCTTCTGCTGTTCCTGGAGACCTTCTGTCCCATATCATTTATTTGCCTGTGCCTTGCTACATAAAAGGAGTCTTGGACTCTTTCTCCTTAATTTTTATCAGTTTCTGAATGCCAGGTATTAACTTCATGGATATTTTTCAAACAAAAGTCCCTTGCCAGCTTGTTGTGGTGCTTTTGTGGCTGATCCCAAAATCTTTACACAGGCTAAGCTCCCAGTGAAATCAGTAAAAGGTGTGCTCATATAAGGGCTGTAAGAAACTTCTTATGTGAAACAACGTAAGGTAACATATATAGCGCTACCGGATCATTGCAAGGAAGAATTCAAATTGATTTTTTTCTTAGAACATCATCTGGGTGTTCATGTCACGAAAAAGAAATGCCCAAAGATGTTTAAAGTCTAATAGTGTTAACACTGATTTGCAATAAATATTCAATTGACATGAAACCATTTACTGAAATGTCTTATGGGAGTTGTACAGCTAAATCCATGTACTGAATGTTTACCCCCAAACTTCCTCTTTTAGAAAAATAAAGAGCTCATCTATTTTCTCCTTCTTAAGACTTCATTACATATTGCACTTTGAGGTGCTCAAATGTTGATCAGTGTTAATGCTAGCTGAAGCTTGGAACAGTCACACCTTAAGGGCCTTGTTACATGATAATTCTGTGCAGCTCCTGAAGCTCTTAACACCTGGATTGTCCGCACATTGGGTGCATCCATATGGGTGCACACATGCGGTACGTGGAGCCACAGAGCCATCTGCAGTGTTGAACACCACACACACCACACATGCAGGCATTCCCAGCCACCCTCCCCCTCCACACACCCCACAACCAGTCACCACATACCCACAGCCTCCCAGAAACCCTATACCCACCCACACACCCATACATCCACATACCCCACATGCTCCCACACCCCAAATACACACACCCACAGCCCCCCACAAACCCCATACCCACCCCCACATGCCCCATACCTATCCACCCCCCTAAACACCAGACACACACCCACATGCACATACCCACACCCTCCCCCACACCCCACATACACGCACACTCATAGCCCCACTTAAATGCTATAATCACTCACCTGTACCCCCCACAATATACAAGAGTAAGACTTCATTTTTAACTATTATGCAATAATCTCTATGTACACGACAACACACACATACCAGGAAAAAATATTTTTAAAATAAAATTAAAATACTTTATTCTAAATGTTTGATTTTTAGTATAAAGCTTGGGTTTTTTCCAGGTCCAAGATGGCAAACCCTCTTTGCCAAAAGGAGTAATTCTGAAGGCAAGTGGAAGGATTTCTGGTGGCAAGGTTCAGGGGTTGGGGGCAAGACTTCCAGTCCCAAGGCAGCAACCAGGGGGCAAGGCATGTGTCAAAGGGTACGGTTACCATTACAGCCCTTGACAGTTCACCAAAATTCATTAAGTGACCCTCCAGCTAAAATAATTGCCCAGTCTGGGGTAACATGTAAAAAGGCCCTTAGGCAAAAAACCTGCTCTGACTGTCCTACACCCATACTGCTGTGACTTGCCACTAGAGGGCTGTTGAGCAGGGAGCTGACTAGGAGCTATATAGCACTGCAGTGGCAACTCACAGCTGGTGAGCCAAGACAGGCTTCTATCCCTGATCTAGGTAGAGGTGTATGAGGGATGGGTTGGAAACAGGGGGAACAGGACATGAAACTGGGAGGAAAAGTTTATGGAATGGGGGTGGGTAATGAAGTGTGAGGTGGAAGGAAACAGGGATGGGGCAAGGGTGGTGAAATGAAGTCAGCCAGCCACTGAAGGGTAAAAAAAAAAATAGAAGAATTTAAGAATGAGATAAAGAGAAAGTAAATTTTAAAAGGTTTCATGTTTTAATAAACTGGGATTTGGGATTGTGGTGTGGTGGGTGCTGGTCATGCTTCCCAGGGTGGCTGGAAGGTGGGAGCAATGAGAGAAGGTGCTTTTGGAGGAGCTATTGGCCCTGCCCCAGGAAGGAAGCCCCACCTCATGGGGTCCCATTCTGCCCCCCTACCTTGCTCTTCCCCCCACATCCATTAGACCCCACTCCTGGGCCTGGCTAGCTGACATGTGCTCTGCAGGCTGTTTGCATGGGGTTGCAGCCCTGGGGGTGGGAAAGTCAAATCCCCAGGT
>NW_017728910.1:43067477-43071617 GCF_001723895.1 Crocodylus porosus
GGGGGAGTTGGCTTGCTGCCAGAGCCACCCCCTGGGCACTAGAGTTTAAGGGGAGGAAAGTTTCTCCACACAGAACAGGAAGGTGAGGGAAGAGACACTGGACTGAAACTTGGGTGACTCATCTGTGGGAAGTAGCCACACATTAATGAAACATGAGTGGGTAACATGTATCAGAGATAAACCTGCCCTGGAGTGGCATAACTTTAAGCAGTCTAAAGTATTATTAAAACTAGTGTCAGGTGCTTATATGTGGACAATTCAGGGGTTGAGAGCTCCAAAAGTCACCTAAAATTAATGTGTGACAAGGCCCTAAGATCTTTGTTGTTGAAGGTATGGACTTGTTGGCTGCATATTTTCTACCAAAAATAACCTTTATTTCCCGATATGAAACAGGATGTGGAATCTAAATGATAAAAAAATTCTGCTGCAGTCAAAATCCTTTATAATTAAAAAAAATATAAGTCTTAATATGGGCTAAAGATTAGATCACCTTCAGTCTTCTAAGGTTTCTGTAAGAAAGCAAGCAATAACTGTACCATATCAGCTTTTAGAGAAACATTTAAGTACAACGTGATCTCACAGATCATCCTAATCATGCCCTAAAGGCTTCTGCATCAACACTGATATCAGCAATAAACTGTTTGTGTCATTGCATGTCAGCATCTGAAAAACAGAACTACTCATGTAGAAAGCCAAAGAATATTAAAGTTGTTGTGTTCCATTGGAGTCTAAGGCCTAATCCCTACATACGTAGTGATAGTGACCCATGTGTTTGGATCTCAAGACCTAAGCAAGCGCCCCAGTGGGGCTCTATATTTGGTTGAACATAGTTAAAATATCAAAAATAGTGCATGTTGGATTTTACAGATTAAAAATAAAGACATTTGCAAAAATATTTAAATTGCCAATTTCACAAATTTGTACAACTGGTTTGAGTCAGACCTTTCTCCCTTTCCTATCCCTTACTGTTTGAACCTTTACACCTATGCTTAGCAAACCTTTTTCCAATACATCTATTAAAAACACTCAGAAGCAAACCTTGTTGATTAACCAATCAATTAGTATTGAATGTCATTAATGCCTTATTATCTGTGTTGTCAGATTAAATCAATTCCTATCACATGTCAAACTATACATCTCCTTTCACACACAAGTCCTACACTCATGCAAGCTCTGTAGTTTAGCCAACAGTAAAGCTTTTTGAACATTACAATAACACATTTATCACAAAACCTAACTACCCTGTATGCTGTAGGAGATACAGAGACCATTGAAGGACAATTAAAAGTATGCGTTTTTTCATGTGTATAATTTTTCATTGTTTCATTATAGTTATTTTATTGGCTTGTTACTTCTTTATAAGATCCCTCAAGTTGTAACTGTATTCATTCATTTACTCGCATGATCAGGGGGCAGCAGGGCAGGCCCTATGAGGAGAGGCCTGAACCTGTTCAGCCTCCAAAAGAGAAGGCTGAGGGGGGATCTAGTGGCCTGTTACAAACTAGTCAGGGGGGACCAGCAGGCAATGGGGAAGTCCCACTACCAGGAGTGACCAGCAATAACGGCCACAAGCTGGCAGAGGGTAGATTTAGGCTAGATATCAGGAGGCGCTACTTCACAGTCGGGGACCCATTTCCAAGAGAAGTGGTGCTGGCTCCTACCCTGGGGGTCTTTAAGAGGAGGCTAGATGTACACTTTGCTGGGGTCGTTTGACCCCAGTACTCTTTTCTGCCATGGCAGGGGGTCGGACTCGATGATCTGCTCAGGTCCCTTCCAACCCTAGAAACTATGAAACTATGAGTAAAAAAGTCAAAGTATTCCAACAAATACAGAAGTTCTTACAAAATATATGAAAGGGCCGTGCAATACCAAATGCAGAACCTTTCTGGATTCACCACACACACACACGCTCACTCACTCCCCAACCTGGATGTTGGATAGAATTTTTTTCCCTCTTGACCTCACTGATAAATCCAACATGGCTGCCAGCTGCCACCACATCCCCACTGAGCATAATCAAGAGGGTCTCACTGGTCTTCCCAAAATGGATGATTTTGAAAAGTTCCTTTCTACAGCACAATGGGGTTAAACATGCATAAAACTACATCAGACATAGATTCTGTAGAGACTTACGTGCTTCATTTTTTATGTACTATGAATAGTTTTGTTAGAGTCAAATTCATAAATGTGAACATATGCATAAAGCAGGTCTTGTCTGCATGGGAAAGTTTTACTAGTTAATCCAACATAGTTGTATAGCTACAATTATACCAGGATATTCAACCCTTCTTGTGGATTTTCTGTTTCTGGTACAAGAATAGCATATTTTCAATTTGTTTAGTTTTTTCCTCTTCATTTTGCAAATGATTCTCCTCTCCTGCCCCTCCACATGTGCTAGAACCTAAACCAACAAATCCCCTTATTCTGGAATAAATGCCTGCAAAGCACTGGAAACAGTTTATGCTGGTATCAGTTCAAATCCACATTTTAGACTGCACAAGAAAATAAAGAAATAAAATGAATTTTTCCTTTGTAAATATGGGGGTCTTATTTATTATTGTCATCCCATACTTCCATGCTGTCTGTATCCAGCCTTCTATGGAGCATCTAAGTGAATTATAGAGAGTGGCAAATAGGAAGCTGTGGTGGCTGTAAATTGAGAGATCCAACCTGCATACGTTGAACAATACTGAATAACCTTTTTTTCAAAAGGAACATTTCAGAAAAAAAATGCATCTTTTCAGTGCTACAAAGTAGTATCATTAAAATTTCAAATAAAAATGTATGCAAGGCATATTTTCAAACAAAAATGCCAGGTTGAAGAAATGCATTAAATTATTAAAAATGAAAAATTAACTTAGCTTTCTCCCTTTACAATTAAAATCTTTTTTTTGTAAAGCTTTTCCTTATTCCATGCAATGATCTTCATAACTGAGGAACCCTGTTCTTTGTTTCATAGCTCTGAGTCCCTTTTCATGGAAACAAGCAAACAGACAAAAAAAATCGACAATTATTTTTTAGAACAGCTCTCATACCATCTTTACGCTCCTTTCTTCCTCCACGGAATATTATCTACAATACTTCCTTTCACAAAAGAACATAAAAAGAGAAATAAAAAGGCTAGGGAAATAATTTGGCACTTAGATTCATATATCAAAACAATTAATTAAATTATGTTTAAACTTTTCCCTGCCAATAGACTCCTAAAAAACTTATGTGGTTATTTCACATTAACTACAGCTTCTGCCATTCTTATTGCTTTTTCCACATTAATATTTTATCAAATTTGAAAAAACAAAACCAGTCAACAGTAAAATAAAATAAAAAGCCAAAATGTTATTTTGAGTCTTATTCTCTATTAATAGTGTATGGTGTAACAAACAATGTAACCACGTGTGCTTTTATTATGTTGGCCATGTGACCTGTGGAATCTCAGGGGAAGAGCTAAGAGAGAGCGAAGCATCCATTCCATAAGTGAGAAAAATCAATGATAGTTAAAAGCGTTCTACAGCCTTATGAGAATCTATTTACTTTTATAAAACTATGTGTGTGTTAATTCGTTCTTAGTCCTTAGAAAAAGGAATGGATCAAAAACAAAAATATAAAAAACAAAACAAAACAAAAAGAAGAAGAAAACCCTGAAGGCTCTTTAAATGCCAGTTCTTCAGTCCTGCAAGGAATGATGCCCAGATTCCACACTAATTACCATACTTTTCACTAGCACATGCATAAGATTATCAATGCAGATGCCATGTTTTGCTTGTTTGTTTTCAAATCTTTAAACATACATTCACATTTATTAGATATAACACATCCTGTGTTAGCTACAGTGCTAGATACACTGAATTTAACAAATATATGCTAATAAACAAGGTGAGTCAATAGAACTACACTTAAATATAGAAAATAAAGAAAGGCAAAAGTAAATGGTGCATGCATGCAGACACACACTCTGTTTACTTTCTCCTTTCTTGTCCCCATTTGCTGTCATTATTCAAGCAGCTACCTCCAGGCCTTTTCCGAAGCAGCGTGACCACGTAGGCGAGCTCCCCAGGGTAATTGTCTCTGATATGTCCTCCATAGGAGGTCTATATTGAGCAGATTCTTTTTGGTATTGGGTGGTGGAACCGGAGCGTGCTC
>NW_017728910.1:43071717-43091655 GCF_001723895.1 Crocodylus porosus
AAAAAAAAAAAAAAAAAGCCTTTTCTGCAGTACCTGCATGTTGGAAAGTGTACAGAGAGTTGGAATTACTTTCGCCACCATTCAGTGCCTTGCCTACAGCTATATGCTGTATTTTTGCTGCCTGGACAAGCTCTTCAGCAGGACAACTAGCAAGAACTGGGTGAGGTAGGTCAAGCTGAGGCACATTCAGGCAGAGGGGTGATCCTTCGAGTATATCACTCTGTTCTCAGTAGTGACGTACTAGACTGCAGTGTCTAGTACTGACTGGCACCCCTGAAGGTGTCAGGATACCCTGGGAGCGTGCATCTCACTTGGGCTATGACCTGGGATCTAAACAAATCCCAAGTCAGGGTGTGTCAGACTGCCCAAACACACTACTTGCTTTTTTCAGTGAACAGTATCAAAATTTTACTATTTTATACTGTCATTTGTAATTCTCTGGTGCCTTGAAGCAGCGCTCCCTCTAAGTTGCACGGCATGCACAGCTGTGCAGATGCACTCATGCCACACTGTCAGGCACACCTGCGCAGCCACACACACCACAGAGCTTAGAAGGAACACTGTCTTGAAGTCCCAATATGTTATTAAAACCCTGTTGTGCAAGAAGCTCTGGTTCAGGGGTGTCAAAGATAGGACCTGTGGGATGAATCTGGCCCCGTGTTGGCCCCGAGTCTGAAGTGGACCCACATGCAGCTTGCATTGGACCAGCCCTATACATGGGGCCCAAGACCCACAGCCCAGGTAGGGCCTTCTCCATGTAGCACCTGTGCAGAGCCAGTCCAGTATCTGACTCTCCTCCCACCCACATGCCAGATCCAGTGCCCACAATACCCACCGTTGCTGGTCCAGGACTGCATCATACCTGGCACCCACTCTGGCTGGTGTGGGGCAAGTGACACATTCAGGGTGGCTTCTGGAGCAGCTGGCTCATTTGACACAGACCCAATCCAGCCAGAGAATGCGCTACATGCTCTGTGTCACAGCCTGGCTGGAATGGGCACTGTGGGTGCTGGATCCAGCATGTGAAGGTGGTTCCACATGCATTATCCAGCCCATGGGGCTGGTCCTGCATCATTAATCTGACCCATGCACCAGTCCTGTGCCATATGGGACAAATGAGTTTGACACTACTACTCTAGTGTAACATTCAGGATGGAATTGGAAAGATATGATATAATGCAGAAATGAAAGAGAATGTATCAAATATATATATATTGCACCCAAAAAATGCCTAATAACTTGTACCATAACAGAAGACTTTCTTTTTAAAAACATTATACTTGTAACAGTTACTAATAATGCAATTTAGTCTAATGAGGAAAGTGCAAATATTGCAACATAGCTAAAAAAAGATGAACATATTTCTTTAAATGTTTGTGATGGTCAGGGATCCGGTTTTCTCTTTGCCACAATAAAATGCACACAAACCTGGATTTTCTCCTTTATAAGGAGAAAACTGCAGGAAACCATGGTTTTCCCTTGCAGGCTGGCAGACTTCCAGCCTGCAAGGGGCAGGGGAAAGCTGGAGAAGGGAGGTCAGGCAGGGGGCACAATACACATGCACATGGCCACCAGGCAGCCTGGAGAGCAGCAACCTGCAAGTAAGTCTGGTGCGGGGGAGGGGAAGGAATAGAGGCCCCCATACTGAGTATGGGAAGAAGTTGGGCAGGGCTGGGGCTGGGCTGCTGCTCACCTGGGACGGTGCCTGGGGCTTGAGGCCACATGCAGCTGCAGGCAGAGACAACCCAAACAGGATACAGGGCCCAGGATAAATCAGCCTGTGCGGACCCCTGCCCCCAGACACAAAGAAGCCAGCAGTGGATTCAGCAGCAGGAGGTAGGGTAACAAGTGGCCAGACATGAAGCTGGAGAGAGCCATGGAGTCCCCCAAAGCAGGGGGCCTGGGGCGGTTGCCTCTATTCATGCCCCCCTAGGAACAGCCCTGGCTGCAGGGCCCAGGCAGGGAGCAGGATGGAGCCACAGGCAGATCATGCAGGCAGGGTGGGGGAAGGAACTGGCTCCCCACCACTGCACACACTCCTGGGGGAGTATGGGGGACATGTGCCCCCCAGATTTGTGTGCAGGGCAGGGGCATGGTCCCCACTGAAGACTCAGGGCTCCCTGCTTGCTACTCTCCCCCCAGGGACACAGCAGGGCAGAGTGAAGTGGGGCAGAGGAGCACAATGCCGCCACTGCCAATGGGAGCCCCACACTGCCATGGCAAGGTATCCCCTGCCTACCTGGCAGCAGTGGGGTTTGCACCGTGCAATGCACCTCATCATGTTGGTGGTGCCCAGCCCCACCCCGCCCTGCCCTGTTGGGTCCCACTCGCTGAACCACAGAGGCCCCAGGGACAGGGCAGCAGGGCAGGGAGCCCCGAACCCACAGCCTGCCACCACCACAGATCTGGGGAGCACATGCCCCCACACCCCACCCTGGGAGTGCATGTAGCCATGCTGGTCCTTCAGAATACTGTACCAGCCTGAGAGCAGTTACAGAAACATGGACCCCAGCAGTATCTGTCTGAGTCAGGCACACTTGTTCCAGATGCCCTGGCAGAACATGTCAGGTGTAAACTAGGGGTAAACCGATAAAGATTTTGGAGACTGATATCATTAGCTAATTTTTAAGATGGCACATTGGCCAATACTTATCCAATTTCTGATACCAGGCCAGCAGCTTGAAGAGCATTGTCCAGCTGGTAAGTCTGTTGTGGTAGAAGGAGAGGGGGGAAGGGAAGAGGCATGGGGGGGTGGGAAGATCAAGGCCTCCATGGCAAGGGAGGGAGTGGGGCTGGGTCTAGGACAGGGGTTGGGGCAAGTGCTGCCCAGCCAGGGAAGGGTGGGCACTGGACATAGCTGCAGCTTATCTGGGGGGAGCGGGAGGGGAAGTCAGCTGCTGCTACTGCATGCTGCTTGTCCAGGAGCTGCTCATCTGGCAGCTTGTCTGGCACTTATGCATTCATCTGGTGGTTCCCACTGCTTGTCCAGGAGGGCAGTGGGGCAGGGGGTGCTCCCAGATGTGCATGGAGTGGGCAGGGCTAGGGCTGTGCAAGGCTGCACTCTGGCCAGGTGGTGGAGGCACTGGAAATGGTGGCTATGGTGAATTTTGGGGTGGCTGCAGCCCCTCCCCCATAACCCCACTCCCCTCACCACCTATTTGCTGCACTGTGGTTGTGCATACAAGGGCCGTTTATCAGCCAAATCAGGCTGACTTCTGATACGGACAATTTTCTTTATATCGATGCTGATCCAATATCAGACCGATGTATCAATGCACCTGTAGTGAAAACCCTATGAAACCCTGTTACATGTGGAGTAAATGCACCTCCACACCTCAAAATAGATCTCACTTTACTAGATTCTGCAAACAGAAAAGACAGGATCAGGATCCTTTCAGGGGAAGTCAAATCATATTAATAACTAAAAAGACATCCGGCAGCTTGTCTGGCACTTGTGCAGGGACAGGAATGTCTGACTCCAGTCTGCAGACACAAGTGGTGGGGGAGAGCTGTTTATTAATTCTTAGCCATTTCCCATGAAATAATCATGGCTAGGGACAGACATTCAAAAAGCCTGAGCCTGAATTGATTCAATCTTTCTAATCTGGCTTAGCTAAATCACTTTGTAACTGCATAAACATCCAAGACATGCAGTGGCTCAGGCTAGAAGCTGAGGGGGGCCAGAGCAACCCTCTCCCTTTCACAGTACTGAGCTGAGGAGAGGGCATGGCCAGGAGCTGTGATTAACCCAGCAGAGAATTGATAATAGTGCTCATCACCCTTAACTCAGTGTTTATCACTCATTAGGAAAACAACAGAGGTACATTACCAGCTACTTGTTGATTTGACCTGTTGACTCAGTAGGAACTGTAGCCAGCATGTGGTCTTCTACCCAATACACAGACACCTCTCATCCAGGCAGAGGGGAGGGGGGAATTCCTGCTTAGCAGGGAGCAGGGAGGGGGAGGGAGGAAGCAGCCCATAGTCTCTGCAGGACCTGCAGCCAGACAGCAGAGGGGAGGCGACAGTCCTGCTGTGGAGCAAAGTGCCCTGTCCAGCCCATAGAGTATGCTGGGATGCTGGGGGAGTATGATTTATCTTAAATCAGCAAGGGGTATGGGACAGACATTGCATAAACCAGTTTAACCCAAATGAGTTATGTGTGATACTACATTCAACCAGGTTTATCTCAAATCAGTTTCAGCCATTTTCAAACTGGTTTATGTGAACTGAATATCTGTTCTGTTAGGCTAGGGACAGACATGCAAAAAGCTTGAGCAGTCCTCCCTTCCCTTTTACAGAGCTGAGCTACCTGCACGGTCCCAGGCTTTTCTTTGCTGGCTGCTCTAGAGACAAGAGTTTTGTCAGTCCTCAGCCCCTTGCTAGTACTGAGGCAAGGGGGGTGCAGTGCATGCATCTGTTGATGATATGGAGCTTTTTAATCTCCCTCCCTGCTTCTTAATAGTGTCTGCAGCAAACCCACAGGTGAGCAAGCCAGCACAGCAGGCGGCTGATAACAGTCTTTATCACCCGATTAACAAAACAATGGCCAAACTCCTTAAACAGCTTACCAGCTGACCTGTTGATTAGTTGTTCTGTCTGCCTGTCCCAGTGAAACTGGAGAGAGACACACACAGAGACCTCTCAGCATTAGCTAGCATACCACATGCCTAGGGTCCATGGGGCTGGGGTCTGTGCTGTGTTAGATAGGAGGGAAGGAAGTGAGGATTTCCAACTTGAGTAGCGAGGGGGAGGTAAGGCAGGGGGAAGCCAGGCAGACCTTGCTGTGTCCGTAGTCTCTGCTGGAGCCTGACACAGCACTAGCTATCATACCACATGCTGGCTATGGTCTGTAATGTGGCAGAGAGGAGGAAGGGATCCCTGCTTAAGCAGTGAGTGGTGAGGAGGCAGGGGGCACAGGAAATTGAGTAGACCCTGCTGTGCCTGCAAGTCTCTGCCAGAGCTCTGGCCAGGGAGCAGAAAGGAGAGGCTGGCCCTTCTTTGGAACAGAGAGCTTTGCCAGCCCAGAGAGCATGTCAGCATGCTGGGAGACTGATTTAATTTAAACCAGCAAGGGCTTTGAGACAGACATTGCATAAAATGGTTTAACCCAAATCAGTTAAGTGTGATACTACATTCAACCAGGTTTATCTCAAACTGGTTTCAGCCATTTTGAAACTTATTTATGTGCACTGAACATCTGTTCAATTACAAGTTTAAACCAGTTTCTGATCACTTAAACCACTTTATGTGTAATGTCTGTCCCTAGCCTATCTGGTCGGTCTATACGCCAAAGTACAAACCTACAAGCCAATCAGAAAGCAGTTCTTGGTACAATAATTGTCCCTCCTCCCATATTTCCTCAGTGATGTCTATTTCGGGCTGTTACATTCCTGAGAGGGGGGCCAGGGGCCAATGAACATTTCAAGCTATGCAACAGTTATAGTCAAGCACCCCATTTCAATAAAAACAACTTATATGAAAAAAATCTGAGAATATTGACTGTGCAACAGAACACCAGTCAGTCAGAAGGAAAATAATAGCAGCAACTACTTATCACTGTTGCAGTACGCAAACTCGGGGAAAACTAAAATAAAACCGCAGTGCCAGCACAGCTGCCAGTGGTTGTGGTACAATATCCGCATCAGTGTTTAGAAATGTTACTTGATTTATTTTGTGACAGCAAAATTCTTAAAGGTATGACTTTAAGGAAAAATCCTCCAGATAATAAAAAAGGAATAAGAGAGAAAAAAGAAAAAGAAAACACAGAAGTGTCTGCCAGCTGGAGTGCCTGCAAACCCTAACCAAACCCTTTGGGATGAGCAGTTAGGCTGGTGAAGCTACATTCTATACAGAACAGAGGAAGACAAACAACCATGCCTTACACTGGTCTATACACGGAGGCATTTTCATCACATTTGTTTTACCAGAGCAACAGGACTGAGAACCGTTAATGAAAATGTATTCGCTTGAATATTGCCAGCCAAGTTACTGCGCAGGAGAATTTAAATATTACTTTGGTCATTGAAGACAGCTAGAGTAGTTAGATTAACTATATTATGCCCTGGCTCAATATGAGCGAGTGCACCTTGCTTGTTTGTTTTTCAGTAGGATGCACAAAGTAAAAACCTCTACCTAAGTGTGTGAGTAGCACAGAGCAAGTTACAAGCAAATATTCCACAACTATGGTTTGCCTTTTAAGGAACTGAAGGAATTCCTGAGCAAAGAAAAAAAATAACATCTTTGAGATATAGCTTCTTGCTTTCAGACTGCTTCTATGAACATTATATAGTTGTCCTGATTCTGCAGAATATCACAGGAAGGTGAAAGGTAGGAAGAAAGAACACAAGTGGCGAGAGACACAGAGGACCAGAAGCACTGAGTGCTGGCCAGACAGCTGGGGATGCAGAAAATAAACATGCCTACTTTCACCTATGCAGAGAACTTCAGGGAACAACAGTATGGTGGCACAAGTTTGACCGCTGTTGTGATTAATGCTAGGTCTTGCCTCATGCACCTCTTTACCTATGGCAGCTTTGCAAGTTATGGCATGTTGCAACTTCTGCAAGAGAAGGCAAGCTGAAGAATGTGTAAAGTCTTATGTAGGTGGTGAGGACAATCTATCCATCATGCATGTTTCTGCAATACACATCCACAGAGAAAATAAAGCTGCTTCATATAATTTTCTTCATCAGGCCTGACCTTTTGAGGATGCGTGAAAGTAGTATGCAGTCAGATTACAGAGTAGTAGGGGCTTACATACTCCTTCTTTCCTACACAGGATTTGGCTCAAAATACACTATCTGTCTTGGACTGATGTCTTGTACACTGTTGTTGGTTTAAAGTTCAGGGATGTATTTTGATTCCTTTACTCTTTAGACTTAGTTTACTCTCAAATAAATTCTACTGACTTCAGTGAGAAGTGTGAGGAGAAACACAGAAAGGCTAAAGCAATTCCATTACTAGAATCTGTCATACATTAATGACTAGTGTCATCCGATTTAAAAAACAAAAAATACACTTTAAATAATAAATTTATAAGATGCATATTACCTAGATTTGAAGAGATTGCTTTCTGATTAAGACATAAGAATTACATGCAGGACATATGCAATCTTAAGACATATTTGGAATATCCACTATTTAAATACACAAATATTCACACCTATACATTTTGCCTATTAGTTTTCAACATTCAAAGCTGTTACAAGTTGTGAAAACCCATTCATTGTTTTTTTTTTAAAAAGAGGTTCTGGAACAGGCATCAAACAATCATAGCAGTGGTACTGTGCATGTACCCTGAGTCTGTCTGCTTGAAAAACTGCAAAACTCTGTGGTCTAGTTAATTAAGCTTCATATGTATATATGTACTGTAAACAACACATACCATATAAAAACAGTCTCTAGTATTTCCATTTAAAAACTCTTCTTCCTTTCCTCAAAACATTATTTCATTTTAAAAAAATCAGCTTAAAGCACAAGTGTTCTCACATATTAAGCTATTTCCCAAATGTATTTAAAAGCCTCATCAAGGGAGAGCCTTTTCACACATGAGCAATTTTTACAAATCCCTTTGTAATAGCTGAATATTGATAATGATCTTAATGCATAACTTTGAGTTGATTGTATACTTGCATATACAGATGAGTAAAACCAAGATTGAGCCTTAGCAATTATTCATATTGCCTGTGTCCATACAACGTGCTTGGAAATTTTTTGATAATTTCCATCAAAAAAGTAGCCAGATTCACTTTCATTGTACAATGTATATGTCCTGTACTTATCCCTGTACAATGTAGAAATAAATGCACTTTATCAACAGGGAGGTCCATTCCTTGCCACAATAAAGCCTTTTTTCAAACTCAGAAGGCATTTTTTTCATTGGTTTAGGAAACAATAAAAGGCAAAAGGGACCAGAAAGGATGGATCACATTTTCCAAAACAAAACAAAAAATGGCTTAATTTTAGGGTAGAAATTGCTATGGACACAACCTTTCTTCATAGTCAGTAGTCCCTTGCTTCACAAGTATAGCAGAGCCACGAAAAAGGATAGAACCACACTTGCAGTACTACTGGATTTAAAGTATTAGCAGCTGTCCCTAAGAAATACAAAAGCAAAATTCAGGTCCATTATATTTTTATGTTGAAAACATATTTTTTTCAAAAAATAGTATGAAATAATACTGATCTGCAAAGGGAATTGGACACTCTACTGCACTAATTCCATCAGGACTTTCCATTTTTAAATATACCATAGTTTAAATTTAAAAATGCTGACAAGAACATTAAAAGATAAAAGAAACACTAATGTCACCTCCTGCCCATTAATGCACTATTTACAGCAGGAAGTCTATTTCTTTTAACAGACTAATTTGATAGGTTTCAAGTGATTTCTACTCGAAACTGTAGTTCAAAGTGAACACAGATTGCATTACATACTCTCCTAAAAAACTAAAGTGAATAACAAGAGTTCTGGAAAAATTTTAATGATTTTATCATGAGTAATGCTTTCATTCAGTTTTTTCCATAGTGAGCATGGATTAGGAAATCTACCCTAACTTCATTATATCATATGCAGTAAGGAAATCAGCAATAAAGGTTGAGCTCATGCTGAGAACAGCAAGAACTTTCACAAAAGCAGCAGCATATTTAGTAAACTTGAAGGACATGGCTGTAAAATAAAAGCAATTTTTTTTCTAAAACTGTATATAAATATACAAAAACGTTCAATGATTATGACCACTTTGCACCCCCAAGCATGCCTGGGCAAGGGCAGTCTCAAATATACCCTGTCCATCAACTCAATCAGGACACTGGGTTAAAAATCATGAAGTCGGGCATAGGGACAGATCCAGAAGGAGCGCAGTGTGTGGTCACAACCCCGGTTCAGACCCCACTGCCAGGAGCAGCGGAAGCTGAGGACTCTTTTTAAAAATCTGTGAAGCAGTTAAGAATTCACTGCCTTGCACCCCCGCCCCTTCCCCTCAGTGATCAGCTGCATGTCTCATCTCCTCCTATCCTTGGTGTGCCCCACCAGCTCAGGAGCAGGCACACAAACAGGAAACCCACCACTGCCATTGCCGCTGTCACGGGCCCTGGCTGAGCTACAGTCCTCATAGAGCCCAGCTGAAGCAGAGTAGAAGCAGCTCTGTTGCTTCCCCCTTTCACCCCACCCCACTTCTGAAGGAGCCCTAGACAGCAGAGCAGAGGGCAGGGAGAAGGGGAGGGGAGGGGAAGGGAGGGGAGATTCTTATCTGATTCAGGGACTGCTGCTCTGTTAATGCACTTTGCCTGTCCTGGTGGTACTGAGGAACTGGGAGAGGGGGTGCAGCCACCCCTGCAGTGCCTGTCATTGTTACTGCACCCCACTTTACAAAATCCTGGATCCACCCATATTTTGCAGGGGACAGTTAATTAAGACCTGTTGTGTTCTTTTAATTTGCTTTCTGAGAAACAGCTTATTTGGGCCACATTTTCCAGCTTATTTCTATGACAATGATGCAGAGCAGAGGGCAAGGAGAAGGGGAGGGAAGGTGCTGCTTAGCATGGGGGGGAAGAGAGGGAAACCCAAGAGCAGGGGAGATACTTAACTTTTAATTTAAAAAAAAAAAAGAATGGCATTCTACATGATCCCATAACTCCAAAATCGGGCTGACAATGGGCACTTTGTGCCCAGAAGCTTGTCAAACCCCTCTCCCAAATATTCAGTTGGTCCAATAAATATATAACCAATAAATAAATAAATAAAGCCCCTGGCTTTCTTGTATGCTTCCTAAACCATCCTAGCAACAATACCACCACAAACCCCACCCCAGGCTCCAAGACACTTGCAAAAGCACAAACAATACTGGTGAGAAAACTGAGAGACTTGGCAACCAAAGCCATATACAGAAAAAGATAAAGCATACATATCTAATCATAATGATTTAGGATCTACTTTGCTTTCTGGTACAAGTTACCTTTCATTCCTCCTTTGAGAAAGGCTTTCCTAAAGTATGCTAACTGTTCCTTACAGAAGATAAAACCTAAACAGCAAAAATCAACAACAGGATTCATTGAATCATAGAAAATTAGTGTTGTAAGGGACCTTACGAGGTTCTCTAGTCCATCCCCCAGCCCATAGCAAGACTAGCCCCAGTTAGATCATCCCAGCCAAGGCTTTCTCTACCTGGGTCTTAAAAACCTCTGAAGATGGAGATTTCAAAACCTCTCTGGGTAGCCTGTTCCAGTACTTCACCACCCTCCTAGTGAGAAATGTTTCCTAATATCTAAACTCAACTTCCATTGCTGCAACTTGAGACCATTGTTCCTTGTTCTGCCATCTGCCAACACTGAGAGCGGTTTAGCTCCATCCTCTTTGGATAAGCTTTTAGGTAGGTGAAGGCTGATATTAAATCCCCACTCAGTCTTCTCTTCTCCAGACTAAATAAGCCCAGTTCCTTCAGCCTCTCCTCATAAGGCATGTTCACCAGCCTCATCACCATTTTTGTTGCCTTCCACTAGACTCTCCAATTTGTCCACATCCTTTCTGTAGTGAGGGGTGGGGGGATGAATGCACAAAACTGGACACAGTACTCCAGATGTGGCCTCACCAATGCTAAACAGAAGGAGGAAATCACTTCCCTTGATCTAGTGGCAACACTTTTACTAATGCACCCCAATATACTGTTAGCCTTCTTCACAACAAGGACACACTGTTGTGGATATGCTGGCTCATATCCATTGTAACCCCCAGGTCCTTTTCTGCAGAGCTGCTGCTTGTTCAGTTGGTCCCCAGTCCATAACAATGCATGGGATTGCTCTGTCCTAAGTGCAGGACTTTACTCTTGTCCTTATTGAACTTCATGAGACTTCTTTGGTCCAGTCCTTCAATTTGCTTATGTCTCTCTAATTTGTCTAGGACTCTTGGTCCAATCCTCCAATTTGTCTACGTCTCTCCGAATCCCATCTCTATCCTCCAGCACATCTATTACTCCACCCAGCTTGGTATCATCCACAGCCTAAGGGTCTTGCCAACCTACAACTTTCAAAATCACGAACCAGGCCAAAAATAATCAAGAAACTGGCTTAAAAATGAGGGATTTAACAAGAAAGATTGTTGGGATTTTTTTATTTGCTGTATCATGGCTTCTGTACTTTGGGCATATATTTTCAGTTTTCTTTCCAATTATGGAAAGTAAATATTTCTGTCCATTTGTTTGTTTTTAATGGTTCAAATGAAAGCTGAAGGCTTCAATAATATGACTAATGGATAATAACATTTAGGAGGAAAAAAACCACTAAACATTGTGCAACTCATAATTAAATCAAAAGCACTGACCATGGAACTAACTTTAGGTGATTAATTATATTTTCTTTAAATATAAATATTAATTTAAATTAATAATACATAAGTATTTTCATTAAGGTAAACTGAAACAGATAAATATGTGCATATTTTGCCAGAAAAGCAGATTGCATATATCTTAAATACACTTTTTTCATAATTCTTCCCATGTTTTTTCTAATAAATATTTTATTTTCACCATTTTCCAAATTTTTTCATTAATCCATCTGGAGTTGGTTGAATCCATATAAAATGTGTCTAATGCTACAAACTTTTGTGAATCGATTGGGAATAGGACTGAAAATGTATCATGCCAATCAGACAAACAATGAGCATTTCAAGTTTACACAATGATAAATCAGTGTAGTCTTGAACAAGCTGCAGTTTCTTTTGTCTGTTAATAATGCAGTCTTCTTCCTGTAAAATCCATATATACAAATACCTTTTTCACTGTTGACATCCTTGCCAATTCTTTCTTAACATCAATCACTTTTGTGGGGCACAATCGTATTATTACTCAGAGTAATAATGCATTAGGAGCAGTAGTAATGGTTTATTGATCTGTGCAAAACATCATAATATATGTTTTCATTTAATACAATAAAAAAAGTCAAGGATTTGGGGTGACACTGTGCAAGTTCTCTGCCTCTTGTTCACTGTCTTATTAAATGTGGCTATATACTCATCATTAAGAACCTACTTAAATCACAGCGAGACAAAGGGTTTTTCACAGCCCACTTGCAATGTACAAAGCCAATTTCATGGACATTTCACAGTGGCCCTGCCCCTCGGCGTTAACTGGAAGAGAGGCCCTGGGGGGAGGAGGGGGACAGAGGTGAGGTGGAAGAGGGGGTGGCTGCCATCTTGACTGCCAGATACCCTTTGTGCCACTCCTCCCCTTAGCCCTGACTGGTGGAGAGGCCTCAGTGGAGGGAAGAGAGACAAGGAAGCAACTGCCATCTTGTCTTTTGCCCTTTGTGCCACCCTGTCAGCTGGTGCCTTCCCTTCCCAGCAGCAAGAGCCGCTAGCTCCCAGAGATTCAGAATTCTGGAGAGCCGCAATTTTATTAGGGGTGGGAGGGGTTGATTTCACAGATTTTGCAGTTTCCACCTCACACAAATTACAGATGAGATCTATACTTAGTGTCCACGTTATGCAAATGCTTCTTCCTATGAGTAGTGCTTGATATCAGGTATAACCTCTCTGATACTAATGTCTTACTTTGCCTGGCAGCAGCTCCATTGCCTGGTTACAAGTTCCCACACAACTGGAATCTTAGTTTGTCTATAGCATCCTGCTCTTCCAATGTGACTGTAATTTCTCTCTCTCTCTTTTTAACATATACTTTAATACCAAGTTTAGCTCCATAATCTTGAGAGAACTCAGAACACGCAAGAATTGTCTCTCAGCCTACCTGAATTATAGATGAGCCTCTAAACAAAGCCCTCAGAGGCATCCCAGTCCACCTATGCAGAGCCTCCAGGTAAACAACGTAACAGTACTGCTTCTAAGATTTTGTTAAAAGCACAAAAGACAGGGTGTTTTAAAAACTCAAGACAGGGTCTAATTTTGCAATCTAATGAGGAAAAGAAGCATTAACTGGGGGGGGGGAAATTATGTTTTTTAATTAGCATTTCTAGCTTTGCAGTGAACCTTGTCACTCATGAATAACAATGACTATTGTGCTGAAGCTGTTTGTTATACAAATTATGTGTTTATTCAGCAATTTTCCCATCCAAACAATAGTTAAATATTCTTCACATAGATCTGAAAATACACCAGCAAGTAGGAAAAATAAGCTAGACATAATATGCCTCAAAATTTAACAACTCAAAAAATGCAGACTTCTGTAGTACTTCTTTAATAATGTACATTTGTGGAAATAGTATTTCAGAAGCATGCAAAAATGTGTTCTAGCTCTGTAGCCTCCAGATTAGTAATGTACATTTATCTCAGATTCAGAAAAGACAAAAAATCCAGATTTGATCATTTAGGTATTCATTCCAAGAAAGTGTTAATATTTTAAAAACCACCATCATAACAGACATTTGCTGGAACCTCATCTGAAAAGAAAAAAGTAGAAGCAGACAGTTTTCATCTGTCCTGGCAAAGCAAATAAATATCTGGCCTTTCATACTTGCTACATGAATAGGGGACCTCACGTTTCCTTGTCAGCTTGTACCTTTCATGAGCACTTTACGTGGGATATTAAAAAGGACTTTGCATTATCTTAAATCCCCCTCTAAATGTACAAATGTGCATGTCAAAATGCCAAACTGTACCTTTGAATATAGGCAAGTAGTTCTGTCTGACTCATGAAAACATCATTTAGTTTTATATACAGATTTATTAATACAACACATCCGGCAGTTCATGGGGAAAAAACTGACTACCAAATCTTAGTGACAGATTAATTTTAGCTTTTTGTGTGAATAACAACATATTGTTAAAAGCTTTTTCTCATTGTTACTGTGAGGTTATTGAAATGACATTCACCTGTAGGAGCAAAGGGACAATTTGCAGATACTTTCATGGATGCACAAAATGTTTAACTTTGTCATATACAGATTTAATGACCTACACCATTGGACCACACACTCCCTGTTACTTTAAGGGTAGGTAAGTCTGAGATCTCAAATCCAAATTCTGGGACTGCCAGTTACCCCCAGAAGCAGTTACAGTCAGGACCATCTCTGCAGTAGGAATGACATCTAAGATGACAGGAAAACAGGGAGGTGCATAGCAGTAAAGAGATCTTTACTAGCAGAATCCAGAATCCTGGTGACCCCTCTGTCTTCTTCACTGAGGACAGCTTCCCTATCCACTTCTTGGTCCCCAAAACTAAAGAACTCTGAAAGAAAATACCTTGCATAGGAGGAATCTGGTCCATTGCTTACCTAATTTACTATTACATTGGCCTTCTAGTCAATACCTAATAAGGTTAAGGTGGTAAGACACCAAATACAGGCAATCCTCAGGCTTACGACACGACTGGTTCCTGAAAACCACTTTTAAATCAAAATGCTGTAACTCAGAACAAATCTTCCCATAGCAAACAACATTATAAATCAGGGACTGGTTCCTGAATCAAGACCCGATACCCTATTTTCACCAAAAATAACCCAGAATGTTGTACTCAGTCAATTATAGATGAGTAAAATAGCTACATTAATGTATTTATATTGTAAATAGCAATCCTATGGTTTTGGAAGGACTTCTTTGAAGTGACTTTGCTGATTTTTTGAAGGGCTCTTGGTTGGACTTTATGAAAGTTCTTGGTTGGAGTCTTCTCAGGAGTCTTGGCTGCAGGTTCTTCTGGAGACTTGTCTGCTTTCTTAAAGAAAGTGTCCAAGGAAGTTTGGACAGATGTTCTCCAGGGAGATGGGTGATGCAGCAAACTTGTTCGCAGGTATGGCCTAGCATCAGGATCAAGCATTGTCAAGTCGAAACTGACGTCAAAAAGTTGAAACAGGATGTCAATTTATAAACGTTGTAAGTGTGAAACTTTGTAACTCAAAAAATTGTAAGTAAACATGTAGTTTAATGTTTTTAGTTTTCATGTACTAAAAATGTATTTTTTTTCTTAAAGGCTGAGCAATATAATCAAGTTTATGTCTGCTGGCAATTCAGCTTTTGATCTTTCTGTCACTATGATCTTGACTGGGTAGTCTTAAGGTTATGAGATGTTTATATTTAGAGCCTGATCCTGGCACAATAGAAGAATTCCACTGACTTCAGGGATGGTCAGACTTGCATGTACTATTTCTGCAACACTACCTTGCTACAAAAGAAAAAAGATAAATCACAAAACTTTTTTATTTCAACTGACATTTAAATACCCTGAAACTTCTCTGAAAGAAATGTGTCTTATGTGAAATCATGCCAGTAAACAGATTAGCTAACATTCAGTCTCATGTTTTTCAGAGATACTATTTGGATACATACTCTAGCCAACTCTGACCTTTCTGCTCCTTTTCTATAATTCACTGACCATATTCACTTGCTTTCAAACACACTTTTAAGTGAAAATTCTAGTTCAACTGTCTGATGTTAGAACTTCAGCGGAATTCCACCCACTCATTTTTTCAAGGATGAGTGCAATTCTTCTAGCTGTCTCACACCTGAATTGAACTGTGGTCTGGAATCCTGCTGTCTTGGAGGTGCCATCTACTACACAACACTTAGGGGATGGAAGTCACCATTAAGCTTTGCTAGTGGCATGCTATTCTTTGAAATAGAGCATGTGTATCATCTCACAGGCAGTGAAGGTCAGGAAAAGCTGGTCACAACACAGCCCATTTTACAAGTGGAAAGTCTAAATGTAAGATGTCTCAAGACTGAAGGTAATCAATACCTTCTATGAAAACATCCTAAAATTAAACAATTTGAAGCCACTTCCATTTAACTTTCAAAATAGCCTAAGGCATGCCATGTTCTAAAAAGACACATCTATAATAACAAAGAGCATCAAACTAAGGATAAAATCATATATTGAAGAGCAAAACACAACATGGTATAAATTTAAGACACCAAAAAGGTGTAGCCTCTTTTGAGCACAGCACTTCTATTAACTAAGTTGTGATCCATATCACATCTGACAGAGAGAAGACAAGGTAATGAACCTAATGGCCTCATATAAATGTGTATCAGTCAACACTATTCAGTTCTGGAGGAGAAAACACAGAATGGAGTAAGAATGATCTTGTTGCATTTGGAGCTGGTGAAAACACATTGTAAAGACCCAACTACAATATGTATGAATCCCACACCATGCTGAAGGCAACTCCATGGCCAAGGGCTCTCACCTGTAGAAAGTTAACCGGCCACTACATTCATTATCTTCTTAGGACAAGCACAAAAGGGTGTAGGACAATGTGGCTGGTACAGATAGTGAATGACCAGACAATGACAGCGAAACATCAATGCATGTTTTCTGTCTAATAGTTCAAATTCTGTAAGGAGAAAAATTATACAAAATGTACTTAAATGGCCATGTTCTGACAGAGATCATTCCGATTTAATAGCCACTTTCTTGACTTCTCCTCCTTAATGTGACTACATCCCCCTGTTAGGTAGTTAGCAGTAAACAGGATAAAGGAGGCCACATCTTAGAAGGAAGGGAAGAGACTGTACAGCCACAGCCACATGGCTTCTCTCTCATCCTGCTAAGCAGTGGGGCCAAACTGTCTCCTGTGTAAGCTCCTGGAGTGGCTACACCTGTCTTTTCCTAATCTTGGTGTAACTGACATTGATATAGCAAACCAGTGTAGATTATACTAAGGTACGTGTTCATCTGTCCATTCTCTCAGAAACTTGTGAAGAAGAGCAAATACCCTTGACAACATAGCTAATCAGTACCTGATAAAAATACTTTAGAACAGAAATAAGTGAACTGAAAAATTGACTTAAAATAGCGGTGTCAAACTCACCTTCTGCCTCAAGCCAGATATGGACTGCAAGGCTCCTTGCGGGACAGATTCATGCAAGGATGGGGTGGTTCTAGCTTAGGGGACACAACAGTGACAGCAACAGCTCTGGCACACAGCAGAGCTGGAACTAGAACCATTACTAGCTCCAGTGCTGACATGGGGCATACAGCTACAGGATGGGGTGATGGTAGGGCTAGCAGCTGAGGCAGAAGCAGCAGTGGCTACAGTTGAAGCAGCCAGAGAGTGACCAGGGCTGTATCAACTCTTGCTCGCTGTCCTGCCACCAATGGCCATATCCAACATGGCCCAAGTCTCCCAAATTCTGCAGTAGACCATTCCACCTTGACCTTGCCCTCCAATTTAGAGTGGCCCAACAGTAGCCCATCAGACCTAATAAAGGGGCACTGCAAGCCAAATCTGACCTGCAAACCATGTTTAACACGCCAACTTAAAAATATAGGTTGAACTCCACCATCTGTTTTGCAAGGAATGCTGACAGTGGGAAACCAATATCTTTAAACATAGTATAATCTAGAGAAGAGAACCTGAAATCAAATCAATACAATTACAGCTAGACAGAAGTTTCCTGACAAAGACAAATTTCTGTCAAAATACCCCAATTTGACAATACCAGATTGTTTAACACAATTGCCAATGGAACACAAATAGGGTTCAGACAAAAGTCTGACATACCTAGTTACAACCTGGATTCCACAGCTTGCATTGTGGGCTGCTGAAAAGAATGGTCACAGGAAAGCCCATAATGAAAACTGCCTCAGAGTTGGGGAATCTGGGTCTTTGTGGCTACTGTGCAGATTACCTCTGATTTAGGGATTACAGGGCTTCCCATCTCCCTAGCAAAGAGCTGGAGTGCTGGGAATCTAGGCTCAAATGCATGCCAAGGTTCCCAGCTCAGCTGTGGTCCCAGATTTGCTAAACACTTGATTTCCTCACAATCTGAAACTGTTGATGGGAAGTTGGAAGCATAAATCCTGGAAACAACATCTGAGCCCAAAGGTTCACAGTTTGGTTCCCAAAACTTCTCATCCTATATGTATCATTTTCCTTTTTCATGAGAGCCATTTTGCCATATATTTCCAACTGTGCACATGCAGATAACCCAGAATAACCAATTAAGAATTTTTACCATGGAATATTTCCCTGTATGGCCTCACTTATTCTGCACTGAAGTGCCTTTATGTGCTCTAATTTCATTTACTTCTAAAGCAGATTATGTTTGTAACAGGGAGCCAAGTCTCAGTCCCTGCTACAGGTCTGAGCAGAGCAGAAGCTGCACACAAGACCTTCCAGTCCCTGGAGCCAAGCCACAACGCACTATGGCTAGAAGACTCACCTGGGAAGAGCAGGCAGACAGGTCTGTCTGGTGGTACAGGGAAAGGGTCCCAGGAATGACGGGAAACCCCCCCACAATGGGGAAAGACTCAAGTCATGGCTACTCCAGGCAGCCATATTAGATGACTGGGAGTGAACCTGGAAGTAGCGCCTGTGCCAGAGCTATGGCCTCTAGTGCACGCGAGAGAAGAAACTGACAGTGATTGGACCATGCTGGGCCCAGGCGATATAAGGATGGGGAGGAAGAGACTTTGATTCTGTTACACAAATTGCTAATTGCTCAAATCACAAGCAAAACCTTATTTCATAAATTTCATTAGGGCTGGAAGGGACCTCAGAAGATCATCGTGTCCAGTCCCCTGCCCAAAGGGCAGGAAGTCAGTTGAGGTCATAGGATCCCAGCAAGATAGTTTCATAGTTGGTAGGGTCAGAAGGGACCTGAGCAGATCATCAAGTCCAACCCCCTGCTGTGGCAGGAAAAGGTACTGAGTCAAATGACCCTGGCCAGGTGTTCATCTAGCCTTCTTTTAAAGACTTCCCAGGTAGGAGCCAGCACCGCTTCTCTTGGAAGTTGGTTCCAGATCTTAGCTGCCCTGACAGTGCAGTAGTGCCTCCAAATGTCTAGCCTGAATCTACCCTCCACTAGCTTGTGTCTGTTGTTTCTAGTCATTCCTGGGAGTGCTCTGGGGAACAGGAACTCCCCAATGCCTGCTGGTCCCCTCTGACTAGTCTGTAACAGGCCACTAGATCCCCCCTCAGCCTTCTCTTGTGGAGACTGAATAGGTTCAGGTCCCATAGCCTCTCCTCATAGGTCCTGCCCTGCTGACTCCTGATCATTCCGGTGGCCCTCCTCTGGACCCTCTCCATGCTGTCCACATACCTCCTGAAGTGCGGCACCCAGAACTGGATGCAGTACTCCAGTTGTGGCCTGACCAGTGTCGCATAGAGGGGGAGGATCACCTCCTTGGACCTGCTCGAGATACATCTCTGGATGCATGACAAGGTATGGTTGGCCTTCCTGACCACATCACCACCTTGTTGGCCCATGTTCATTGTGGCATCAGTGATGACTCCTAGGTCCTTTTCTGCCTCTGCACCGATGAGAATGGAGTTCTCCAGCCTGTAGGTATGCTGCTGGTTCTTCCTCCCCAGGTGCAGTACCCTGCACTTGTCAGTGTTGAACCCTATCCTGTTCCCATCAGCCCACCCCTGTAACCTGTCTAGATCTGACTGCAGCCTATTCCTTCCTTCTAGCTTGCCCACTTCTTCCCACATCTTAGTGTCCTCTGCAAAATTGAACAGGGTGCTTTCTACCCCCTCATCCAAGTCGCTGATGAAGATGTTGAACAGTACAGCCCCTAGCACCAAGACCTGCGGAACCCCACTGCCCACATCCCTCCAGGTCAAATAAGACCCATCCACTACCACTGTCTGGGTGCAGCCCACCAGCTACTTAATGACTCATCTGACTGTGTAGGCATCAACACCATGGTCTCCTAGCTTTTTTCTGAGAATCTTATTTTTCATAAGATAAGCATCCAATTTACTCTTGAAGGTGTTCAAGAGTAGGTGCTTGAACCATCCCCAATGGCAGGCTGTTCCAGCCTTGAGGGCTCAGGCAGTAAAGAAATTCTTCCTTATGTCCAGCCTGAAACGGTCTTGCAGTAGTTTATGACCATTCGACCTTGTCATCCCTTAGGGCGCTCTGGTGAACAAGCGCTCCCCCAAATACTGGTGGTAACCCCCGATAAACTTGTAGGTGGCCATCAGATCACCCCTGAGCCTGCGCTTTTCCAGGCTAAAGAGCCCCATGGCTCTCAGCCTGTCGTC
>NW_017728910.1:43091666-43102444 GCF_001723895.1 Crocodylus porosus
CCAGAGTGGGGCAGGCTCAGATTGATAAAGACCCAGTAGGGTCGGGGAGGCCAGGTAAGGCTTTGGCCACCTGAGCCCAACCCGGTATTCTTGGCAAAGACCCAGTAGGGTCGGGGAGGCCAGGTAAGGCTCCGGCCGCCTGAGCCCAACCCAGGATTCTTGCAAAGACCCAGCAGGGTCGGGGAGGCCAGGTAAGGCTCCGGCTGCCTGAGCCCAATTCGATATTTATCAGTGGCAGGACATCGGAGTTAATAGTAGGTCGAGGAAGACGGCCCAGGCAGCAAGGGCAGCGGCTACGTGCCAGGCCCAGGGGCGCCGGTAACAGGGCAGCGGCTATGTGCCAGGCCCAGGGGCACTGGTAACAGGGCGGCCGAGATGAGCCAGGCCCAGGGGTGCCGGTAGTAGCCGGACAGCGGCGAGACAGGCCCGGGGCACCAGTAGCAGGCCGGTGGGTAGGAGCCCGGCCCAGGGGGCGCTAGGTGAGTGACGAGACCAGGGTGCCAGAGGGAGAGCACCTGAGGGGCAGGGGACCGTACAACGTCCCACGGAACAGCTGCAAGGCTTGGGGCGTGCTAAAGGGGAGGTTTGGAGGCACGCATACCCATTAAAGGAGGGGCACACAGAGGCACCCCATTTGGAGTAGGGGCAAGAACACACATACCGTTCACTAGGGGAACGAAGGTAGCCTCCCATTTAACCTATTAAACAGCAAAGTCGTGGTGGGTGAGGATTCGAGGGTGCCTAGTCCACCCTAACGTGATGGTAGTGGGGCGCTAGGGAGTTCACGGCCGCTCCTAAGCCCCACTCCCTCACATCAAGCAAGACCTACTCGCAACAACCTGTGCTGGCTATCTCTCAGGATGTTGGCATTGGCCAGTCCATTAAGGATGGCCTCTTTAATAAACTTTTCTAATACCTTCACTTCTTAGGGTATATACAACTTGAATTTTTATCTCTCTCTGACTCTTTTGTCCTTGAAACTGTCCCTCTGATAATGTCAGTAACACCAACTTACTAAGTGGCTGTGGGCATATCAGATATATTTTGACACTCCATAAATTCTTAACAAGCTTCCAAACATACATGAACCCCATGTCTTCCCACTTGCTTATTCAAGCACTGTATTTTCTAAGTATCAAGAGAGGTGCTCCGCTCTGGAAAGGAACGTGGCACCAATGTGATACCACTGTCAAAAGTTGTGTGCACATGTGTGTAAAGCCTTCTCTCAAAAGGCAGTATTATAAAGACTGACCATCTAAAATTATATTTTGTTGCACCTGTATCCTAACAAATACTGCATGTCACCTTCTGAACAGGAACAAATTTAACCAAGCATGTGTGCATTAGTTGTGTGTTAAGTGTAGGATTTACAATTTGGAAATGGACACAGCAGAGCATCCTGATCTGCTGTGCTTATTGCTTAAGGGTACATGTCACCACTAATTTAACTCACAGCTAGACAGTTTAAGGTGAATTTTGGCATCTTTTGAATCCAAGTTAAGATTTTAAAGAAGGAAGTGAAGCATATTACAAACAGATCTTTGCTGTATTGGTGTAGCATACACACAAGCAAAAACCCAGAGATCTGTCCAAACAGCAGTTCTGGCAGGCTGAACAGGCTTAAGAGGGGGAAAAAAACAACCCACAGGGAACTGTTCACTGGAAGCTTCTTATATGCGTTCTTAATCTTTCTGGTCAGTAGTGCCCTGTATAATGGGGTAGACCCTTGGCTGATATAAAATAGCACAGGTCCACTGAAGTCAATGGAATAATGCTAATTTATGCCAACTGTGGATCTATTTGTTCTAATTATATGTTTTTAAATCTGACCATGAAAGTTCTTCTATACTTAATGTATACTTCAGAAAACTGAACTGAAAAAAAATTATTTTTCAAATATCTGGAAATGTGCCAAAAAGTAACTGGAAAAATTATTCAATGATATTGGTATAATATTATTAATCTTTTACTCAAAGTGTCATTTTGCATGCACTTAAGTTTTTATACTGAGAACTAAAGTTTAGATTTTAGTTTTGTGAATAGACAATAGCTCTGTGTAGTAGAACACCTATTTTAATGTGCAAATCAATTAATATTTGATTGGAAAAACAATCAGCATCAAAACCTTCCAGTGAAAATAGTCTAACCTACAAGTTGGCAATTTGTTAAATCAAAAGAGAATTTTTCACCACTGACGTTGCCCAAAATAAGCTTTGAACTGTTACCATTAAACTATAATACCCAAAACAATTTGTCTGCCTAAGACTACCTATCTTTAACTGCAGTAAACAATGAAACAATTGTTCTCTGAGGTTTACATTTTTATACACCCATTTGTTCTGTTTAAATTGGTTTTAAGGAAGAAAACCATTAAATAAAGCCTAACCACATGACCATGTGGTTTTCTTTTTCCTGACACCAAATCTACAGTGTGAGACTGTTCGATCTCAGACAGAACTTATGAACCACTTGGATAATACAGACTTTCTAAAACACACAGCATAAGTCATGCTGCTTTTAGTCTCTAGATCTCAGTTTACAATAAGAGTGTTCCAGATTATGTTAAGCAAGACCAAGGTCCATTTCTTCTTCCAAGAATGGCAACAATGGCAAAGAGGTTGTTCTTCAACTTTAGTTATGATGTATTTTAAGTCTGTCCTTTAGCAAAAAATGTACTTTAAATAAAGCTTGCCATGCAACTGCCTTATAAATATTACTGCGTAGAGATCTAGTGCATTCTGTCCTATGGCAGTAAACTTGGAGGAATAAAAATGCCAGAACCAACATTTTGTGTTAATCACCCCTTCATTCTCTTCTTTATGGTCTTAACAATATTTTAACTTTGTTCTGCCTGTCCATATTTGGTAGCCATTCCTTACGTGACAAAAAGCAAATTCTGAACAACAGTCTGAACCCTTGGAACTTATATTGAACAGTATTTTATACCCCAATATAACTAAGGGTTACAGAATTGCAGCCCAAATATAAATCATACTTTACATCATTTCCCCAAATGGAACCAGATTTTCAACATTAGTTTAGTATACTAAAGAAAAAAGCATTCACATTCACAAAAAATCATAATATTTTTAAAATTTTTAAGTTTAGGATTCATTTCCCCTCCAGTTTTTAAGTATGCCAGTTACTTTTTCAGTCTGCATTTGAAACAAAAATAGCAAGAATCTTTTTCTATTATTTTTTTAACGTCAAAATTTCTATATAAAATCTCATTCCAAAAACTAAAATTTTAGAAAAGAAACACTAAATATCACAAGGCTTGTGATGAAAGCCATCAGAAATGGCAATGCCATAAATTCCTTTTAAACTTATTATGGTCTTCCCACAAACATAAGCCTGATATTTACATTATATTGCAATTTTCTTGAAATAGGAAAGAGAAGTGCCACTTCATTTTAATTACCCTAATGATATTTATACAATAGCAACATTTAGAGAGATGAAGTGTTACTCGTATAGACCATTTTTTTTTAAAAAGCCCACAAACATTACGTTTATCCTACATCCATGATTTTAGGTCAGTAGTCTGATTAAAGGAGAAAAAATCAGTTTGACAATATGTATATAATTGAGATTTTATGAAATTACAGTGCTGCTATTTTATTACCATTCTGAGAATGCTTAACTAGCAACAGAAAGGAACTGAGGGAAAACAGTAGCAAAAGTAGCTACTTCAGGTAAGCTGGGTTAACTTGTCAAAAATGTTTTCAAGGTCTACACTTTAACCTATCAGATAGCTACCAGGGTCAACACTTCATTTAATTTTCTCAAATTAGATGGGAACTAGCTTCGGAAAGGCAAAAACAACAGAAAAAATGAACTGTTCCCACAGGTCTCAACTGCCTTCTGACTATATCGGGCAACCCGATAGCAAAGCATGGTAAACCTGTACTACAACACCAAAAGGGGAGAATGTGGCTGTCCTTGCAAGGTGCTGCACATACAAGGGTGAACACACCTCAAACAGAACGCTTCTGGCACATACACAGTGCTGAAGTAAGGTCAGTTACATTACATTTTGGGGAGCTGTAGTAGCCCGTGCATGTATGCTACGCCTCACCAAGGCATTCCATAGTACAATCAGTAAGCAGAGTAGACACGTACAGAGTCACACTGGGGCCAGTGCAAAAAGGGTAAATTCTGACCTGCTGTATATAGCATAAAAAGCTTTGCAACGATGGAAGAATTGTTTTGTTCTTGCATAGAGAAATATAACTACATGTAAATCCTGGTCCCACTGAAGTTAATGGCAAAACTCCTATAGATTTTAATAGGCGCTTGTACCTATTGAAGGGGGTTTAATCCGCAAGGTTGTGATAGGGGTTTAATCCACAAGGTTGCATTCTATGCCCCCTAAATTGAAACGGGGGATTCAATTAAAATTCACCATTTCACATTTTCTATCAGGTTACAGCAAGAAGCCCAATCGTTTTTTTGTTTTGTTTTTTTGTTGAGGCCTGCCAGCAGCCAAGGGGTGAGCTGCCGGCAAGCCAAGCAGCCCAAGGGGCGGAGGGGGCCCCAGTCCTTCCCTCCATAGTGGTGGTGACCCACCAAGGCCACCTGGGCAAGCTGCCAGCAGGCCAGGTGCTGCCCCAGCCAGCTTGGGGTCAGGGAAGAGTTGGATCAGGCCAGGTCCTACCTTCAAGCTGGGGCAGTACCCAGCCCACTAGCAGCCCCCCCAGGTGGCCCTGGGGCCCACCAGCAGCTCACCCCCGGCCATGGCAGAGGTGGGCAGATTCCACCAAAAAAAGGATCAGGAGCTAGGCCTGCTGAAGGCAGAAGCAGCGAGGGGCCCAAACCTCACAGCTGCAATGCATCTTTGCAAACTAAACTCCATCCAGATGTAGTTTAGTTTGCAATGATGCAAAGTCATTTTTAAAAAAACCCAAAACTCTTGAACATGTGTGATGGGCTAGCTGGTAATTATTTGGCTCAGGGGTTTTGAAAGTGCAAAAGATGATTGGAGGGCTTGGGATTCCTTTCTTCCCCAGTCAGGCCCCAGAGACTCACCCTCCATGTCCCCTGATTGGCCCCTTGGGTCACCTGAAGGGGATTAAAATGAGCAGCGAGGCTGACTCAAAAAAGACCAGCAAGGGACCACGAGGAAGATGTTTCAAAGAGCTGACAAGAACTGGGCCAGCAGGGCAGGAGCAGTTGCCTCAGAAGAACCTGAAGGAGTGGGACCTGCAAGCAGCAGTTGGACCCTCAGCAGCATCGCATGTGGCTGGCAGAAGAGGCTCCCTCGCTAGGCTCCAAGATACCTCTACGAGAGGCTGCAGCCAGCAGGAGAGGCTCCTCAGCTCCAGCAAGAGGCCAGGCAGCTCAATGTGAGTCAGCCACCTGGAAGGTCAAAACCCCTAGCAGCTTGAAGCAGAGTTTCTACCTGATATGTGGGAGATCTGAGTTCAGGTCCCAGCTGAGATGAATTGGGGTGAGTGAAATGACAGGGAGAAATTCTTGTTGCAGTGGAAAGGGATCCTTGTGTCTCCCCTCTTTTTCCCCCTCCAGGTACCTAGGCCCTATATTTCTTGTTATTTGACATTTTGTATTTTGCACATTTTATATTTCACCAACCAGTATTGTTTGTTCTGCTGTTTGTGTTTTATATTTTGTTATGCCTGTCTTTCATCAACTGGATAAATATGTGTATGGTTATAAGTGCCTAACCTTTATTGAATCCTGCCCCCTTGGGGCATTGTAGTGTTATGTTCCCACTACAGTTTTTTCTCATTAAAAGGTATATGGTTAAGTCCCCATTAGTAGTCTGGCTCTGCTCTATAGGGGAAGCAGGGTCCCTATACCTCCTGCCATGCTTGTGCACCTGATCTGATCCCTTCAGTTGGGGAGGGGGTACATCTTGGAGTACAACCCAGGTTACACATGTAAAGTGTGACATTATTAAGCCAGACAAAGTGACATTTTTGTCATGTGCACAAGCACCCTCTGTGGCTAGGATTTCACCCATAAATACTAAACACCAAGAACCCATATAAATAGTAACACTAATTCCTAGGCATCTATATGGCCACACTGGGCCACCCTTAGCAGTCATTGTACAGACAAAGGTGATGAACATATATTGAAACTGAACAGATTAATTACGCCCAGCTAATAAATTTAATTTAGAATCTATGTTGGCAAGATAATAGACTGGATCCTGTTACAGAGTCTAAGAGCTGTAAGGGACACATTTGCTCAGCTAGCCATGCATGCAACTTGCCCCTCAGCTGGAATATCCAAAGAATGATCTGATTTAAGGGGAACAAAAATAAAAATGAACCCATCTTGCACATGTTCCCCTACCTACACAGTCCTGGCACCTCAAATAGCACCTAGGGACCTTGCTAAACAGAAGAGGCAGGGACTGGGATTTGGCTCTATAGAAAGGGAGTGTTTTGGATCTCATGGATTACTTTAGAAAGACAGAACTTCTGTGGGTAGGAATTTGAAGGCAGCCAAAGGATATTAGGAATCTGAATCCCATTAAAAAAAACTCATTAGAATTTAGGAGTTTAGTTCCTTTGGGCTCTTTTAAAAATTCTTGCTATTGAGAACTGTGGATAGCAAAACCAAAAATGAAACTGTCTAGCTTTTAAAATACTAAACTTATTAAGAATCTGTCTATGGTTTTGTTTCTGATATCTCAATTTTTGACGGTTTATATATCTTCTGCAACTTTTTCCTTATGTTGACAACAGCAAGCAACATTTAACCATGTATGCATAATTCACTAATATACACAGAAAAAACGCATCTACTTACAGCAAATTCCCCCTGAACAAAGCATGAGACGTCTATTTTTACATGTATCTTCTTCAAGCAGCAACATCTCCATTTTTATTTCTTAGTTAGGGGCTGGCCTCTAACTAGAAAATGTATAATTTGAAAGAGGAGAAAACTTCATAACCAAGTAGTATACAGGCCTTTGATGCCACACAATGAAATGCACTAGGTTCTCTCCGCCGGGGTTTAGTTATTATCATGTTTAAATGAAATGATTAACAAAAAATGAAAACAAAAACACAAGCCTTCCAAATGAAATTACCCAACAGTTTAGAGGATACAGTATTACCTGACTAGAATTTACCAAGATTTAAACAGCACTAAAAGAATACTTGCAGTTTCATGCTTTCAGTTGAAAAGACTACTCCAAAGGAAAAAAAAGAACTACAGCTAAACATATCCTCTGAATCCACAATTCTCATCCAAGTATTTTTGTACAAGAATTTACACACAAATTAATGAGATTTGCACAATGCATTTTGAGGTACACAATGTATTTTGAGTTTTTTGTTCAGATTTAAGCCATTTCTTACACACACAATTACAGGTAGATATGTGTATAAATAATATAAAAATACCTACTATGCATCTATATATGATGCTGTGTTTTGGTGCAGAAAGTAACAGGAAGCCCAGAGAGACATATGAGGATACAGTTGCAAAGATAAGCGTTTGATTTATTTCTTGCATCTTAAAATGTGACAGACAGGTAAATGTACTTTTGTTTAGAGCAATATACACACCATTGACTCTCTTAAAGGCCTGATATCAGTCTACTTCAATACGTTTTGAATGTCTTCCAGACCAATTCCATCTCTTAATTTGAAGACACATTTGTATTTCTTAATTTAAATAATCACAACAAAGTAATATAGAAAAACTGAATGAGATCCAACCGTAAATGAGATCCCACATTTCTTTTTTTTTCTGTTTTCATATTAATCTTGTCTTTTTTCCACTAGGTACTAACGTTTATCTTTTTCCTTTCATCTTTATTATGTTTTTTCTTATTTGTCTCCCATTTTCCACATGCTCTGGTTTAGTGTTCTTCTGAAAGACTAATTCACAGCTCAGCTATTTTTAACCCCAGCAACCAGACAGACTATCTTTTTTTCTCCCTCATCACATCCATTACAGGATTTGTCACCAGCATCATTATGGTATTTATTGTTCTTTCCTATGTTTTATGGGTATTCCAGGTTTGTAGAAAAAAAGCCATCTTCAAGTTCTCAAATGACCTGGACATTTTTCAACTCAAAAGAGAACCTTTGTCAGGATAATCCAGTGTGCACTAGGCCAAGCAGGTTACTTTACCTTCATTGACTACAGGTTTTATAGTTCCTAAGGGTTTCTAACTAGCTGAAAAAGCAGTGAGGCTAGTGTCAAATATCTGTCTGGTAATCTGTACTCATGCCTATTGTGGCATCTCCTCTCCTAGCCCTACATCACTGTCTTCTATACTGACCTTTCATGGTAATCCGAATTTCATGCTGAGCATGAAGGCTGACAAACTTTATCATATCTTCCAAACATAAACTTCCTGATCTCTATTACTGTCCCCTGAAGTCTCCAGCTGGAATTGCTCAGAATTCTTGCTTGGTGTTTGTAAGGATTTGTTTGTTTTTGTTTTGGGGGAAACCAATTGTTAAATGAATTGCGCAACATTACATTTTATGAAAAATATTGTGTAGATTAGTAATCTCTTATTTACCACAGCTACCAGAAGGACTTTGTGACCAGGGGAGTAACACATGATCCTAGCAACTTGTACACATTGCAGAAACATTTTATTTTTTCACTTTCCTATTATCTGTAAGGCATGGAGAAGTTTCCACATTTAACATCTACCAGACTAAAGAGGGCCAACCTTATTGGCAGGTATGACACAAATAAGCCAGCACCTTTCCTGAGTGCCATTTCAAACCCCTTCTGCTGCCTGATCTGCTGCTCTGCTTTCTGCTTCCTTCCCCAAGGCCAGCCTCAGGGAAAATGGCACCCTGGGTAAATTTGTATTTTGGTGCCCTTTCTTTGTGTTTAAGTATATAGTAGTATTAGCAAAATTTTCAGAACTAAAGCCCCGGGGAAGCTGCTGAGCTGAATCAGGAGCCTTGTTTCCCCAGGGGCAGGCACTACTGCTGCTGTGCGGAAACAAGGTGGACGGACTGGAGTGGCACCATCCTCCCTGCACATGCCCAACCTGGTTCCTTCTCAGGAGAGACTGGAAGCAGGGGGTAGGCTGGGCTGGGCACCACTCCTCCTGCCAGAGGCGGGGATCGGCTAGGGTGGGGTGGGTACAGAGCATGGCTGAGAGTGCAGGCTGCTCACACGTGTGTGCATATGTGTGGCACTCCCCTGACCATGGCATCCTGGGAGGTCGTGCACATTGCCCACACATAAGATCAGCCCCGTCCTTCCCTATACTCTCTACCTGATCTGCTACTCAGCATTCTGTTTCCTGCCTTCAGCTCCCTACCCAATCTACTCTGTATTCTGCTTACATGCTACACAGTGGCCCCCCTTGTACTAGCTATTCTACTCAGCTGCTCTGTGGGTACATCTACACATGCATTAATGCACTTTTCCTATGTGCATTAAATGTAGTACTTCCGATGTGAGATACTAAATAAATGCGCATTAGGCAGCCCTACTGAGCAGTACCAAAAGCATGTTTTTAAAGTGATGTTTAATGTGTAGTAGCCTATTTTACTGCACATTAACGTAATTGCATGTTTTTTTACATGACACTTTAATGCACAGTAAAATAGGCTACTGCACATTAAAGCACATGTGTAGATGTGCCCTGTGTGTACTAAGCACACTATATTTGCCTTTTTCTTCAGCATATCCCTTTTGTATCTCATTAAAGCAAAGAAAGAAAACCAATTAAAAGCAAGTAAAATAGGATGGAGATTAGAATGCAAGAGACACGGAATGTAGAGTTTAACAAATAGGGCAAAGAGAAGGGCTCTTGAAAGCTGGGATAAGACTTTTACAAATATCTTACCAAATACTCTATCACCACCTAACATAGAAAAAAAATGCATGAGACAACTTTACTGGCTTCATTGGGATGAACGGAACTAATGTCAGATGTTCTTTCTGGTATTCAATAACACCATGAATCTTCTTTCTGAGAACACTGAAGCAGTCATTGGATAAGTTCTTACCATAGGACCAAGCTATAATTACAGGGAACGAATTTTCACACTCTGCTTTCATTTTAGTATCTAAAGGTTGTGAAGAAGGACTGAACCATCAATATATTTTTCCAGTTAAGTATTTTTCCCTGATAGTAAACAACTAAAACATGGTGACAATAGCTCTCAACTTCAGGCTTTCCTATCTAGTAGGGACTAATCTTTAAAAATGTAAGCACGCAGATTGTAGCCATCCTGCCATGGTACTAGGGTGACATTTGGAGACAAGACCCACCCAGCTACAAACATCTCCATGAGTTCCCATGAGGATAGCCACTTTGAAAGAGACAAGTGATGATTCATTGCCCCATCTATACTGACTACCTAATGGCTCCTGCATTCTCCATGCACGTATTTGAAGTGCACAGACAGCCTTGGATGAAAGCACCAAGTGGCAGGTCTCAGTTTTGGTGATATTCCAGGGAACAGAGTAGGAGTGGAATGGATGCAAAATATGGCAACTATTTAATACAACCAGGACATGCAGCATCAATTCTAGCTAGGCTCAAAGAAATCAACTAAATACTATGATTCTCCTAAACAATACAAGTAGCATCAAATACCGTTTTTAGTTTTCTGAAAGTTCTGATTCTGCAATCATGCAGTTTTATAAACCTGGTGCTTGTAGGAGTTGACTTTTGAGAATCTTTTTCATAATTGACTCCAAGATGAACATGGGCCGGCAGTGTGGGGAGGCAGTCAGGAAGGCCAATCGTATCTTGTCATGCAGCCACAGATGCATCTCAAGCAGGCCCAAAGAGGTGATCCTCCCCCTCTATG
>NW_017728910.1:43102879-43106374 GCF_001723895.1 Crocodylus porosus
CAGACTAGATGATCTGCTCAGGTCCCTTCCGACCCTAGGAACTATGAAACTATCTCAAAGTGCTTCAGACCTTTACCGGTGAGGAAGCTGAGGCAGTGTTTGTTAACTTTACCGGTGACAAAGTGTTTAAGTGATCATCCAAGGTCCCATGGCAAGCTGGCAGCAGCATCAAAAGTAGATTAATAGGCTACTTGACTCGAAATCTTTGTTTCTAATAAAGGTATCCATGCTGTCTGTAATGTTTTGTATACGGGAATCAAAGAGCTGCTTCTATTCTACATAGGTAAGAACACTTTGAACTTACTTGGAGAGTGTCAGACTAATATCTAGGATACTAAAACAATTTAAAATACAGCTTCAAATTCATCATGTTAATATATTGTGTAGATCTTATTGACTAATTTAGAAATTGGGATCTTCCCATCAATTTTGCTGGAGGGTGGGGAGCGTCCAGACTTTATGTGTTTAAGTAAAATAGTCTGTGTCTCTGAGCTACTTGTTTGAATATCGCTGATAGTCACATTAGATGTATTCAGATAACAGACTTGGTAAGTGGGACCGGACGTTCTATTGATTTGGAAACATCCTATATGACTAAGGCTGCAAGTTTTGCATATGTAACTAATTTAATTTTTATCAAATATGATCCTAGTTATTCACATCACTGAAATGCCTGCTGGTGTACTTAAATTAGGATGAAAGTGATGTTTAATGCTGCTGCAAGATATCATGAGAGCTGAGCTCCAATATGCAACTAGTTAGATTCCACAAGGCATTTTGGATTTGGCAATCTTTGTTAAGCTTGGTTGAGCAGTTTAATAAACGAATATTAAAAGAGATAATAAATAATTTTAATGATCCGATTTATGTGCACATTTGTGGAGATGGAGAGAAAGGTAGGAAACTGCAAATAGATTTTCACTTGTTCCTGCTTGTGGCCATATGTGCTAGTGTAATAAGATCTGCTGGAAAATGCTATGTATGTTATACAACTGAAGGCCACATTAGGGATGAGATTCTAGGGCTTCCAGATATGATGTAGAAGTAGGTATCTTAATCTATCTACAGGAAACCTCCAAGTCCTTCAAAATGGGGTGGTGGGGGAGGAGGAAATCAAACATTTCTGTTGAAAAGTGCCATTGCACTAAAACTGAAAAGTTTTATGGAAAAACATCAATTTTGATGAAAATTTTAAATCAAGAAAGCTTTTTGGGTCCAAGACAGAACATCAGGTCCAAAGAGCACAGCAAGTAAGGTCAAAGAACAGCCAGCAGCCTAGTGCGTTAAACCACTCTACTGAGAAGCAGAAAACCAAGGTCCAGCACTGTTCTATAACCAAGCAGCAAAAGGACTTGAACCTCAGGCTCCAACATCCTAGCTAAGAACCCAGGGCACTGGGCTATTACCTATACTGGATATCCTCCCTTTTGTCCCTTCATGAAGCATTTCAAAAGGTCTTGACTTCATTCCACATCAGAACAAATATCAGTTTGGAACCTCCAGGGGTTTTGTTTTGGGGGAGGGGAAGATGGTTTTGTTTTGGGATTTTTTTGCATAACAGACCCATCCTTTTCCAGGCAGCCCTACCAATGAACAACCCAAAGAGAGACTGCTGATTTCAGTGATCCTCCTCTAGTTCCCAAACTCATGTATTTTAATATAAACATCTGAGTAGTGTGACACCAAAACAGCTGAGATACAGTTACTGTTCTGAGTTTCATTTTATAGATTGCCTGTGCTAACCCCCTAGTAAGATGAACAGAATGCAAGAGGCGTACATGACATCTTACATGTGCCTCAAGTCAGAAAGCATACAGCTTCAAGATAGCAACCAACGCCAGTGTTACACTAGCAAGCTTTTTAACTAATTCTATGTATAAGTCTTTTTAGTCCCATGCAGAAATATATTGAGAAAGAAGAAAGCAACACAAGGTTCTTAGTCACACAAACACTGCTTTTCCACACTTTATTGATGGGAATGCAAGTCAGAGCTTCAGAGACAAGTATATCAGATACTAAATGTATTAGATATTAAGATATGGTAGTTTATTCTCCTATATTTTATCCTCAGCTGATGTCAAACTTTAAATCCAGAAATGCATGCAAAGCAGTAAAGGAAAATCCAAGCAATGTTAAATACCAACAAAAGTGTCATTAAAATGTCTATTTTTTATCATCAAATATTTATTTTTAAAGTTACTGCTGTACAAAAATGCTCTCTGCAGCCCTCCAGTGGTTAAATGGAAAGCAGAAGCCTTGACAAAAAGAATTCAGATGTGCCAGACTGCTGAACTACCTACCACATTTTAAAAACACACCTAAGAACGAATGAAATCTGGAATATTTACCAGAGGAAAAGATCTACAACAAGAACTGATTATCTTAAAGCACATGTTATGTAGGTAAGAGGAGGAGGATAAAATCCTCATATTAAAATACACACTCTTGTTGGTTATTATGCATCAGTGTTATTTGTCCTGAAAACATTGCATACCACGGGGACCAAGAAGCATGCACTGAATTGCAAATAGAAGTATCAAGTCCCTTACTATATGTCTGAAGGGATCTTATACTATTTCTGTGTGTTGAGAGGTTATTTTCAGGCAATCTTTTCTCCAAAAACGATTAGCTTCATATTGAACTGGGACTGACACGAGAGCAGCTCTAATACAGTCACAAAAGGCTCCCCACACTCAAATACGGTAAATTACAAGATTTCTTACAGGAAGGAAGAGAAAGCAGATTACTTTTAAGTTACATGGAAGCAAACCGAAGCGAAAGTTTTCAAAACTTCAGCTTCCCTTCACTGAGGGGCTTCCTTTATAGAGAGAGTTAGGACAGGACAGCAAGGAAAAAACCAGGTCAAGCAAAGCAATCAGATCATCTAGAGAACCAGACCACAAATGCCAAAACGGACCAGGCTTACACACAGAGATCGCCAAGGGGCAGGTCCACATGAAAAGCAAGTTACTGAAGAAATAAGCGTAAATGAACTTCCAGCAGTCCATTTTGGCAAAGAGGGGGAACAGAGACAGCCCCCGGGACGGTCCGGGGGATCCCGGGCTTCGCAGAACACGTCGCTGCCGCCCCCTTCCCTCGGGCCCTGGTCTGCTTGGCAGCCAGAGCCCTCAGCCGCCGGCCCACACGCACAGCAGGACCCCCTCTCTGCGGCTAACCAGGATGTACTGGTAACGGGGACGTCCTGGGAAACACCTCCCGCCTCCGCCGCTCCATTCCCGGTCCTGCCGCGCCTCCGCCCGCAGCAAAAGAGTTGCAGTCAACAAGTTGGGCAGGGCCGGTGCCGACCCGCGGCCCCGCCAGGTGCTGAAGGCGGGCAGCACCCGCCTCCCCGCGCCACGCGGCTCTTGCTGCCGCGTCCCGCCGGGCGGGAGGGCGAGACGCGGCCCCGGCCGGTGCTTCCCGCCCGGCTGCGAGGCACCTCCGCCACATGAGTAAGCATTTCGCCGCGGGGCGGCTGATGCAGCGGCGGCCCGG
>NW_017728910.1:43106824-43113771 GCF_001723895.1 Crocodylus porosus
CCGCCGCGCGGGACAGCGCCCCGCCGCACCTGCCCCCTTCCCCGCTCGCGGGGGGCGGCCTCCCAACTCGGTGAGTCTATTCCGGGAGGTTTCATTACATGGCATAATGACATTAAGGACTTCACATCGGGAAGGCAAATGCACGTTACTATTACGTTTAAAAAACCTCCTGGACTTCTTTATCAATCGGGTTCCGCTTTTCATGTTTGATTTAATGAATGCCCTAACATTGATCTCCCGGGTGACTTTCAGCAGGCTCCCCGCAAGTTATATCTAATTCCTGGAGACTCCAAGGTGATCCTGGAGGGTTCGGGCAAGAGCGACAGGGCAACCTCGGCCCCAACGCTGGCTCCCTGCAAGGAAACACACCCAAGGAAGGGCCCTACTCTTCCTGCCTTGGCCACAGCCGGGGAGTAAAGGGTCCTGTAAGGATGGGTCCTAGCCCGGGCCTTCCCGGAGCAGGAGAGGGCTGCAGGCCTCGTGGGAGCAGAGCTGATGAAGCAGAAGAGCGTGGAGGAGCAACCAGGGGTTTGGGGACTGGCAGAGCCATGTGGAAGCTCAGGAGGGGTGGAGGGAAGGGCTGGGGTCTTGTTGTGGAGGGGACCAGAGCGGTTGAAAGTTTCAGAGGGCACTTGGGGTCAAGGGGTTAATGTGGAAGCCAGAGTACAAGGGAGACTGGAGTAGGGTGTGGGATTTGGAGATGGGACAACCACAGTCCTTCAGGAAAGCCCAGTCAAGGAGGATAGGAGAAAAGGAGGCAGAAGTTAGGGTGCTTGAGAAGAGGGTGTGGTGTGTTTTGGAAAATGGAGGTGAGGGGGGCAACCACAGGGGAGAGAAGAGAAGGGACTGGGAAGAAAAGGAAAAGGTGTTTGAAGAAAGAGTGAGCAAACCTCTTTTTGGTTGAGTTTGTGGAGGTACAGAAGGATTCAGAGAAACAAGAAAGAGGTTAGGAGAGAGAGAAAGATGAAAGATGGGGTTTGAGGGAAAGGCAGGAGAATACAGAGGATAAAACAGGGTGGAAAGAGGAAATCTGGAAGAAGAGAATGGGAGATTAAGGAAAGATGGGGAAAGGGTTTACAAGAAAGACTTGGTTCTCTGCCAACCTAGGGGAGACTAGCAAAAGTGAGGAACGCAGCTGTGCTTGGAGGGAGAAAGTCAAGAGATACTGATGGGGAGCAAAAAGAGACTTGGGGCAGGTGTTTAAAATGAGAAGAGGACAAACTGGGTGAGGGGGAGAATATGATTTAGTTGAGTGAAAGAGAATAAAGACTGGATAGGAGAAGAAAAAGGTCCTTCAGCAGGAGAAAGAGACTAGGGAGGATAAATAGGTTTGCGGGTGGGGTCAAGAAGCCAGTGGAGGTAGAAAAGTATGACAGGTTTAAAGTAAATAGGAGAGTTTGGAAAAAGAAGGGAGAGGAGTGTAAGGGTAAGGAAGGACGCAGTTGAGAGGATTCTGACGGGGGGTGGGAATATGTGACAGGGCGAAATGGAAAAGACTTGGAGACAAAAAGCACCAGTCAAAGACAGCTCTTGGCAAGGCCTGGGGAATACAGGAAGAATCTAGCCAAAGAGTGAGGGCTTAGCTGCAGGGAGACATTCGGGAATGCTGAGGCCATCTATCTAAAAGAAACTAAAGGTGTAAACATAAATTAAACATCTTAAATCCCCAGGGGGATGTTCCTATTTCAGACTAAAGTGGCCTTGGATTCTGTAGCTTACTCCTCGAAGGAAGATTAAGATAAAAGTATATAAAGCCACTTTCCTCCTGAATTGTGCAGTTTAACATGCATTACCTTGCATACACTTGCATCATCACTTAGTTGATACACACTGACTTAGCTGAAAGCCCCCATGTAGCCAAAAGCCAAAGAGGCAGGAAGGAGCAATTTCATAATGTGGGGGGGGGGCATCATTATAATAGTAGGGTCGTTATTTGAGCGTTCATAACACCCAGAGCCCTCAGTTATGAGCGGGCTCCTTCATTATAGGCCAGAAAACAGAACTTTCACGTCCATCTACAGGCAAGAACACAGGAGAATAAAACTAGAGGTTACCTGGGGGTTGTTCATCCTCCACTTTCTGCAACTCTGTAAACAAGATTCTTTCAGTGGGGGGAACCCAAGGCTTCCCCTCCATTTGGGCACATGCCAGACAAGGGGCAAAACACAAGCCGTGGTCTATACTTTCTGCTTCAGAACCTACTGCTGATAAGGAAATGATGGAATCACAAGCTCATCATGCCATTCCACCCCTCCCCAGACAAATCTTTCCTGAGCTATTTATACAGATTGTGATGGATGTCTATTCTAGTGCTACCCTTGACTACTATAGGGAAGGTTATGGCAGCTGTTTCCCTGTAAGTTATATTATGGGGGTGGAGCTGGGGGAGAGAGGGGGAAAAATGATATTGGCAATAATATCATGTGAGAGGTAAGAGATTGGCTCTAGGGACAATTTACCTGTGTCAATATTTCGTTGTTTCTTTTTTTATTTTAAAAAAAAAGGAAAGGTGTAATAAGCCACTCCACTTCTTCTAGTGTGGAGAAAGCCTTTTGGTCCCCAAAGTGTTAACTGTAAGGCTTTCCTACAAACCTCTCATAAAACCTCTTTGGTACATATTATGAGGCTTGATCATGCTTCCTAACAGCCAACTGGGAGCATACTGCTACATATCTTGTAAAATCAGCCAAATATACTGCAGCTGCTTTTTAAAAGGTGCACTGCAGTGCTTGCCACCCATGCATTCAGCCTGAAGAAGTAAATATTAAGTGTGATGTAGAGAGGTTTACCTGAGTGTCTGTGATGTTAATGGGAACCGCATGGTAAATCTCTGCACACCTTGCTAAAAATGCACCCCCATGAGAGTATTTACAGCAGCCAGACTGACACAGACTGCAAAAGCAGTGAGGAACTGTCAAATCTATAGGTTTTATGATTCAGTACCTTAAATAATAATTTATGCTGAAAACAGAGCCAAAAATGTCTGTAATGCAAAAATTCCTCTTTGAAAAGGATTTGAATATGCTTACTCTGGGTAAATAGCATACTTTATTAATATATATGTAAATACAACACTATTGGTTTCTATAATGAACCTGCTAGTCTGTGAGAAAGTTGTAGAAAGAAATACTCTTTTTCTTTTTAACCCTTAATGTTTACCTTTATTTTGTTTTCTGTTATGGTGGTACAAAGTCTTGCCAACCAAGACCAGGATCCCACAGTACTAGGATTGTACAGTATAACAAACCTTCTTTTTAAAAGAACTCAGACTAAATAAGCAAAGCAGGCAAAAGGTGGGAGAAAAGGACAAATAACCCTATTCTATAGTTGGGGAACCGAGGGACAGACAGATTAAGTGACAAAAGAAATCTGTAACATAACTGGGAAGTGAACCCAGCCAGACCAGATGCCTTAACCACATTTTCTATTTATTTTTACATTATAGCCAATGAGTTCTATGATCTGTTGTGGCATCTCATATGCTGTTCTTCCACCAATAAGAAGCCAAGGATATTTACTGATAAGCATGCCTTTAAATAAAATATTTTAATAACTAAAATAATATGAATGGTGTGACATCAATTTTCAGATTTAATATTAATGTTATCATTAAGGGTCAGCCATGCCCATTACCTTCCACAGTTTTGCCTTGGAAGCTGTGTAAGTCCTTTACTCGCACACATTTCTAATAAGAGCATAATTTAAGGACTGTAACTTTAATTTCCATTTTATGTTTGTTTGTGGCCAGTGGTCATATTATGTAAATGTGGTATCTGATCCCAGGCCCCCAATTTCTGAAGGATTATTTCCCATCTGAGATTCATGCAGTCGCACTCCTTCCATACTCCTTCCATCTCCTGAGAAGTGCAATAACCCCCACACTGAGAACACAAACTCACTTCGGCCTGACATGTTTTATTGGCCTCGTGAAATGGAAATTATAAAATGAGGGGGAAAAGGTCATAGTCATGCATTCTCTAGGAATTACTGACATGGGTCTGACATCAGAGGCAGTCCATCAGAAAGCTCCATTTGTGTTTGGAGGTCTAAGGCTTATTTTTTGTCGTAATTTCCCCAGTGTGGATGCAAGATATCTGCTGGACAAAGGGATTTGCCTTTAGAGATATACATTCTGCTGCACAGATTCGGGTAACTCCAAGGTCACGCTCAACTATACTTTTTTCCATTCCATTATGCATTTGAATCATGATGGTTACAATTTCTTCTAATTAAAGGGACTAATGCCTAGATGAAACAATTTAGCAGCCTTTTTAGAAATAATATAAAGCACATTATATTGTCAGCACAGTTAAAAAGGCTGAGCTCCATTAATAAAAAAGAAGTGAATGAAGCTTGTTTCTTAACTTTAAAAAATGCTTAAGACATATTTCTACTTCCAAATTTGCATGCCTCTATATTAGGTTAGTCCTTGATCCTGCATTGTACACTCAAGCAGCACTTATTACAGTATCAGGGCCTTGGAGTTCTTTTTTGCTTGGACTTGCTATTTCTGTACACTTGTGTAACACCCAGTTAAAGGGAGGATGTGATCTCATTGGTGCCTCAAGCCACAGTACAAATTTATAGTAAATAATGTCATCTTTATTTAAAATTAAAAAATAACATTGCAGTTTCAATATGACCACATTTTGACAAATTTGTAGGTCATACTTATTTATTTATCCCCAAAGCACATTGCAGGATGGTGTCCAACAAAGAGAAAATGACAGAAAGTGCAAATCATATGGGTCAAATGTTGATCATATAGCTTACCATGCTCTAGGAAGATATCACAATGATTACAGCAATGTTGGGAAGGAATGTGTGTTTTTCTAAAAGGAAGAAAGCAGACTTAAAATATAGCATTGTAAAAAATGTATCTTAGTATTTTAAGTCTAAATAACTTCAGTAATTGCATTATAGAAGAATAAATAGTATTCACCTTATTTTAAAAACTGAAAAACAGAGTGTGAACCTGCTAGTCAAATATAGTGACTTGCTTTTTTTATCTGTGAGCAAAATTTAGCTCTGGTATAAACAGAAGCAACAGTACTTTGTTCACTGATGATTCTTTACAGCAAAATTGACTTAGAACCAGTTTCTTCCAGATTACTTGTTCTTTTTTCTCAGTGCTTTTAAAAATGCCCTCAATGTTAGAACTAAGTTATATAGTGTTTTGCCACTGCTACTAACTAGGTCCACTGCCATATCTGGTAGCGCACATACGTTCCTCTAGAGATTTATGCAAGTCAATAGCTTTTAATAAATAAACAACATAGCCACTGAATACGCTCTAACAAACTCAGCTTGAGCAATGACTATAAATATGAACTTTTCTTTCTCTATATGCTGCAATTGTTAATGTGTTAATTAAATTCAAGAATAAACCTATGTTTAAATAATTTAACCTAAATAAATGAACTAACTTAATAAATAAATGCATGTTTTATAATCTTCTGGAAACATATATAAAACAAAAGACAGATTTTTGTAAAGGGGAAAAATCTTTATTAGCTTAAAGATTTGGCTCTGACTTCATGCAGAATAGCTAAAATAAGGCTGCCAACATGGTCTGGCCTTCTCCTTTATTTTAAGGAAAAGTTACAGACTTAGGTTACAATTTTGAAGGTGTGCAGGAGGTTCAAACATGCATCTTCTATTAAAATTAATGAAAGATGTAGGGCCAGATCCCCAGCTTTCAAATTTACCAGTACAGTTTTAGTCTTACTTCTGAATTTCCTTGCCTTTGTCACTTCATTAAATTCCAATAGGCATCACTGACCTCATTTTATGACCCATTTTCTTAAAGATTAATTTTGAGGAAGGAACACTTTTTTTTTTACTTTTGTTACTTTATTCAGGAAAGGATTGCTATTCAAAAATAGCTTAAACATATCCCTAAATTTAACTAAGTACTTAATAAATAGCTGCTTAAGTGCTTGCCTAAATAGATATGAACTTAAGCACATATTTTTATTTTTTTCTTGAATTTAGGCCTTAATCAGACATAGCTCAGGAACATACTCTGAATCCCCTCCAGATTCACATTTCCTTGGCTGAAAAAGATATACCTCTCCAAAGTAGGTCTCTGATCCAGAGGATCAAGACTTAATCATGTTTACTTTCTACTCCCCTAGGTCATCACCAGACATATTGAATAGAAAAGAAAGGAGGTTCAGCTGCTTATTCCTCCTTGGCTAGGGATAGACATTACACATACACTGGTTTAAGTGATCAAAAACTGGTTTAAACCTGTAACAGAACACAAGGTCAGTACACATAAACCAGTTTCAACATAGCAGAAATCAGTTTGAGATAAACCTAGTTGAATGTAGTATCAGACTTAACTGATTGAGCTCAAACCGGTTTATGCAATATCTGTCCCAAATCGCTTCCTTGTTTAAGTTAAACCAGAGTCCCCCAGCATCCTGGTGCTCTCTGCTCCAGCAGAGCAGGGCTGGCCCTGCCCCTCGCCTCCCCAGCCAGAGCAGGGACAGGCAGGGGCAGAGGGTCTGCCCAGACACTGTCCCCCAAAGGGAACAGGTAAGAAGTTCATTCCTCCTCTTCCTCCCCTGTCCCAACAGTACAACCTGTATTTCTCTGCTGGCTACTCCAGTGGTGGGGCCATGGCCAGACCCAGCAGTAGCCTGGAGTGAACATGTTTAACGATTTCTTTGCCTCTGTCTTCCTAAGTAGGGACCAGAACAGCCACCTCCCTGATGGGCCCCCCTCGGGCCCCTGGGGGAGGCACACCTGGGCCACAGGTTAGCGAGCATTTACTTAGGGAGCTTCTGGAGGGGTTGGACGTATTCAAGTCAGCTGGCCTGGATGATCTCCACCCTAGAGTTCTCAAGGAACTGGCCGAGGTCATTGCAAGTCCCCTGGCACAACTTTACGAGCACTCGTGGTGCTCTGGTGAGGTACCGGAGGACTGGAAGAGGGCCAAC
>NW_017728910.1:43114466-43126662 GCF_001723895.1 Crocodylus porosus
TGATCCTCCCCCTCTATGCAGCACTGGTCAGGCCGCAGCTGGAGTATTGCATCCAGTTCTGGGCGCCGCACTTCAAGAGGGATGTCAACAGCATGGAGAGGGTCCAGAGGAGGGCCGCTCGCATGATCAGGGGACAGCAGGGCAGGCCCTATGAGGAAAGGCTGCGGGACCTGAACCCTTTGGTGGAGACCTCTAAAGAATTAGAGACCTCCAGAGCAGGAAGCAGAGATGGCGATTCAGTAGGAGATACAAGTCATTACTGAATTAATGACAAAGTATAGCTGTGCTGCTAGAAGTACCACATTCTGAATGAAAGTTGAAACTGAGGTACTAACCATGTGTGTTTGTCCAAAATCTTATCAGTGGTGTTGGTTGTAGCCATATTGGTCTAAGGACATAAGCAGACACAGTTCTTTGGGTAAAAGTGATATCTTTTATTAGACCAACTAAATAGTTGGAAAATTTGTGGTCTGCAAGTTTTCAGGCACAAACACCCTTCTGCAGGCATATGTAGAGTCTGCTGTTATTTTGCATTCTCCTGGGTGGAACAGAACCCAATCTGCAAAATGCAGGTCTCTGAAAATGCACATGAATGGCAGTGAGAATCAGAGGCCATGGGAGACAATAGGTATGAAACAAGTAGGTGGGGGAGGACAAAGGCGGGGAATGTAGACCTGGTGATAGAATGTAACTGGTAAAATATAGAGAAGTTACCTGGGGTTATCAGATGGCAGGCAGGTTATAATGAACCATGTGGTCTAGATTTAGTCCATGATTTTTTTGTATCTAGTAGATTTATGAAGTGAAGTTTGTAAAGTTGCCCAGGAAAGGTGTTTTGTAAATTCCCTTTGACGATTTAAACAGAAAGATTGGTGAGAGAGTGGTTGTCTTGGGAGAACTGTGTGCCCACAGGTAATTGGCTTATTTTCTCTTTGATAGATCTTTGGTGTCCATCCATTCTGGTACACCCTTGTTGTTTGGTTTCTCCTATATATTTTCCATTGGGACATTTAGTGCACTCAGTGAGATATATTGCATTTCTGGAGGTGCAGGTGTAAGATACAGGAATGATGATGGTTTTATTGTGGGATATAGTTTCTGTGGGAGTGGTATAGATATATTGGCAGATTTTTACATCTCTTGTCCCAGCATGGTCTGGATCCGTTTGGTGTGTTTTGGGCCATAGGAAGTTTGCTTCTGGTTATGAGATTGGGAAGGTTCAGTGTTTGTTTAAAGGCTAGGATCAGAGGTTCTGAGCTGATCTCTTTATGAACTGGGTCTTCTTCTAGTATGGGTTGTGAATTGTTTGAGGAATTTCCATATAGGTTCCAGGGAGGGATGGCATATCATAACTAATGATGTACAATTAGTGAGGATTTTCTTTTTATACTCCACCAATTCTTCACGTGGTATCCAGGTGGCTCTTTCAAAAGTGAAATCTCTGTCTAGAGGAGTGTCCTTGTTGAATGAAAGCCTTTTGAAATCTGTGAGGTGATGATCGTTGAGTGTTCTACTCAGTGCAAATTTGGTGATATTAGAGGGCTTGGCTGTATATTACAGCATTCTTAATGTGTTTAGGGTGATTGCTGGCTCTGTGCAAATATGTATGTTGGTCCATGGATTTCTTGTACAAGGTGGTTTGTATTTTACCATTCTGGATATTGATAATAGTGTCTAAAAAGATATGTTGGTGCTGGAGTATACTGTCTGTATACAGAGAGTGTCTGATGGAGGAGTGATGATTATTGAATTTGTGATGGATATCAGCGACTTCAGCTTTTTGGTCCAAATGATGATGTCACCTTTATATCTTAAATATAGCTTGTTTTTGATGGTGCAGTTCTAGAGGAATTCTTCTTCCGGGTGGTCTATAAAAAGGTTGGTCTATTGTGACACCATTTTGGTGCCCATAGCTCTGCCCATGGTCTAGAGGAAGTGTCAGTGATTGAAACTGAAGTTGTTGTGTGTGAGGATGAAGTGTATAAGTTCAGTGCTATCTTTAGGTTTATATTATGAGTTGTAATTTTGCTCTTGTAGGCAAGTTTGAATGCCATCCTGGCATGGGATGTTGGTATATAAGCTAGTAACATCCATGGTGGCTAGAAGGATATTGCTGGGAAGATGGTCTATCTTTGTAAGTTTTCATAAAAAGTCAGTTGTGTCTTGGACAAAACTCTCTCTTTGAGTGCCAGGAGATTTTAGGATGGACTCAATGAAACCTGATATTTCCTCAGTTAGGGTTCCGTGCTTGGATATTATAGGTCTGCCTGGATCTGCGTGTTTGTGGATTTTAAGAAGCATGCAAAAAGCCCCTGGGTAGTGAGGGGATCAAGTTCTGTAGTTTTCCTTGTAGTTCAGGTGGAAATGATGTGGTGGTGGTTTTGCATTTTAAGGTGGAAAGCTGAGTTGAATCTTTCTCTAGTTTTTTGTAGTAGGGGGTGTTGGAGTTGTCTGTTGACTTCTTTTATGTAGTCTTCATGGTTAAGGTTACCTATAGGTCCTCCTTTATTTGCTGTTTTTATTACTATTTGGTGGTTGGATCTTAGCGGTTCTATGGCCCTTGTCTCTGAGAGGGAGATGTTGTTATGGTGGCATTTGTTGCTGATTATTTCATTGTACAAACAGTAAGATTGCAATTACTTGAAAGGGGGAGTGTCTCACAAGGAGAGAAGCTGGGCAGCAGCATGGGCAGGCTGCCCCTCTAGAGACAGTGTGCTGCAAAAGGGGGATGTTTGTCCCAGTGAAGGCACAGTAGTGTGGGCAGATGAAGCCCTCCTGGAGAGATCCATTCTGGGGAAAGAAGAAAGGGAATGCAGTGGCCATTGGGGAAGGCTACAGAAAAAATCCCTGTGCAGGATTTGCTAACGAAGTTCCTTGATAACAGAGTTTATTCCCTCCTGTTGAGGAGAGAGAAAAGGCACGTGCCACAGGCTGAAGTCTGGAGGGACCCTGGCTGCAGTGATTCTTCCCCAAAGCCTGCAGAGCCACTGACGGAGACGCTGTAGGATCAGGGAGGCATCTGACCCCAGGAATCATCCTACCCAGGAAGAAACCCACAAACCCTGAGTGGGGTGAGTGTGCACTGAGCAGGTAGGACTAGTGGGAGATAGGCCCAGTCCACCTGCATGTGAGGTTCAAGAAGGTGGGGCACAGGCCACAGGGAGCCAGTACAGCCCACCTGGACTCATGGTGGGGAAAGACAGGGTTTAGGGGATGCTGGAGTCTGTTTACCTGGGGTGAGGCTTCCTGTGAGAAAGTCAGGATGAGGAGGTGACAAAACCCCCACCTGATCGCCAGAGCTAGCAGCCCAGTCCCCACACCCTGCTGTGTCAGGGGACATGGATCAGGGCAGAGAGAGGTGTATTGCAGAGACACTGGTGAGGGAGCAATGGCCTGCAGCATGTGATTGATCAAGCAAGCACAGAAGGACCCAAGCCAAGGAGGACCTGCCCCCAGCTCCAGTGAGAGGTGCAAATATGTGGCTATTTCTCTCAAGGCATCACCCTGGCTGCCAAGTGTACAGAGAGCCATCATATTCATCCATGTGTATAAAAGTTATTGATTAGATGTATAAATAAGTATGGGCAAACCTATAAGTCTGTAACTCAGTTGGCTCAATGTTGGTGCCTTATTATCTATCTGTGATTATTATTCTCCTTTTGGGTTAGGGGTATTAAAAGAAAAAGTTACATGTTGTAAGTGTCATTACCAGAGTTATGGGTGTGTTTTTTATGTTCTTTTTAATACCTGTTTGGTTATTTGTAACTTATATTGTATATCATTAAATCCTATATATAGCTTATCATATGTTTTCAAGGCTCATCTGCTATACAGGGAGACCCTCTTCTTAAGGAACCTGCCACAGCCACTAGAAGGGCTGGGCAAAGTCTCTGGCTACTGGGCACCCCAGGATCCCACTATTTGGTGGTGGCCACAGGCAGTGCCATGGGCCAGGTTAAAATCATTGTTCATTCTTTCCCTGAAGCACTTAATAAATGGGTGAAGGTTTAAATTCCGTTCATTGTGAGGTGTCCAATATAATTTTTTGTTTTTTTGGGGGGGAGTTAATCTTTTCCTCAGTGTTGTCAAAGGATGAACTGTTGTTGAAAGTGGATTCATTCTGGTTGTAGAAATATTTGTTGATATGGAGGCATCAGAAAAATTAAAAAGAAAATCCCCATGAAACCATACACAATTAGTTATGACATACCATCCCTCACTGGAACCTATATGGAAAATCCTCAAACAACTTCAGCTCTTACTAGAAGATCAAATTCTTAGATATCTTCCCAGAACCACCCATTCTAGCCTTTAAACAAGCACCAAACTTCGCCAGTCTCATCACCAGAAGCAAACTTTCTATGGCCCAAAACACATCAAATGGATCCAGACCATACTGGGACAAGAAAGATAAAATCTGCCACCATATCTCCACTACCCTGACAAGAACTAAACCCCACAATAGGAACATCACCATTTCTGGATCTTAAACCTGCACCTCCATAAATGCAATATATCTCATTGAGTGCACTAAATGTCCTGATGGAAAATATGTAGGAGAAACCAAACAACAAGGGTGTACCAGAATGAATGGACACCAAAGGTCTATCAAAGAGAGAAATGCCCATTTACCTGTGGGCAAACAGTTCTCCCAAGACAACCACTCTCTCACCAATCTTTCTGTTTAAATCGTCAAAGGGAATTTACAAAACACCTTTCATAGACGAGCCTATGAACTTCACTTCATAAATCTACTAGATACAAAAAAATCATGGACTAAATCTAGACCATATGGTACATTATAACCTGCCTGCCATCTGATAACCCTGGTAACTTCTCTACATTTTACCAGTTACATTCTATCACCAGGTCTACATTCCCCGCTTTTTCCTCCCCCACCTACTTGTCTCATACCTATCATCTCCCGTGGCCTCTGATCCTCACTGCCACGCATTTGCATTTTCAGAGACCTGCATTTTGCATATTGGCTTCTATTCTACCCAGGAGAGCACAAAACTACAGCAGACTCTACATATGCCTGCAGAAGGGTGTTTATGCCCAAAAGCTTGCAGATCACAAATTTTCCAACTATTTAGTTGGTCTAATAAAAGATAGTAGTGTCATTCCATCCTAAATCATTCACTTTCTCCAAATAGACTACTGATCACTCCACACAGCAACTGGTTCCAGCACATATCCTTTTCTTTTCTTAATTAAAATGGAATTCTTAGTGTGGGTTTTAATGTTTACCTACCATGTTATATACTTGCCTGACATTTTCAGCATTGAGATGCCTTGAAATGACAAAGAGCTGATTATCCCTGTTAGATGTCATCTGTCTTGGGTCTTTCATTAAGTCATCATTTTTACATAATTTAATTAGAAATTGGAAGCAGAGATTATCTATTTTTTCATGACATTGATGAGATTGTCAGTCTAGTACAAGGAAATTAGCAAATTGATCACTACCTTTTAATTAATAAAGTGAAGAGTTTCCACTTTGACATTGGATATAAATTGGAGAAGGGAGAGACAAAAGAATAGGGGTGAATATATGGACACTGACTAATATTTTTTAGGTTGTAGCCCAAATTTTCTCTTTCCACAAACTGGAACCACAAATATAGCTAACAGCTATTTTTTCATATTGCAGAATCTCAGAAATCCATTAGTATTGCTGAGATGCCATGTTACTAAGATAGCAGCATAAAGCATGGATGGGATTCTTTATATCCTCCCTTGGGATAATCCTCCAGTGTCAGGCCTGCTTATTAGAAAGGGTCTTCTTCCTACACCCCTGCATTTGCAAGTGAGTCCTAGCAGCTGTGTATTAGTTAATATTTAAGTCAGTTGAATGGAACTGGATCAACATAGCTGCCTTTTTCAGCTTAGGGTCATGAATCAGTCCATGAGATATTGCAGTTCTTTAACAAATTTGTGGATCAACATCAGCACCATGAACTGTAGTAGGCAGGAAACAGCAGAAAGCCAGTGTAGGTAGCTGAGCATGAGTGTTTATGCTCTTTTCAATTCATCGGGTCATGAGATAGACCACTACTATACCCTTAACTGAAATAAAAAAGAATCCAGTTCTTCCTGGTACTGTGTAAGAGTAGTTTGTGGCTTCTTTTCCACTTATATTGGAATTCTTGACAGTCATTGAACACTTGCTTAGAGAATGGAGCTGGTGATGATATTTGTAACCATAAACACCACAACTACACTGCATAACTAAGCAAGAGAATTAACAGGAAATAAGCAAGGAAAACTCTTCTTGAAATAACAGCGTTTCCAAAGATTAGAAATAATGGGAAAATACATTAAAGATTAATGGAATGCTGAAATACAGGTGGACAGCTATGTGGGTCCATTTGGGAATTTTCACATCTAATACAAATAAATTGAAACTGAACAAGTCCAGTGCCATCAACTTCCAGAAATGAGCTTGATAGGACCAGAATGATTCACGAGAGATGCATCACAAATAAAAACATAAAATTGGCAAGATGAATTCTGAATAAAATAAACTTTTCATCTCATTTTCTTCACCAAAGAAAATAAACTCACCATAGAGTGCACACTCCAAGACAATTCCAAGTATGCTGTTATATCCTTCTATATAGGTTTAGCTAGAGTAATAATTTTACTCATAAAAAACTCTAAACTGAGACAAGACAAGGACAAACTTGCTCATAATTCAGTTTGAGACAGGGTAACTTCAGACAAATGTTGTTGATACTATTACTTCATCTAAGCCTGCACGCTGTGCCCATATTTTATTTATTGGTACTATCCTTAGGCTACAAACAAAAGTTTGAAATTTGCAAAAGATTCTAATCCTTTAACTATAAATTCTTAAACACTGTAACTATTATCCCCCAAAGTTATAGATCCTAGTGTGGAAAAAATGCCTGGTAATGTAAAATTCTGTCCTTATTCTGAATTCTCATCTTGCTTTAGTTTTCTCTTATCAGTACAAAGGAAAGGATGTAGAGAAGTGGCGCTTCTACACATGAGATACAAGAACAGGGCATGATGGCATACGGTAGGCAAGATGGGATTGATAGCTTTTCTAAAATTTTGAATACTTCCCAAGCTACTGTGTGATATTGATATGTGCTAGCTGCTGACAGGCTTGAAACAGTCTTTCCTGGCAGGCTATACCAATTCTGACATGTGGCACATCAGTAAACAAGCCATCCTATCAAGTCTCATTTTCTAGCATTCTCTTTAGTGGTAAGAAATTATTATGAACTGTTGCTTGAACTCGGTTAAGTAGCTTCTTATGACCTTTTATTTCCCAACAAACCTTGGCAGTACAATGTCAAACTGATTCTATGTACACACATTTAAATGATCTAGGAGAATTCTCCTGGATATGCTTTCATGGTGGAAAAATTTACCCAGACATGCCTGTATAGGCATTTGAATACTGAGGCCCTGAAGGAGAGCTTGAAATACTGATGCTGCACAGCCAGGGAGATCCCTGTGCATATGTCTTTCTGTATTCTTCAGGCTCCCCTAGTCTGCCTGGAGACAGATGGCAGCACTGCACAGGGCAGCCCTGTTTGGCTGACCCAGACTGCTCAGGATCAGCTTGTCTCTTCCCTGCAGCATAATGTGGGGATTATGATGGTGGCATGTTTTTATTTCTGCTCAGGTAGAGCAGTAGAGTCCAGTCCAAGTAAAAGATTGTCTCCCTAAGGTAGGGTAGGGGAAAAGAATGGGAGCAAAGCACCCTGGGGTGCTGGAGAACTGTGCTGTGGCTTTTTTTTCAGAAGGGAATGTGTATAGACATTCATTCTCCCATAAGAAATTCTCTTGGGAGTGATTTAACCTTGGTTGCTCCCAAGTTATTTTTCTCCTCAAAAGGCCACATTTGCTCTTGGAGAAAAATCCTGAACACATGTACCCTTGTGGTTTCCACTGGAAGAGCAGTGACTCTCCCAGGAGAAACTAAATGTCTGTATGTAGCATTTGGGTAACCTTTTTATTTTCCACATAGTGTCCAGGGCTCTGGATTGGAAAATTATGTTTTTCTACATTTTTAGAGTGTTAGCTGGTTTTGTGAGTTATTGAGTAGTTCCTGTTCTGAGATGTTAAACTTCTACTAAGCTCATGGTGTGTGTGGAATGCAGAGCAAGTGTTTTAGTTCATCAGCGTCTGAAGAGCTAGAGTCAATGGGCTAGCAACATAAAAGTTGAAGCAGCAGAGCTTTGTTTAAAGAGTTGTATTTTCTACCTCTCTTGTTAGAGTTTCTTTATTTGGAGGGTGTCAGATTTTCAGTGAGATTACTTATCAACAATAAACAATTGGCAAGTGCTGCTTAGCACTACATCCCAACATCATGAATGACATTCATATTTCATCTGTCACTGTCAATGACAAGATGGCTTGTATGTTTCAGTCACTTTACAGTTTTAAAAGGCAGCTAGTTGGCTTTGATACCATGAAAAATTGTTGCTGTCCAAAAGCTTCTAGATTTCAATAACTACTAAAGCCTAGATAAAGCAAAAGATGCAATTAAAATACTAAAGTGATTAAGCAGTTTGAAATTATTTCAGATGTTCATGAATCAATGGGAGAATATCCTGTACCTTGACTCAGTTAAAATTGCTTGTTAATCACTGGAAATGATTGATTATTCTAAATTTTTTTAATAAGTACATTATTATTCTTCCCTACTTTGGGCTAAGGTTTGTAATGTCAATGGTTATGCTAAGCCACGAAGGCTCCAATTCAGTAAGAAAAAATTGCTGTTCCATGGTGGAGCAGGGGCAAACTCCATAAATTCTGTTCAAAGTGGGCCTTTATGTTATTATAGCCCCACCCATGAGGATTTGGAGTCATGATAGAAAGTGAATGGCTTTGGTCAATATGTCCATGACTATGAGGAATCTCAGTCTTCATGGGACTTGGATCATGGCAACGCTAAGTGCATCAGGGCCAAAAAGGGCATTTCTGTTTACTTAAGTTTTGCCCAGTAAGTAAAAAATGTGGCTGAACAAAAGTTGGACCTACTTTTCAGAGAAATGTTGAGATATTACAATATTTGGGAAGGTGTGAGGGGTGGGGATATAAGTACTAAAGTAGATGCTGAACTTCCATAGATTTCATCAACATTGACTGGAATTATTGAAACACAGTTGCTCTGAAAATCCGCACAAATGCCTGTTGAAGTTAAACCATGCAAGTGATCCCACTGAATTCAACGGGACTAAAGCACATAGTTAAATTTAAGCTAGGGCATAACTTTAAATTTTGGCATCCTAGGTGGGCATGAGGGAAGTGGGGAAGCAAGTGATTACTTAATTGCACAGGGAGGTGGGGGAAGGCAGGAAATAAATGCTTACTTCTTCGCACAGAAGCTGTGGTGGCAACACAGACTGCTGCTGCTACTTTGGCTCAAGCTCCCCCAACATGGGCTGCATTCTGTATTCCTTTCTGAATTGGTTCCTGGAGCTGGTACCCCAATTGCCCCCCTCACTCCCCACAAGCTATGCTACTAATGTTAACACCGACTTATATGTACTACTGGTTCAAAACTTCAATATCTACTGAATTTACCAAAAGAATTAAAATGACTTTTCTCTTTTTGGAAGAAGGACACTATCAAAAAATTGGTTTTTAAATAGATGAAGCAGATTTTTTTTCTAAATTTTAAAATTAGTTTGCACTCAGATATTAGGACAATTTCCTTTGAGAAGGTATGTATCTACTGATGTCTTTCAGCTCTGACTTATAATACTCCTTCTTCAAATTATGGACCTCTTTTAAACAGAGACTACTTGAAACAGTTATACAAGTTCCATTTTTCTAGAATCTAAATGTTTCATAATTTTAATACATTTATCTTCACAATGTTCCACATAGGTAGGGAAGTGCTTTACCCACATATTACAGATGGAGAATTGAAGCATGTGAGAAAGAATGTGACATGCCAAAGGTCACAAGAGAGTGTGTAGAAGAGTAGAGACTTGCATTCAGATTTCCTGAGTCTCAGGTTAGCATATGTTCAGAAATCATAAATTATAACTGTGGTCAGCATTGTGTAACAGGACGTACCACACAAAAGCTGGTCCCAACTCACTCTTAGCTAGCACCCAACTAATGGACCATTCCAACTTTAATTCATAGCATGCAGAATAAAATTTATTGATTATTTAAACCATTGTTTATTGTTGATAAGTAATTTATTGATGGTTGAAATTTCCTTTGTTTTATATGTGACCAAGTCAAGATTGTGATATGTTGAAATCCACTAAAAATTTTGGAATTTACTTATGTAGTTTTGGGATTTCACCTCAGGCCTCTAGATGCTAAACCTGAACAAATCCCACACAGAACTCAATAGGATTGCTCTTCTTGACTTCAATGGATTTTTGAATCAGCCCTTTCTTGTTGCAGCCCTCCTAGCCCTATAGTAAAATTAATCCATTAATAAACCAGTTGTAGTACAAATAGCATTTTATCACGACAGTAAATTAGCTAACAGTTTAAGATGAAATATTATGGTTCACAGGTTTATGAACTGCTGGATAACAAAAACAGAATTCTAATTGGAGCACATCTTTTGGGAATTAGACTATTTTTTCCATCCTGTTGTTCTTGGCGTTATAAAGTGTTAAGGAGATGTAAATATAAAATGTTGATATAATTATCTTAAGAATGTTCTTAAGAAAAACATACTAGCTAATAATGTCTTCTCAGATGCCCTAAATAATTAGTATTTAATTATACAGACTTAGCATGTATCACATATTGCCTGTGCCTATTATATAGATTTTGGGCCTGACTAATTAATTCTGCTTCTTCCTGTTCACACCTACCTGTGAGCTTATATTGCAGATCCTATAATGTTTTGGAAAACTGTGCTTTCCAATAACGCCACAGACAAGTGCAAGAATTTCATGGAAGCCAAAATGTAAATGACCTCTTGGCAATAGCTCCTCATCATTCTGAGATTGGCCCATATCTTTTTTCTGTTATGTTATCTATATAAGATTTAATGCATTGTCTGTTAGAACAACTGTACGTCTATTATTGATAGTTTTCCAGTGTGATCTAAACATTTTCAAGTGGCCTTCTTTCTGATCTAAATCCATAATTTTCATCATAAGAGAGCTACCAGTATTATAGCTGATGTATATATGGATAGTTGGAAACAAAACAAAACCTGTCACCTTTACCACAAAGAAAGAAAAAGCTACTGGAAAACTCTAGCAACAACTTGATCTTTTCCATCCTTGTACAATTTACCTCCTCAGGGTCAGCCATTTTGTATTTCTACATGCAAAACTTTGATCACAGAAATGCAAAACAACTAAATATTTCTTAATCACTATGATCTCTGTACTCAGCTTCTTGTTTTTCTTACTTGTTTTCTGATTTTCTATTCCTTTTCCCATTCCCAAGTTGGTAAACCAATTCACCTTCACTGTTAGTTCATCAGATCTCTTAAGGTGTGTTCTAACATACAAAGGTATTTCCGAACATTTCTAGAAATGCTGTGTCAACAGTATTTTCTAAGTCAGTAATTGCCTGACTTCCTGATTCTGGTCTCATACAGAGCTCTGCCCTTTGAATTTTCTACTTGCTTGAGAAAGGGTCCAAAGATTTATTTGTGAGGTTAAAAATCTAGCCCTTGTTATTGAATGGATTTTGCCCAATTTTGTATGCATTTCCAAGGGTTTTAGAATGGGGAGAAAGTGTGATTGGTTCTAAGGCAAGAATTTTTGTGGGTCATATCTTTTATTGGACCAACTGCATGACTGGGACAGACACAGACAAGCTTTCAAAGTCAGGACGTTCTTCATCAGGTCCTTTTCACAGGAAATGGGCACAAGCACATTCTTTTCACCCCTCAGAGAATGAGAAAAGGCTGTGAAGAAGCACATGCATGCTGGTTTCCCTTGCTGCATGGAGCATCACATGCCCTTTCAAAGCAAACTACAGGCAGCCTTTGGGTTTACAACACAATTGGTTCCTGAAAACTGCATCTTAAGTTGAAACATTGTAACTCGGAATCAATTTTCCCATAGGAAACAATGTTATAAATGGAGGATTGGTTCCTAAAACAAGGCCTGATACCCTAGTTCACAAAAAATAACCCAGAATTTTTTACTCAATCAATTATAGATGAGTAATATAGCTACATTAATGTATTTATATTGTAAATAGCAATCATATTGATTTG
>NW_017728910.1:43126762-43140033 GCF_001723895.1 Crocodylus porosus
AAAAATAACCCAGAATTTTTTACTCAATCAATTATAGATGAGTAATATAGCTACATTAATGTATTTATATTGTAAATAGCAATCATATTGATTTGGAAGGGCTTCTTTGACGTGACTTTGCTGGACTGTTTGAAGGGCTCTTGGATGGACTTTTTGAAGGGTTCGTGGCTGGAGTCTTAGGAATCTTGACTGTGGATTTTTCTGGCGTCTTGTCTGCTTTCTTAAAGAAAGTGTCCAAGGAAATTTGGACAGATGTTCTCCAGGGAGATGGGCAATGCATTTAACTTGTTCGCTGGTGTTGGATCAAGCACTGTAAAGTCAAAACTGACATCAGAAGGTTGAAATAGGGTGTCAATTTATAAGTGTTGTAAATGTGAAACATTTTAACTTGAAATGTTGTAAGTCGAGGACTGCCTGTACAGTAGTCAGGCTCTTGCTGTTTCATAGGGTGCCTTTTGGTCATAGGAGCTCCCACTAAAGCAGTGTACATCTGCATCACCACTGGTATGGCCAGTGACTGAAAACCTCTTAGTCTTATTTTTCATTGTCACTGCCAAACTATATAGGGCAGTGTTTCATTAGTTAACAAGATTATTAAATATCTAAGATGTTACACACTGACAGAGTATCCTAGCTGCTTCCTTTTGCACAGAAATATATTGCTATTTCAGATTCATTAAGCAAAAGTAGTACTCATGTTTAATTCCTGAATAATTCATATTGGAAATTTTAACCACTGCAAATAGATTATGATATTTATTCAATTCCAAGACGAGGCTTTCCCCCTTTATGTAACAGGGGGAGAATATGAGGACACAGTCAGGGGTAGGGGTAGTGGCCTATGGCCCTGAATCTGGGTCAAGGCTGGACTGCAGTTCCTGCTTGCCCCTTCCACTGCCTCTGCACCCTCTGCCTCTCCATTCATTAGCACCCTCCTTCTTCCCATCTCTCCCCTACACCATTTCTGCACCCTACAGCCTTGGTCTCCCATCCTCTTTTCCTCTGTCTCCCCCAGACCCTGAAGTTTCTGCTCCCACCTTCACTCCTCCTGCCCCCTTACACTTGTTCAGTGCTGGCAGACTCCATCCCTACTTGAGCCCAGAGCATGGAGCCTGGCTCCAGCCCTACCCCATACCAACAGTGCCACATAGCATGAGGGCTGTGCTCGGGAATGGGAATGCCAGTACCAGAGCAAGGGTAAGCAGTAGGGGGAGGATAGGAGGGTTGTGGGGGGAAAGACTTGAGGCTGTGGGTGGGTAGGTACAAAGGGGGCATGAGGAAAGAAGGACAGGTAGCCTGGGACAGGCTGCCTCCCCAACTTCCACCTCCAAACCACCTATCCCCCACCATCATCTTACTGCCTGTCTCCCACTGTTGCCCCACTGCCTGTGCCTCACTGCCTGCCACTTTACTGCCTCCTAATTACCTACTCACCTGCCCCCACACTGCCTCCCCCACTCCCCTTTCCTGATTCTCCCAACACCTGACCGCCACTGTCTGTTCCCCCCCAACACACACATACACACACACTGCTTTCCCTGCTGCAGTGGTGTCGGAGACTAATTTAAGATGATCCTCCAACTATGAGATTCTATACATGGAAGATTATTATAAATTTATAATTTTTCCATGTATAGAAACTAGTTATTGGGGGCTTGTCTTAAATTCAGGGCCATCCTGAATTTGGATAGAAACAGAAATTTCTTCCTTAAATATCATCAAGGATCTACAGTGACAATACTTCTATCCATAGTCATTTAGAATGCTGAATATACAACATAAATTATTACAGGATCCCCTCTCTAAATGCTGCCCTCCTTCTTCATGTTCTACTGGGTAGTGGTGAAAATCATTACTTTTTAATCACTTTTTAAATTAAAAGAAAAATAATTTTAACTTTGCTTGATTGTGGTTCCTTAAATTTTTTAACTTCTATAAACAGTTGTGTGATGACTGAGTTTTAGCCATAAAAAGGCACAGAAGGTAGAACTTACAATTTGAACTCTGGGATATTTGTGAAGTATATTATTTCTTGTGTGGTATGGCAAAATACTTGATTTAAAAGGGGATATTACCAAGCGCCCCTGCTAGAGCCCTAGTATTGACAGTCAACCAAAAGAGATAGTGGTTTAATGGTACCTTAACAGCTGAGACCATCAATACAAACATAATTACATAAAAAAAAAAAAAAGTTAACTCTGCATTCATCGAGTAAACTTTATAGCAGGTTTTTTTTCGAGCAATGTTGTCTCAGGCAAGGCAAGGCAAAAGAGTAGAATTATATAGTGTGGGAGGAAGAATTGTGTGGCAGAATGAACAGCCCGAATCTTGTAACTGTTCATTTTAAAGCTTTTTGATATTTGACTGTTTACACAAAGTAGAGCCTTTTCTAAGGAAGGTGTCATTTTTGGAGGGTGGTGCAGAGGATTAAAAATTAATGTTCCTTTCATAGCTTCTAGTTTAATACTACTGCTGTCCAGTTTGGTACAGGTCTCAAATGTAGACAGTACCTTTAAAATATCTATGCAAATAATATCTAAGGAAATCAAGCAAATTTCTTTTTTTTAAAACTGATTGGAGAGATCTCACCAGAGGAAATAGCAGACAGAAGGAAAGCTTGCTCTGAATGGTTTAAGGTATAAAACAATTGGTTTACTGAATACTTACATGACAGAGCTCAGAAAATTGCTCTTGAAAAAAATATATACTGTAAGAAGTTATAACTCAAGATTCTACTTGTGTACTATAGTGTCTCGGCTGTGTTTTACATCATTATTTCTGATGAATAAAATAAAAATGTTTGACTCCATAGCTGTATGTATGCATACACACATGTAAACATGCACATATATAATTAAAATATTATAATAGGTGTATATGTGAAATATATATAAGTATTTATATGTGACTATGCATCATATTAATTATGTAGCTACTTAATTCCATTTCTATATTTTATTATAATAGATACTCCTAACTAGTCCTCGTTACATTTGTTTTTAAAATATAGCTTACCCTATACTGTGCTCTATCAAAGATAAATCCACTCCGTAAGTATTTAGATATAATTATATCTTCTTCCCTCACTGGATTTCTTGGTTGGATGCTTTCCTATAATAAGAGATAGTATTATTCACCATTTCTTGCTCTGGTTGCATATATCAGACTTGGAGCCTTCGCTACTCTCCATCTGAGCTGTAAGTTCCTCTGATTTTGCAAAGAAAACAAACAGAAAAACTTATCTGCATTTGTCATGGTTTCTCCTGCTGCAGCTAAAGTGAACAATGTCTGTTTTCATTTCATCCACTGTTTAGAATCCTCTTGTTCCTTATACAAATACTTATATTACAAGTGCTAGATTATATATTTTTTAAAGATAATGTTATTCACCAGTATTCAATTATGGAATATAAATGTTTTGAAGGCTAATTATTGAATACGTAACGAGTTATTTCAAGTAACCTAAAATTAGTAATACACAGAGAGAGTAAGAAAAGAGGCAGAGAAAGAATATATGAAATCTCACAAGTACTGTTCCATTCTTTAGGCTAGGGATGGACATTCAAAAAGCCTGAGCCTGAATTGATTCAATCTTTGCAGGTTAGTCTAACTTGGCTAGGCTGAACTGGTTTCTAAATGCACTGGACTGAAGAAATGTAGGCACATGCCTGCAGTGGCTCAGACTAGAACGGGGTGGGGAATAATTTTGGGCAGAGGGCCGCTTACTGAGTTTTGGCAAGCCACTGAGGACCACATGACAGGCAACTAGGGGCAGATAACTATTAATTTTCTAAATTTTTTTAGGGGCCCCACAGGCCAGATAAAATGGCCTGACAGGAGGCATCCAGCCCATGGGCCACATTTTGCCCACTCCTGAACTAGAAGCTGGAGGGCACTAGAGTAGCCCTCCCCCTTCCCTTCCACGGAGGTGAGCTGTGGTGGGGGGGTTGGCCAGACCCTGGCAGGATGTTCTGATTAGGGAAGGGTTCTTCCCCCTCCTCCCTTCCCCTCACCCCCCCTTGCTGTTCCTCTGACCAGCAATGGAGCCAGCAGGGAGTTACATAGCATTTACTTTCACAGCATGGAGTTACACAGCATTTATCAGCCCATCAGCAAAACAAAAGCTTCTCTCATTAGTTCAAGCTCTTCTTAAACAGCTTTTTCCAAGGAAGAAATGGAGGGATATTACCTGTTGATTGGCTCCAAAAGGGCCTAAGTGGATACTATCCTCTCTGCCTAACAAAGAAACCTCTCAGCATTAGCTAGCTGACCACATGCTGGCTATGGTCCCTGCTGTGGGAGAGAGCAGGGATCCCTCCCTGCAGGGAGAGATCCCTGCAGGGAGGGCAGGGAGGAATCCCTGCTTGAGCAGTGAGTGGGGGTTGTGGGGAGCCAGGCAGATGCTGCTGTGCCTGCAAGTCTCTGCCAGAGCTCCAGCCAGGGAGCAGAAGGGAGGGGCCAGCCCAGCCCTCTGGAGCAGAGAGCCCCACCCAGGGCTGCAAAGCATCTGGGATGCTGGGGAACTCTCGTTTAAGTTAAACCAGGAAGGGGTCAGGGACAGACATTGCATAAACTGGTTCGACCCAAATCAGTTAAGTCTGATACTACATTCAACCAGGTTGATCTCAAACCAGTTCAGCCATTTTCAAACTGGCTTATGTACACTGAACTTATGTTCTGTTACAGGTTTAAACCAGTTCCTGATCACTTAAACCAGTTTGTGTGTAATGTCTATCCCTAGCCCTCAAGACAAAATTGTTAATTTCACAACACAGAGGCTGCTAAATAAAAAAAAGTATAATAACAGCTGTAACAGGGGGCCTTCTCTGGGCAGATCTCACTGGGGCCCGCCTCCCTGTTCCTGGGCTGTCTGCCTTCTCACCTGCCATGCCTTGTTGGTAATTAGTTTACTGATGTAATTAAGCAGGAGGCTGCCCATTTCTTGCCCCAAAGCCAGGGGGTGCTTCCTCCCCTACACCACAGTCCAAGCCTCACAGATGGCATCCAGGTGTTCTCACAATCACCAGCCCCATGCTGGGCCCCATAATCCTAGTGTTGAACCCCTCTATGATCCCTCCATTCTGACAGCCTAATCTGCCTTCATCCTGGGCAGCACAGCTCCCTGAACTGCTTCCCCTTCTGGGTGTGGTCCCCCAGGCCAGTCAGAACCCCAGGCCCTCGGCTCTTGGGTGTTCCTTGTGGTAGGCCCGCAGCCCTTCAACCCTTCCAGTCCTGGCTCCAGCGTTGACCAGTCAGGGGAAGTCCAGATAGGCATGAAAGAAGCTTCACTCTCTTTCTCTGGGGGTCCACCCTCCAGACCCTACAAAGTGGTAACCCACTTGATTGTGGGGGCTAGGGGTTATAGCACCCTGACCCACCATTCACCAGGGTGGTAACTTGCCTGGCATTTCCTGGGGGTTCCTGCACCACTGAAAGCCCCACCAGGCCACCCACTCCTGGCAGTGTGCAGTTTTAGGTCATACCCAGAACCAGAAGCCTCCTATCCAACCCCTACAGCTCATCCCTTACCTCCAGATGATACCAGAAGCCCTCCGGCCAGGCAATGTTGTTGCCTGGCCTCTCAGCAGAAAATGCCCTGTTTATAAGGGCAGCCCTGAATCTAAAATGGCTGCCCTAATCAGGCACCTGCCGGCTGCTGTCTCAGGCCCTTAAAGTGGCAGGCACAAGCAGTGCCCTGCCACAACAACATACATGCTAAAAATTACAAAGTCACATTGGAGTCAATTAACCCTTCCTATTTGTGCCATTTTTACACTGGCATAAATCCACTTAACTCTGTCCTCATCACCATTACTCCCATGTTGCAACAGGACCAAAAATCAGCTAGATCTCCCTAGTTGGAGATTCCTTATACATGAGACATTATGCAGCTGGGTAGTGAGGTAGCCAACTCTTCCGCTAGTACTTTGATGTGTTAGGGGCATTCTAGAGCAGAAAAAAACACTTAAATGCTTTATATTCCTGCAAATTCTGCTTGGGGGCCCAGTGTAGAACAGGGACATTCTCAGGTTTCTCTAAATTATGGGCAGAGATATTATTTTTCTCAACCTTACTTTTCTAGTTTTTCCTTTTTTTGTTGTTTTTAAATCTCCATTCCGATACCATTTCCTGCAGTTCTCTGCATTGCTTCCTCTCCTTTTTCTGTCTTAAATTTTCCCCTGAATTTTGGGCAGAAATGCAAAAGATGCAGAACACTTAATGACATACTGAGTGTGTACAAACAAGCATGCTTTTCCAGTAAGGTCCAAGGAAAGTCTATATTGGCAGATGCTGTACATCCTATGTGCCTTCAGTTATAAGGGATTGCTTTGTGCCTTATAATTCCCCTTATATTTTTTCTTCATATGTTGGCCTTTGCCAGGCAGCAGCAGTAGCAACAGCAGCAACAGTAATAGTCAGAGAAACAGGGCTGCAGAACTGACTGGAAAATCTGCAGCAAAATCTTCACATACACTCTATGCCTAAGAATATAGAACTGACCTGGATGCTAGTATTTTCTTTTTTCCTTTTTTGCAGCCAGCTGCATGCTTCCTTTGATGTACCTCCCATTAAGAAATAAGGCTTTTTTTCTAAGTGATCATGTTGAGAAATCTGAAAGAAGAGAAAAAGGATAGTCTTAGAATTTCATAGTGAAAAGCGGACTGCATAGGTAACATTTTGACTGTTTTTTTTCTTTATCCTAATCATTTTTTTAAAGGGACAAGATGTCATGTAGTAGTGATTTCATTCAACAGAATGGAAAATATATAGGCACAGCAGTAACCACCACTGACTTCTCTGTTCTTCTCCCTCCCCCGCCCAACCCCACCTCTGACCCCCCACAACCTCTCTCATTTAGGACAGACTGTTTCTATCAGATCAATGCATCAAGGGGGACCCCTATGTACAGAAGTTCTCAAGGACCCAACATGAAAAAGAACTCCAGTACCTCCATGGTGGTATTCCTATTTGGATTCTGGAGCCCCCTCTCCTGGGCTGGAGATCTGTGTGGAAGGAGGGCTAGCTGGGAGTAGGTTCGTAAAACATCATATTAAGTGGTGGTAGAACCTCAGGACAATGTACATCACCTCTACTGCATTCAGCACAAGTTACATAAATCAGACAACCCCAGGCAGTCTGTGAAACCCCTTTGAAGAGGAGGATGTGGCAGAAAGTCAGCTGCAACCAGGGAAAGCCATGACATGCCAAATCAGCAAGTTTTGATGTGGGTGTTGTAGTATATGGTTTCTACTGAGATCCACCACCCCATATGAAACAAAGTAGACAAATTCTATGGAAAGATCTTCACTGATTTTTTTTCCTCCATTGAAACTCTTTCCATCAATTTAATTTAGGGAACAGGTAATCTGAGCAACACTGGGTGTGCCTACATGTGCGCTTTAATGTTCAGTAGACTATTTTACTATGTATTAAAGCAGCACATTAAAAAGTGCTATTATGCTAATGCACATTGTCACCCAAAAAGCATGTGCTCGAGCTACTATGAACTAGCACAGTATAATGTGCATTAAATTAGTACCTCAGAGTTCCTGTACACGAACACAGAGACTGCTACAACACGCTGTAATTATAGCACATTGGAGTAAACTATTAATCGAGTCTACTGGAGTGTGGTAATTACTGTGATCTAGCAGCCTCCTAAGTCTCTTTAAGTAGAGTAGCTCTTGAAGCTGCTCTAATTAAAGCATTGCTCCCCACACCTGTTGAGCACATATAACGGTGCCCTCATACTGGAGGTACTAAATTTAATGCACATTAGGAAAAGTGTATTAATGCACATGTAGATGTGCCCACTGTTCAATAAAAAATTACTCTTTTATAGCACCTTTCATTCTGTAAACATTAAGTAAATCTCATAACAATCGGCAAAAGGTATTAGCCGCATTACATGGGGGTCTTCTAACTCTCAGAATAATGTGTAGCTTGTTCAGAAAAATTACAGACCAAATTCAATAGATCCCTCTGGTACCAAAGAGAATAGCTGGGAAGAGAAAAGTGGGGAGGCATAGGAAGCAGCTCTCTCATGTTTCTTCTGCCATCTGCTGTCCCTGAACCACTGGATAGTCAATCTGGCTGCACAATGTGCGAGCAGAATCTGGGAGGAAAGATCTAGCAGGAAAGAATAAGGACCTTATAAGAAGTGTGCTGCAACCAATTGAATCTAAAGTTAAAATGCAACCCTGTGGCTGAAAGGATTTACATGATCCTTTGATGTAAAAGCAAGTGATTGTGATGTAGGAGAAAGGAGGGGATACCACTTCTGTACACAGAATTAGTGACACAGTAAAAAGCTTGTTGAAAAATCAGAGGGCTTCAGAGACAAGCTCTGTGAATGATTAAACATCTGAGAAACATTTATTATAGCAAAAGCTTTAACGAGGTCTATTAAATGTATCAAGAAAAAAGGTTAAAATGTAGTCTGAAAGCACATATGTAGGCAGAAAGTAATGGATATATTAGGTTTAGTCTAGTAGACAAAGACAAAAGCTTGAAGTTGAAGCTAGAAAAATTCAAATTGGAATCCGTTTTTAAGTGAAGTTAATTAACCACTGGAACATATTATCGAGGGAAATGACAAATTCACCACCAACTAAAGTCTTCAAATCAAAACTAGCCATCTTTCCATAAAATATGCTCTAGTTCAGGTGATTAACACTGGCTGAAGTTCCATATTCTACATTATGGAAGAAATCATACAAGATGATCACAATGCATACATTACCCTTAAAATCTATAAATCATCAACAAGGCACATGAGAGTTGTATGGAAGATCTCAGTGTTCTACAGGTATTTGGGGCTGAAAAATGTATTTTACCCATTCCATACCCTGAAAAACCAAACTTAAGCAGAAAAAAAATGAAGAAACAATATGGTGAAACTTTCATGAGTAGTGGCTATATGGATTTTCTAAGTGATTTTTTTTCCTCTTCTGGCCCTTTGCACATAGGGTTATAATCTGGACCTTTTGTCTTCCTAAAATATGAAATAAGTAGAAATTTCCTGATGATGTCTCGTATCCCCTCTTCTCAGCTTTCAGATTCCTTGTGGATTCAAGGTGAAATCATGAACCCTTTCTCCCATTAGCAAGTCAATAATACATGAATACTCCTACATGAGTGAACAGAACTACTTAGATGAGTAATTAATTACCAGTGGACAAAGGGGCTGTAATCAAGCCCAAAGAATGTGGGAAAGGGTCATTGGTAGATTGGAATAAGCCCACTTATTTGAGCTTGCTGTTTTACAGCAGTTCAATCAGTTTTCTGAGGTTGGGCCCTGATCCAATTTCTTCAGTAGTGAACAGAAGTTGCTGTTAACATCAGTGGAAGTTGAATCAAGTATTAAGACAACCCCACCCCCAAAAAAGCAAAAAAAACAAAACAAAAAGGAGATTTATCATCAAATCTATATTTGTATTCATTTCTGGCAAATGGCCTCTCAAGACTAACTGTTACATTTTTAGTAGTCCACAAAGTTTATATACAGCCAAACCTCTAGCTTTGCCCAAGCTAATTACTTTCCTGGATACATAGCTAAATATAGTGATCCTATGAAAAATGTACATACCTGGAAATTAAAAAGAAAGCAGAAGATAACTAGAGTGGGACAGAGAGAAAAGGAGGGGCACAGCTGTAAAGTGCCCAAGCTGTAAGGAGTAGGAACAGTATGATTGAGGAACCACAGAGCACAGTTTGAAGTTTTGGGGGGGCTTCTTCTTTTGTTTGGTTTTCTTTTTTAACTTGAGAAACTGTCTGAAGTTCTGTTCAGGATATGGTGACACCAATGAAGCTACCAAATGTAAAAGAGGATACATTCTTGGTATTAGAACAGGGGTTGCACATGTTCTATACATTTTTAGGTTTCTATCAGGAACTTGGAGAATAAGCATGATGGATTTTCATAAGCTTCTAAGTGACCTAGGAGCCTAAATTCTATTTTATAAGGCAAGTTAGACATTTACAACAAGTTTCACATGCGTATGGAGGTGCCTAAAGATCAAGATGTGGATTCAAATACCTTTAAAAAATCTATGTTTAAAATAAGATATTTAGGTGCTTTAGAAAATTTTACCCAGAATCCATTCCTCCACCAATGGAAAATGACTTAAATAGGGAATGTGGATTCTTATTCCATTACCTAGATTAGCTTTTGTGATTCCTTTGTTTCTCTGGATTTATTGCTTCTTTGTTTATCTCTTCTAGCACTGACCCACTTCCACCACCTCTTCCTATGTCCTTATCTTTCGTATTCAAATTTCTCTTTCTCTCTTATACACTGCTTTGTGCACATTCTTTCACAGTATCTGATAAAGTGAGCTTCAGTTCACAAAAGCTTGTGCTCAGTCTGTATATATCTGGTTTAGTTAGTCTATGAGTTACATATCCACCCTGTCTTCTACAACGTATTTCCCATTTGGAAGAAAAAATCACATTGCCTAATAGAGGAGTAGACAATTATTTCAGCTGGTGGGCCACTTAACAAGTTTTGGTGAGCCGTTGAGGGCTGCACACATAAAAATCTTTTAGAAGATACAATTTTAACAATTTATAGATAAAAACAAATCATATACTAAAATCAAACATCTACTATAATGTGTTTTAATTTTATTTCGAAAAATATTTTTCCAGATTTATGTTTTTCTGAGTAATGTCTATAGAGGTGATTGCATAAGAGCTCAAAATAAAGTTTTACTCTTGTATATTTTGTGGGGGGGTAAATGTGGGGTATGTGGGAGATGAGTGTGTAGGGAGCTGCAGAGGGTGGTGGAGAGAAGCTGCAGAGGAGGTGTCTGGGGGAGGGGGCAGATGTGTGCAAGTGTGGGGAGGGCTGCCCACGCACTAGGTCCTGGGAACCAGCCAGGGATATGAGGCATGTGCAGCAGAGCTTGCCTGGGTGGTACAATCTGACCCCCATCCCCTATCCAGCCTGTGGCTGCCCCCAGAGCACTCTGCATGGGGCCAAACCCCAGCCACTTCCACCCAGGGCAGCCCACACTGTGCTCATACCCACACCCACTGGTGCTGGCTCCAACCAGCTCCTCCCATCTCCAGCAGCTCCTCCTCCATCTCCTCCTGCCCTGCTCCAGGCAGATGGGAAGTTGCTGCCAGGTGGCTCTGGCTCCAGCATATGAAGTTCTACTTCTAGCTGCCTTCCACCCACTCTGCCTACCTGGCACAATGAGCAGCCACCTGTGGGTGAGCAGAATGGGTGGAAGATGGCCAAGAGGTGGAGCTGGATCCCTGCTTGCTGGGGCAGGAGCCACTCAGCTGCAGCTTCCCCCCACCTGGAACAGTGTAACAGGGGCAAGAGGAGGAGCCACAGGAGGTGCGGGGAGCTGAACAGTACCTGGGTGACTGCAGCTGCACTGACAGCAACCCTGCCAGAAAGCTGTGCATGCTGGCCAGGACCGGGGCCGGGGTCAGCAGGAACAGGTGGGACCATGGGAGGAGTAGACAGGGCTTGGCACCATGCAGACTGCCACTGGGGGGGGCAGCCTTGGCCCAGATCCAATCTGTTGGTGAGCCAGATTTGGCTCACCCCAGCCTAATACTAAACTATATTTCCTCAAGAGAACATTCAAAATGAAGAGGCATTGTTCATCCTTGAAAAAACTAAAAAAATGAAGCAAGCTTCTTTCCACACCTACTTAGAAGATTTCAATAAAGTCTTCTTGGGGAGAAGGCAGAAGGCAGACATGGCTGGTCCTTGCCTTCTGCACAAGCTCCTGTCAGCATTCTTCTCCCCTAAGGGGTAGCTGGAGGTAGAAGGAGTAAAGGAAAAAGGACTTGTCTGGTAATGGGTTTTTTTAGAAATGAATGAGGAAATATCAAGCAGCCAAAGTTTTTTAGTAAAGGGATATAAACTGGGATTAAAATAGCTTTCATATATAATGGTGTCATGTATAAATCATAACTTGCATTGGTTTGTGAAGGCAAAGGCCAAACCCTTTCACGTTGTAAACTATTTTATTCTTTAGGGAGTGTGAATCCCCAGCACAGGGGCCAAAACAAAGTCACTGTACCATTTAAAACCTTAAAACAGTGTTTAAATAGCAGTCAAGTCATGGGCTGCATAAAAGGTAATTTCACTTACATGACCTCAATCTTGAGCTGCTATGAGATGCTTCAACACCCACTGTTCAGTCCAAGGTAAACTGGGAGGGTAACGGTCAAATGGCGAGGAGAAGATGGATAATAAATGAGACTGTTTTATTAAAAATGCAAAGCAGACCAAGACAAAGAAGCTTAACAAAAGACTTAAGCTTCTGTATTCCCAGTTCTTATATTTCATTTAGAAGGACATTAATCTTAAATAAATAAATGAAAACAAAGGAGAAATGTCAGAAATATTGCTGCTGTGCACAATTAAAGCTGTGTCCTGCACTGAGAACAATGACTATCATATTAGTCTTCGTAACTGTGTGGGGACTTTCTGTTTTGCTTTTTATCTACATCCTTGGGCAATGTTTTCTGTAATTGGCATAAGAAGTCCTGAATACTTTTTTGGGAGGGGAATAATAAAGATGAAAGTTTACTTCCTTTCTGATTCCTTTCCTCAGCTCTTTCAAAACAGCAAACTATACTTTAGTTGGTGTGGTCAATTCAGGAGCATCTCCAAATTTCCTTTAGATTGGAGGTTTGCTAGGGGCCCAGAATGGATCTGTCTACATGCTCTCTCACACCAGCACACTGTAGGTGTTATGAATTAATAATAAAACACCCAATAACACCAGATTTTGGCTTCCGATTCAAGCCAGGACATGACATTCCATTCACTTATTTTTAGGCACAACCACATTCATATTCATAGGAGGTGCCCAAAGCAAGGAATAAACTAGCCTTATCATAAGGAAAGAATGAATCGCTATTATTTGATGTTTGTTAGGCACATACAAGGACCAATCCACAGTCCTTGCTCAAATCAGTTTATCATTCCAGGCTATATTGTATCCGTAGTTCATACTGGTGCACTGGGGAGGAGGTCATACAGGGCAGTGGCGATGCATAGGAAGTGCACTGGGGTACACGTGCACCCCCTGAGAGTGCTGATGCACCTCCTGTCAGGCTGTTCTCCCTGCTTAGGTGACAGGCAGGCAGGCGCACTGGTGCACTCCTGCGAGCACTGGCCGGGGAGCAGGCCGCTAGCAAAAGTGGCCATGCCACTTCGGAAAGTGGCTGTGGGAGTTCTGGAAGTGGTACAGCTGCTTTTTGGTGAGTGGGATTGGCCGTGGGGGGGCAGTGCAATGGAC
>NW_017728910.1:43140133-43149292 GCF_001723895.1 Crocodylus porosus
CCCCACCCAATCAGCCACTGACATGCCCCCCAACTCAAAAGGCACCAGTCGCCCATGATACAGGGTATGCAGAAGAACCAGCCAAAGTTATAGTCCTTCTGCTTAGAGAAGTGTAAGGATTTCTCCCTAGCCACCTCCTGAAGGGGCAGAGGGAAGGAGGCAGGTCTGCTACTCCATTCCACACTCCTGCTACACACATATCTGCAGAGAGGGATGGCTGTGTAGAGCAACAATTAGAGCAGGGGCGGATAATTATTTTTGGTGGAGGGCCATTTACTGAGTTTTGGGAAGCCATTGAGGGCCACATGACAGGCAGCCAGGGGTAGATAGATATTAATTTTCTAAATTTTTAGGGGCCCCACAGGCCAGATAGAATGTCATGATGGGCCACATCTGGCCCATGAGCAGCATCTTGCCCACCCCTGGATTAGAGCAACTAGTGTACTACTTTTATGCACCCAAAGGGTTGAGGAAGCATTCTGCTTCCACCAGGCAAAATATTTGTCATTTCTGCCCTTGGATAGTAGACTGTTACCTCTGCTTCCATGAAGTTCCAAAAGTTTGATTTAAAAAATCTTTATACTTGATTTTTCAACTGTTGTAGACAAGTTACCCATTTCAAAGTCTGAAAGCTATAATGAAATGGAATTCTCTCGCTCCTACAAGAATAGGAGATTTAGGCTTCAGTGAGATTTTTGCCTGCTACAGAAGTCAGTGCAAGTTGCACTTAGAAAAGAGGAAAGGGATCAGGCCACAAGCAGATAGAACCTTAATTTGGATTTGCCAATTGCTGGTATGTTGAGCTGACTTTATAGAATTAACCATTTTCCCTAATGACATCCCATAAGCATATAGATTTATTGTTCTGCATTCCCCTCCTTAATTTGCCTCCACCCTTCTAACTGCTTCAGCCCCTATTAAAACTCCAGCTGAGACAATCACTCCTGTGGTGATTATTAGAAATCAGTATCTGTGTTCAAAATGCTTAAGGTTTGCTTTCCCAATATGAAAACTTTGTTGGTAGGAAGCATTAAACATTCTGAAATATAAAAATAAGTCATTAAACTTTCCCCCCCTTTCACTGTAACTAATGCTAGCCAGTCTGGGAAGATCTGGAAGACGTAACAGGCTTTAAACTACAGGAAAGGAAATAGACCTGTCTATGTCCAGAGGAGGGCCACTCGCATGATCAGGGGGCAGCAGGGCAGGCCCTACAAGGAGAGGCTAAGGGACCTGAACCTGTTCAGCCTCCAGAACAAAAGGCTGAGGGGGGATCTAGTGGCCTGTTACAAACTAGTCAGAGGGGACCAGCAGGCATTGGAGGAGTCCCTGCTCCCCTGAGCACGACCAGGAGTGGCTAGAAGTAACAGTCACAAGCTGGCAGAGGGTAGATTCAGGCTAGATATCAGGAGGCGGTACTTCACAGTCAGGGCGGCTAGGATCTGGAACAAACTTCCAAGCGAAGTGGTGCAGGCTCCTACCCTGGGGGTCTTTAAGAGGGGGCTACATGAACACCTTGCCAGGGTTGTTTGACCCCAGTACTTTTTCCTGCCATGGCAGAGGGTCGGACTTGATGATCTGCTCAGGTCCCTTCCAGCCCTACAAACTATGAAACTATGAACTATAACAGTAGAGATTTGCTTGATTCCTGACTCACAGGAATGACTAATATGCTCTTCTGGATTCCAGTGAAGACATCATATTATTAGTGTATTTGTTACATTTCTCTATGAATCCAGGTATTCATTAGCAGGGCACAGGAAATGAGAGCAGGAAAACTCTTCCCTATGTTTTCTTTGCCTTCCATGCCCACTTCCTGGTGCCCAAGCTGTAAGGAGTAGGAACAGTATGATTGAGGAACCATGCTTGAGATTACATAAATAACGCATGTATCACAATGCACATACAAGATTGCACAAGCATTCGCTAATAACTGAGAGCTTCAATTTGTAGCCTTAATAAAGATGTTGTGCGTGCATGCACATGTAAATATTATTTATATTTCATTTGCCTCAAACGGTCAGATTTGGAGCTCTCTCATGCTAAAAACATTGCACACATGATAAAATAGAATGGCTGTCCAAAAGAACTTACAATCTAAATAGAAATGTGAAATGGGGGAAACAGGAACAGAGGTGAACTATCTTCTCCAAGGCCAGACAGCTAGTCAGTGACAAAGAATACCAAAATTTGCAATAAGTAGCCAAGCAGTTGAAAGATACTACTATAACTAAAAGCACTGAACATTTGACTGTGCTATCTTCACATATAAGCTCACATACTTTATGAAAGAAGTACTAACATCTTGGCTGCTTGCCTCCTAAGCTTCTCCACTCAGCTGTGTTCTTCACCCAAGTATTTTGGATTGAGGAAGAAAAAGACATAACTTATAAATCACAGATGGAAATACTAGGAGATATGTCACATATCTCACATATTAATTACACAATGCTCTTACATAACTGTTTAGGTATCTAAAGAAAAAAGCATGCACCATCTGCAAATGAACCTTCCTTTTGTGTAACCAAAAGTGCTGCCTTCCAGAGCTGGTAATTGAAGAAAGTAAAAAGCAGCAGTTGGTGCATAAAATGTGGAAAATACCTACTCTGCTTTCTAGGGGAAAGGCACCTCCATGCTTCAACATCTTCAGATCAATGGTTCTTTTAAAAAACAAAAACAAACAAAAGAAACCCCTAAATTAGAGATAAAGTTTGAAATCAGATTCTACATCAACAGAACCAAAAGGGAGGTTTGCCATTGACTTCAATGACTACTGAATCAAACCTTCTTTTGGTCATTCTTTGTCTACATTTCGTCACATTAAGTTTTGTAAAAATAGCAGTGTGATTTTTTTTCAGTTTAAAAAAGTATACTTCCTGGGCACAGCAACTGAGGTACCACTATTACATTTTATAAGAGCTAAAAGGAAGGGGAATATCTATGTACCATGTTGAAATTGTATTTTGTAACGTAATGTAAAGTTTAGCTACCAACACTAAGCAACATGACAGATACATCTGTTAGGAGAATAATTAAATTAGATACATATATTGGCGTACCTATCTGTTAAACAAAACAATGGACTTTCATTCAGAGGGGCACCTTGGAAGATTAATGGTAATAACGAAGCATGAAATATTTCCTTCCTGGGGTGGTTAATGTGAAACTGGGGAAATAATCATTTCACCCATGAGGGATAATCCCTTGAGGAAAGTTTTCAGTGAAATAATGTATTGCCATATCTCATCCCACATATGTCAACAAAGAAACTGTGTGTTGTGCTTAATGCAAGAAAGGCAATGAGCACAAGGAGAAGAAATGAAATCAGCACAGCAGAAAACAGATGCGCTATAATACTACTCAGAGAGAGCGGACTAGGCAGGAAGAATAGTGGCAGAGAAGGGCAGGTAAAGAGTGAAGGTGAACAATAGCTAGAAGTAAGATAATGAGGAGAAAATAAAATAGACATTGTTAAAATTCAAAAGACAAAAAAGAAAAGGAGTAACATTTCTGAGTCCATATCTGGAATGTGGTTTAACAACTGAGGCTTATGAAATATTAAATTTAATTTGCTAGTCAGAAGTGAACATCAGCTCCTGAAAATGCTCACATATTTTCTTCAACATGGACAAGAGCAGGCTGATTCTAATTCTAGTCCAACTGTGTGCCAGTATAAAATGAAGACACTTATGGTGGTAATTAACTGAGGTGATAAAGTGGAGAATCAGGCCCTTCACATATATATATTTGTAATCAGAGAATTACAGATTCATAGAAAATTAGGGCTGGGAGGGACCTACAGAGGTCATCTAATCCAACCCACTTCCTGAGACAGGATCATCCCTGTCTAAACCATCCTACAGAACAGTGGTTTCCAAACTTTTTTGATTGTGTACCCCTATCAGTAAAACATTTTTGAGCCCGCACGCCCAATATATGTATATTTATATAAATAGAAATAGAAATAGAAGTTCTAGTATTTTCTTCCTGCACCCTAATGGATCATCTTGTGCACCCCCCTTCAGAGACCACTGCTATAGAAATCCAATGTCTAACCTATTAGCAAAACTACAGTCAGCCCTGAGACAGCCACAAGATATAACCTCACAAGTAAAAGGAGGCACCAACATCCTGTAGCAGCAAATGTTAAAATATGCCGGAGAGATCTAAGAAAAAGGGCCATGGCCCCTACTACAGAGGAAAGCAAAAACTCCCACAGTCTATACCAAGCTGACCATAGAGCAAATTCCTTCTGGACCCCAAATATGATGAATCTGATCCTGGGTGGAGAGCAAGACCCTCTAGCCAGGAACCTCTGGGTGTAAACCCCAGCAGGAGCACTGGCACACCCGAATCACAATCTCCAAGGTATGATCTCCAAGGGCCAACATACTCCTTTTTGTGTTGTTGCAGCTGGTAAATCCAGTGAGCTTAGGAATCATTCCTGGTGCAGTGCCTGCACATTTCACTTGTTCCTGTCCCTGCCTGGAGGCCCATTGAAGAGGCAACCTAACATCTGTGGCATACCAGTGATCCTTAACTTTGTATGACAGTCTCCTAAGGACATAACTGTTCGGCATAGGTAACAGCAATCCCAAGGCTGCTCTATACTATTCAAGAGATTGGACAAATGAACATGATTGTGGGACTGAAAGGTCATGAGTATCTCAAAAACATCCCTTATGGTCCTCCTCGGTATATCACCCCTTCAGTCACCCACCCCCAACATACTGGGTGCGTCTACACGTGCGCATTTACTACACAGTAACCAAAATTACTGCACAATACAGGCACACCTGTACTGTGCAGTAAATATGGCAGCTTATGCCGACATGAGTGTAACATTTGATACCTGCATCATGTAGTTACACTTGCGCTACCGTGCAGTAGACACTTTACTGCATTGTAATACTCTGTGTGTGGACTGCTTTAGCCCTAGGTCAATAAAACCTAGATCCAAAAGTAAATGGCATCAATACAAATGCCGTCTTGATTTTAGTGGGCCTGGAATCAGGCTGATTAATCATTACTACCATTATTCAAATTTTAGTTTACTAGTTTGTTTTACTAATAAATTTGATACCTGCATGATGCAGACAGATATCAAATGTTACGCTCAAGTTGGCATAAGTTTCCAAATTTACTGCACAATACAGGCATGCTTTTTACTAACGTATTTTTTACAAAGATAATTTACTAATAAATTGATGCTCAGTCTTCAAAGAACATTCACAAGCTCTTCACTCCTGGCAGTTAAGCAATTTAATTTGATCAGTATTTTTAACATTAATCAAGACAAAAAGCAATTTTATTTTTACCCTTTTCTCTGAATTGAAATGGAATTTGAGGAAACGCATGACTATTATTTTGGCAATCACAAGCAGATTCAGCTGAAGAGGACAGAAGCTATCAGTAGCTCCTAATTCTGCTCAACTAATAAAACTTCATATTTATCATACCTCAGCATCAGTAAAGCAGGAAATGCTAAATGTTTCTCTTCATTGAATAACCATATTTTTAGCTTCTGGTTTTTAAACGGTAAGTGCCTTTTTATTATTGAAACTGATGACTACTGTTGTCCTGGTAATTTTTCCCCTGGAGCTATTTTTTAAGCTTGCCATTTCTTTTTTCAGTCTGAAGTGTTAATTAGGATTAGAAAACAGAGAGAGATGCCTGATAGATTCACATTTTCCCTCTACTGCCCATTCATTGCAGGCAGATTTTTTCATGCCTGCCTTAGTGGTGGAATTTTCCTTTAAAAATTTCAAATAAAACTATGTGCAAAGAACAAAATGGTAACTAAAACACATGAGAGTCATCACTCCAGAGTTCAGACTTCAATAATTTCCATATGCCTCAACAGTATAGTAGTTTATGTCGTAAAGACAATCTACTTAACCACTGCACTGCAAAACCTAAGTACAAGCAAGTGAAGGAAGCATAAGGTTCAATCTATAAAAGCCCCTTTTTACTTCTGTACAGGCTATCCAAAACCTTGGAGAGGGAACACAGAAGGGATCTGCACCTCCTCCTCTCCTTCACAGAGCAGATGGGTGGGTTAGACTTTGCTGAGTGGTAATGAGGAGTCAGTATAGGGTTATCAAATATCAATCATAAAGTGCAGTACTACTTCTCAGTGACTAAAGGGACAATCTGATGCATCTACAGAGCTAAGTCTGAGCTGATACAATTTACACTGAACCCCGTGCTTAGAGTTGTGCCTAAAATCCAGCCCTGAATGGTTTGTTTTAATCATGAAAACAAATGAGGTACTCTAGAGCTTGAAGACCAAAGTCCTATATTCAAGAATACAGCATGACAGCACCAGTGCAAGTTTTTTTGCCAGTATGAACAATCGCTCTCTAAGGAGGTAATTCCAGTGGTAAAAAGTAAGTCAGTCTCCAGGCTTACACATCCCTTGATCATACTGACAGGACCAACTCAGTGTGGTAGTGGTCAAATAATACATATCCACAAGGAAGCTCTTCATAGCAGGGTTTTTAAGTTTATTTTTGTGTCATTCTTTATTATCACGTAGTGATCAGCTCTTTGTTGGTGCTAAACAAATAACAAGTAATAATATCACACAAACTGTCAAAAACCAGCAGTGTCACTTCTGGCTAAACTAGGCAGGGTTTGAACCAGTGGCCTACCAGAGGAAAAACTCTGGAACAATCATCCTTTGCCTTTTCCAGTATGAGTTAGACCTAGAGTGACCATGTGCCCTGGTTTGGCAGCCAGGTCCTAGCTGATTCAACAAGTCTTGGAATTGCAGGGACTTGGGGCACAGTCTGGCAATGGGATGGAGAAGCAATGTGCCAGGCAGGCAGGTCGGCATGCACTGATGTGAAGGAGTAAGGCAGCTGGACTGGAGTGGTGCTCAGCCCACCACTTCCAGGTGTTGCTCAGGAGGGGCTGGGCCTGGCATGGGAAAGCAGGGTGGCACCTGCTCCAGTCCACCTCCCTCTCTCTGGCACAGCAGCAGTCATGCCTGCCCGCCTGGAGCACCATGGTGCTCCGCCTCCCCGCTGGACTGCACCCCTGCCTGCCTGCCTCTGCCTGCAGCAGCACCACTGACTTAGGGTGGAAAGGGGGAGGGATGGGGATAGTGTCCTGTATTTCCTTAAAAATAATATGGCCACATTAGTTAGAGCCTTTAAAATCCAGTCTTTCAAGTCTAGTTTCTTCTGTTTATTGTTGCGATTGCATTAAACTTTAGAGAGAAAAATTCCCTTTCACAAACGCATGCAGACATGGCATGAGCTCACTGAATTCTGTCTGCTGTAGAAATGCAAGTTTAAGAAAATGTTATAGGTTCTGTTATTTACCCAGCTCTAATGGGTCCTTTGTTAGAGGACAGCACTATAATTATGTGCTTTTGTCATTAATGCTTTGAGTCAGTGGAGAATGCAGAGGTGACAAATCACTGGATATGCCCAACAGTTTATGGCTTTTAGCTCTAAGCGGCGTCTTTTTATTTCAAATCCCTTCTGTCTATCATATGTCCTTTAGATGTTTTCTCTTCTCACACAGACACACATGATCACATTTATAATTAAATGCATCCAATTGTATTTTATTCATGCACATCCACTTATTAAAGCCTTCTATTGTTGATTGCTGGTACACATTAAATTAAAAACTTTGGGAAAAGGGGAAACTGGAGGGATATTTCTGATTAATTCCAAATACCATACAAACTTTTTGAGGTTGCTGAGAAGCATCAGTCAATGAAGAATGAAATCACCCAAATGCCTAGCTTTGTATCAGACAAGAAGGATATTTTACTAATTTTGTGACAGCAGCCCTGGCTTTCAGGTTCTCTTTGGGCATGGTTCAGTGTTTGACACTCTCCTTGAAATGATCAATATGGCATGGGTCCTGGCTCTGCAAAGCTGCAGCTTTCTCCCTCTGTCATACTACTGGCAATGATAGCTAAAAGGTACCTGACCAAGGCTCCAGATTCCACTCTGTAGGTGAAGGGAAAACTATTCTCTGTGTACAGCCTGACTCCCTGGACTTCTCTTCCTCTATCGCTTTGGCAGAACACAAGCCTACTGCCCTTTTAATGGTAGTGAAGTGCTAACATCTCCTTTTCCATTTATCATTGGCTAACTGGCTGTATGAGACTATGAGAATTTAGTCTTTATTTTAACATGTTTTATTTTAACACTTTGAAGAGTTTTTTTTAAATAATTGGATTTGTAGGATGCTTCACTATGCATGTGTTTTTAGAGGTCTTGATATAAAGAAGCAGTTAAAAAAATAAAAACAATAAAACAGAAGCAGGGGCTTATTTCTGTTCCCACTGGAGTTAGGGTTGGAGTGCTGTTGTAGTGATGATAGTTCAGGAAATATGCAAGAAGCAAGGAGTCTTGGTGATATCAAAATCTCCTGGATCCCCCACTGGAGTTGTAAATTTTATGTATCTCTTTTAACTGTGCTGCACTTACCACTACCTAGCTTGCAACTTTTCACCTGATGTAAAACGTTGATCTTCAAACCACTGTCAACATTTTAATTGCTTTCACCCACTGCTATTTTTAAATACACTATTTCTGTTTTTAGAGTGCACTGATGTTCCTAAACTAATTTACTTTATCCCCTTCCTCTCCCCTGCCTTAACACATGTGCCCAATTTTCCCTGAACATCTAGTTTATCTTGTATGCCCTTGTGTTGCCTCACCAGAAAAATCCTGCATTTTACCTATGTATCCTGGGTGCACCTCCTTCACACAAACAACTCCCTTTCCCTCTCTAGTCCAGCCTAGAGGTTTAGGAGGATGTGGTATTCAATGTTCTCAGCCAGTCTCCCAGTGGCCTGGCCTTAGATGGTTCGGGAAGAATAAGGAGAATGCCTAGAGATCAGTATAGACTCCAATAGATATAGTTTCATAGTTTGTCAGGTCGGAAGGGACCTGAGCAGATCAGCTAGTCCGACCCCCTGCCATGGCAGGAAAGAATACTGGGGTCAAATGACCCCAGCTAGATGTTCATCTAACCTCAACGTACCCTCTGCCAGCTTGTGACCGTTATTCCTGGTCACTCCTGGCGGTGCTCGGGGGATCAGTGGCTCCCCCAATGCCTGCTGATCCCCCCTGACTAGTTTATAACAGGCCACAAGATCCCCCCTCAGCCTTCTCTTTTGGAGGCTGAACA
>NW_017728910.1:43149802-43153638 GCF_001723895.1 Crocodylus porosus
GACTGTGTGGGTGTCTACACCACAGCCCCCCAGTTTCTTAATGAGAACGGGGTGAGGGACAGTGTCAAAAGCCTTCCGGAAGTCCAGGAAGATTATATCCACTGCTACCCCTGCGTCTAATGATCTGGTGATCTTATCGTAAAAGGCCACCAGGTTGGTCCCAGTCCTGCAGTGATCACCACTTTTTATCATTCATACAATGCCATAGATATGTCTAGTATTGCCAATGGACAGGCTGCCTTGAGTTCTGCTGTCAGAATAATGGCAGGATCTATTGCCCCCCTCTGAGGAGATACTGAAAACCTCCACTCATGTAAACTTTAAAATCTGCCTCTTGCTGACTTGTAAACATTTTGAATCAGACTATGGGGTAGACTGTGACACCGTTATCCACACTGTAGTATGTGACAACTGACAAATAAGCCACTACTCAGTGTGAGGAAATGTTTCACAATCTGGTGCTACAATCAGCGCCATACAAATATTCTTTTTGTTTTCCTCACCTTCCCACTCCCATGCATCCAGAAAATAAGCATTTGATTTCTTAAAGTAAAAGGTAACCCTTTGTTGTCTTTAACAATGTATTCATTTTCAGATTGCAACTGTTAAAACAAAACAGCTCTATTTCAATTTCAGCATGGAACAGAAGACCAAAAAAAGGTGACACAGAAATTACCTTAGTCATACAGCTAGTTAGAATTCCTTCCAAGTAAAACAGAGAGATGAACAACTGGCAAAGGTCAGCCTCATTATCATGAACTCTTTTTGTAGTGAAACAAAAATTAGCCCTTAGATCTTTCTTCAACAGAATAGACCATTTTCCCCATTTAGGAGCTGTTTGATTTCTTCTAACTATCAAACTATGGAAACACCTTGTTCCCATTGGTATTCAAAACACATCTTGTAGACTATAATAGCTATGTGCATGCTATATTTATCTTTCCACAAACACTGGATGTTTAAATAGTTTGGACATAAGAGCCCTGATATACTATGTCAGGGGGTAGCTAAGCAAAAAAACATTGGGTACAAAGGTAATTGCATCTCTATAATATTTGCAGTATCTCAAATAGTCCTGTAGAAACACTCAGAAATGGAACATTCCTGTTAGATAAGAAAAAACTTAAAGCACTTTTTTATAATGTTAGTGTCACTGTTTGAAGTCAAGATAAATTTCCTGCAATACTGAATCTATAATAAATGCTACAGAAGAAGAGAGACTGTGATCCAAAACCTGACGAATTGTAAGTGGTGTTTTCCTGCTAATAGCTTGTAGTCTGACTGCTTACCAAGACTTGACCCAGATATTGGGCCAAATCCTTACTTTTTGTAAAAAAAGGTCCATTGCAGTTAAAGGATCTGTGGCATTTTTGCCAGCTCAGAATCTGACCCATTATTATATTGAGGACATTATTTGACTGTATACTGCAAGCACTATGATCTGGTACAAGACTCCTTTTCCAATATATGTTAAACAGTTTCATATCTTGGTTTGTCTTCCCTTTTCAGAATTCAGGGTTAAACTAGATGAAAGGGTCCTCATTGCCTAATCCAAGCACCCTTCTCAGGTCTCTGTCCTCCAAGCCTCACTTTTCCCTGGTGGGTACCTGCACCCATCTCCCTTATGGACAGGTTTTACAGCTGTATTTCCTTTGCACTTCACTGGGATTATTCCTAGCAGCTGACCTCAGTACAGCACCTGCAGCTTGGTTTTCTCTCGGGACTGGGTGAATCCGTGACTACCTAGCTTTTCACAAAGTATGGTATTTTATTTTAGGGTGAAAGCATCAAATACATAACACAATACAGCAAATTTACATGACACAGATATTATGCAACATTCACATGAGCTCATCATAGGGACAGACACAATTTCATCAGTTCTTGTTTGCATATCATAAAGGAGTCCCCCTTACCTCAGATTGAGGGTCTCTTATAACATTTCACCTTCATTTGTCTGGATCTTGAAACCGAACAAACAATATATTCCTCAGAGTCCTATATGTATATCTATTATTCTAGGATCATTTACAGACAATACCACATTTATCTGTCTCATCTTAGGACTGGGAGTACTTGGCTATAAAGACCAAATTTAAGGGTTTCCCTCCCCCATCTATGCAAGGTTGGGCATGGGTGAAAATTCAGAGCTGCAGAATGCAGAAAGATGGGGAAAATGGAACCGGAATGAATGGGGGGGGGGGAGTTCTAGGGGAAATGTAAATTAAGTATTCTTGTTGGGAAAGAGGAGAGAAAAGCCTATGCTATTCCCAAATCAGAGACAAGGTAAAAAGGGAGATATGTTTAGTTTACCGGGATCACTAAATAGCTTCCAGTCAGCCATGACCTTTACAATTCTCAGGACTAGAGCATCAGGAACAAGCACTGGCATGGCATTTCAACCCATCTTTGGTGAGAGGGCATACAGGCCCTGTCAAGCACAGGTTTAGTAACAAGTTCAAACCTAGCATACCCCGAGATGCACATGAATTTCACTTTCCTCAAAATAATAAGACCGATCTACTTCATAGTGTTGCAAGGCTCAAATTATAGTTTATAAAATGCTCTGTGATATCTTAATGCCAAGAAATATTAACGCTAAAGAAAAACAACTATCCAGACACTGTTGTAGTAGCCTCACAGCACAATTACTGGATGTGTTGCAGACCACAGCTAGAGGGCATTTCTGATGTATAGAGATGCAACCATCTGACACTACTGACATGGAGTTAGGAGCCTGTGGAGATGCATGCTACAGGACAGTTAAAACCAAGAAGGTCATCTCACTGAAAATCCGTCATGACTTTATGCGGATGCTGCTACTTGGTGCCATTTCCTCTAGCATCTCTGTATACAAATATTAACCACCCTGCTCACTACGAACTTTCTGGGATTTGGATACTGTATCTAACTAGCTTTTCACCTGGGTCTCTTAGTCAAAAAAAGGTGAGGCAGTGATTTCCTTCATTTCAATATAGCATAAGAAAAAGTGACTGTGAACCTCAAAATATAGCACCTTCCACACACGTACCTTATGCAGTCCTTAGTGGCCTATGGGTTCTATGGACTATGACCATTTCCCTGCAGTTTTCTTTTAAAAGTTATTAAGAATATAGGGAATAATATTTCCCATTGACTCCAGTGGGAAATATGGTTAATTTAGGAACAATACTCCTCCTTTTTGAAAAAACTGTTTCTTATATATGATACATCCCTGGTACAGGATTTCTATGAAATCTCCCATAAAAGAGAGAGGCTGATGATGATACAAAATACAGGATAAAAAGGTAAAAAGAAAGACTAATAATGATGAAAAAGAATTTACAGCAGCCACCACTAGAAATGAAAAAAAATCTACAGTAGCCTAATTCATGATGAGACAGCCAGTAACAGCCTGATTTCATTCCTAGGCAGATACATTATTAACTTGTGACCCAATAAGCAGGCAGCTGTGAAATAATGTTTCTGTTAAAAAAAAGTGAACATGTTGCTTATAAAATGTTTACACCCAGTTTAACAATGTTTATAGTAATGATGCTGAAAGTGTGTTTCTCATGAATGGCTTTTGACATGCTGACTGCAAAATAAGAATTGGAGGGTTTGAAAACGGAAAGCAGATTATTGCTACAAAAAATGATATCAGCATATTACACATAACCCTTGAAGTCCACATGGCTCATGGCTGCATCTATTTTCATAGATTTCATAGATTTCATAGACATTAGGGCTGGAAGAGACCTCGGGAGATCATTGAGTCCAGCCCCCTGCCCAAAGTGCAGGAAGTCAGCTGGGGTTATAGGATCCCAGCAAGATAAGCATCCAATTTACTCTTGAAG
>NW_017728910.1:43153738-43176927 GCF_001723895.1 Crocodylus porosus
GCCGATTAGGTCGTCCCCCGTAGCCAGTACCAGGTCAAGCAGCGTTTGGCCAGTTAGTTTTGTTCAACTTAAGTATATTTATTAATGCGTTCAATTAAATAGCCTGTATTGCTTTGTGCTCTATAGCAAAAAACAAGGATCTATTAGCTAAAAAATAATCAGCAATTTGACAGTCTATGGCACTATTACCATAAAAACTAGGAAGGAGGCACAAGTCTCAGAGTGACCATAAATGATTATGGAGAAGACAAGAGGAGCATGGAAAGTATGGGTGTGTGAGAGAGAATGAGGACATATAGCAGCAATTATCTTTGAAAAAGAAAACAGAAAATTGGTTCTCAAAGAAAATTTCTAAAACCTTCTTCAAGCAAAGCTTTTTGTGATTTTTATTGAAACGAGAGAGAGAGACTCAGACTTAACAGGATACGTAGTACAGGTTTATGGGTGGTCCAAATAATAACCAGTGGGACTCGCAATGGATAGGCTAGGATTCTGCTGAACCAGGGTTAGAGTAAACAGATAACATCCCTTTATATTACAACCACCAAAAAAAATCTCAAAATTCTCATCAATAAAACTTCCCACACAATAGAAAACAGTTAGAGCTTGTGGGAATTAATTTCTTCCTCTTCTTAAAATTCATGCAACAAACATTTTCAATCATGTCAGAATGGAAATCTTTGATATTTTTACTCAGATTCAAATCAAAGATTTGTCTTTAAATAGATTTTTTTTAATTTTCTTTTTTGTAATGAAAAGTCAAAATATTTTGAGAAAAATAGACACTTATCAAAAATAAAATATTTTTGTCAGGATCTCAACTTTCCAGTCAAATTTTGATCAGCCCCAATTAGCATTGCCAAAAGACTCCATAATTATAGTATGTAGAGACTGTGACGATTAAAATAGAAGTGTGGCATTTCATAGGATCCACCACCATTATACAGGGCAACCATGATAAACTTTTCAAAATGTATAAATTTTGGAACCATGCCTAACAATGCTAATCACTGCTGGCATATTTTGGGTATTAGAGTTGGTTACTTTGTCAGAAAAGTAGATAAATCCAGGTTTAGACTACTCCTTTAACAAAAAGAAAACTAATGAGACTAATCCACAGGAAGTCCTAAATTAAATAATAATAAAAAAATATAAATACAGCAAAACCACAGGTACTGCAAATTTAGAAAGAAAATGTAAGAGCTTTATACTTAACAATGTTACATATATGACCAATTTGATATAGGAAAGAAAAGGGATTTGAAATGTTGGATAGAAATGAGTTAAATTAGAAATCAGTCTTTGGAGCTTGATAGAAATTCCTTCTACTTCGTGACAGGGTCATGAGATAAAATCTGGACAACGGAGGCCAATTAATGAGCATGTATGGCCTAAAAGTTGGATGAAGTGATGCAACGGTTGCCAGATAGTGAAGTAGTCATTGTAGGGGGAGACTTCAATGGACACATTGAATGAAGTAGAGATAACAGAGAGGATCCATGGGGAACATGGATTTGGAGATTTGAATCCAGAGGAGGAAAGGATGACTTTGCAGTATCTTACGATCTTGTGATTTCAAATACATTTTTCCAAAAATGAGAAGAACATCTGATCATGTACAAGTGTGGAGGTAGAGAAACACAAGTGGATTATCTGCTAGTGAGGAAACAGGATTGGAAAGAAGTGAAAGACTGCAAGGTGATCCCAGGAGGAGTTACCACACAGCATAGAACAGTAGTCATGGACGTGAGGGTGACAAGAGTGAGACATACTCAGTATTAAGGAGTTCAGAAAATGAAAACGGGGAAGGCTGCAGTAGGACAAGGAAATGAGAGGCTTCAGAGCAAGAGTGTTGGAAGAAATACAGGTTGAAAAATAGAAGACCCTGAAGTTGGTGGCAAAAGGCAATGGGTAAGATCAGGAGAGTGGGAAAAGAAATCTGGAAAGGGTCATCTGGAAATATGCCCATCAGGAAGGAAATTCAGTGGTGCAGTGGTGGAATGAAGAGGTTCAGGAAAAAGTAAGGGAGAAAGAGAAATGTAAGAAATTAAAAGATACAGGGTAACCTTTGAGGTCTGAAGCATACAAAATAGACAGAAAGAAGGCAACAAAGACCATTACTAAGGCCAAAAATGCTGCAATGACTGATTTGTGTCAAAGGCTAGAAACAAAAGAGACAGAAGGAAGTGTACAGGATTGCTAAAAGAAGAGAGATTGACAAGGGATGTGCTGCATGTAAAAATGTTCAAAGATGAATCAAGAAGAGATTAAAGACAAGTGGAAGAACTATTTTGAAGATCTGATGAACAAAGAAAAAACAGAAAGTTTGAAAGCAATTGCCACAGAAAACCAAGGCATGATGACTGACATCAGAAGAATGGAAATGAAGAGAGAATTGAACAAAATGAAGAATGGGAAAGCAACAGGACCTGAGGATATACCAATGGAAGTTTGGAAAGTCTTGGGGGAAGAAGGAATTGATATACTGTGGAAGCCGTTTAAATGATTTTTGCAACAGAGAAGATGCCAAACAAATGGAGAGGGAGTGTGTTGGTGCCAATATTCAAGCAGAAAGGTGATGTCCAGAATTGTAGCAACTATCAGAGAGACAAACTGATGTCTCATACTTTGAAAGTGTGGAAAAGAGAGTGGTGGCAAACCGATTAAGGACTGAGGTGGTCACTGGAGAAAGCCAGTGCGGATTCATGCCAGGGAAAAGTACCCTGGATCCGGTTTTTGCAATAAGACGGATGACTGAGAAATACAGAGAAGGTGTACAGATATCCTTTTCATTTTTATTGACTTGGAGAATGCCTATGATCATATACCCAGGGAGGAAATATGTCAAAAAACCATCAAGGACATGTACTGGAAATGTACAATGAAAGTGAGAAGCAGTTCAGGAGAGACAAAGAGTTTTGAGGTGAAGGTGGACATACATCAGGGGTCAGCTTTGAGCCTGTTCCTATTTGCAGTCATGATCAATGTGTTTACTGAACAAATAAGGAGACCACCTGAGACTATGATGTTTGTGAACAATGTGGTCATTTTCACTGAGAGTCTAAAAGAAGTGAAAGCTCGACTGGACTAGTGGAGAGAAGTGCTTTATATCTGGGTTCTCCCAGACATGTCCTCTTTTTTTTTACCTCTTGTCTGGGACTGAGTGGCACTGGCAGGGCTGGGAGTGGGGGCAGGGAACATATCACTGCCCCCCTCTTTCTTTCCCCTCCCTCTTCCACAGGTGTCCTCTTTTTTGGCATTGGAAATATGGGAACCCTAGATGAATGAGGATTAGTTGATCCAGAATGGAATATATGCACTGTAATGTCTTTGAGGTACCCGATGTTGAAAATGTAATAATTGATGAGAAACTTGTTAAAAAATTGACAAGTTCAAGCATCTGGGGTCAGCCATTCAGTGGAATGCAGAGTTAAATGAAGAGTTGAACCACTGAATAACAGCAGCATGGATGAACTGGAAGTTGGCAACAGAAATATTATGTGATGGGAGAGTATCAGTGAACCTGGAGGGGAAATTCCTTAAGATGTGTGTGTCTAGTGCTATTGTATGGAGCGGAGACATGGCCTTTGAAGAAAACTCAAGAAAGGAGACTGTACATGGTGGCGATGAGAAAGCTTCAATAGATGTGGAATGACAGGATGGATAAAGTGAAGAACACTTACATCAGAGGACTGGTGAAGGGAGTGGAGGCATCTAAGAAAGTAGATGAGAGAAGACTGGCATGGTATTGGCATGCTCAAAGGAGTCTGGAAGAATACGTGAGAAAGGAAGTTCCCAGTATGGCTTTACCAGGGAGAAGGGGAAGAGGAAGACTGCAGATGAAGTGGAGAGATATAGTAGAGAGCCAGGATCCACAACAATGACCCTGTTTAGATAGGACAAATGAGGGAGGAAGAGAAGGAGAGGAGAAAGAAAAGGAAGAGGAATACTACAACAAAGACACCTGCTGTTAGTAAGGGAAACTCAACACGCTATGTAAATAGAAGAAAAATGGAAGAGGTCTTTAAAGGAATATGGACAACAGCTTGAAGCCCAAAAACACCACAGCAAGCCTAAGAAAAAACAGCTCCAGGAGTAGCTGCTTTTAAGATGTGTTAGTCTGGATGCACTATACAAGCTAACAGTAAAATTCAGGACCTCCTTAGGCAAAAATCGAACTGGAAGTGGCTTGCTTGCTTACCTCACACCTTAAATGGGTAGCCCTTGGAGCTCTTGAACCATGTGCTTGACCAGCTTTCTGAAGATGAGGAGATTCCTACAGGGCAGCTGGGTATGAAGAATAGGCTTCAGGGCTTTTTTCGTTATTATTCTTGTTTGTAGATACCTGAGGAGAAATATAATCAGAGATTGAGGAAAGTCTGATTCATCAGCATGTGGATGCATACAATTGCCTGGTACCTGAGGGGCATTGATGACTGACTCAGAACAGAAACCCAGAGAGAATGGAAACAAGCAGATATATTTAAGGAGAAGTGCTTCGAATGGAGTTCTGAGAGGGTCTGGACTTGAATGCACCAACGCCAGCCAGCCGGGTACGCATGGACTATGCAGGAGACAGAGCCACCAGATAATTCCCATAGGCAGAGCTGCAATTTACGGCTGAGAGATTGTCAGAGGAACAGATAACCAAAACCCCAGGGCAAGTGGGAGCAAACCACAGGGCACTGAAACCCAACTGGAGCACCAGTGAGGACAAAAATGCATTTTAAAAAATTGTTCTAGGCATGATTGCCCAGTATCACACTGTGTGCACATGTGTATGTAGGTGTGCACGTGTGGGGAAAGGCAAAGTGGGGGTGGAAAAAATGGGCTCTGCCATGAGAAGAGAAAATATGAAAACTCCCTTATTTTTTTGTAGTTAACTCTACTAATGTTTTAACTTACACATCATGATTTCTTGAATTCTGACTTGCTTAAAACAAACAACCCCCCCCCACACACACACATTTCAGATTAGTAGTAGTGTCCATGTACCTTACTAGGGTACAGAAGTGGGCAAGGTTCCACAATCAAGAAATATTTAAGGTGAGATTGAAGGCTCTGAGTGTGATTTTGAGGATCTGGCTGTGTGCCAAACAAAGCTCTCTGAAGCCCCTGATTAAATACTTTGCTGATATCCTCTAGTGCTGTGTAAGTACCTTGCAACAGATACTTAGCTGGTGTCAACTGCCAGCACCACTGAAGTGAACAGAGCTATGACAACATACATCAACTACAGATCTCCCCCAACCCCCTTATCTTCGCAGGTATCTATTTCATTGGTACAGGTACTTACAACTAAAACATTTATTCATAGGGAGCTAATATGTAAACCACTATTTTCCATATATAAATACTTGGTAGGCACAGCCATTCACATGTAGACATTAACTCATCACAATAGGTGATATATATTTTCCCCACCACATCTAAATAATCTGTTGTGAGCTAACATTCTAATAACATTAACTTGCAGATCTATATTTTCTCCAAACTAAGCCTGTGCACTACATGAGAAAAAAAGACAAGGGAAACTCTGAATTTCTTAACTCCTAGGCACTTTGAGTTATGAATAGGTAAAACAGTTCAGGCATTTGGTGGGGGGGGCGGGAATGAGGAATGCTAACATTTCACCACCATACAGAGAAAAGCAAAGCTGTGGCTGTATTCTTCAGACTTTCCCAAAGTCTCTAGCCTGAGAGCAGGCACCTGAAAATTAAGCACAGACTAGCTCCTTCGAAATCAGTGAAACCACACTAATCCACAGTACCTGAAGGTCTAGCCCTTGGCAGGAATGGTTTCACACTTAACTAGGGAGCTACTATTAACCCTTGAACAACAACAATGGCAATAATAATAATAAAAATCTAAGAACACTTGCTTTAGGACAGAGAATCAAGAGCAATTATTTTTCATAGTAGCAACCCACAGGCCCCAACCAAGAATAAAGTGCTCATTCCATGGGGCACTGCATGGACGCATACTGGGTATGTCTACACGTGCAATGGAGTGGGTTTACTATAAAGTACTCTAGAGTAAACCCACCCTGTGCAGGAGTGGGGGTGTGGGAGCAGATTTGCTGGCTGACCAGGTGACTGGGCTGACTGACCGGCAACAAATTCACTCCTGGTTGGCCATCTGCACATGCTGTACTGAGCAGTAATTACTCCCACATAAATTTACTACTTGTGTTTACAGGTAGAAAATCTGCTCAAGATTACAGCAATTTACTGCGCAGTAAGCATCTGCATGTGTAGATGGTGATGCTTACTGCACAGTAATTTTCTTCAATTTTGAGTAAAGCACCTCATGTAGAAGCTCCCACTGCGCAGTAATTTGCTCTAAACTTGAGTAAAGCATCTCATGTGGATGTGGCCACTGAGAGGGAGTTTCAGCTCTGAGCGGCTTATGTAAACAAGGCAATGAATGGAAGGAAAATAAAGGTACAGAGAGCAAGTAAGCTGCCTTGGGTTATGCAGCAGCTTCATGGCAGACCTAGGAATAATACTAGTCTTCTGACTCATTCCAGTGCTCTACCAGATGCTGCTTCCTAAGGAATCAAAAGCCAGGGGTCATTTTTTATCCCATTCTGTATGCATTGGGCATCACAGTGTTGCCAGTAGTATATCAGGGCACTTGCATGCAGGTATTAGTGTACTAGGTGGAACTGAATGGCTTCTGTCTTTCAGTCATTGAATGTTATGTGGTATGGATTTGAATTAGACACTGAATAGAGTCAGTTTTCAGAATTAGATGAATGGTGGTATGTGACAGTTCCTTAGTAGCACTAATCCAACTCAGGGTTTAGTGCAGGTAAAGGAATGGGGAGTAAGCCAGGACAGGCAAAACTGCATTAAAATTAAGATAAGATAGTAAAACCAAAGTCTGAAAGCAAAGCTAAAAGGAAGGGGTCAGACTCTACCCCACTCACTCATGTTACGGTATCATGCTCCTTGAGGGGTCTTATTTAGTAAGGCAACATCTTCTGGTCTTACCTAAAGAGATACTTTGTACATTGCTCTTAAAAGCCTTCTAAACAGTGGTGCTCAACCTTCTGGCCCTGTAGGTTAGAAGGGTGGCACAAGGCCAATCCACAGGCCAGATCGATGATCTCCCGAGGTTCCTTCCAGCCCTGATGTCTATGATGTCTATGAAGAATTGGTTCACTGTTGCAATCTGGCACACTGACCCAGCTCTATGTGTTAGATCTGGCCTGTTGTAAGACAGGTCCAGGGCTAGCTGTTATGCCCCTGTCTGGTAACCTCGAAGTTCCTGCTCTTACTCTGACTCTCCAGGTATTCTTCCCTGCCCCACTTGGCTCTTACTTTCAGATCTTGAGTGTAATGGAGGGTCCCCAGGGAGCCCAAAGTAAGCCTACATCCTTCTAGTCTATCAATTCTTTATGGACCACCTGCCTCTGAGTTGTGCTCAGAAGCTACTTCTGGCCCACAGGTCCCTTCTCCGACATGAGTCACCTTAAAAGATATTTATGGCCTCCAACCTCCCTTACAGCTGTGCTAGTGCCTTTTGGGTGTTAACACTTGAGTCGTTTTTGAGGCATTCAGCCCCAGTCCCCTCTCAGGCCACTCTTGACCTTTCTGTCCCTTGTTGGCTTGTTTGTCTTCTGTCCCTATTCTCTGGCTGGGCTCTCCAGCCCTGGTCTACTACACATGTAGCAGACCTCCATGTCTAGGCACCAGCCCCTGACACTGTCCTTCTCCAGGCTTCAACCTGCCTCAGCTTAAGCTTGTTCTGTGCCCTCTGCCTTGAGCCCTGAGCCCTGGCAGGGTTCAAAGGGAACTTGTGCTCCTCAGGCATCCTGGGACTTCCACCTCCCCTAATTAGTCCTAACCTGTTCCACCAAGTCATATCATTATAGAAAACTTAAGCCCTCCACCTATAACAAAAATGAAGTCCTCTGGCTGCATGAGGAAGTCCAGGTTGCAGGCAACTCACAGTTCCTTATTAGGAGCCTCCCTGGTATAAGGTCTCTGGTGGTCTTGCAGCTTTGGTGTAGCACAGGGCCTTTTTCATTGGAGCACAGTAGTTAGGATTCCTCTGGTAGCCTCTCAGCCACAGCTATCACAGAGGAACGCTTTCCCTGGCAACCTGCAGAAACAGACTACCTGCCCTGGCTCAGGTCCTGGGCTTATATGCCACTCAAGCCCTGCCCTCTTCCAGCCAGGTGATTTCCTAGCTCTGGCAAAGCTGTTTCTGTTGTTTCCACAGAGCTCTCCCCCATTGTACTACTGCAGTGCAACTAGCCCCGAGCAGGTCCTGCCCTATTGCACTACTGCCAGATTGCAAGCCCTACAATAAGCACTCTCAGACCAGGGTACCCCTGCAACCTGATCTTGCGCTCTCCCTAACAGGCACACTATCCCACTGGAGATTCTACCTACTGCTGCTGTCCACTTAAAATAACAGAGAGCTTCTGGCTCCCTGTTGCATGGCTGCATACACTGGCTCGTCCCTGTGTGCTGCCCTATCTTGTATTCCTGCCCCACTGTGTACTTGTGTGCTCTAGCACTTAAGACCATGATGTCTGGCCCACGGGGACTCCCCCACCACTGCCAACCACTCCCCTACTGCCAAATTTTCAGCCCATGGGAAGATCCCATGGGCCTTTAAAGTGAAAGTATTTTGTAACTGTCTATGCTATATTTTATTGTTGTAAGAAAAACTGATTATAAAATCAGAAAGCCTGGTCATAAATATTTGTGTTAGTACAGCCTTATAACTGATAATATCAACCAATTCCTGATGATTCCAAGGTGTTAAACATCCTTTATATACTATTCAAAAGGACCCACGTGAGCACTGATAATCTTCTTTACGCACACGTTATTTACAAAATTAACTTTACATAAATTCTATATCTACGGAATTCATTGCAAGAGTATTTTTCAGCAGCATTTGAGAACCAAGACCACCTGCTCTAAGTGACAAGAGCAACCTGTTCATTTTAGTCAATGTAAATAAAGGTGTACCAAGAAGACAACTCCACCAGAATTTAGTGCAGTGATTTGTTGGTCGAAATGGTAAACTGATTGGTTTCCAAGCACCTGGCTGATGCAGCTTTGTGAATGAAACAAGTGTGGCAACAATATTTACTAATGAATCACCGCTATAAGATTTGGGTGTTTGTTCTTGATATTTAGCATATTAACATGGTTACCTCTGAAGGGGAAGAAAAAGAATATTTATTTTATATCTAAGCTTTTTACTTGGGTTTGTGCCAAGTTTAACAGTTGCCAGTTGTAAAACAGCAGAATATTTATGGCAGCGTCTAACAGCAGTCACAGCTTATGGATAGTGCCCCTGGCAATCTGTTGAAGTTTCTCCTTGAACAGGCCTTAGCTACAAAACATTGCATAAAATCCTACCTTCAGTGCATGACAATCTGGTTTGATGCTGGGTTTTTTCCCTACTTTAGTTGTTGTTCTATTTAAATGTGATGTTCTGCAGCTGAATGTATACACAAATCTGAGAGAGAAATAAAACATCAGACTGAAAGATTAAGAAAATACACTTCATCTGTTTCTATGGTTATTTTAAATCAGTTTTATGCAGGCTCTGACAGGGGTCTATTAATTCAAAAGCTACCAGGCAGACAAAGGTTGAGGTGGCAGCTCCAGCAGGAAAAAGCAAAGGTTTGAATATCAGTGGACAAGAAGAAGGGTCAGGACTCAGCTGCTACTTAAAGGCATCTCTCTTACCATTGTTTTCAATCCCTTGATTTGAGGACAGTCTTTACCACGGCTCACTGATAGGTCTTGAGGTGACTTAAGACCCACAGACACATCCACAAAAGTTGCAGGTCTTTCTGTAGAGGAGGGTAGGCTGTAACTTATTTCTCTCCTTTTCCTTCCTCCATTCTCTGTACTCTGCTTTGAGGGTGAAATGCTTTCCCTTGAAATGAGAGGTTGCAACACCATTAGAGTCAGCAAACAGCCAGCTCCTCCTAGCTCTTGATGTCAGCATTAGCTCTTGATGTCAGCATTCGTTTTTTTGAGGTATGTCTTCAATGTATTCTTATAGCATTTCCTCTGGCCATTGCAAGATTTCAGGATGTTACTAAGCCAGAAGTAGAGCCTTTTTTGGGGAGTTGAGAGTCAGGCGTCCACATACAATGTCCAGTCCAGCAAAGTTGGTATTTGAGGATCATTGACTCCATGCTGGTAACACTGCTTCAGCAAGAGTGCTGTAATCTGTGCAGTGATCTTCCAATTTGATGAGGAGGATTTTCTGGAGGCATCATTAGTGATACCTCTTCAGGCTCTTGAGATTATGATGATGATGGTAGGTTATCTACATTTCACATGCATAAAGTGGGAATGATGATTATATTGTATACCTGGATTTTGATGTCTTTCTGGTGATCATGATGAATTGCTGAAACAATTTCGCAAAGAAGGCACTTGCATACCAGATCTTGTGCTTGATCTCCTCATCAATGTTCTCTCTCTGAGAAAAGTGAATACTGAGGTAGGGGAATTGCTTGACTACCTCCAGGGTCTTTCCCTGGACGGGAGTCACATTAATGGACTCAGCAGGCTGACAGAGGACTTCAGTTTTCTTCATGGTGAGAGAGAGGCCCAAAGTATTTGCTAGGCTTCTGCACAGAAATCCAGCATGAACTGGAAGTTTTTCTTAGTATGTGAAAGAATGGCAGCGTCATTAGTGTATTAAAGGTCAAAGGTGGTTCTTTTGAGTACTTTGGTCTTTGTGCAAAAATGACCTGGAATGAAGAGTCCTTCATCCATTTGGTATTCAATGCCACCATTGATATGTGATTTCTTTGATCCTCCTTTGAACTTCAGACTTAGGGAACAGCTATGTCTCCTGCTCAAATGATGTGTCATTTTGCCAAACAGAAGGAGCCTTTCTCTTCTGGTTAAGGAGGGCGTGGATCTCAGTATCACTCTCATCAAACCAGTCATGGCATCAATAGATTCAATACAGGCCATGTGACTAGCGGTTTTAAACCCCTTCTAGAGTTCCTCAGTGTTGCCCTCATTTGTGGACAGGGCAGAGAGCTGTCCAGGGAGAAATCATTGAGGATCCTTACAGACCCTTCAGGTCTCAAAGATACCTGGTGTTGAGAGTTCTTCACATTGTTTTTGACTGTTTTTGGCATTTTGGACCAAGCCAGATGTTCATGATAGATCTGACAAGATGTCCAGTAGTCGTCAGCTCCTTGAATGGCTCTTGTGATACAGATATCCATTTGATCACAGGCTCTTAACAATAATATAGTCAAAGAGATGCCAGTGCTTAGAGTGAGGGTGTCTCCATGTGTTCTTGTATTTGTCACTCTGTCTGCAGATGGTGTTCTTGATGACAAGACTGTGCTCCATATATTTGTTCAGAAGGATGCTGTTAGAGTTGGCTTTCCCTACTCTTTCTTTCCCAATGTTGCCATTTCAGAGTTCCAGGTCATGTCTGACTCCGGTACTGAGGTGAATGATTTTGTCCTCCTTGCAAGTACTAGTCAATACATGGTCAAGGTTGGAATAGAACTGTTCTTTGACATTGTTAGTGTCAAGCACTGTCAGTATATGTGCTGCTGGTTGTTGCTGAGCTTAAGACACAGGGTAATAAGCAGAGATCCCGGTTTTCCCTGATAAAAAAAAAAAAAATCACAAATTATTTGATAAACCCCCCCAAATCCATGATTAAAATTAAAGGCCTCCCCCAGCAGGCCCTTCCCAGACCTGCTGGTGCCCCACACTCACCCCCAGCCTCCCAAGCCCAGCTGGTGCCCCTCACCCCGCCCCACAACAGCCCCCCAGCCATGTCTGTGCCCCTCACTCCCCCCACAACAGCATCCCAGCCCCACAGATGCAGACGCAGACACACACGTGCAGACGCAGACACAGACCCCAGCAGGTAAGTGTGTGGGGGGAAGAGGTGGGGGAAAAGGAAGGGGCTGGGGGAAGCCAGATCGAGAATGGGGGAGGGGGGAATGCGTCTCTGTGTCCACTCCCAGGAGCAGAGCCGGGGGTGCAAGGGCAGCGGTGACCCTCTGTGGGCTGCACATGCACTGCCCAGCCGGATGGGAGGGTGGCGGGTTCACACATGGCAGCTGCCACTGCCCCACAACACTGCTGCCACCACTGCCACACCCCACACTGCTTTGCCATGGCCAGCTGCACATGCAGCTGTGGTGCTGCAAGGGAGTGGTGGCCACTGCGTGTGAACCTCTCCCCTCCCATCTGCCCAGCCAGCATGTGTGCAGCCCACAGAGGTGCATCGCTGTCCTCACCCCTCCAAGCCCTGCTCCTGGAAGCAAGCACAGAGACCCACTCCGGTCCCCCCTTTTTCGATCTGGCTCAGCCCCCAGACAGCTTCCTGCAGCCAGTTTCCCCACCAGCCAGCTCAGCCCTAAGCCAGCTCAGCCCCAGCCCTGCCCTGTAACCCTTAAGCCCCACTTACCTTACAGGCTCCAAGAATGAACAGTGAGCCTAATCCAAGCCTTGTGTGAGTGCAAGCTTCAGGCCCCACCCTTCCCCCTCCAGACAAGCCTGCAAAGCTCTTTGCAAGAGCAGGAAATCCGTGGGTTTCTCTGTTAAAAGGTAAAATCTGTTTTTCTCTAATAAAAATGGGAAAACCCGGATCTTTGCCTATAAACACACACAAAAAACATCTCCACTTACTTGTCTTTCTAAGAGAAAACATGCCCACAGATACCAGAATACAACTTCTGCTAATTTCAATGAGAACCACGTATCTGAGGACAGATTGGCTGCATCCAGACAAGTGAGCACATGCCTGTTGCAGTGTTTCAAAACAGTATGAGATGCTACAAGAGGCACACTGGGAATGAAAAACTGTTCCCTGCACTGCATATCTGCAGTGTACACTCTAATTCTGATACCGGGAAATGTCAGTATTAAAAAAAAAAAAAGCTGAAAAAAAGTGGCACAGGAAATGTTCTTGGAAGGATGGCTCCTCCAGAGAGACACTCTAGCACCTGGCCAGAGCATCTCTATGCCTGCTGTGTGCTCCTGCTGCTCCAGCACACTGTCTCAGTGTGCTGGAGCAAATAGGGGTGAGGTAATGCTGCAGTGGTGGATCGGATACAGGCTCTGTCCTAGGTCAGCAGGGACGCGGGGGCAGGGGGACTGTGGAGGTTAAGGAGACTATGTAGGAGGGGTGGGCCCCCCACCCACCCCCCCACAACAGCAGCAGCAGGCTGTTGGGGCACCTATGGCCAGCTCCTGGCAAAGACCCCCAGCAGCTGCATTTTGCATTTTCTTCTTTTCCTATTTGTCTTTTCCATTTTAATTCTTAAAAAGTTGAGAAAGCTTTCATAAAGTAGAGTGCCAAAAGCAAACAGGAAAAGAACCCAAAGGATGGGTGAAGGAAACCTCTAGTTATCATTTGGTCTCCTGCACTCAGTTATGGAAACAAGAAAAGAAGGTGAAGTAAAAGCATCAGCAACAAGAAGAACGATTTTACTGTTGTTATTTTGAGGGGGGAAATGCAGGGAAAGTCAACAGGTTTTTCCTGAAAGGTTTTGTTTTCTGGAAAAGGTAATTTTTACACTGGAAAAAAGGTTTAAAAATAAAAATATTTATATTTATACTATCAGCCTCTGTTTGTACAGGAAGACTTCATTAAGTCTTGATACGGTGCACTGCCCATTGTAGCCCTCTGAAAAGTTGCCCCATGCAATCTCTGTGCAAAAATACCTCCACAAACCTGAGTAGGCTGGCTCACCAGCATGTCAAAAATATCCCTGAATAAGAGAGCAATGGAAAAGGTGAAAGAAATTATCACAGTGATCAAGATTCATCATAGAGCAACACAAAGCATAGTAGGCTGCTGTTTCAGTCCAGGTTTTCTTTATGTTCCAGTCCAATTTTACTAAAGGCCCTGCTTATGAGTTAAGTTAGAGAGTCTGTCTTCTTCCCATTCCCTTTAACTACTGAGAAGTTCTCTGCACGCAGTCTGTCTATGCTGGCTTTGTGTTAGGCACTATGTGAGATGAGTATATCCTAAAAGACCCATGCAGCAGATCTTTAATTATTGCCTTACAATGCTATTTTTCAAACTAGAACAGCACAGTTGTTTTTCAAACAGTCTCTTTGCAACAGATCATCCCTACTAAGATTTCAAAGACCAAAGCAATTGCTTGAAGAACAAGGCAAAGAGAAAAATGTGAAAGCAAACGAATGAAAGAATCATCTCCTGAACAACAGGTGTTCATCAGAGATTACACAAGACTGGAGAGGAGAAAGCAGAATAAATGTGCGAAAGAAAAGGTACATCATCCAGTAATATAGCTCATGCCTGCAAATGGATGGTAAAATGATTTAGCTGTATAACAAATGAGTCCCAGTTGGTAACAGAGAAAACAGAATCACATACTAAGCATCTGGAAAGGTTAGCTGGGACTGAAAACTTCTTTTCTCTTATATGGAGAATTTGTTTATTTACTTGGACAAAGGAGAGGCTCAGCTACCTAATATGAGTGTAGTGTTTCTATTACATTCTGCAATAAACACAGGTGCAGTTATGAAAATGCTGACAATAGAAGAGGCACCTGTTTTAAGGAAGTTTTGCAAAATGTTCTACTATGGACCACTGACTAAAGGGTTAAGCACATCACATTTTTCTGAGATCACTCAGGGCTTGGATAGCTCCAGGCTCCACATCCTCCAAGTTTCCCTTCTCAGTGATCTTTCCCTCTTTGGGTAGTAGTAATAGTATATTTCCAGCTTTCACTAAAACAATACAATAAAGTGAACAATAAAAATTATATACACACATTATTTTATTATATAGTTTATTAGTTTTGATAAAAACACACAATATGTTATCCATTGTACCAGTTCATGCAAAATTAAAACAGAACTTAATATAGGATGATATAAAAAAGATTAAATGAAGCAATGGACTATCAAATAAAACATTTAAAAAAAATTTTAAAAATCAATTCTATTCGATTTTGGCCCATATTCTTTGTGCAAGAAATAGCAATAAACCTAAGGCATACAGGACAGGCTCCAAACTGTTTGCAAAAAGCCAAACTGTCTTTTCCTCATTATCCCTGTATTTAAAATTTCCCATTAATGGAGAGATCAATTTTCTTCTTATTTCTTCAAATTAAAAACAAGACCACATATAGTGATTTAAATTATCTATCGCATTCTTCCCACAAGAATATATTCTCAATACATGAAGTGCAATACTACTTGCATATGATCACTGCAGATGTCATTAGAGTGAATTGCAATCTAGTAATGGCTTCTCATTGTTTGCTGTTTTGTACCACAGACAGGTAGATTTCTAGGCCAAAGGAGTGCATTATTAACCTTTTATAAAAGGGAAAGCTCAAGAAAGTTTCATTGCCAGTATATCTGTTTGCCTGCTGCTATCTTTAATTCTTAAATTTATGTCTTGATTTAAATATAGAGAAAATATTGGGCCAGTGAATTACAGGCCATTTGTCTGGTGGAGAATATAGATGTTATTTAATCATCCAAACTATGGTTTATTTGGGAAATCAAAGGCCTCTAGAATACACTTTTTAGGGTATTTGGTAGGCATAAACGATCTAATTTTTCATCCAATAATTTAGAGTTCTTCACTGACCTAAGGTGCTCACACTTATCAGTCTGGTTTCAGTGTGTATAATCCTGCTCTGTCCCTATCGAGGAATTAGGTAGAGATAAAAGCTGCCTTAAAAATAATTAGATATGTTTTCTATTTTTGAGTAGACCATAGGACCTGCACCCTAAACTTCTACTCCATCCAATCAAATGGACTCTTAGATCTACAAACTGCTCTTCTGCCTGTCTTATTGTAAAAAGATAAAATTCCTCCCAAGACTTATTTTGCCCTAGTGTTATCATTTTAAATATGCTTATTCCAGCTCAGGTTTTTGCTAAAAAAGATTCCAAGTTATTTAAAAGAAAACACCACCTCTAATTTCCTTTTCTGTAAGCAACAAACTTGTTTCTTCCTTCCATTCCCAAAAATAAATACCTTGGATTTATCTGGGCTGATTTCTACGTTATATGAGGTGAAATACTGCTGCAAAGCATCTAATTACCTTTGGAGGCCTATTTGGAATTGTGACATTATTAATGCATCATCTGCATAAAGCAAACAGGGATAGAGTCATTCAATATCATAAGTACATGGAATTGATTCATTGTTAGCACCTGCTTTATTCAGAAATAAATGAAAAAGTAGCAGAGCAAGCAAACATTCTTGTTGTACCCCTATTTTATTTGGGAAACTATTGGATAGGGCATTGCCAATCCAGTAACACACCATAGATGCTGTATTTGAATAGCAAATAATGATTAATGTTAAGAGCGTTCCACTGATGTTATTGCCAGTTGCTTCCATAATTTTAAACTGTCTAAGGGGTCAAAGGTTGCCTTTTGATCTATGAAGGCTACATACAAATGATTTTGTCTTTTACATGTTTAGATGCTAAATAGTGCAACATTAAGCAATGGTCCATGCAAGAGTAGACTTCCCTGAAACCAGCCTGCTCTTTTCTCAAAATATTGTTTTTTAGAACTCCATGTCTGAAGATTAAAATGTAAATGTCTCCCAGACAATTCAGCTGGAATACACACAAGACTAATAAGGTAATATGACACCAGTTCTCTCTTATCTTTTTCAAAGAATGGAACTATTGTATTTCCATTCCAATCCTTTAGATAAATGCCTTCTAAAATAATTATATTAAAAAGTTTGGTCAAAATTAAATACCACCAGTCAATGAATTCCTTGAAGACTTCTGGGGGAAGAAAATGAAGGTCAAGGAACTTTCCATGAACTAAGTGGCCCAAGAAAGTGTCTTTGATTAAAGCAATATGTTTTTCTTGTAACCCATTATTCCTTTGAATTCTCTTCATTGACTACTCACCCAAGGATGCTAAGGGAGTTGGCCAATGTAACTACAGACCCATTGGCCATCATTTTTGAAAACTCATGGTGATCAGGAGAGGTCCTGGATGATTGGAAAATGGCAAATATAGTGCCCATATTTTAAAAAGGGAAAAAGGAGGTTCCAGGGAACTACAGGCTGATTGGCTTTACCTCAGTCCTCAGAAGAATCATGGAGCAGGTCTGTCACAGGGAGGATACAGGGGACAGACCCCAAGGGGCCAAGGGGGGACCCCAGGGGGCCATACATAACAGGGAAGGCAAGAAAAGAGAGAAAAAAAATGGAGAATCTCTTACCTGCAGCTGGCGCCACAGCGAAACCGGAAGTGGCAGTGGGACCCACGCAGCTCGTTAGCCATGTTTTTTTTAAAACTGCGGCCAGCTGTGGAGGGAAGCAGGAGGAGCTAGCACAAAAGGATAAGAGGCGTCACGAGCGAAGGAACAGGGGAAAGATTGGAAGGCGTGTCAACAGGGAAGGTATCCCCGGAACCCCAAGTAGGGGTAAGAGGAGGCAGGACTGCCTCTCACGGGGCAGAAGTCTGCCTTGAAGCCTGTTGCAGGGAAGACACCAGCGATGGCCCAGAAAGAGGAGGCGGATGCATCTCACTCAGATGGAGGATTCAAGGGAGAGGATCCAAGAAATCAGGAGGAAGAAGGTGACAACAGGGGTTGCCCCTCAGGAAGAGGGGACAGTGATGGAACTCGAGGCGTCAAGCCAGGTGGGATCGGTGCAGGTTCGGAAAGGCTCCAGGAGCAACCCCAGGAGGGGAACGGAGAGCCTAAGCAGTAGGAGGGGCTGCAGAAGACAAGCTCCAGCTGCATAGAGCTGCCCAGCAGGGGACACAGAGTGGGCTGAACTAGAGGGACCACCAAGGGTCCAGCTAACAGGCAGGTGGTCCACAGTATGGAAGGGAAAAGGTGATAGCCGCCAGGCGTGTGCATACACAGGACAGGGCCAGCTAGAAACTCTCAGGGCAAGGCTAGCCCATTTGGTGTAGTCAGGAGCCTACTGGTATTGATAGTGTTCCTTCTTTTCTTTCTTTCTGTTTCCCACCTTTGGAGGGGTTGAGAGGCCTGTCGCATAGAGCCCTAGGGTTGGCACAATCAGAGGAAGGATTCTGTCTTAGAGGGAATCGAGACGACCGTGTAGACCCATAAAGGTATAACTCAGATTTGGGGATTGGGTTAGACCTAATACGTATCCACAGGAGAGCCCAGAATACTCATAGGTGGGGGTCAGGCCAAGAGACGTCAGCAACTCATCAAGGCTGGGTATCAGGGCGAGGTGTAGGGGAGGTTGGAGCCTTGCAGAAGACTGCCATCTAGAGGTCCCAGACGCATGTGAGCCCCAGTAGTTGGACTCCACCACTGAAGGAATAAACAAAGTTGTGGCAGGCGAGATTGGGGAAGAGACTACCCCATGGTGGGACATCCATTCAGCAAGACCACAGGGACGGCACGACGGACAGCCCTATACATCCAAAGCTGGGCAGCACATGACCGGATGATCGAAGCCCAACGAGTGCAAGGTCCTTAAGGAATCCATTTCTAAGCACTTGGAGAAAAAGAAGGTGATTAGGAACAGTCAGCATGGATTCACCAAGGGCAAGTCATGCCCAACCAACCTGATTGTTTTCTATGAGATGACTGGCTCTGTGGATGTGGAGAGACCAGTAGATGTGCTATAGCTTGACTTTAGTAAGGCTTTTGATATGCTGTCTCATAACATTCTTGCAGGCAAGCTAAGAAAGTATGGGTTGAATGAATGGATTGTAAGGTGGATAGAAACCTAGCTGGACCATTGGGCTCAGAGGGTAGTAGTCAATGGCTCAATATCTAGTTGGCATCCAATATCAAGGGGAGTGCCCCAAGGTTCAGTCCTGGGGCTGGTTTTGTTCAAAATCTTCATCAATGAAAGATGGCATGCAGTGCACCCTCAGAAAGAGTGCAGATGACACCAAGCTGCAAGGAACAGTAGATATGTTGGAGGGTATAGTTAGGATTCAGGGAGACCTAGACAAATTCAAGGACTGTCTCAAAAGAAATCTCATGGGACACGTCCACACATGCAAGCACGTGCACTTGCAGCAGCTCAAATAGAAACAGTGCAAATTTGAGCTTTTTGTCGCATGTGGTCGGACTTTGGTGTGGTGCAAATTGTTCTGCTTGGGGCAAAATAACTCTGTCTGGCTCCTCTGAGATCTGAAGCCAGGGGGAACTAGAGCCTGGGGCCAGCATCTGTGCTGGCCCTACCAGGTGTGTACGAAGCTGCCCTGTCCTGGCCCTATCAGTACAAAAAGCTGCCATGGCAAGTAGCTCAGGGCAACTCACTCTGAGGAGCTTCTGGGCCCCAGCCAATTGGTACCTGGGGCCACTACCCCTTGTGCCAGCTGGACTGCTGAAGCAGCCCTGAGAGTTCCCTGCACCCTCTACCCACTGCAGCAGTCTGGCAGTGGGGGCTGCTGCCCAGCTTTAATCTGCTGTGCACCTGCCAGATCTAGATGGGGACTGCACAGGCAGTAGAGGCATCTGCCCCTCTGGGCAGGCTGCCAGTGGGCTGTGGCTACAGAGTTGGCCTCTGTGCGGCAGTGCTTCCATGTGTGCCCCTGCCCGGCCATTTGGGCAGCTATCATCTGGAAGATGTTCCCAGTGTGGTGGCCTGCTTTGAACTGTCAAAGCAAGTCCTCCTGGCCATATTTGGCCAGGAGGTCAGCCACCCCCAGCTGGGTCCAAGGTGCCAGCTCTGAGCAGACTACTCTGCCTGGGTCCTGCTACTTGCCTCCCTAGCAAGAATTCTGATGTTTCCTATTTGAAAACTGAAAAATCCCTGATAAAAAAATCCCAAAGTCACTCTGTAAAATACCCCAAAATCCATGTTCATAGAATCATAGGGCTGGAAGAGACTCTGAAGGATCATCGGGTCCAGCCCCCTGCAGGAAAGACATCTGGGGTCAGATGACCCCAGCCAGGTGACCATCCAGTCTTCTTTTGAAAACATCTAGGGTACATGATTGCACCACCCACCTCTGGGAGGAGTTGGTTCCATAGTTTGGACATCCGAGTAGTAAAGAAGATTTTCCTAATGTTCAGCCTGAAACTGTCTTCCAGGAGTTTGTAGCTGTTGTTTCTAGTTTTCCCCTAGGGTGCCCTGGTGAACAGTTGTTCACCAAGCCCCTGATATATAGCAGTAAGCCACAATCAGATCCCCTCTCAGCCTTCTTTTCTTTAGACTGAAGAGTCTGAGATCCCTCAGCCTCTCCTCATGTGGCTTGCCATGAAAGTCCCTGATCACATGGGTGACCCTTTCTGGACCCTCTTGACCTTTCACACGTCCTTGAAGTGCAGCACCCAGAACCAGATGCAATACTCCAGCTGTGGCCACACCAATGTTGAGTAAAGTGGGAGAATCACTTCTTTGGCTTTTCTGGAGATGCATTGATTGATGCATGCCAGAGTTTTATTGGCCCTAACAGCTATTGCATCGCATTGCCGGCTCATATTCATGCTGGGGTCTATTGTTACCCCCAGACCCCTTTCATTTGTAGTGCTGGTCAGGATAGTAATATGCCCAGCCTGTAGATGTGCTGGGGGTTCTTCCTTCCCAGATGCAGCACTTTGGCTTTCTCTATGTTGAGCCTCATCTGGTTCCGTTCTGTTCATGCCAGCCTATCTAGGTCTGCTTGTATCTGCAGCCTACCTGTGGGTGTGTCTGCACAACCCCATATCTTGGTGTCATCTGCAAACTTGGCCAATGGGCTTTCCATCCCCTCATCCAGGTTATTGATGAAGATATTGAACAGGACTGGGTCAAGTACCAACCCCTGGCATACGCCGCTGTTCACATCTTGCCAGAACAACAGCAATCCATTCATTTGGACTCTCTGTGTCCTACCCTGCAACCAGTTTCGCATCCACTTGAGGGTCCCGCAGTTGAGCCTGATATCTTCCAGTTGTCTGATCTGTACCTTGTGGGATACCAAGTCAAAGCCTTTCTGGAAGTCAAGGTATATGATGTCAACCACCTTTCTCTTGTCCAGGTGACGAGTCACCTGATCATAGAAAGAAATGAGGTTGGTCAGACAAGACCTGCCCATGACATGCTGACTGTCCTTCAGTATCATGCCTTCTGTGAGTTTGTCACGTATCACCTCTTCGATGAATGATTCTAGGATTTTCCCTGAAATAGAAGTTAAGTTAATTGGCCTGTAGTTTCCCAGGTGTTTATGCTTCCTCTTCTTCAAGATGAGCACAACATTAGCCCTCTTCCAATCCTCTGGGATTTCTCCAGAGGCCCATGATTTTTGAAAGACCTTTGCCAGGGCAGCCTGCAATATACACCTACAGTCAGGTCTCTCTTGCCACACCTCCCCTGGACCTTGACCCAAAGGGTTTCAAGCTGTTCTTCTTTGGGACAAACATCAGCCTGTAGAGAGGTGTACTGCTCCTTCACATAGAGGGCAACACCCCCACCTCTCTTCCCCACCTGATGCATTCTGTAAAGGACGTAGCCCTTTACAGCTACACTCCAGTCATGAGAGGAGTTCCATCAGGTCTCTGTGATCTCTAGTAGATTGTAGTGCCCAGTGGAAAACAAGAGGACTAGTTTCTCCTGCTTGTTCCCCATGTTTCTGGCACTGATGTACAGGCACCTTCTACTGAGGTCACTGGCTGCCTGTTGCATTGAAGGGGAGCTGTTTTCTCAGCTCCCATTAGAGCTTGGTTTCATTGTCGATGGAGCTTTCCTACATATTGGTCCCTGGGTCGGCTCCAATTAGCGTTTCCCCATCCCCCTCCAATCTTAGTTTAAAGCCATATCTAAGAGATTAGCCATCCTGGCCAAAAAAAGGGACTTACCTTTGTGTGTGAGGTGGATGTCATCTCTCCCCAGGAGTCCTCTCTCCTTGAAGTGGGTACCATGGTCGTAGAAGCCAAAGCCTTCTTGGTGGCACCACCGTTGGAGACACTGGTTCATCTCATTGATGCATTCTTGCCTCCTTGGACCATGGCCTGCAATAGGGAACACAGAAGAAAAAACTACTTCAGCCCTTGATCCTTTAAGTCCAGCTCCCAGAGCCCTATAGTCACTCCTGTCACGGTCTGGATTGCTCCTGGACATGTCATTTGTTCCCACATGGATAAAGAGCATGGGGTAGTAATCTGTGGGCCAGACAAGCCTGGGGATCCTCTCTGTGACATCATGGATCTGTGCCCCAGGGAGACAGCAGACCTCCCGTGGTGTGGGATCTAGGCAACAGATGTCTCCCTCCATTCCTCTCAGCAGGGAGTCACCTACTACGATTACCCAATGTCTTCTCCTCCAGTTACTCTATTGCCTCGCAGCCTGCCTGGTGGTAGTTGTGGGTGTGGCCTCCATTGCTGCACTCACTCCCAGCAATGCCAAAGCCCCAAATTGGTTCCCCACCTGCACTGGAGGAGTTGTTCCAGCAATGCGGGGTCCAATTCCACGTCATCTAGAACTAGAGGTAACTGTCATCCATCTGTCCATCTCAGGTCCCTCTGGTGTTGCCATCCCATCATTTGAGTGATCCTGCAAAGAATGGAAGTACCCATCAATCTCATCCTCAATGACTCTGATCCCATGCAGCCTGCTAACCTTTGCCTGGAGTTTCCTCCCCTGCCCCCTCCCCCCAGGCCTCAATGTGAGTGCATGTGGGACAGGTGAGGGGACTCCCAGCCATTCCGCTGCCCCCGGGTCCCTGAGGACCACCAGCCAACCCCTGCAGGCAGTGGGCTTGGGTGCTGCCGACCCACCCAAAGGCTCCATCTGGGTGCAGGCCTCAGAGGAGCCCTGGGTGGGAGGCAGCACTGGGACAGGGTCCCTGGCTGCACTCCGAGTCACCACCCCCATTAACTCTTCTTCACATGTACTCACTTGAAGATTCTGGAGACTTTGTCTGAGGCTGCTGACTTCACCGCGTGGAGTCTCAGTCCCATCCTGCTCTCCCCCTGTGCCCACTCCCGCACAAACTCCCATGCGCCCCAAAAGAGCACGCCTGTTTGTGGGGCCTGTTCATGTGGCTCCCGCCCATCATGGCTAAATAGGGGCAGGAAGGGAGGAAAACTTCTTCCTGATTCCCTACAGCTGGCCCGGTGCCTCCTCCCTCTTCCCCACTACCCTAGATTCCTAGAAGTAGGGTTGGAAGGGACCTTGTAGATCATCAGGTCTGTGAGGGTGCGGCGGCTAGGGGCGGCCGTGAACCCCCTAGCGCCCCCTACCGTCACGTTAGGGTGACGTAGCACCCTCAGAATCTCGC
>NW_017728910.1:43177648-43189424 GCF_001723895.1 Crocodylus porosus
TAGTGGGGTTAAGGCTGCGACGACCAACTCAGGCCACTCAGCTCGAGCCGCAGAGCTCCTGCTCCTGCGGCAGCCAGAAGGGAACTGTGAGTCAGGCTCCGGCCTAAGCTGTTTATAAAGGCCTGGCCCTGCCCCCTTCTGGCCATGTGACCCACTTGGTTGCCCTGGCAACCAGGCACCTGAGCTGCCTGGGTGATTGACAGCTCTGCCAATCACCCTCACAATCATGGGGCACCTATGTGACTCCGTGACAAGGTCCAACCCCCTGCCCTGGGCAGGAGAGAAAACCAGTCTCAAATGACCCCAGCCAGGTAGACGTCAAGCCTCCTCTTAAAGACCCCCAGGCTAGAAGCCATCACCACTTCACTTGGAATTTGGTTCCAGATCCAAGCCACCCTGACTGTGAAGTAGTGCCTTCGGGTGTCTAGTCTAAACCTACTCTCTAACAACTTATGGCTATTATTCCTTGGTACCCCGGGGGGCGCTAGGAGGAACAAGGTCTCTCCCAAACCCTTCTGGTCCCCCCTAGTGAGTTTATAGACAGCCACCAGGTCCCCCCTCTGCCTTCTCTTGCAAAGGCTGAACAGGTTAAGGTCCCATAGCCTCTCTTCGTAGGGTCTGCCCTACCGTCCCCGGATCATGTGGGTGTCCCTCCTCTGGACCCTCTCAATGCTGTTCACATCCCTCCTGAAGTGCAGCACCCAAAACTGAACACAGCTGCGGCCTGACCAGTGCCGCATAGAGGGGGAGGATGATCTCCTTGGCTCTGCTTAAGATGCATCTATGGATGCACGACAAGGTACGGTTAGCCATACTGACTGTGACCTCGCATTGTCGGCCCATGTTCATCTTGGAGTCATTAATGACTCCATGATGTCTTTCTGCCACCATGCTCTCGAGAAGAGAGTTTCCCAGCTTATAAGTGTGCTGCTGATTCCTACTGCCCAAGTGCAGAACCCTGCACTTGTCAGTATTGAAACTCATCCTATTTTCATTAGCCCACCCCTGTAACCTGTTCAGGTCCTGCTGTAACCTGTCCTTCCCTACTAGCGTGCTTACCTCACCCCAAATCTTGGTATCATCAGCAAATTTAAGGCTGCTTTTCACTTCATCATCCAAGTTACTAATAAAAAAATTGAACAGTGCGGGCCCAAGGACTGAGCCCTGGGGGACTCCACTGCCCACTTCCCTCCAGGTCAAAAAAGACCCGTCTACCACTACCGCCTGAGTACGACCCTTGAACCAATTTGCAATCCATCTAACTGTGTAGGCATCAATGCCACAGTCACTTAGTTTTTTAATGAGAATGGGGTGGGAGACAGTGTCAAAGGCCTTGCTGAAGTCCAGAAAGACTACATCCACCGTGACACCTGCGTCCAATGCTTTTGTGATCTGATCGTAGAAGGCAAACAGATTGGTCTGACAGGACCTGCCCCTAATGAAACCGTCCTGGTTGCCCTTGAGCATCATCCCTGCTGCTAGCCCATCACATGTGTTCCTTGATGATCTTCTCAAAGAGTTTCCCCAGAATAGAAGTAACACTAATAGGCCTATAACTGCCAGGTCCTCCTTCTCCCTTTTTTAAAGATGGCAGCCACGTTGGCTTTCTTCCAGTCATCTGGCACCTGGCCAGAGCACCATGAGTGCTTGTAGAGCTGTGCCAGAGGCCCCACAATAACCCCTGCCAATTCTTTCAACACCCTGGGGTGGAGAGCATCTGGACCTGCTGATTTGAACACATCTAGCCCCTCCAGAAGCTCTCTAACCTGGTCCTCACCAACCTTAGGCCTGGCAGCGTTTCTCTCGAGTCCATCTGGAATCTTGGTCGGGGAGTCCCAGTCCCTGCACAAGAAAATGGAGGCAAGAATTTGTTAAAGAGATCTGCTTTCTCCTCTGGTGCAACCATCAGATTGCCAAGCATATCCTGCAGGGTCCTCACATTACCCAGTGCCTTCTTCATTCTCCCTCTATATTTAAAAAAGGACTATTTATTATCTTTGATCCTTGATCCTAGCCCTAGCCCAGCTTACCTCGATTCAGCTGTTGGCTCCTTGCTCCCTGGTCTGCTCAATGTGGTTGGGGAGAGCTGAGGGCTGACGTGTACTGACACACGTGTGCCTTCTTCAGCATCCAAGCCCGACTGGGGGGGATTTGAATTGTTCCTCCATAATTAAAATAAAAGACCACTATATATATAGAGAGAGCAAGAGACAGAGACAGCAATCAGTTGGACAATGTTTTATAAATAGATCTACAGTGTTAAAGCAACTTGGAAGCCTACCAGTATCTCTATCATCATAATAAAATGACTTGTAAATATCTGTTTTGCTGTTTGCCTTTGGTTTCCTTACCATAGAGCAGTTAAAGTTCCCCTGACCCCTTCACTAACCAGAATGAGGGGACAGCTGCCCCTGCAGCCACAGCTCCTGCCAGCAGGTCCCATCCTGTCTAGCATCTGAGCAAGTTGAGTGTGTGCTGTGGGGATGTGGGGTTTGCAGGAGTGGAGTGGGAAGAGGAGTGGGGGGATGTGGGTGGCTGTGGAGGAGCGTGGGGGGGCTGTGGAGTGTGTACACAAGGGCTAGGGGGCCTGAACCTTAAAGCCTACCTGCTTCTCCTGCGGCAAGGTTGAAGGTGGGGGAGGCAAGCTTCTGGCAGACTGAGCAGTCCCTGAGCTGTGGAGGACCCTGGAGCTTTCCTCCATAGCGGTGACACCCCCCAGGTGGCACCCTCCCACTGGCACCAGGCCCAGGTACTCCAGGGAGACACCACCACCATGGAGGGAAGCACCGCGCCCCATGTAGCTCAGGGGCTATGCAACCTAGTGGCAGCTCATGCAGGCAGGCTCAAGGAAATGAGATTGGTCAAACAAGACCTACCCGCAACAAACCCGTGCTGGCTGTCCCTTAGAATGTTAGCCTGGGCCAGTCCCTCAAGGATGGCCTCCTTAATAAACTTTTCTAAGATCTTCCCCAGGATAGAAGTCAGGCTAATGGGCCTGTAGTTAGCCGGATCCACTCTCCTCCCTTTCTTGAAGATCGGCACCACATTGGCCTTCTTCCAGTCTTCGGGCACTACACCAGAGCGCCAGGAGTTTTCAAAGATCCTGCAGGAAGGCAGATTCCAGGATTTAAAAAAAAAAAAAAAAGAAAAGTTTAGGCTCCTTGCTGCTTTTTTTTTTCTTCAGTCGAGTCTGTCTGCACAAGCTGCCGTCAGGTCACACAGCCCTGTGCTACACAGGGCCTGGTGCTTCCCTCTGTGGTGGCAGCTCCCCACAAGAACACCCAGGTTGGGTGCCAGCAGGTGGGTGCTGCCTGGGGGCGTGCCATCACCACAGAAGGAAGTACCGGGTTCCCCTGCAGTTCAGAGACCACACCAGCAGCTTGCCGCCCGCCACTGTGGGAGAGGCAGGTAAGATCTAGCACTCCGTGCACCGTCCCTGCCACCTTCCCACCATCTGGGACTGCCCAGGAATGGATGGCTTGCCCCTGGAACAGAGCAGCAAGATGGCAGGAGGGTGGCTAGGTGTACTAGTGGTAGGAGAAGTGCATAGTGGGGACGGTGCATGGGGCACTGGATGCCCACCAAGTCTGAGATTCCCCAAGCACATCAGCTCCCAGTGCCCCATGCACCATTGCACTTTGTTAAATAGCAAACTAAAATACCTTGGATGGGTTTTACCTTGCTACATAACAAAGTCATTTAAAGTGGAATATACCACGAGTGTGTAAAGAGCAATGCCATTAAAGCAGAATATGCCATTGACTGTGTAAATAACAATGCCAAGAAAGCCTTGCAAAAGGGCAATTAATCCACCTTAAAGGCCAATTTTGCTGTGTGTACCCTAGAAGTGCAGTAAAACACTGGAACAGGTTACCCAGAGAGGCTGTGGAATCTCCATCCTTGGAGGTATTTAAGACCTGGCTAGACAAACCCTTGGCTGGGATGATAGGATTTGGGATGGCCCTTCTTTGAGCAGGGGGTTGAACTAGATGACCACCTGAGATCCCTTCCAACCCAAATTTTCTATGATTCTATGATACTTCTAATTTGGGGGCTAGTAGCATAGTATTTGTGGAAAGTGCCCCATAAGGTTCTAATGGATTTTTTGAGAGAGGGAGAGAAATAGTCACTTTCCACACATGGTAATATTTCAAATTATTCATACTTATTTCATATATGTGCTTTGATTAATATATAATCTATCGCATTTGCTCTTTCTGTTGTAAAAATGTGAATTCTCCACATACATCTTTACCAATTCATCCATTAGGCATTCTGAATTTATTCATTCTGCAATACATTTCAAGATGCATCATCCTTCTTCATTTAGTTTCTTTTCATATAATGTTGCTGTGGGGATTCCCTATATTCTGTTTACACCATCTTCATTATCATGGATGTCAGTGCCACCAATTCTAGCATTAAAATAATTTATTTTTAATCATCTCAAGAGCATTACATAACAATCCCCATTTCTGCATTGGATCTTGATGTGAATGGTGGGAAATAAACTTTAATAAGAATCAAGAGAGGTTTACAAGGAAAGTTTAATGAGGACTACTAGCAGGTGGTTAGAGTTTATTTCAGTTCCTAATACCTCAATCAGACTTCTGTAACCAAGCCTTGCTTCAGCCACCAATTAGTTCTATCATTCCATCCATTGTTATAAATGAAATAAATTCAGGAATTCACATAATCTTCCCATACCATGTCTCTTGTAAATTCAGAGCATCAAAATCATTCACAATAATTATCCACAATGGGTCAGATCATTTGTTTGATAACCCAGCTATGTTCCAGACCAGAAGACCAGTCTCACCTAGGGATGTAGCAATTTGCTTTTCCTTAGGATCTAGTCAGTCCCTTGAGTCCATGTATACATGAGTAGGACAGTCACTGGTACCAACCAAAGCCCTTCACTATTATGCTCCATACTCTGGAGAGGTAGGGAATCTTCCTTACTTACTATCCCATTAAGAAAGTAATTGGTTACCCCAGCTATACCAGATGTGTAACAGAAACTCATAAAATTAACACTCACAGGGAGGTATCTAGCTGACCCTTTCAAGGATTTAACTCTGAATACATAAATAACTTTATTTTCCAATAGCTGGAAAGAGGTTTTAAATCTTTTTGCTAAAAACCATGAAAGTCTCTGTTACATATTAAAAAGTTCTCACTTTTATGTGGATAAAAATTGAGTAATAAAATATTTTGCTCTTTTAGCCTTTTATTTCTGTCTCTAATAGAGACATGTTTAATAAAAATAGAGGAAGAAGTTTTTGGTTACTGGATTCTGAATCTGTCACTTTATCAAGTGTAATGAAATCCTCACTATTCAGGGTTTTATCATCATTAGGGCTATTCCTTGCAATGTCATTGTTTATCAGTTTTCCATCAACTGTCTTAAATAAAATACCATGTGCTTCTAGATGTGATTTTCAAATCACAGATTAATTTCTTAATTGCTGTTTATTCATTTAATTTTTAATATTATATAATATGTCTTTCTTAATTTCCTTTACTCATAGCAGCTACTGAACGCAAGAGAAATACTTCGGGGATTGATGGTGTGGGATATCCTTATTGCCTTTATTTTCCCATGGTAGGGCTGTTTCACATATCCAGGCATAGGCGACATGTAGGTAGGCATGTGGGGGCACATTCCCTGCCTGAAATTGACCCTCGCCAGCTGGGGAGTGGGAGCACCGGCCAGTGCCCCACCCCCAAGAAGTGGTGGTGGCACTTCTGAGGTCAGCAATCAGCTGCTGGGCGTCTCCCTTCCTCCCCCCACCAAGAGCCAGGAGGCACCAGTTGCCCATGTATCCAGGACTTGTCACCTGAGAGGACAGACCCAGGCAGTGAGTTAGAACTGTTAAAGTAAGGGATAGCTTCAGATTTGATAAATCTATATTAAAATTTACTTTACCCACAGAACCTATAGTTGGTAATGTGGTAGGTTTTCCTCATCATTGATTTTTTTCCCCCAGTATCTCAATTTGTCTGAATTGTGTCCCTGGAATTTTAGTGGGGGTACTATTGGGTTGAAAAGAGGTTCTTTGTAGGCCTTTTTTAACAATACATTTTGTAATTTTTAGCTGTGTAGACAGATCTTTACTTACTAACAGCAACTGCATAGAGACACAGGGTCCTTCCATTATGGGTGGGTTAAAGATCAGATTTGCAATGGCAAAAACTCTCCGTTATAAATCTATTACCCAAACTTAAGAATTCTTTTGTTAAGTTACACTGAATCTGTAGTATCTGGCTGATAAATAGGTGTTGAAATCCTCCCCCCCAAGTATTGCACAATAAAATAAAATACATTAAAAGTTACATAAATTATCAACCCTTAAAAACAGACCAGATCAAACAAAGTAAACATATTTCAGACTTCTACAGTGGCCAGGACCTTTTGGTTGTCACCTGTAGGCTGCTGCCAAGGCAGCAGCAGCAGTTTATGTAGGTTGGGGGGAAATAGTCCAGCTTATTGGATGGAGACAGTTCCTCCAACGGAGTCACAGCCAGACTCCTTTCTTCAGTTCCCTTGCCCTCTCTCATGGTGCGCTTAGGCCTGCCTGTCTCTGCAAATGTCTACTGTCACTTGCAAAAAGAACAAAAAGGCTCTTCTCAGTGTGGCACTACATTGACTCCTGGAAGCAATTCATGAATGCAAATCTTTGCATTAAGCATAACTGTGAGATTACGAAGCCAAGCTAGTTAGAAAAGAAGCATTTCCAAAACCACTTGGGATTTTAAAAGGGGGGTACAATTCTAGTCACTGTGATATGTGGGAAATGGAGTGTAGATACATGAGTAGCTGTGCCAACACAAGGGAAATTTTACTGGCAAAACTTTGTAGTGTAGACTGGACACACACAGCAGCAAACTTATACTTAGGAACAGGTTCTTGATGTCATTGTCTAGCTGGCCAGGGACAGACAAAAACTCTCTCTCCATTTGCATGGTAGCATTAGACTCTCTTATAATACTAGTCTCTCTGTACTCAGAGAAGTTTTGGGACTTTTACTCTTGTTCTGTCCTGAGTAGAGCAGGTTAGAAAACAGAATTTGCATTGCAGGGGAAATTCCACCAATTCAACATTGAGCATCTGTCTGCATCAGAATATAAAACACAAATGTTTTTTGATTGGAAAAAGATTAAATTCAGAAACATGTTAATCATGTCAACATGTTATAATAAGAAATATACAATATTAAAATTAATATTTTCATATTATATGAAGTCAAACCCAAATGGAATGGATCAGTACATCTGAAGCTCAGTATCTGTTTTTTTAACCTATTGAAGCATTTTGACAGCAAAACAAGAAGAAATGATCTGAGCAGACTACAATGAAACAGCGTTTTCTGATGAAAAACTACTTCTTCAAAAAGTGACAGCCAGCTTTAGTCCAGAGAAGCAGCACACTGAGGAATTGCACCCCCGGCTAGTTAATGCAGAGCTTAGGCAAGCTCTAGATCAGAGCTAGTAAACCAAGGGGAGCCATTTCTTCCATTTTAATGAAAGTAATGAACTGTGCAGTGCATATTTGATGGGAGCAGTGCTGGGACATTGCGTTTGCCTGAAATAAAACTTCTCTAGTGTTCCTTCTTTTGAGACAGAGTAGCCACATCCAAGCCCTGCTGCAGGCATAAATAGCACAGTCTGGCCTTTAATATCTAACTGCACTGTTGTGTCTAATTAGTCTGAACAGTGGTCAGTACAAAAAGAGCAGAGATCAATCTGGAAGGAGATAGCAGAGATTGCTGTGTAAGCCTCTGAAAAATCTCATACACATGCTTAAAGGGAGTTAAGCGTTTTGCGAAGACTACCCAATTGCATTTATTTCAATTCTTCAATCTACAAGTCAATCCGAGCATTAGAACTGGAGTGTGATCTTACACTATAACTCTGTCTAAGGGTACATGTAGACATTACACTTAGATTGACTTAACTAGGGTTAGGTTGATCTAAGTGCTGGACTGTACATACATTCAGGAAGTTTAAGGCAGAAAGATGGCCAGGCTGATCTAACTTAGTTCACCTGAAGAGATGTACTAAATTAGGGCATTTGTACACATGCATGTGCCATAGTAGCAGGTGATTTGAAAAGTGCTCGGTGCTGCGGCGCATGCAGTTGTATAAGCAGGGGAATACACGTCAGTGCTGAGAAAATGACGGCGGTGCACTTTTGAACTAAAACACATCGGAAGTGCTTTAGTTCAAAGGTTTACTCCTGCTTTAGTTCAAAATTTTACTCAAAAGTGCACCACCACTATTTTCTGTGTGCTGATTTGCATTTTGCTGCTTATGCAACTGCATGCAGTGCACTGCAGTTTACATCAGTGTGTGAGGCGCAGACTCAATTAAACAAGTCTGCTCCAAAGTGGCAGATCTCCAGTGCAACACAGGATGAAATGTATGTGTATAAATGCCCTTAGATTGGTACAGGTTAGCCCAATCTAGTGAACCCGTGTACATGTTTGGAGAACAGCTCCAGAGCTGAGAAAGCCCAGTCACTTGCCCCAGCTCTAGATTTGCACTTTCCTACCCCTGTCCCTACAACCATGACCGGGCTATTTTTAGTCCTCCAAACCATGCCACCCCCCTACCCTACCCAACCCAGGATGGAAAACCCCTTTGTGGAACCACCAACTCCCCAGCAGGCCTGCCAGCCCTCCCTTCCCCAATCCCATCTGCCCTTCCCCCAACCCAATTTACTTAGATCATGTTCCTGCAAATGTATGCACCAGCAGAATCCAATCTAAGATCACATGACTTAAAGTAAGCCAAATAATCATAGTTTGAGTCCTGGAAATGTCTGCACATAACCTTAGAAATATGCCCAATTTCCATGACAATTTTATGCAAATATTTAATTGAATTTTATTTATGAACTGCTGCCTCTTTCTGTTTGCAAGCTGTCCACAAAAATATTTGACCTTTTTTTAAAAAAAATGAGTTGCCAAGTAATTTCTTGGTCTGTAGCTTACTCACAAGTAGCAGTCTTCTGTAAGATTCCAGTATCTGAAATATGATTAGACAAACAGGTAAGAGAATCTTTTCTTCCTAGGGTATGATGAACTCACTTCTCAATAGTTGCTTTTCTCTGTGAATTCTTATTGTTACAAAATATTTCCTTATAAAAAATACCCTTTTAATATTTCATTCATGTAGTGAATTCATTCGCTGGAATCTTTGGAGAAGAAAATACAAAAAGGAATGGGATACAGTGAGTGTAAATCTGATAAAAGATTCAAGCAGATTCACGCATGATCCAGCAGAAAAAGCCATTAGAGAACAAACATTCCTGACACAAATCTCAGCTCAACTTCTAGGCACTGCCTATCCTCATAAAGTCAGGAGTCGCCAGTGTTGGAGGGGCTCTTTTGCTTTGGCCAGTTCTGCATCAGCTGTGTAAGGGAAGCTCTGGCTACTTTAAGAAAGAAAGGAAGGAAGAATAAACGGTCAGTTTTCAACATGGCAAACTACAGAATGGGCTATTCCAAGGATCATTAAGTATTTTATACTTATAATGACTATATTAAACACGTAATGTATTTGCTAATGAGCTGTAAGCAGGAGTAAATATTAAGTTGCAGTGTTAGCAGATAACACAGAATTATTTAGGTTACTGACAGTACAAGGAGTGTCCATGCGTCTTAAAGACAGGGAACCAGGAAACATGGTGGCAGATGACATTCAATGTTCATAAATAAAAGGGAACCCACCCTATAAGGAGCATCTTGGGCTAGGTACAGAAATTCAAAAAGCCTGAGGCAGACTTGAATGAACTTATATGAGTTTCTCTAAGCGGACTACATTAGTTCAGAAGCTAACAGAACACAAGTTCACCCTTTCATGGGGACAGCACAAAGGCCTGCACTAGCCAAAGTCAGCAGGTTGGGGGCACCTCTGCATGCCACCTAGCATCCTAGAGACAGCCAAGGACAGCTGAATGTAGCCAAGTGACAGGCCACCTCTGATTGGCTGCCAGACACCCCCAGCCCCCTTCCAGGAGAGCCCCAGAGTGGGTCACCATGGCATGCTCCCCCTCCCCACCAGCCAGGTTTGCTAGCATGCTGTGGTGACCCATTCTGGGGCTCTCCTACAAGGAGGCTGGGGGGGTGCCCAGCCACCAATCGGGGTGGCGCAGCCATGCCACAAAAGGAAGGATTGGGCCCCTCAGGTTTCTGACAGGTAGCAGGTGCCAGCAGCCCTGTGCCATATGGAGGAGAAAGGGGCACTCCACAGACAGAAGAATCAGGCATCTCAGCGTTTCGGCAAGTAGTGGGCACCTGGCAGCAGGCACCTGGCACAATTGCAGGAACTGTGCTGGGGGCCCTGTTGCTACCACCTGCAGTTCACCAGAGCATCCTTCCTTCTATAGAGCACCATTCCACCCCCTCATCCTGCCCCCATCCCACCTAGGGATACTGTATGAGGACAGAAAAAGACTGAGTTACAGACACCCTCTTCTCTACTTCTCCCTGAGGCTGACAGCTTGCTGCAGGCAGGAGACAGAACTAGAGACAGAGGCTTTGCTGGTTGGCTCTGTGATAGCCTGGGGGTGGGTCCCACTGCATGCCTGGCTGGAGCAGCTGAGCCTGGCAGTGTTCCAGTGGGCCTCCCTGCAAGGAGGCCTAGCAGGGACCTGCAAAGGAGCCTCAGCTTCCAGTGGACAGCAACTTTACATGAATTGATATGGGATCTGGTACAGAAGTTCGATAGAGCGGTCTAATGTAAACCAATGAAGTCTGATATCTCATTGATCCAGGTCTATCTTAGGCTGCATTCCACCTTTTTTAGACCAGTCTATGTAACCCAGACTTTAAGTCCCTTCCAGGTATAGACTAGTTTCTGATCACTTATACCAGTTTGTGTGTAATGTCTGTACCTGGTCTTGGACTACTCATACACATTGGTGGAATTGTAGGCTAAAATGTAATCATTTGGGAGATACAGGCATGTTCAATGCTCAGTATGAACATTGTGCTCAATGTTCAGCCTTCAGCAGTAGTAAATGGATGCACCATGCTGCTCAAGATTGAGCTAGAAACCAATATTGAACCACTGTTTGCAAAACATCTTTCTCTTAAACCTTCTATACATTTATCTACATTTGGTTGCCTTGCTGCACAAGAGATACAGAAGAACAGAAAAAGTTTCAGAAGATACAAAAGATAAAGTTTCAGAGATACAGAAGAACAGAAAATGTATGAAGCATATACAGTATAGAAACATAGAAGTATATAAAATAAAGACTGTGTTAGAGAAGTTAAACTGGATCTTCTTTTTACCTTCGCTAGCAAAATAGAGGTTATTTAATGAAACAGAGATGACATATGAAGCTCATACAAGGAACTAAGTTTCCCCCTATGATACAATGAACTTGTGAAGTTAATTGCTGCAATGTGGCAGTGAGACAAAGAGGCTAAGATTTAAATAGGAAAAGAGTTGGACTCATATGGATCAAGAGGACATTTGCAGAGAGATATTTTTATCCTCTCTAATGGAAAAGGCAAACTCTCATATTCAGAGCATAAACACACTGCTATCTGGTGAATGTAAGGAAGAGACTTCTCCAGAATTGCACTGACCACTGTCAGAAACCAGATGGACTAGAGTAGTGATCTAGCCTGTTGCGATCATTCTTGTTGTCGGGGAAAACCGAAGGATCGGGCCCCAAGGTCATGGTGGGCCGGGGTGGCAATTAGATACGGACAGGTGGGATTAGCGGCGTAGAGTCTGGAGTCAGGGACTCGGAGCGGAT
>NW_017728910.1:43190049-43203048 GCF_001723895.1 Crocodylus porosus
GGGGAAAGTAGGTCAACAATGATTGACAGCTCCGCAGGTCACCCAGGGGGCAAGGACTGGGTGAGCCTTGGAAATTTCCACTCACAGCTTCAAACCCCGCCTGTCAGTTTAACCTCTTCTGTACTGGCAGCACATACTCAAAAAATTTCCATGACACTTGTATTCCATGTTTGGAGACTGTATGGGACAGGCAGAAAAAAAATAACAATAGTAGCCCTGCTAGCTAATATTCTCACAAGATTTGGTGCCCATTTTCCATTGAAATCTAGAGCACAAGTTTAATAGAACAGAAAAAATAACCAACAGTTTCTGACTTTCTCTCCACCTGCTCAGTGGACTTCACTAACGTATGGCCTCTGCCCATTCCACAAAATCAGAAATAGTTGGCAGAGACACCCCTGGAAATTTACCTTAATCATAATGTTTTATAAAACAGAGAAAGTTAAAAACTTCTTGCAACGTATGAAGCACTTAAACTGCCTCTGACTGCATTTCAGTTCCTTTTCAGGTAAACAAGCGATCCCTGAAATTTTTCAAATAGCAAAAGCATTAAAAATTCTAACTGTTTTCTATCAATAACACAGCAGCAGCACCATTTTCATGCACCAATGAGGTTAACAAGATATGCATGTATGTCCCCATATGCCTTTGGCTTTCCCTTTTGTGATGAGGCAAAATATGTGGATTGTCACAAGCTGTGTTCTTATTTCTCTAATTCTATGTTAGATCTGATGAGAAGGGATAGCTACACACTTGTCATCCTTTTTCAAACACTCACTTCTTTTATCCCAAGGCCCAGATGCCTTTCATTAGATTATGTTTTCTCTATATCTTTGATCTTTCCCTACAAAAGGCAAAGTGCTTGGTTGTACAGGGTTGTACAGAAATTCTTAGCAAAGTGCCTCTAAAAAACTGTCCTCTCCCCCCACCCTCTCCTCCATCTTGGTTTTTTATGTCCTCTTGTTCTGAAAGAACCTAGCCGTAGACTACCGCCATGAACATTTTGGATGAAAAGTAAACATTTTCAAAAGAGCTTCTCACACTGAAAATTCCCTTTCCCTCAGATAACCCCAGGGCAGTAATGGGATCTTTTTATGTATTCCTGCTTGTCTTCTCTTGCATCCATTAAATCACTAGATCAAGGGTTCCTGGACTCAACTTGTGCAATCATATCATGCTGTTTTCTTAATTTAAAATGCTTGTCTTCACTCCACAGAGTCTAACACTTCATCTGTTCATTGCAACTCTCCTTAATTCATGGAGTTGATTAAGCATTTTAAAAATACATATTAAATATTCATAAGGATCATTATTCCCCTTCCCCTCAATTCTAACTCTGGGGAAATATAAACAGCTAGTAAGGTTGATTAGTGTAGCCATACAGGTGTTTTCCCCCTACTAGCACTGGAATTATTTTAACTTTTCACTGGGTCAGACTAATATATTTGATCATTTCTATGCCATTTGTTTTGGGCAGCATGCCGTCTTTGGGATTTTATTGGACATGTAGTCAGTGAATTCTATAAGCTGTAGTGCCTCAGGATCTAAAGCTATAAATAGCAGCATAATAACAATTTGCTTCCTTCTGGGAAGCTGATTATTTTGTAATGTGGGTTGTGGCAATTAATAGAGCAGTCACTGCAACGCAAGTACTATTTTTTACTAACATAAGTGTTCCCTAATCACCAGCTGGTATGGATTAGATGATGAAGTATGGATTAGATGATGAAGTGTGTGCAAAATGGAAGAGAATTCACAGTAAGAAATCCAAATATTATGTATTTGACATACAATTTCAGTTCATTAAGGAATGTTTTCCAATGCTAACAAAACCAGAAAATTCCTTACAGATCAACCACTCCCCTCTGACCTCACTATCCTTGTGCTCAAGGGAAATCTACCTAACACCTTTAAAAGACAAACTTGGGAACCAAAATTCATAAGCTGGCTGGACACTAAAAACCAAGGACTAAACATTGATAACAGTATTATGTCACATTACATTTTACCCAAGCCCTGAATTCTTTCCACACAGGAAAGGTGAGAAAGACACTCCTTCCTTCTGATAGACCTTGATCTCCCAGGAATCAGCTGCTTCTCTTCTGCTAATTGTGGGGGGTAGTGAGAGAAGTTATGTTTGTCATGCTACTGACCCCTTGAAAGCACTCTACAGCCGTGCCCTGACAGAAGTGCACAACTGTAGAGTGCATTAGAAGTGCCCAATCATGGGACAAATTAATCCTCAATTAATGAAAGCACCTGCATTAAATTCAGTTATTCCTGCCCCTGGTACTGTCTTCAGGATGTAAGGGAGGGAGTGGGGGGAGGAGAAGGAGCGCTGCCTGGGTTTTGCCCAGCCTGGCACTGGAGGGTGGGGTAGGTGGATTGGAGCCCCCACCATGGGCAAGTCACTTCACCTACCCGACCCACAGATTTCTTCTATCTGTTATAGGAAGATGATGATACTGACCTCCTATGTAAAGAACTTTGAAATGTACTGATGGAAAGTAGAATATTTTCTTATTATTCACCTGTATCCAGAAAGGTCTCTGAAACCAGCTTTGCAGAGGTGAAAGCATAATATAGAAATATTGTTTGAGTTATTCTATTTCCAGTGAGCTATCATTGCTGCTTACCAATAAGCGGTCACGGGAAAGGTTGCCTGCCTTTAGGAAACTGCTACCTGTGACAGACAGACAGACAAAAACAAAACCAGTATAAATTAACAAATATAGTTTTACCATTGATTCCTTTAGGGATATTTTCCATCAGATTGTATGAAATTTATCCCAGTTCAGAAGTTTCCATCGTCCGTCCAGTACTTTTTTATACCAATGTAATGCTGTTTACACTAGTGTAAACACTTTATGTCCATGCCCTGACTCTGCTCAAGATTACAACAGTCATTAATAAGTATAATGTAACTCCATTTATTCCATTGGAGTTTCTTCTGATTTACACCAGTGTGCAAGGAGAGTTAAGTCCTTATGCCAGTGGTTTTCAACCTTCTTTCACTTGCAGAACCCTAAAAAATTTTGAATGGAGGTATGGACCCTTTTGAACTTAAGTGTGGGTATCCACATACTTTTAATTTACCATGGTCATCTTTTGCGGACTCCCAGAGATCTGTGGACCACAGGTTGAATATCACTGCCTTATATGAATAAGGAGTAGCATGCTAGTAACAGCGCTTGCTTTCCTGTTAATGTGGGGCTAGAAGGGTTCTCTACTGTCATTTAATACTTGAACTCCACTGAAAGTGATAGCAAGGAAAGACACCGTTTGTTACCTTTTTTTAGGAACTTTTTAGAAACTAACCCAAAATCAATGCCTCACAAATAGTACAGCCATTATAGCCCAGTATTTGTTTCTGGCCTATATATATCTTTTACCAGTCACTAGTGTTGTATCTTAATACCAGTCTTTTGTCATGTATTCCATGTACTTAGAAACTGATAAACATTTTATTTTTAGTTTTTGCAGTCACCACAGCTCCAGTTTGAACTGACTGCACAAGGGTCCTCCCTTTCCAGGCTAAATCTATGTCTAAATTGATGTTATTAGATTAATAGATCCTGACCTGAGATTCAAACAAGGATGGTCATTTAATTACATGTATGCTCATCCCCAATCAAACTGAGCTCCGTTCCCAGATGGGGGTTTCTAGCTGTTAGTGTTGTAGAAATAAAAAATCAAAATCAAATGGTATATCAAAAAAGTTCAATATATTTCCTTCTGTTTCCATACTCGCAGATAAAATCCAGTGGATGCGGCATAGAGGACAAAAGCCACATTACATGGATATAGTTGCACATTAAAATTATATGACAGTTTATCCAATAACTACACATCCACCTGTGAGATGATGCATCACTATTATTATTCCTATAATAGCTCCTAGAGGTCAGAGCTGCAACTGGGGCTTTATTGTGCTAGGCGCTGTATAAATCAAACAGGGTAAAAGTTCAACTCCTAGGCTGATACTGCATAGTACCTGGTGGGGGTTCTTTATTTAAACCACAGCTAAACCCACTGTAGTCAAACGTGGGAAGGAGAATCTCAGTTTAGCTGACTTAAAAAGATGGAGTCTACCTTAATTAGCTTTGAGTCTATAAATGAAGAAACCTGTCTATTGTGTATAGACAAAAGCAGGCATTCATTGAGTCTGCAAATTCCACAAGCATTTCTGCTGAACATATACACACGTGTATGTTATCCCAGCACAAGAACAAACAAACAGCTAATCTTTTTAACTAATCATTGCCTGGGGGTATCCTGTCTAATCACCATTCCTGTACCAAATGTATATGTTTTAATAATCATTTTTCAAAATAAACTATAAATAGCTTAGAAAAGGCCTTTTTAAAAATATGTTAAAGATATATTTTCTTTGCAAACATTCTTAAATTAAAAAATAATCCCCAGAATACATGCATCAAAGACTGTGGGGCATAAGCAAGTTCTGGAAGTCCACCACCTGGTTTTTTCACTGTGACATTCAAACAAAACTCCACTGATATTAATGGAGCTCCATTTTAATCAGTTGTCAGTTCAAGCCTTCATCTTGCAGACAGATCCAGATGAGCTCACCTTTCCACCTGTGCAGGCCAGCATACTAATTCAGATCACAGACATGAAATCCTGTCCCTGCTCAAGTCAAATGGAATTTTGCTTTCAAGAAAAGCAGAGTTTTAACCCAATTAGTTTGTAGTGTTTCTGTCATGTACAAAATGTCTGGCTGACTGTTTACTGCCACAAAATTGGCAGTAATCAGTAGTTTTAATTTATTAACCATATATTTTGTTTTAAGAAAAAAAAACATATTTGCAGTTTTTTATTTTAGGACAAAATATGGATTAATTACAGCCTGGTCAAGATCTCATAAATGACCTTCATTTCACAGGTGGCTGGAAAGCAGTTAGTCACGAGGAGCAGGATTTCTGTGGATTTCCAAGGCCTTGTAGGAGGAAACATTCATGCTTGCAAAACTACTTTTATCCCCTCACTAACTTGAAGACTAGCCTGTTAACTTTGGTTTACAAAATAATTTGAAGGTATAGGCATATATAATGAAAGGACTATACTCATTCATTCTCTTACATGTTATACTTCCACAAGGAACAGGGCTTATAACAAATTTTAAGTAGGGAAAAACCTTTGCCATGCATTAGGAGGAAGAATGGTCAGAAATTTCCCATCACCACATCTTTTTTTCCCCAAAAGTAAACTTGATTTTTGGTGACTTTCTTTTTTTTATGGAAAGAGAATTTTAGGGGAGTTTATGAAAAACAATGTTTAGTGTTATACAAATAGGTGTATAGGTTACAAACACAATAGGTCTGAGTTCTGTTTTTTCTTTTGTTCTGTTTCGACTAAAGTTTTTGAAATCCTCTGAAGTAGAGAGGCCCAAGTATGATATACTACAGACTTCTAAAGCACTAAAGAGAAATACTGCAAAGGTTCTAATGGACATAGGCTTGAGGCCCACAGGGCTCATGCTTGTGCAGTCCATGACAACTGCTCTGCCTTGAGGTATTTTCATGCTATCTCTAATGCCACTCCACGACTTCATAATAAATATTTCTGTCCCATTTCTTCTGCTTCTCTTTTCTTACTCTCCCTGTCCTCCTCCTGCTGTTGCAGCTCTCTCCCAATGGCTTCCCATCCTAGTTCCTGCTGATCTAAAACTGCTGGCAGGCAGAGATTGGTTTTAAAAGCTGAGGTTTTTTTCTCCCTTACATCAACAGTGATCACAGCTGCAAGTATGCAATCCATGGAGGCTTTTAACTTCAATTTTTATTAGAAATGTTAAATCGGGAGCAATAACCCCTCCCCCCCCCCAATTTAATAGTTTAAGAAAAAAAGGAAGTTTAAAGCCAGCATGGTTGTGAATGAGCAGTACTGAGAGTGGAAGTGCTAAATATTTGGTCTTTAAATGGCTGTGATCTCTCCTTCCACTAAAGATGGGATTTTATGAATATGATGCTATGCCACAGGATAGGAACTCCCATTGATGGGGCAGACATAGCCAGTTTTCTGGCCATGTTATCACTCACAGTCCGCTTAAACAAATCCACACCCGCTGCAAAGCGACCACTCACAGAAGGCAACAGACACATGGGTTCTATTTAAAATCCAAATGTTATTAACAAACTTCTGCAGGTCCTGTTGTTAAAGCATATGAAGGACTTTAATGGCACTGATCACAGCCATGGTGGCATGCATCTACAACCAGTGGCAGGTTTTCAAACTAGTGTCAGGTTTTCAAAAGAACTCAGTCTGTTGTATATTTCCCTCGTGCTGAACTTTAAAATTTTAGTTGTAATTGTTATAGTAAGAACTTCTGAGTGAGATCAGCACCTGAAAATCTCTCTCATGTACTTAAATGGGAGCTGAGCTCTCATGGAAATCTGGCCAAAGCTGTTGAAAATCTGACCCTGCACTTTTGGTTTTGCCACTGGCGCTTCCAGTGGGTACACGGCCAATCTCATAAGACTGCATTAGGCCTACCAACTTCAATACCATAACGGATAATGATAAAGAATTTTAGAAAGCAGTTGAAGCTATCCCTAGCTATATTAATGTATATGGTAATCCTTGTTCAAGCCAAAGAATTCTGCTTAGAAAGAATCACCTTTATACAGAGAAATGAAGCTCCCTTCCTCCCTACCAATAAGATTCTGAACTGAAGCATCAGCAGGTTTCTTCAAACTGGACCACAAGTCTTCCTCAAAAATCCTAAACTCTATCTTTGGAAGACCATGAATACTTTATGTTTCTGGGGAAAAGTTTTGAAAGACTTTCCAGGAATACCAGTGTTGGCCCTAGCCCCCCCCCCCCCAATTTAATAGTTTAAGAAAAAAAGGAAGTTTAAAGCCAGCATGGTTGTGAATGAGCAGTACTGAGAGTGGCCCTAGTGTCCTTTGTATATAGTGAACTATATAGGTCCACTGACCTACTTTAGACATGAGACCATGCACAGTCAGCCTCTATTATAATAAAGCAGTCTTGGCAGGAAAATTTCGCCAATGTGCGATATGATGTGATATACCTATTCGAAGTGACTGACCTTCAGCTTGGTCAGCAGTACGATGGGCACGAGATTGGCAGACTTTCTGCTGAATGACTGGATGGGTGGAAGATGGACATGAGTGGCATGACTGAAAGAGTTAAATAGGCTGAGGAGCTATGTGAGGGACTGAGTGTGTGCGCCTGAGTGAGTGTGCATGTCCGTGCTTCTGTGGAGTGCCTATGTTGTGAGGAAGTATGTATGCTGATCCTGGTTTGTTTTCTTATTGTTGAAAACTGTTGAAAGTTGCACTGTAGGTGGTGAAGTGCAACAACTGTTGTCTGAGGTGCAGTCCCTAGCTGCGACCCCTCAAGATCAGTTTAAACTCTCATCCCTGAGAACAATGCTGACAAACCAACAAGTGGCCTTGGAGGATATTAATGGTGAACTATCACCCCCCTCCCTGATTTGAGGACAGAGCCTTGAGGCTGAGGAAAGTGCTGGTGGGAGGGAGATTTGGGAAATCTTATTGGTGAATACAGAGGGAGTCTGTGTTCAGAGGAATAGTGAACCAGTTTAGTAAGCCATTTTGTGCCTGTGACAATTGGCAACAGTGCAACAAGACAGAGATCGGAGCTCCTCTTTGCTCTCTAATCTGTTTCTTTCCCAACTTGTATATATAGTCCTGTAATTGCTACTATATATAATTGTATTAATCATGTTTCATACTTACCTGTTGTTTTTGAATCTTCTCTGCCTTTGTCTAATCTGGTCCAGTTGTTGAATGGTTTGTGATAGTCTGTTGTTTTTCTTGGTGATATCTAATTAAGAATCAGCTAGTTTGAGCTAGGCCATAGGCTAATGGTTAGCTTTGGAACAGGTCCCCACCAATCAAAGAGAGCATTGGTGTAATTAGTCTAATTGAGTTCTCACTCTCAACAACCAGCACTGCCAGAGAAGGCCTGGGGTGTACATCCCATGAAATTCTTTACTAAAAATACAACTCCTTCACAGAACCTTAAGTTCGCCCTCCACTGCTACCCAGTAGTAACTCACGCAAGGATAGAGTTGATTTTGTCAGGGGCTGGGGAGGAAAAGAAGGACTCTATATCAAGTCTTCACATACTAAATAGTTATATGCCAGGATGGTCAATGGGCCCCATCAGATCAGAGCGTTCTTGTGTATAGGGTCCATCTTCTAACTCTTCTCTGTCATTATTCTCAAATTTCTATACAAGAACTGCTGCTCTTTTCCCTGCATTTTTCAAGAACAATGCCTCTTCTTTCCTGCACTGAATCCTTGCCTCATGTCTCAGTAAGTCAAAATCCCTTTGACTGGCTTTTCTTCAGCACTAAAGAAGCATTTTTCTTCAAGATGAAATAGATCAGTAGATGATCAATAGATGAATCAGATCTAGTTTCAGTAGACTCCTGTTCTCTCATAAATGTCTGTAGGTTTCAAGCATGTGATCACCTAACGTGTTGAGCAGCTGGTGAAGAGATATTTAAATTAAAGAACTATGCTGACAAGAATAAAGGTATCTGAACTGTCCAGGAAGAAAATTAGACTGGAAATTATAAGACAGTCCCTAATCATTACAGAAGCAAGGTTTTGGAGTAGTTTTCTAATCAGCCTGAGAAGGTAGACTTGGGGCAGTGGGGGCAAAAAAACCTAACTGCTTTTGAGGTGGATCTTGATAAGTTAGGAATGGATTTATATAATGCCATTACTGTGACAGTAGGGGACTAGGCTCAGTGAACCAAAGACATCCTTTCCAGTCCATTTTTCTAGGTGCAGAAAGACACTGGATCAATAAATATAGGGCCCTAATCAATTTCTAGCACTGATGCATTCTTGTAAACGAACAAAAATTAAGAAAATAAATTTCAACAGAGAGATTGATGGTCTGGGCACAGGAAGGGGAGTTTTACTGCCAACACAGACCCTAGAATAACTTCTGGCTTTGTATTAAACCTCTCACCTCAATTTCTCCACCTGTAATGTAGTGATAATTATATGTAGTCTTCTTCATAAATATCTAGCTATGTTTAAGGTCATTTATCAAATCTTCCACAAAAGAGAGACATACAAATCCCCTTTCTAGGCTCCCTGGCCAGGAAAAGATTTTACCTGATTGCATAAGTGTAAAATGTATAAACATAATGCATACATTCCATATGTTTATACATAGTGTTTAAGGATGTTTTTGAGAATATCATTACAGAAAAGATAAAACAGACAGATGTATGTTGCATTCAGTTGTATATATAGAAAGATTGTGTTTATATTTAGTTTTCTCTGGCCATGGGCTCCCCAGGGTTCTTTGTAAAGAATTTTGAGGCTATTAGTTAAAAAAGCACCATAAGTATTCTTAGAATATTTGGGGTGTATTTATCATATACCTATCTGATTTGCATGGTTTGATTCACAAGCTTGGTGTCTTTGTTATGTGAAATCTACAGAATAAACATCATTTAGTGTTAAAATTATTTTGCACTATAAGTAGAACGATACTGACATATGCGCCTAGTGCAGCTTATTTCTCTACTAAATATAGATGTGAAAATATTGGCCAACATATTTAGCAATAGGCTGTAAAAAGTGATTTGTCACTTGATCTATAAAGACTAGATTCATTTTATCAGAGTTAGAATTTTCTATAGCAAAGCAACACACCTGCTTGATCTCATGAACATCCCCATAAATCTTGAACTTCTCTTGTCTTTTTTTTCGTAGATGTAGAAAATGATTCAAAAGTGTGGATTGGCAATTTACTATCTGAGCTTTGAGTTCACAGTCAGGAAGAAACTGACTGGGAGGGATGAGTTTCAATAATGAAGTTGGTTGTTCTACTTCACTCCAAAGATACTATCACCATCAACAGTAGTTGCCTGTAACACTTAGATGTCTCAGTTTGGTAACCTTATTCCCACATTTCTCATGTTTATTATCACATCTCTGGTCATGTTTATCTGCAATGTTATTTCAATTTAGCATTTCAGTATTGCAGGGGTGAGGAGTAAATTAATTTGTTATACTGTACACTTTAAATGTAAAGAATGTTAATTATTGTCTATTTTAAACCCAATATCAAAACACCTAGAATGTAGGTAACTCAGAACTGCCCATGTGGTGGCCATGGGTTAGTTTGTGCCTCACTCCTCCACCTCCATTACTTCTGTTGCACCAGTAGCTGGAGTCTCACGGCTTCCCTTCCCTTCTGGGACAGGCAGGAGAGTGGACAGTGCAGCCCACAGTCTGGAGAGCTGGAGGCATACATGTGGTGCTGTGCGGGAGTGGGGAAGGGGAGGGTTGGCTGCTAGGGTTGTGTGAAATTTCACTGGCCATTTCATTTTGACACTGTTTTGACCCATTTTGAGGTCAAAACAGCAACACTGAAATGAAACAAAGGGCTTTGAAACAGCCTTGAAACAAAGTGAGGCTAGCTGAAACATTTTGAAAGTTGAAACATTTTGACCATAGTGCTGGGGATGGAAGTCAGTCCAGCTGGGCTGACTTCCCACCCCTGGCGTTAGATCAGGTAGGGGCTAGGAAGTTAACCCAGCTGCTCTGACTTCCCATCCCTGGCGCAAGATCAGACCGGGTCCGGCCCCATTCCCCACCCAATTCAGCGCTGGGCATAGGAAGTCAGCCCAGCTGGGTAGACTCCCCAGCCCTGACCTGGTCTAGCACTGGGGATGGGAAGTCAGTCTAGCTCAGCTAACTCCCCATCCCTGACCAATCTAGCAAAACATTGAAACAGCCTCACTGTTTCAGTGAAGCAAAATGGAACAGCTGTTTCGAATTGAAATGAAATCTGATACAAAATGCTGTTCCATGGAAACCTTGAAACTATACATCAAACAGTGCAGTTCAGCAGAGGGCAGAGCCAAGAGAACAGGGAAAGAATAAGCAGCACTGATGATTGCATGAACAAGCAGTTATGCTTGTTAAATGTGGAGTCAAATCTGCCTTTAATATTGCAAAGAGCTAGACTCAGGAAGCTGTTTGCCTGCTGTTAGCAACAACAACAACTTTACTGAATCTAATTCATGCATAGTGCCTCTACACACACAGCACGGTGGAACAAGCAGGGGGAAGAGAAGCATCTGCATGTGTGGCACTGTGGCATACAATGGGGCATGGAGAGAAAGTATCCATGTGCCCGGGGAGGGGAGGTGTACCTGGGCAGTGTGCTGCCCAGGGTCCACATTGGTCTGTGTTGATGTGGCCCTCAGCTGCTTAAAAGTTGGATGGCCCTGACATAACTCACTGTGAATGCAAGGCCTATGAACTACAATAATTTCAGAAATAAGTTGCCATCCTCACTTTGAAGTTTTTTAACTCAGAGCTCTCATGTGGACAAAATGGTTTGGAGCATCCCCACCACACAGATCAACAAGTGTTGTGATGGCTGAGACTTCCCACTAAGCTCAAATTGGCTAGGGGAGAGTGAGACAGTTTAAACTTGTTGCTCTCTGTCTTCCAACTGAACTACTGAATTACCTTTCGAAAAAAAATACTGCAAAGAGATCTAGAGAAGGCATTTATTTTGGGGAACAACATGCTGAGAGTCCAAAATGAGGGAAATAGGTTCAGGAAAAAGGCTGTTTGTATGGTTACATGAGCTTGCACTACATCTGACAGCCAACTAGTATCTAGCAACTAGCTGTGAGGTTTCTACGATTCCCAGACAACCCCATTGTGAAAACTGTCCCAGCACCACATACCCTGCAAGCCTGCACCAGGCTCTAAATCTCAGTTTCAGAACCTAGAAGTTCTATAATGACTGATTATCCCAGAGCCACAGACCCTGGTGGCTTATTAGCAGCCTGTCCCTGGGATTGGGAGCCAGTACTTTCAGTCTCTACACCTCTGAGACAGTCCCACCAGATGGACTGTCCTAAGGTGGGAACCCTGTGGTTCCGGGCTAGGAACAAACATTCAAAAAGACTGAAGACTTGAATTGATTCAACCTTTGCAGGTTCGTCTAACTTGTCTAGGTTTAACTGGTTTGCAACTGCACAGGCATTCCCTCTGGACTGAAGAAATGCAACACATGCCTGCAGTGGCTCAGGGTAGAAGCCAAGGGGCACTAGAGCAGCCCTCCCTTCCCTTCTATAATGCTGAGCTGCGGGGTACACAACCACACCCCAGCAGGAAACTCTGATTAGGGAGGGGTGCAAACCCTTACCCTGTCTGCACCATCCCAGGCTTTTCCCTGCTTGCTGCCCAAGGGAAAGGAGTGTTGCCAGACCCCAGCCCTGGGATAGCACTCTGAGACAAAGGGGTGCGTGGTGGGGTGTAATGCATGCATCTGTTCATGATACTGAGCTTTTCAATCTTCCTCTCCCTGCCTCTTCAGACTGTCTGCAAACCTGGCAGGCAAGGGAGCCAGCATGGGGCGGATAACACAGCATTTCTCAGCCCATCAAAATAAAAACCTCTCTCATTAGTTTAAGCTCTTCTTAAACAGCTTTTGCCAAGGAAAGAATGGAGGGACATTACCAGCTACCTGCTGATTAGCTCCAAAAAACCCTAAACCACACTGTTCTGTCTGCCTGTCCCAGTGAAACTGGAGAGACACACAGACAAACACCTGTCAGCATTAGCTAGCGTACCTCACGCCTAGGGTCCGTGGAGCTGGGGTCCATGCTGTAGGAGAGGAGAGGGAGGGAAGGGAGGATCCCTCCTTGAGCAACGAACACCGAAGTGGCATGGGGCAGGGAAAACCAAGGCAGATCCTGCTGTGCCTGAAGTCTCCGCTGGAGCTCTGGCTAGGAGGCAGAGGGACAGGGCCCACCCTGTATTCTGGAACAGAGAGTACAGCCCAGGGTTGCAAAGCATCTGGGATACTGGGGGACTCTGTTTTAACTTAAACCAGGAAGGGGTCTAGGATAGTTTCATAGTTTCTAGGGTCGGAAGGGACCTGAGAAGATCATCTAGTCCAACCCCCTGCCATGGCAGGAAAGAGTACTGGGGTCAAACA
>NW_017728910.1:43205461-43208313 GCF_001723895.1 Crocodylus porosus
GGTCTGTAGTAGACCCCCACCGTTAAGTCTCTTTCCCCTCGACTGCCTTGTAATCTAATCCAAAGCACTTCAGAGTGCCCCTCCTCTGATTCTTTGCTAATTGAAGAGGATGTGTATTCCTCCTTAATATAGACTGCCACGCCCCCGCCTTTCCTTCCTATCCTGTCCCTCCTGTACAGCCTATAGCCCGTGACATTCACTGCCCAGTTATGCGTTGCGTCCCACCATGTTTCCGTGATCCCCACTATGTCCGGGTTGGAGTCAGCTAGCAGGAGGGTAAGTTCCTCTTGCTTGTTTCCCATACTACAAGCGTTTGTGTAAAGGCATTTGAGACGTCCTGTGGATATGTGCACTGGCTCCCAACTTTCAACATTACCCTGGCCCCTGTTGCTTACCTGTATATATGTTCTGCTTGTCGGTCTAGGCTGAGCCGTACTTGTGAGTGTTGCTTGGTCTGGCAGTCCGATGTTTCCTCCACCCTCGTCTTCCCCTTCACCCAACAAGCCTACTTTAAAGCCCACCAGAGGAGATCTGCCAACCTAGAAGAAAACACATGCTTACCTTTAGGGGAAAGGTGGAGCCCATCCCATCTGAGCATGTCTCTTGTTGTGATGTGCCAGTCATTGTCAAGGAAGCCAAAGCCTGCCTCGAGACTCCATTCCTGAAACCGCCAGTTGGTCTCTGCAATGCATGCTGCATGCCATCTTCCACGTCCGCTCACTGGTAGCCATTGCATAAACTGGTTTGACCCAAATCAGTTAAGTCTGATACTACATTCAACCAGGTTTATCTTAAACTAGTTTTAGCCATTTTGAAACTGGTTTATGTACACTGGGTTATGTACACTGAACTTATGTTCTGTTACAGATTTAAATCAGTTTCTGATCACTTAAACTGGTTTGTGTGTAAGGTCTGTCCCTAGTCCTAGTGTCCCTAACTCTAGGATGGGCCCATATGGCAAGCCATGCTCAGTCTTATAAACAATGTGGACATTATCACACAATTATCACCCTGAAAGGATGGGGAAGGTGCCACTATTGTCATGGTCAAGAATTACATACAGGAAGCTGAGAGACAACTCTCTAACCCAGAATTTTACTAACTCCTGATACAGGACCCCATGGTACAATACCAGAAGGACCTAAATAAACTCTTTAAAAAGCTACTTCTGGAAACACAGAAGTTTACTGCTTGCTTCCACCTCTTGGGAACCTAGGAAAGGCAACTTTTACTTATTAGTCAAGATCCACAAACATAGTAACCCAGGATGTCCCATTGTCTCTGACACTTGCACCATTACGAGAAGAGTTTTTGGCTACGTTGACTCTTATCCTATTCCCATATGACACTGGGGCCATCAGCTGTTTGAAAGACACCATATATTTCTTAAAGAAATAGGGCTCCATTGACAAGCTTCCAGCAAACACCATATTACCTATCATGGAGGTCATGTCTCTGTGCACCAACATCCCTCATGAGGACAAACTACAAACCATAAAGACCATTATTCCTGACAAGAAAACTGCTTCTTTTTCCATTAAGCTCTCCTGATTTTAACTCCTGTTTCAGAGTTGGAGACTCCTTGTACCTACACATGAATGACACACATATGATCCCCCAGCATGTCAATGTATTTATGACAGAGCTTAAAGTTCATTTTCTCAACAGCTGCCCTCTCAATATATATCAATAATATCTTCATAATATGGCCACATGGAGAGGACTCTCTAGAGAAATTTCACCAAGACCTTAACAACTTTCACCCTTCTATCAGACTAACTCTGGAATACTTTATGCAACAGATTCATTTCCTAGACACTACAGTAAATGTCTCAGTAATCAAATTGCCACCATGTTGTATAGAAAACCTACTGATTGCCACTGCTACCTTCATGCCATCAGCTTTCACCCTAAACACACCACTAGATCCATCATCTACAGCTAAACCCTATGTTACAGAGTTTGATCCCACCAACCAGGATGAATACCTTAAGGATCTGGAGCAGAGATTCCTACAATTACAACACAAACCCAAAACTGTAACCACTCAAACCAACAAAACCAAATTCAGACCTTGCTCTGCTGCTGTAGTACCAACCTTAGGACAAGCACAACAGAATCCCTCTGGTTGTCACCTACAGCTCCATGTCTGACCACTTAAGACACATCATTCAGGAGGGATGTGGACACCAAAATGGGTTCATTAGAGGCAGGTCCTGTAAGGCCAACCTGGTTGTCTTCTATGACCAGGTCACAAAATCCTTGGACACAGGTGTCACAGCTGACATAGTCTTTCTGGAATTCAGGAAGGCCTTTAACACTGTCTTTCACCCCATTCTCATTAAAAAATTAGGCAACTAAGGTGTCAATGCCTACACAGTCAGATGGGTCAGAAATTGGCTGGAGGGCCACACCCAGAGAGTGGTGGTGAATGGGTCATTTTTGACCTGGAGAGAGGTAGGCAGTGGGGTTCCCCAGGGCTCAGTCCTCGGGCCCGCACTGTTGAACACCTTCATCAGCAACTTGGACGAGGGGGTGAAAAGGACCTTGTTCAAATTCACGGATGACACTAAGATGTTTCATAGTTTCACAGTTTCTAGGGTCGGAAGGGACCTGAGCAGATCATCTAGTCCGAACCCCTGCCATGGCAGGAAAGAAGACTGGGGTCAAATGACCCCAGCAAGATCTTCATCTAACCTCCTCTTAAACACCCCCAGGGTAGAAGCCTGCACCACTTCTCTTGGAAGCTGATTCCAGACCCTAGGCGCCCTGACTGTGAAGTAGCGCCTCCTGATATCTAACCTAAACCTACCCTCTGCCAGCTTGTGACCGTTATTCCTGGTCACTCCTGG
>NW_017728910.1:43208324-43225302 GCF_001723895.1 Crocodylus porosus
CTACCTCTGTGAGCTGACCCAAGAATTCCTGGTCAAGCTCTTCTCCCTGGTTGGGAGGTCTGTAGTAGACTCCCACCATTAAGTCCCTTTCCCCTCGACTGCCTTGTACTCTAACCCAAAGCACTTCAGAGTGCCCCTCCCCTGACTCCTTATTAATTAACAAGGATGTGTATTCTTCCTTAATATAGAGTGCCACGCCCCCACCTCTCTTTCCTATTCTGTCCCTCCTATACAGCCTATAGCCCTTGACATCACTGCCCAATCATGCGTTGTGTCCCACCATGTTTCCGTAATCCCCACTATGTCCAGCCAGCAGGATGGTGAGTTCCTCCTGCTTGTTGCCCATGCTATGAGCGTTTGTGTAGAGGCATTTGAGGCTTCCTGTGGGTGTGTGTACTGACTCCCTAGTCCCAGCGTTACCCTGGCCCCTATCTCTTACCTGTTTATTCGCTTCGCTCGTTGGGCTGGGCTGGGCTGTAGTTGTGGATGCTGTTTGATCTGGCAGTGTGATGTTTCCTCCGCCCTCATCTTCCCCTTCCCCCGACGAGCCTAGTTTAAAGCCCGCCGGAGGAGGTCTGCCCACCTAGAAGAGAGCACATGCTTACCTTTAGGGGAAAGGTGGAGCCCATCCCATCCCAGCATGTCTCTCGTCGTGATGTGCCGGTCGTGGCTGAGGAAGCCAAAGCCATCCTCGAAGCACCATTCCTGTAGCCGCCATTTGGGCTCTGCAATGTACATTTCATGCTGTCTGCCTCATCCACTCACTGGCAGGATAGAAGAGAAAACCACCTGTGTGCCCATCTCCTTCAGCACGCACCCCAGAGCATGGTAGTCCTCCATCAGGCGATCAGGACTCCTCCTGGCCACATCGTTAGTGCCCACGTGGACTAGGACCATGGGATAATAATCGGTGGGCCAGATTACAGTCTGGAGCATCCCTTTCACATCCTGAATCCTCGCTCCACGTAGGCAATATACCTCGCGTACCGAGGGGTCCCAGCGACAGATGGGGCCCTCCGTACCTTTCAGGATGGAGTCAGCAATGACGATCACGTGACGCTTCTTCCTCCTGGCCTTCTTGCCTCCTTCAGCTTGTATGGGACGCGATTTGCGTGAAGTTGCCTCCTCCCCAGTTTCATCCTCTCTGTCCTCCTCCTCCAGGGCTGCCAGAGCTTCGTACCTGTTCTCCAGCCGGACTGTAAGAACTGGTGCTGCCGTGTCTCAAGCAGCCCTGGCATGGGAGGTGACCATCTGCCACTTAGCAGTGGAGGGCTCATCTTGAGGCGCATCCTCCTTGGTCGCACAACCCTGCAGGGAAAGAAAATAGCTGTCAATTTATTCCTCTGCCTCCCTGATGCCCCTCAGCCTGCTAACCTCCTCCTGGAGCTCCCTCACCCGTGCCTCCAGGGCCTTAAGGCGGGTGCCTGCAGGACAGGTGTGGGGGTCTCCAGTCCCTGCCCCCCCAGGCCTTGCTGGGCAGCTCCAGTGGGCTCCGTCTGGGTGGAGGCCTCAGACAATCCCCGGGAAGGCCACACACCCTGGGCAGAGGACCTGGTAGCACTCCGTGTCAACACCATTGTAGGACTTTCTAGCTGAGTTTGGGTCCTCTGGCCCGCGCTAACACGAGTCAGCCTCTGGTCCCCTCCTGCTGCCCCTCTGGCGCAAACGCTCTTACAGACTGCGCCTGTTTGCACGCTCTGTTCACGCGGCTCGGGAGCACGGCTCCCTACTGGCTCAGCTAAGAGGGATCCGGGGGGCTTCCCCTCTGGATCCAGCTCAGCTGCGTCGGTCCCTCTGCCCCACTTACCTTAGGGGGATCAGCTGCTGCTGCCCCCACTGCTGCTCCGTTTGCTTCTGCTGCTCTCGCCTCCACTCCGGGTCAGGTAAGGGGGCACACGTGTGTGTAAGACACACGTGTGCCTGTGTCCTTCTCCCCACTGCTCCTAGCTCCCAAGAAGTGGGCATGCTAGAAGAGAGGGACAGGCTACAACTAGATCTTGACAGGTTACAGAGGTGGGTGGATGAGCATAAGATGGGTTTCAATACTGACAAGTGCAAGGTATTGCACCTGGGGAGGAAAAACCAGCAGCATACCTACAGGCTGAGGAACTCTCTTCTTGTCAGCACAGAGACAGAAAAGGATCTTGGAGTCACTATTGATTCCAAGATAATCATGGGCCACCAATGGCGGGGCACAGTCAGGAAGGCTAACCGCACCTTGTCATGCATCCATTGATGCATCATGAGCAGGTCCAGGGAGGTGATCCTCCCCCTCTATGCAACATTGGTCAGGCCGCAGTTGGAGTACTGCATCCAGTTCTGGATGCCACACTTCAGGAGGAATGTGGACAGCAGAGAGGATCCAGAAGAGGGCCACTCACACGATCAGGGGGCAGCAGGGCAGGCCCTACGAGGAGAGGCTACGGGACCTGAACCTGTTCAGCCTCCAAAAGAGAAGGCTGAGAGGGATCTGGTGGCAATCTATAAACTTGCCAAGGGGGACCAGCAGGCAGTGGGAGAGTCCCTGTTCCCCCAAGCACTACTGGGAGTAACAAGATATAACGGCCATAAGTTGACAGAGAGTAGATTCAGGCTAGATATCAGGAGGTGCTACTTCACAGTCAAGGTCGCTAGGAGATGGAACTAGCTTCCAAGGGAAGTGGTGCTCACTTCTACCCTGGGGGTCTTCAAAAGGAGGCTTGACAATCATCTATCCGGGGTCATTTGACCCCAGCATTCTTTCCTGCCCATGGCAGGGGGTCAGACTTGATGATCTACTTAGGTCCCCTCTGACCCTACCAACTATGAAACTATCATTAATGCCCCCCACCCCCTCCTGGAAAAGGATGGCTGTCTCAAGATAGCCTTTGGGGAGGAATCTGGCTTCCAGACCTCAAATGGCACCTCTCAAACAGACTAACAAATTCTCATCCTCACTGAGACACCAGGCCTTGCAATGGACCCAAATGCCTAGCTGGGCCCCCACATCAATTCAGACCAGTTCATCGCTGGCACTAATAAGTAGTATAATATTCAAAGTTCATTCACCTGCAACTCTACCAAAGTTATATATGCCATCACCTGCTTAAAATGCCCATCTGCCACCTACATCGGACAGACAGGATGATCTCTATGGGCAGGTACAGACACTACACATAAACCAGTCTAAGTTATCAGAAATCAATCTAAACCTGTAACCATACAGATGTGTGGTGCACATAGATGAGTCTAAAAATGATCGAACCTGGTCTAAGATAGACCTGGTTTGATGTGCACTCAAATCTGATTGATTAGGTTAGACTGGTGAATCAAGACTGACTTAGGTTAGACTGGTGATACTTCTGTACCAGATCCCCTAGCAATTCAAGTTAGATCATCAGCCTCCTTCACAGCCCCCGCAAACTCCCCCTAATAAGGCATGGTAACACTGGGCCCACGCTCGGCTGCTCTGGCCAAGCACCCAGTGGGCCCCACCCTTGAGCTCTCCCAGAGCCAAGCCATAATAGATCCTCTCCCCCAGCCCTGCCTCCTGCCTATGACCATCTGTCAGCCTCAGGCAGGCAGCAGGTTGGGAAGACAGGTGTCTGTGCCCCCTACACAAGCCCCAGAACCTGAGCACCCACATCCTTAGGCCTTACCCTTATACCCCATCATGAAGCACTCCATGATGTACACACACATACACCTTACACGGAGCCCAGGACAACCCCTGCACTTGGGCACAGCCCCATGGAGCCCAACCCTGGCTCCTGCACACCCAGCCAGAGACTCCCATGATCCCATGCTCAGGCACAGCTCCATGGAGCCCAACCCTAGTTCCTGCACACCCAGCCAGGGACTTCTGTGCTTCCATGATTGGACACAGCCCTATGGAGCTCAACTCTGGCTCCCACACACCACATCTCAGACGACAGTGACAGGTGTCCTGTCAACCAGACCCTGGCATGAACACCTTCCCCACCTCCCCGAACAAGCAGCAGCCAGTGCAGGCAGCTCATTTCTGGTGGCTCAGGGTGGCATGGGACAGAACATTGGTACTAGACCTACCCTGAGGCAAACCTATGACCTCTGTGGCTCAGGCAGTGCTGGCTGGTACTTAGGCCATAGGCACCTGAGATGCTGCAAGGCTTTTTTTGGCTCACAGCTACAGGGTCCTGAGGTACTCGGGGGAGGGAGAGGAGCATGTAGGAAAGCCAGGTGGAGTGATCTGGGTGCTCGGCAATCTCCAGTAGTTTGGGGAGCCTACAGAGCATGCTGAGAGGTGTGGAGGAGCTCCTTCAACCTGCAGACCTCAGCCAATACAGGCAGCTTGCATGCTCCCCGTACGTCCCAACCAAAGAGCAAACATGTATACTGTGTGCTAACCTAAGCCACTTACAGAAAACCGCATAACTTAAACTGATTCCAACTCAGCCTGTTTGAATGTCTGTACTTAGCTTATGTGTAATAATGAATGAACACGGATCTGACATCAGCTGCAGGAAGACATAAAAACCTGTGGCCAAACACTTCAGCCTTCCTGGACAGATTGGTCTTCTCAGGCAGAAAAACATTCAAGACCAGTTTGAACAGGAAATTGCAAAACAAGAAATCATCCACAAACGGGAATGTGTTAAGTACGGTTTAAACAGGAACTGTGGATTCTTATCTCATTACCTGGATTAGCTTTCATGATCCCTTTGTTTATATGGGTTTAATGCTTGTTTGTACTCTCCTAGTACTCTCCTAGTACTGTGTCCCTCCCCACACTTCTCCCCCTCGCCCGGCCTTGCCTTTTATATTCTATTTTTTCCTCTCCTTATATTCTTTCTGCATGCCCTTTCACAGCAGCTGATGAAGTGAGCTTCAGCCAACACAAGCTTGTACCGTCTCTCTATACATCTTATTTAGTTAGTTTATAAAGGAGCATATATATCTTGCCTTCTGACTGACTTCAGACTAACTTGGCTAACTACCTTTCTCAGACCAGTTCCAAGTCATTCTCCCAGAAATTGAGGCAAGGACCCTGCTTGAGATTTGGGGAATATTTGTCAAACACAACATTTTTCAAACTAAATGTTTTTGACTCAAGGAATCTATTTTGCAACAAAACTTTGTTTTACTGAAAAATTCCAGATTAATTCTAGTCTAAATCCTACCTATAAAAAAAATTAACTAAGGCCAATTAGTCCTGCTCTGAGTTTGGGAAGACAGAGTAAGTTTATTCAAAATGAATCTTTACCTCCCCGTTCTCTGTGTAACAAAGGATAATCCACTTCCTCTTTCTGCCACTCACAGCAAAGGATATTAATTGGCCAGAACACTTCAGCAGCTTTCCTCTGCAGTATCAAGGAGTAGGGTATCAGGCCTCGCTGCGCACTCTTTGCTTATGAAGGAGGTTTCCAAATTTTACTTTTATTTAAATGGTTTTCTTGTACTATATACAGTCATTTCAGTGCTCACACAGTGTTGCTTTTTTCCATATTGCACCCCCAAATTAGAGATGTTTACCCTTCCAAAAATCCAGTAGAAGGGCCTAAGTATCTTATAGAAGGGAATTGTACAAGTTTGTTTAATGATGCATAGAAATGTTTATAACCATTGCATTTTCCAAAAGTTAAAGACATAAATTATTCAGAGCTACCCAGTGTGCGACACGAAGAACTACTGCTGCATCAAACAACTGTCATTGCTGGCTTTTACCAGAAATGTATCAAAAATCCTCAGAGGGAAAGGAAATCTTGAAGACTAAACTAAACAAACATGCCAGCCTGGTTCTCTGAAGGTCACTAAGCTCCAAGGGGGATAGCGCATTCCAAAGGTGGAAGACGTGCATTCAGACTACTCTGCTACCAGTCCTTAATGTTTCCCAAGCGTCCTGCCATCATCCCAAAAACCTTCTTTCCAAGCAAGATTTATTAATGATTCCTTCTAAATCCACACTGCTTTCACCTGACACTACAGCCACTGACACCTCCCACTCTCCTCCCACCATCAACACTTGAGCAGAGCTGCATTTAGTGATGCGGCCAGGCACCCAGGGCATAAGGACAGTGACAACTTCTGGTTGCAGCTGGAATGACTGTATGGCTGCCAGTGGCAGCCATTCCTGCCCCCCTTCCACAAGTTGGCACCCAGGACAGTTGTTCCCATCTCTCTGTCTTCTTGTGCCACTGCTTCAGTGTCACGTTCAATTCTTTACACTACAAATGCAAAGCCCTGTTTTTTTCTTGAAGACAAAACCCACCCTTTCCTTTCCATAAACCACTGCTATACTTTTTTCTACATCATTGACATCTCTTATCATTATAACTGCAACTTCTCTGTTCTGCAAGAGATGTGAGTAGGAGGTAGAGAGGGAAAGATAAAGGAAGAGTTTGAAGGGAAAATAAAACATCAGAAATGAGAGCAGAGATAAGCAGGGCCTTTAATGCACAGGCAAAGAGTTTGAATTTGATATAGCAATCTGGGAAATAGAATTAAAGTAGCAGTGAAGGAAAGGCAGCTTGTGTTTTAACTTAGCTCAAATCCACCCCAGATTTTCCTGTGGATTTTAAATGAAGCTGGTCACTTGAATTAAAATCTAAGTTGTACTTTTTCCCTGCTATTTTAACCAGAATTCAAGACCAAACATTGACATTCAAGGCCAATATGTATTTTAGCTCTCATTTCTACTCTATCTTTTTTCCTTTAAAGCCTTTCTTTGCCTGTTCCTTCTATCTCCTATATCCATATCCTTTCATGTACTACCTGCAGTCTCCCAGTTCAGTCATATATTTTTTTCCTACCCAACACTGAAAGGCAGTTTCATCTCTGCCTTGTATGTCTCACCAATAATGTTCCTATATCCTTTCCTGCTTCACAACAGTCCTGGTTCTATCTCTATTACTCTCATTTTGGACTAAGAGCTCTTTGAGGCAGTATCTTACTCTATATTTAAAGAATTCCATATACACTGGCAACACTGTAGGAAAGATGAGAAAAAACTAACTGTCACAGTGAAGCATAAGAGAAAAAGTAGTCATTCAGATAGCTAGGTCACAGACAATTCAGGTGTTAAGATAATTATAATGGATTTAATGGAGGAAAACAGCTCTTAAACTATTTCCTTCACCTACTCAGTGCCTTTCAAATCCAGGGCAATGGAGTGTTGCCATATTTCTTCCAAGTTGTGCAGCATCACTTATGACAATGCAGTTGGCATCCTGATTACTTTAAATAAATTCAGTTCTTAAAGCCAGTCACTATTATTTGGTGTGCTTTCACATTTTTATAATATGACAAAATTACAGACAAAAGCTGTTAACATTCTGGTTCTGAATATGTTTGTTTTGTTTTTTTCCTAGTGACAGAAAATCTTAGCATTCGTTTTCACGGGAACTGTAGAGAGAAACAGTCAAGAATGTTCTAAAGGATTTTTTTCCAACGGAAAAGTCTTTTCCTGGGCACATACCATTTTTGACAAATTTCATCCGGGTCCAGCTTAGAACCTCTGGTCAAAACCAAAGTAAGTGCTTCTGTATACCCCCACGGTCAAGGTGCTCACACAGGATATGGATGCTCAAGGCTCAGGTCCCTCAACCAACGAGCACTTAACATGAAGTACAACAGCTCTAAAAAGGCATGACTGGGAGACCTCAAACCAGAATACTAGTAGTTGAGATATACTCCTAAGATGTAGGAAAATGAGGTTCAAGTACCTGGTCTAAACTGGGCAGAGAACCTGAGGCTTTCTAGGAGCTAGAGTGTTATCTGGGCCTCTTTTAAAAATAAAAATAATTTAAAGGGTGTCTGGTTCTTCTCACAGCAGAATTTTTTAAATCCCCAAAATATTCATGGCAAAATATTAATGGTTTTCTTATGAGCTCCAGATTAGGGCTCCTAACTGCTTTTTGAACATCTGAGATTGCATCCATGCCCCTGACTTTTTTCCTCGATTATCACCACACTTCAAGAGCTTACACCATCTGATCTAACTCCCAAAAGCGCAGAGCTTCCTACTAGCTCACATATTGCAGAGCTGTCTGTAGCACTGAACGGAGGACGGCTGGATTTTTTTATCTTTAAAATCTTGCACTCCTGGCAAGAAGACCATCTAATCGATTTGTGGTTATGGATGGGATGCCAGGTGGGCCTATGTGGAGTAGGTTCAATTCCATAGTGCTGCAAAACTGCAAAGAATAGAAAAAGCCAGGGAGTGGTAATTCTATGATAATAAATCCCAGGGCCATCTGTAAGTGACAGTGCATAATTAAAGATAAGACCACAGAGTTAGCAAACTGATCTCAATTAAGTGCCCTGTCTTAGAGCTTCCTTTTGTGCAAAAAGGGATAAGATCTACTTTTTAAATCTCAGTTTTAATGGGTTTTTAGGGTCTTGTCAAATATTATCCAGAAAGCACAAGCTACTACCTCTGATCTCTTCTGTTATTTACAACTCTGACTCTCTATTTACACACAAGCACAGCACTCCTTACTCTCTACATTCTAGAAAAGTTCCTAGTATTTGAAACATGCAGTAGGGATATTGCAAGATATTAAATGAATCTATTTTTGCTCATGTTAATACTCTTGCTCACAAGAGTTAGAAGTATCTGGAATCTGCTTTAATTGGGAATAACTATTTTGGAACAAGAGCAGTCAGATGCCAGGCATACCATCTGAGCAAACTGGGAGTTCCCTCCCAATGTACATTACAGGATATTGTCTTGACTTGAGTTATTTCCTGGCCTGTCTTGATGTCCGGTGATATATGGAAAGGTAGGCAGAAATGCAATTTCTGTCTTCATCATTATTGCAGCTTTATGCTTCATTGGACAGATCAGATTCTAGAAACTAATGACCTTCACACTGTTAGCCTAGAAATTCTCACATTTATGTGGGAGAGATATATAAATGAGAGAGAGAGAGAGAGACAGCACGGCCTCTCTCAGAATAAACATCCATCACAGTATCTTGGGACCAAATTCTCTCCTGTTTACAACTCATCATAAGCAGGTCAAAACAGTCAAATGCTGCTAACTCCCAGCTTATCAGCATTAATAGTGAAATGGATGACTCTCATGAAAATGCTTGTACCTCTTTATTCACCACAGGTAGTCATGCTACAAAAGTTACACAGAAAGGAAAATATTATTTTACATTCAGAAAAAAGTCACCAGTGCCATCAATAAAAATGTAAGTCCTTTATAGCAATGTTAAATGCCAGTGCCTGTTTTCAGAGGCAGCTTGTGTTGTTTCTGTCATTTCACTGTCCAACTGGTAAATAAACTAACGTTTTTTGCTACTCTTTTCCTCCTTAGCCTGTTGGACTAAGTGGGTACAAACTAGGTTTGTGCACACACAGAACAGAATATACAGGCAAGTTTTACACTGGCTTCCCAAGTTTGTGTTTATTAGTTCAGAGTGGTGTTAAAAAGGTGAAGATAATGGATGTGGCATTTACACTATTTCTAACCATCTCCCAATGGATTAGTGTGGAAAGAAGTTACTCATGCATAAAATGTACTCATGCATAGCCCTTATAGAATAATTCCCCCACCAAAAGGAATTCTAAATTGACTTTCAAACCTGCTCCTAAATATTTCCCATATGCAGCCAGCTGTGCTGACAATTAGAAAAGGGTATTTTGCATCTGAAAACTGGGCAACTAGCAAATACCCACTAGTTCAGGGGTGGGCAATTATTTTTGCTGGAAGGTCGCTTACAGAGTTCTGGCAAGCTATCAAGGGCCTCATGTGTAGCCCCGCCCCTTGACAAGTGCCCCATCCCCTAGTTGCTATTTTGAGACTGGAAGTCCCACCCCCTAACCCCTGGTTTTTGCCATCAGAAGTCCCTCCCCTTGTCCTTGGAAGCGCTCCTTTCAGCAAGCAGTTTCGCTGTCTCAGAACCAGAAAGAATACCATATTATGTTCTAAAAATTAAACATCTACTGCAAAATTCATTAATTTGATTTCAAAAAATATTTTTATCCTGATTTACTTGTGTTTGCATCCTGTACATAGAGATGACTCTTTAATAGCTTAAAATGAAGCCTTACTCTTATATATTGTGGAGGGAGTGTGGGGTATGTGTGGGTGAGTATAGGTTTGTGGGGGGCGGGATGTGGGGGAAGGTGTGTCTGTGGGGTTTCTGGGGGGATGGATAGGTATGTGTATGTGAGGAGGGGAGTATGTGGGTGTGTGTGGATATGTGGGGTGTGGGTGAGTATGGGGTTTGTGAGGGGCTGTGAGTGTGTGGGGGGAGGGTGGCTGCAGAGGGTTGTGGCATGTGTGGAGGCAGAGGGTGGCTAGGGTGTTTGAGGGAGTAAGGATGTGTGCATGGTGGGTGTGGGTGTCCACAGCCCCTGCCACCAGTGGCAGCAGCAAGCCACAAAGTGTTGGGGCTCTCAGGGCCTGCGGCAGGTGGAGCCCCTGCTAGCGCTCCTGCCAGCCCGGGGTCAGCCCGGGCTGCTGCCCCAGGCCCCAGAGCATGAGTGGGGGCCCCACACTTCTGCCTGCTCAGTCACCATCACCTGCAGTGGCAGGTAAGTTGGGGGGTGGGTGGCACCAGGCAGGAGCACAGTGACAGTTGGATGGGACTGCGGGACCTGCAACAGTGCCCTGGGGCCAGAGCTGGTGGGGGCCCAGGGCAGGGCAGCAGGATCACAGAATCTGGGCTGGCAGGAGCTCTGTGGAGCTGGGCTAGGCTGTGCCAGCAGGGAGAGGGGCAAAGCCAGCCTGGGCCCTGTGTTCCTGCCACCCTGCCCTGGGCCTCTGTTGGCCCTGGCCCTGGAGCACAAGTACAAGCCCTGCACTCCCAGCCAGCTGTTGCTGCACTCCTGACCACTGCCACTTGCCCCCCCCAACCTGTCACCACTGCAACTGCCATTCCCCCACTTTTCTGCCTGCCTACACTGCTTCTCCCCACCATCCCTCCCCAGCTTCCTACCTGTCCACTGGCCACTCTGGCACTCCGTGATTCCCGGCTGCATTGCTGGGACTGCAAGAGCTGGCCCAGCCCAGCCTGGCCGTAAGGACTGGGGTGATAACTAGCAGTCCTCCCCTCCCCTTATGTTCTTAGTTGAGTTGCATAAGGGTGGGGAAACAGCCAGAACAGGCACAGCCCTGCACCCAACATATATGTATGAGGGCAGGGAGTTCAAATGGGGCACCAGGGTCAGCTCCCAGAGTGTCCAGCTATGGGGCTGCCACTGATGGTGTAGAAGTTGCTACAACAGCAGCAGTGGCAACAGCAGCCCAGGCACGTAAGACTCCCCCTCCTTGTGTCCAGTGGGCAGCATCTTCTTGCGCCTGCCCCTGTCCCACCACAGGTACTCAGTGGGGTCACTGTGCCTCTGAGGGTACAGTCTGGAAAACAGAAATAACTGATTCTCTCCTAAATACAGCTGTCAAATCCACCTCTTTGCATTTCTGCTGCAATCATATTATTTCACTCTAATATTAAATAACTAATCAGTTTAATGAAAGTTTAGGCATGAAGTCTAGTGTTCCAGTTTAGATGCAGTTATTGTAGGCATTTCATATATAGTTCAACAAATTAATTTAGGTGAAAGCTGTACCTGACCCTAGCTGCATGTTAAAATCTAGAGATCACACCCACTAACCACTCTTAGAGCAGAAAAGAAACTGCCACTACTGCTGCCACCACTGCAGCCCAAGTGTGGTGAGCCTGCTACGGCAGGTAAGACTCTTCTGTCCAGACTCCAACACTTGGCACAATACCCAACCCCTTCCCCCAGCTCTGTCCAGAGCACCAAATTAGCTAGCTAGACCTCTGGTAATGGGTTTGAATGGGCCAGATCCATCCTGTTCTAGGGAATCATTTCTTAGTGCCAGAAGATAAAAGAGAGGGTTTATTTCTTTGTTTTCAGATACTTGCACACTTGTCAATAGGGAGAAGAAGAATATTATAAGGAACCTCCCCAGCTAGAGTGGTTTATGTACATCCATCTATGCCTGCAAACTCAGTACTGCCAGGAATTCTGTGATCATGCATTTCCTGCTCCCCTAAAGAAGTACTTTGAGGGAGCAAAAGTACATGGGTACTAGGAAGGCAGCTGCATTGCATGCCTCAGGCATTGTGCCTCCTGTTGTTTTCCCTGAGATGTGCTGCAACCCATTCTAGCTATGAGTTATCAGCACAAATGTGCATGATATGATTTCATTTCAGTTGCAGGAATTAAACCTAAGATTTACAGGTTTCCATCACCAACCACATGGGCTGGTTCCTGAATGTTCCTGTGGTTGGCAAAACCATGGTTGGCAAAGCCAGCAGGGCTGGGGAAGCAGGGGCTGTGGCTGAGGGGTAAGAGGCACCAGCAAGGCTGTGGAGGGGGAGTGAGAGACATGAGCAGGGCTAGGGGAACTGTGGGGGGGGTGTTTTCTGACTGTACCTCCTCTCCCACCACACCCCCAAAGCATGGATACTCAAAACCATGGTTGGGAAAACCGTGGTTGGCGAGGGAAACCTGTATTTTATTTTTAAAGGAAACTACTTGTTCATGGAGTCTGTTCAGCAGCTGAATATTACAGTGACCATACCTATACCTGTAGAACAAAGTATCACTATTATCGTTAATAGTTAATGCTGAGAGTGTGTTTAAATGGAGCCCAAAGTTATACCGAAATGACCATGGGCTTTGTAGGAAGTAAGTTTTAAAGTACCTTTTAATGTAATCCCAAAGTTAGAATTTCCAAAATGGAATTTTAGAGCCCCCTACTACTTTGCTATTTGGATTTGTGTGCATGTCTTCTTAGCAAATTTTAAGGCACAATACCAATTTAAATGAACAACATGCTGTCTGCTTCCACTGCAGCACTAGGAAGGAACATGAAGAAACTAGGAACTGTTAGTTTCTAAATAACTGAGATTACTGACATAAAGCCTACGTCCATGTAAAGCTATATCTCTGTCTAAATTTAATTACACACATATACGCACACACAGTTGCTCTATGAGAACATTATCTCTTCTAAATAGAACAGAGAAGGCTCCCAAACTGCTTAAAATAGTGACTCTCAATTTTTTTTAGAGTCAAGGCACCCCTCATAAGACTCAGGCACCCCTTGGAAAATGCCAACTCTTTGCTTTTTCTTTGACTACAGAAAAAAAATAGCAGTTTTTCTATTACAAAGACCTCAGAGAGACCACAAGACAGAACATTTTTAATGTTGTGGATTTCTGTTGAAATCTCTTCATTGAAATCTTAGCCATGGCACCCTGGTTGAAGATCACTGGCTTCAAGGGATACAGTCAAAGCATAAAATGTCCATCTGATTGCCTGCCTCAAGACTCTTGTGAACAGGAGGCAGACACATTTGCTCTGCACCTAACTACTTGGTCTCACTTAGCCAACTTTGTTAGAATGATGCCTATGGCAAACCTACATAGCCTATAAAGAAAAAACACTTAAAGTATACTGCATTTCTCCCACATACTTTATCTACTCTTCCCAGGAGAGGTTGTAAGCTGCAGCAGTTTTTTAATCAAGTGTTCCTCCTGTTTACAAGTGCCACTGCTACTCTTCCCCAGGAAATGCCCATGCCACACACCCCCTGGCATACAGCAGGTTACCTTGGGTGAGGTAGGAGATGTCCAGCAACTGTGCTGGCCCCAGCAGCCTTATCTGGAGTCCTGGGGGCCTCCCGGGACGGCAGCCACAGCAAGAAGGCTGGCCAGGCTCTGGTTGTGGGTGCACCGTCCCGCTTTTTTTTGGTGTGGGTTATTTTGACCCTAGGATCTCCAGGAGTCAAACCTCCACCCCACCCCTACTCCAACCCAGCAAGTTAGCAGTATGGAGAATGCCTGCATGTGTGATGTGTGGTACCTCAGATGGGTTTGTGACACCGCATACTGCATGTCCGCACTCATTTGGACATGGCCAAAGAGGCTAAATTCAGGGAGTTTTAGTCAGGACTGATTAAGAACAAACAACTTTGTGATTTGCCTTTTTTTTGTGTGGATGTAGGACTAGGCTTCCATTACCTCTCTTGTGCATCAGATCTGAGATTCTTTAATCAGTATGCCTGGACTTAGTAATAAGATACTTAACTATAAGATGTTTTAATACATCCTCTCTGGTTAGCTATCTACGGAGACTAGATTAAAATGCCCTCTTCTAGTATGCACAGGGTGTTGTCTAAGGTTTTATCTATAAAGATTTACAGTCCAATATAACTGCTTTATCATAATGCAAACTTACAGACTTGTTTTTGAGTCTTATACTAAGATAGTTGAACCCAGTAAACATAAAATCCAGTAATAGAGATAGCACTGGACTCCAGTGAGATACCAGATGTTCCATTAGCCTCAAAATCACAGAACAACGGTAAAGATAGTGTAACCAGTAAAGTAGCATATATTTTGTAATCTAGAATAAGAGCTTGGTTCACTTTTTGCAAAAAGCTATCTGTCATTATCTAAGGTACAGCTGGCCAGGAATGTTGGGTTTTTTTGGTAAAAATGGTGATTCGGTAGAACTGACACCAGAAAAGGCTTTGTTTTGACACATTTGTTGTCTCAAAAATGCTTTTGAAAGTTCTCAAAATTATAGAAACGCCCCAGGTTGTCATTTTCCAAATGAAAAGTTCTTAAATTCTCGTTCCATACTTTTTTGCGTTGAAACTTTAGGCAATTACAGATAGTAAGGAGTAAAAATGAAAATCTCAACATCAAAACACTTTTTGTGGTTGTTTGTCATTTGTAAAAATTACGAAAATTTATTTTCAAACCAAATCAGGACAGGAAAACTTTCTGAAATGTCAAAACTTTTTGCAAAATAGGAAAATCATTTCCCACAAAGTTCTAATCTAAGGTACCTGATTAACCCACCATAGTGTATTGTAGTATCATACAGAAATGGAGAATCTACACAACGAAACGTTTCGTTGACAACAGGACTTACACAGTTATGTCTGCCATAACTGATACTTTCAATACCCTAGTCTATATATTATATCCTCAACATATCTGATTAGCTGCTACCTAAGTATGGGACCACCTTAACTCAGTAAATACGTAAGTTTCCACCAGTAAATTTCTAAGTGCCTTTAGGTCTTCTCTGAACATGCCCAGAACTGCTTAAGTCCTAAGAGAATCAAGTAAGTAAGTGCCTAAGGTCCCAACAAGATTCATCATATTTTGCCCATCCCTGTTCTAAACTCTTGTAAGCTTCCCTCCGGTTCTAAGTTTCCCTCTGATGGTGTACGAGTGCGAGAGTTGCATGTTCACAGTGTGGAGCCCCAGCAACAGAGGAGGCTGCAGCCATGCACTACCAGACACCAGTCCACGTGCCAAGCATGAGCATCCTGAATGCCCCTGCCCCTCCTGCTGCCGCCTGTGGGTGCAGCATACCATGGGGGGAGTGTGTGAGTGGGTTTCCCACACCCCCACCCTCCTTCACACCCCACAAACACCACACACCCACACCCTGCCCCTATAACTCCACCACATATACACAGCCCCCAACATACTGTACTGCCCCCAACATGCAGCCATCCCCTCTCACAAACCCTGCCACACCCCATCATAAACCACTGACCCTCCCATACAATATACAAGACTAAGACTTTATTTTTGAGTTATTATGCAGATCACCTCTGTATACAGAGCACAAACACAAATCATGAAAAAATAATGTATAATAAAATTAAAATATGTTATAGTAGGTGTTTGACTTCAAGTGTATAATTTGTTTTTTCTGGTTCTAAGATGGCAACCCCACCATCCTCCCACTCACAGTATTTCCAGGGGGCAAAGGGAGGAACTTCTGGTGACAGAGGTCAGGGCTTAGGGGAGGGACTTCTGGTCCCAAGATAGCAACCAGGGGGTGGGGAGGGACTGTTAAGGGGTGGGGCTATCTATGTGGCTCCTGACAGCTCGCCAAACCTCATTAAGCAGCCTTCCAGCCAAAATAATTGCCCACCCCTGGTTTAGAAGAAATCAGGTAAATTATAATGAGGCATGAAGTCAACTGATAGCCTCATTGCTGCCCAAATAAAAATGTGTCTGTCAGTGCTAGACAGTTGGTTTTTAACTTTCAGAAAACCAGGAATCACAGGGCGTGCGCAACTGCACCACTGCATCTCCCCTGGATCTGTCCTTGGGCACAGGGGCCCTGGAATCCACTCCTGGTGCCCCTTTGCTCCCCCCCCACCTTTCCCAGATATGCTATTGGATGTAGGGCTGCACCTGCTATAGCAAAGACTCCCTTGGTGGGGGGGCAGGTGCCAGAGGGAAAAACCATCCCACTTGCCCCCGATCCCCCAGATACATGCATTGCTGGGTGTGGAGTGCTTAGAAAGAAATGGGACCAATGTGTACTACAGAAAAACTGGATAGCTCCCGGGACTGGTAATAGGATATGGTACATAGCCTTTTAGCATTAGGTCACTGAACTGAATCCAGTTCAGGTCAGTAACTAAGGCAGTTTGGTTGCCTGCATTAGATTTGCTTTTGATTTTAGTCCATGCCCTTGGAGGACTGGCATCCATAAGGCCAAGACCAGCAGCACAGTTAGCATTAACCACTGTGTTCATTGCAATGGAGAGGACATTAAATCGTATTTTTACTTGTAGAAATGGATACTTGTCAAAGTTTAATTCTTTTTGTAGACTGGAACTACAAAGCACACATTACAACTGTACCAGGTGTACCTACAGCAAATAAAAAGTTATAGAGGCACTGGGCATGACCCCCTTCCCAGAATTTTCTTTTAAATCAGGAATTTGAAATCTTATGTTGAAAACTAGAATGAAACCTCCTCAAACTCACCGCACCTCCTCTTTGATGACTAATGAGTTTTCTGAGATTTTACAAGTCTGTTAGTTGATGATCCTACATTTATTAGAAACTGTGTACTTACAAAATTTAGACTCTGTATCACACTGTTCTTGATCTCATAGTTTCATAAGGTCGGAAGGGACCTGAACAGATCATCTAGTCTGACCCCCTGCCATGGCAGGAAAGAGTACTGGGGTCAAACGACCCCAGCAAGATGT
>NW_017728910.1:43226752-43252991 GCF_001723895.1 Crocodylus porosus
GTATTTAAAAAAGGACTTCTTATTGTCCTTAATCTGGGAAGCTAGTCCCAGTTCCATCTCTGCCTTGGCCTTCCTAACTACCCCCCTACATTCCCAAGCAACTACAGAATAGTCCTCCCTGGAGATGACCCCTTCTTTCCATTGGGAGTAAGCCTCCTTTTTAGCAAGGAGACATTCCCAGATGCTTTTGGTGAGCCATGGATGCTTGTGTGCTCTCCTGCTCCCTTTGATCCTCATCGGGATTACCTTCCTTTGGGCTTGAAGGATCGTCTCCTTAAGGAGCGACCATTCACCTTGGACACCTGGCTCCCCTCCCCTCTTGGTTCTCAGTGCTTCTCCAATTATTCTCCTTAGCTCGTTGAAGTTTGCCCTCTTAAAATCTAGGGCCACTGCCTTACTGCATGCCTTTGCCACCTTGCGCTGGATGGTGAATTCCAGCAGGCAATGATCGCTGTCGCCCAGGTGGTCGAGCACCCACAGCCCTCTCACCAGGTCATCACCCGTGGCCAGCACTAGGTCCAACAAGACGTCACCCCTGGTGGGGCTGTGCACCTCCTGGGTTCCATGGAAGTCCTGCACTCCATCTCAGAACCTATGTGAACGATCTGACCTGGCTGACTGCTCTTCCCAGCAGATGCCCGGGAAATTCAGGTCCCCCATGACTACCACATCCTTAGCCTTCACTACCTCTGTGAGCTGACCCAAGAATTCCTGGTCAAGCTCTTCTCCCTGGTTGGGAGGTCTGTAGTAGACTCCCACCGTTAAGTCTCTTTCCCCTCGACTGCCTTGTACCCTAAGCCAAACCACTTCAGAGTGCCCCTCCCTTACTAATTGACAAGGATGTGTATTCCTCCTTAATATAGAGAACCACGCCCTCACCTCTCTTTCCTATCCTGTCCCTCCTGTACAGCCTATAGCCCTTGACATTCACAGCCCAATCATGTGTTGAGTCCCACCACGTTTCTGTAATCTCCACTATATCCGGGCTGGTGTCAGCCAGCAGGAGGGTAAGTTCCTCCGGCTTGTTACCCTTACTTGTTACCCATACTACGAGCATTTCTGTAGAGGCACTTGAGGCCTCCTGTAGATGTGTGTACTGACCCCCTAGTACCAGCATTACCCTGGCCCCTATCTCTTACCTATTTATTTGCTTTGCTTAGTGGGCTGGGCTGGGCTGTAGTTGTGGGTGCTGTTTGGTCTGGCAGTCTGATGTTTGCTCCACTCTCATCTACCCCTTCCCCCTACGAGCCTAGTTTAAAGTCCACCGAAATAGGTCTGCCCACCTAGAAGAGAACACATGCTTACCTTTAGGGGAAAGGTGTAGCCCATCCCATCCCAGCATGTCTCTCGTTGTGATGTGCTGGTCATGGCTGAGGAAGCCAAAGCCTGCCTCGAAGCACCATTCCTGTAGCCGCCAGTTGGTCTGCCTCATCCACTCACTGGCAGGATAGAAAAGAAAACCACCTGTGCGCCCATCTCTTTTGGCACACACCCCAGAGTGTGGTAGTCCTTCATCAGGTGATCAGGGTTCCTCCTGGCCGCATCGTTAGTGCCCACGTGGACTAGGACCATGGGGTAATAATTGGTGGGCTGGATTACGGACTGGAGCATCCCTGTCACGTCCTGAATCCTTGCTCCACGTAGGCAGTATACCTCACGTGCCGAGGGGTCCCGGCGACAGATGGGGCCCTCCGTACCTCTCAGGATGGAGTCACCAATGACGATCATGCAACACTTCCTCCTCCTGGCCTTCTTGCCTCCTTCAGCTTGCACAGAACGCGGTGAGCATGGAGTTGCCTCCACCCCGGTTTCGTCCTCTACTTCCTCCTCCTCCTGGGCTGCTAGGGCTTCATACCTGTTCTCCAGCCGGACTGGAGGAACTGGTGCTGCCATGTTTTGAGCAGCCCTGGCACAGGAGGTGACCGTCTGCCACTTAGCAGAGGAGGGTTCTTCTTGAGGTGCATCCTCCTTGGTCACACAACCCTGCAGGGAAAGAAAATACCTGTCAATTTCCTCCTCTGCCTCCCTGATTCCCCTCAGCCTGCTAACCTCTGGTGGGCACCTGCAGGACAGGTGTGGGGGTTCCCAGTCCCTGCCCCCCCAGGCCTTGCTGGGCAGCTCCCGCAGGTCAGGGGTTGGGGCTGTGAGGTAAGAAATGAGCTGTGGGGTAAGAAATGCAGTTTTAGCAACCAAACAATCTTAGCTCTGCCATTTAGTGACAAAACAAAGGGAAATATATAAAAACAATTACTATATCTTTAAGAGTCAGTTTAATCTAATCTGGAACTATTTATACTATATAAGTATGGTTCTTGCATTATGTCACAACAGGGTAAATTAAAGTTTCTGAGGTATCTGTACTGCACATTTCTCTAACACGGTTGGATTGCTTTTGAATGTAGCCCTTTCTCTGAATTTCCTAGACTTATAAGGCATGTTTCTGGGATAGTTACAACATCCATGTAATGTTTACCTTCTAGTGACTGAGACGCATTCAGCCATAACTCTATCTTTATATATCTAGGACTGAATCTCTAGAAATACTGTTCAGTGTTCCCATTAATTATGCATGGCATTAAAATTTAGGAAGACTACCATACATTCTTGCAAGAGGGCAAAACATTAAAGATCCATATTTTATGTACAGAATAATGAAAAAAATCAGAAGCAATACTATATGTTCAATCATAAGAGGAGAGCATTCTACCTCAAAGTCTCTCAATCCTTGATTTACTGGACTGAGCATTGGGAAGGGAGCATTATCAGTTCCAACAGGAAAAAGAGCTTTGTGCTTCTGCTAGAATGATCCCCATCCGGCCTAATTAAATGATCTGCATTGACAGACTTCTGGGAAAAGCCTTTTTGTGGTCTCCCAGCTGGAGGGTGAAATCATAATGCAGGACTGCTTGAGGGAAAGATCATGGAAAGTGCCTAACAACACTGGATTCTTTTTTCAAATGCAGAAGCAGTATGTGGAGACTAAATCCAAGGAAACATCACTACCTCCCGACCCCTACCTCCCCCCTGAAACCATATGACCCATTTTCTGACTTGCTACCTAGGGATGGTGACATCACCTGTTGTTCAGACCTTCTTGGTAGGTAAGACCAGAGAAACCAGAGATGGCAATTCTCTGCAGGAAAAAAGAAACTAGTGAAGTGGAGTGTGAAAAAAATCAAATTGAATAAAAAATGTGGCTAAGAAAACAATGAGTTGTTTCCCATGAAAAGTCAAGCTGAAACTAGGCTCTCTCTCCAGATGCCTTAAATAATCACCTTTAGGAAATGCTAGCCAGGATCATAAGCAAAGATGCATCTGGGTATGCCCTCAAAAAATTAGGTCACAGATTTAGTCAGGTACAGGGAATTAAACAGTACAGCTTTCCTCTCTGAAATCCATGCAGGGTAGATAGCAACAGCCCACTGTGCAGGTGTAGAAAATCTTCCCAATCCAGAAAGAGCCCCACCTCCAGTTAGATGCATTTATAGCTGTTCGCAGAAAAAGATTTTCTTCATATATCTCCCTAAGACATCACTAGGCAGAGCAAAGGCAAAATTCCCAGAGTCGCATACCCAAACTCCGTTGTACTAGGTGCACCGGAAGGAGGAGGTGTCAGAGCTGTGTGTGAGTGGGGTAGCTCTCTTCCAATACTCTGAACTTCCACCTATGAGGCTGGTCACCGTCTGGGTCATCTCGACCCTTTCCCTTTCTCCCTCTGATCAGCAACTTGAGAGTTCAGTGACTAGAGTCACGGAAGACAAAAGCTGGGAAATTAAAGTAACTACAGACTCACATAGGGAGAGCTTAAACATTAGGACTATTTAATTTAAAATAGATAACTAAAAAGGGATGTGACAATCAACTCAGTCAAAAATTAAAACTAAGGCCAGAAGTTTAGTTAGACTTGAAAGTGCATGAGATACTTATATGGAAGAACAAGAACACCCAAAATATCTAGAATGTAAAAAGAAATCCTCAAAAAACAAAGAAACAAAAACACTTTATAAAGGGTGTACAGCCTTCATAACGTGAAGCATCTACTGACTAGCGGGGTTACTGTGACCCTACCTCCAGTCAGCTGCAATTGAGTTTATCCATCTCCCCTCTAAAAAGTGCTGCTTTCAGGGTGTCTATTTTCCAATCCACAGTTGTGACTACAACTCACATAAATGTACCTGAAATAACATGTAAGTATGAATAACGGTGTAGCACTAGGGTCAGTGTGAGCTTCCAAGCCCACCAGGCACGCTGGGTAAGCATTTGTGGAATGAATACTGCTTTCTTCTTAAATTGCCAAAAAGAGCCAAGTCAGGTGAGGGGAAGCAATGACTGGTATCTAGTCTGAATCACATCCCATGCTGGGCCAACTCCACTGTAATTATTGCAATTGGTGGGGACTTGTAAGCTATTAAATGTGTGTTACAAGTCCCACTCACAGAGGATGCAAGTTATTACAGCCCTCAACCATAGAGGCTAGGCTGCTTAGCTCAAGCTGTAGCAGCTCATGCATTTAACTCTGAAGGTCACCAGTGTGTCAGCCAAGGGGGCAGTCATCCTATTATCAGTGATTGAACTAGCTTGCTGGAAGCTAGCTTGAGTTCATCTGCTAAGATGTAATTATGCCTCCTGATTGCAGCATAAACAACTTTGATTTTCAGTTGTTGGTAGATAATTTAGCTGTCTAGTTAAACCAAAACTTCATCCCTTCCATGGTAAGAGGAACAAGGAACAAGAGTGAGAACTAGTGTTTTAATGGTTCAGTGCAAGTCCAGAACCCTGACCAAATCCCTTTTTCTCATCAATCCTCAGGAAAGGATTATTTTTATTCTTCTCCTTCCTCCCCCCTCAGGCATAGTGACTCAGATCCTGGACTTCAAAAAAAACACACTGCTTGTCTCCCCCTTCCAGAGATTTCAGCCATGGAGCCTTAATGAAGCAGACACCACTGATTACCAGCTTTCCTACATCCCTTCTGAGGCTCCTTCCTTTCCTCTGGTACAATCACTTGCTTTCCCTCACCTGATTTGACTGCTTTGGGCAATTTAAGAAGAAAGCATATTCATTCCACAGCATCATTTATCCTGCATGCCTTTTTTACAGTCTGGACCTTTGCCTTTACTTAGCCTGCCTTGCTTTCCTGAAATCCAATTTTGAGCTTCTCAAGAGTTCAAGTTCCAGGTTGACTCCCTTTTGAAATAAAACTGAGGACAGGACAGGAGCCTTTCTTTAAAGGGTCAGTACACCTTGTTAAATCAGGTTTTAAGTATTTATTTAACACTTCTCAAGCAAAGTAGGTGCAATTGTTCAGAATACTAGCTCTGCTATTACTATATTTGAATCTACAGTAGAACAATAAGGGTACAATGATACTAGCTGCTGAGTGCCCTCAATTTCTGTGGGTGTTATGGTACTCCATACATCCCAGGAGGCACTAAAATCCTTAATTTTGTGTGTGCGTATAGCACACACACCCCTCTCTCAATATAATTAGCTATTTTCAATTTGAATATTGATATATTTAGATGCTGCTGCTTTCCAAGTGACATCACCACCTGTTTAGTTATAACAACATCTAAATATATTTCTGTGAATGAATCAAGACATGAAAGAGTGTTCTGGGTCTTTCCTATTTATGTGTGCTTCGCTCTGGTAAGTTATCCCTGTCAAATTTGATTCTTATAAAATACCTTGGAAAAATACCCAGAATACCATAGCCTCTTTTTAAATAGAGATACAGTGGGTCTATTTGTGAAATGTTGCAGAAGGCTAATGTTTTTTTCCATTTATACCAAATGAGGTGAAAAAATTGTAGTTGAAAGACTCCAGCTAAAACAATAAGGACTCTTCAGACATTGTGACTAGGAAAGTAAAAATAATGAAATCCTGATTCTGAAGAATCATGTTAAGTTTAAAGTAGGGATTTTGAATGTGTCCACTTATTTTAGATCCTTCTTACCTCTACAATGCAGTCAGTCCTTCCATTTCATCTACTAATATATTTTTTGTGTGGCCAAAGGCTAACAAGCATTACCAGAGACCCCTGTATCTCTGCCACATTTCTGAGACATATTTGTATCATCCCTTTCTACTTGCTCTTATGTCTAATGTGTTGCAACTCCCTATAGTCTTCTAAAATAAATTAATCTGTATTAAAGGCAGGAAATTTCAAAACTGGTTCAGTCTTCTTCCTTTATAATTCACTTGAAAACAGTGAGAGTTTTATCTCTGCATTACAGAAATGAACAGCGTGATATCAAACAGTAGTATCAATATCTGTACATGAAGTCAGCTGTGGGTTTCATCAAGTGCCATCAATTCCAAGGAAAAATCTCAGTACTTAGGCACATATTACATCTTCAAATATTGTACGTTTTTAAATTATATTTGACAAACAACTAAGTATAGCTGTAAATCTCATTATATTCTTCTAAAATGTGCAGTTTTAACTACATTACAAGCAGATGTTGTATCATACTAGCTATAGATACTATATAATGCAATATACCTATTACACATTAGTTAAACACCTGCTTCAGCCAGTGAACCTAAGCAATAAAGATGTGCTTTTGCAGTTATACAAATAGAAGGGCTCTGGACCAAATGTTTGCAAATTTGCCTACACATTTACCCCATTGATGCCACTTGTGCTTTTACAGCTGACTGCCTTCAGTTTTTAACAAGTGTCCTTCTTAATGTATTTGACTCGCACACTGCACTTATTTTAATGTCTGATCACTGCACTTATTTTAATGTCTGATCAATCACTGCTCTCCCTTTTGGCCTTTACTCTTTGGCCTTGCTCGCACTCAAAAAAATATTTATTCTTAACTCAAGTTACCTAATCCCTAGTCAATACAAAAGCATTTATAACTTTCTCATAATGTTTTATAACTCAGATTAGAATACACTCTTTTTTTCTAGTGAAGACAGCCTTTGAGATTTTATACGTAAAGAAAAACAACATAAGGGCCTAAGCTACATAAATGCAATGTAATTTAATGGAGAGAGCACTATATTGAGCCAGGATACTTTTCAAATCTGTTCTGCCACTGCCCTTCTGTAACACTTTTGCTAAGTCATTTCCCCTCTTTGTGCTTCTTTTCCCCTTTACTATCTTCATATCTTTTTGGGACTATATAACCTTCAAGACACTTTTTACTGTAGGGAGAAGAGCTCCAGGCAAAAAGGCCTCAGTTGTGCCCTAATATTTGAAACACAAAATACAGGAAATTTGAAGTTATTGTTCCAGCTGACAGTGTGTATGGAACAGTGTATATAATAGTATTTTTTTTCAAAGTTCAGGGTAATTATTAAGAGGATTCCCACTGATGTCAGTGGACTTTGTTTCAATCCTATGTACACTAGAAGCCCAAAATGCAAGAACTGGATCCATATTTATGTTGCCTTAAAACTCAGTAGAGTTCAGATCTAGGAGCTTAGTTAAATTTGTACTAGCGTTCAGACTAAACATGCACTAGATAAGTGATTCTAAAAACACAACCATACGTTCCATGTTCATAGTATCCCACCACTTCCAGGTCAAATCTGAAAATGTACAAGTATTAACATTTGCCCTGTCTGCTGGTCCAGCACGCACAATTTGAGATCCAAAAATCTTCACCCCCACTCCCAACTCCCACAACACGACCAGAAATAACAGTTGATCAATTCGCCAGTGATGCTTAAACCAAAACAGAATTCAGCTCATGTTCCTTTAGCAATTTGTTTGCTCATGCCAAAAGAAATAAAAAATATGAAGAGAAAATGTTTGTCAATCACCTACAGAAATGTGAGTCTGGTGGCTATATTTACAGTGAGCACAGGTCTTGAATAAGGAGCTGCCGTTTTTATATAGTCAGTATTGCAATTACATCTATACCTTAGAGAATAACATTTAACATAAACATGATTATAAATTTAATGAAATCTAGAGAAGACAGTCCTACTCATCCCTGTGCTACTCTTTAAGTGATAGTGAAAGACCAATACAATAAAGAGGAAACCATATCCATGGCAACGTGCAATTCAGATTTGAAGTTTTCAACACATAAAGTAACAATAATAAATTAGTATAGTTTTTCTTTCCTTTTAAACATATTTTAAAGACTTATAATAGCAATAGTGGCATGTCGCTTAATGACTGTCTAGGTTAAGTGCCTAAGGCAAAGCCAAGGGCCCTCAGCTCCTCTAACCAGTCAGCAACTGCCAGGAAATGCCTGCCCCTGGAAGTCATTAGCCTTAAACGCAAAGTACCACATGCAGCATGGACTGGGGATGGAGACACAATTGCTGAAAGAGGCCTAACTTTGAATTGCCTGACACAAGTGATTTAAAATCACTGTAATACATCCCCTGTGGATCTACATCACAAGCAGGAAATAGTACTGAATACAGCATCCTGTTTTTTATGATGCACCTCCATAGTTGAGATTTGCAGTTAAGTTTTGTATCAAGAAAACATCCAAGCTTGGTGATCTGCCTCTCAAATTTTGGATGGATTTTAACCCTACGGTTCTAATCTGAGAAGAGGTTTGGAACTATGATCCAGTCCTTCTCTCCCTCCAATACTATTGTTTCAGTTTGTAGAAGCCACCAAGCTACAGTGCATTCAGTTTAATGGAGAGTGAACTGCAGCAGCGATTTCTCCAGGAAGGGTTGTTGCCTGGAACATCTTCCATCCTCACTCTGAAACACGCAGCTGGTGTTTGGTAGAGTCCGGAACAAGCAACAAAATCCACAACTTTTCCCCCACAGCTTTTGCAGAAGTTGTGGTCTGAAGGGGTTATTTCTGAGTGATCTAAACCTCAACTCTGTATACAAGCAGCATGGCTGTAGGTTTTATTATTATTAAACTTTATGGACTGTGTGGATTCTAAGTGCTGGAAGCGCTTAGTAACTCTGTTAGGTGCACAAAATCTAAATGGGTATATTTATTTAATATCAGCCATCATGTTGCACTAACATCTTTTTTTTTGGCATTTAATTAATGAATAAAGCATGAGAGTGCTTGCTCCCAGTTTAACAACATGAGGCATTAATATTTTTTTAGCGTTATCCAACAAACACTGCTTCTTTGAGAACAAAAATACTTAATTATTTGAGATATTTACAGTAACGTCCCACTGAAGCACAGCTGTTAGGTAGCATCTGATTACCTATATTCACACTGAGAGAGTAGATCCAGCAGTTTATATGGCACTGATATTATGTGAAAGTGAAAATAACAACTGCTATTTTTGTGGTTCAATGCAGGACGCAACACCAGCTATTATAAAAGTGCCCCGAGTAGATCCTGATTGGCTCGTCAGCATTCCAATGGGGTCGCCTAATCTAAATGAACCCCAAAGCACAGCTGAATTTCCCATCCAGGATTCTAAACCGCCATCTGTTCTGCATTCTGAACTGCCAGGCTCATCTTCTTTCAGCACAAAAATACACTTTTTTACAGCACAAAGTTACTTTTATAGGAGCAATTAAGGCAACTCCAGGAGATGGATCATCACAAGATGAGCTCATATCGCCGAAATGTTCATTGTCCACCGCAATGATGGATTGGACCATCCCAGGACCAACTTCTTCCAAGTTGAACTTGGGGTGGGGTGTAATTCATCCACTCTCTGTCCCCGACTAAATCTAATCAAACTGCAACCCTTCCTTGCAATAAAACCAAATTTTGTTTTGCAAAATGAGTTCCAAAGATAACTGTATACAATAGCACACCCAACAGACACTGTTTTAGCAAGACCTAGTGTGCCTGCCATATAGGATCTTCATAGATGTTAGAGGCTGGAAGGGACCTCATGAGATCATTGGGTCCAGCCCCCCTGCACTTGGGTGGGAAAGAGGCTGGGGTCAATTGACCCAGTGAGGTGTGCATCAAGATGTTTTTTAAAGATCTCCAGGGTAGGTGACTGCACCACCTCTGGGGGGAATCCGTTCCAGACCCTAGGCACTCGAGTCATAAAGAAGTTTTTCCTTATGTCCAGTCTGAAGCTATCCTCAATCAGTTTGTCTCCATTGCATTTTATCTTCCTCTGGGATGCTTTGGTGAACAGATGCTCCCCCCAGCCATCTGCTCTCTATAGAAATTGCCTGTTCTACACTGGGAAACACAATGGGGGCTTGGAAAAAAATGGAATAACAGGAATCCTGCTGATAAAAGTACAGCTTCAGGAGGGGGTCCCTCTCCAGTTTGGTTAGCCAATAGGAACATTTAACAAGCCAACAAAATAGGTCATATCATGCAAGTTAATGTGCACAGCTAGGATCCTGTGAGGAGTATATATAGTTTTATTTACAACTGTATTTATGTGTTGTACTAAAAAAATCAGCAAATTTGCAGTACATTACCTCAGTGGGTTTTTTTTTGCAGAATACATAGTGTTGCTCTATCTAGTATACACAATCACTACAAGATTTACAAATACAGGGTGCCTGTGCACTTGTGGGGACACTGCTCCACAGTACTGTCATTACAGGATGTTGGAGCAGCCAAAGACTCCCTAGCAGAGCTGAACTGCTAAGCCACACCTGATTGGCTCTCTCTGTCTTTCACACACACACACACACACACACACACACACACACACACACACACACACACACACACACACACCCGGGATCCAAGCCAAACACATGCAACCCAGGCATCCAGGACACACACAAACACACTCAGTGGGCACAGGGTCTGCTGGGCAGGCATGCACGGAGCAGCTGCTCATGGCTCGTGGCCACAACACAGTCACCAACCTGGACCTGATGTGGCAGTGGCTGGTCATGGCCATGAGCCATCAGCAGCTGTTCTGTGGATGCCTGCCCAGCAGACCCTGTGCCCACTGAGTGTGTTTGTGTTTGTGTGTGTCCTGGATGCCTGTATTCCCCCATGCTGCCGATATTGGTGGCCTCAGCCCCTAACAGCAGCAGCCTGTCTGGATCTGCAAAACCCTGGCTGCCTAGCACCTTACCAGCATGGACTGGGACCTCTCCTCAGAAGAGTAGGACCAGAGGGCTTTGAGCAAGGGAATATGGTGCAAGGAAGAGGGATGCCTAATTTTAATTAAATGCTGAAGCTGTCAAACTTTAAAGCTGTTTATTAAACAAAAACTGTAACATTGTCTGCTCTGGAACTTGGAACCTTCTTCTCAGTTAACTTTGAGAGAGTGGGGAAGGACCCTGGCTGCACTGCGTGGTTATGATGTTGAGGGGGAGAGAGGTAGGCAGCTGGAGCTCAATTTGACAAACATGAAACCTTAGGGCAGCAGGGGAAATACTGCGTATGAAAACTACCACCCCTAGTTTAATTAAATGGTGCAGCTGCCAAGCTTTTCATGTGCATAATAAAGAAAAGTGTGGAATATTGCCTGCTTTGTAATTTGGACCAGATTCCAAGGGGCTGCCTATCTTTGCAGAGGCTGCACTGCTCTCCTGCGGCAGGACCCAGGTCTGCAGTGGTCTGGCTTAATGGGCTGGTGTCAGTGCCAGTGCTGCCTCCCATGGGGAGAATATTGCCCTCCTGGGTTGAAGTAGTGGGGCCAGCTGCCTAAGAGTCCCATGGGTGGGCCCTAGATGGCAGCCATGGGAGATCGCTTCACATGGCACCTTGATTGGGAGATACTGGGGTGCAGGGGAGCCCTGGAACAGGAGCTATGGTGCATGAGAGCTGCTGACTCATGGTCCAAGGAGTCAGGAATGCGTGCCGCTCTGGGGAGCAGCTCTGAGGAGAAACAGTGCAGGAGGGGAGGGGGACCAAGCTGCCTGAGATCTGATGCCAGGACTGGCATTGACTCAGCCCACCATCCAGGGGCAAGTCACTACCTCCAGCCACTGGCAGTCTTAGAGCAGGATCCACCTTTTTTACAGTGCTCTGTGTGCCCTGACCATCTGTTTAGTTACAGCTGCAGCTTGTGTTCTGCATACTTACTGGGCAATAAGTGTAACTCCTGTACCTGGCCTCCATTTATGCATTGCAGGTCATAAACTACAGGTGCACTGTGTTCAAATATTAACCAAACACAGGTTCCAATAGTAATTATTGTCATGGGCGTCAATGACATCACAGCATTAACATGCCAGTTCAGAATCCCAGAAATATGCTATAGTGTCATGCTAATTTCTGTAGAGCTGAGTGATTTCCTCCTCTACAGTTGCAAGCAGCCTACTCCCAAACAAAGCAAATGAACTAAGTTTTCCCATGTGGTCTAGAATAAACTAAAGTAAAACAAAATATATATCCCAGGATATGGTGACAGCTCAGATAAAAAATAAGAGTTTACTCACTCTGAATTACAGGCAAGAGAATTGCATTCACTTTTCCCTTGAGCCTAATTTCTCCACTAGCAAATTTTCACTGCTTGCTTTCTTCTACTTTTATTCTATTTAGCAGATAAGCTAAAAAGACCTGAAGCATCTGTGCCATACTGCAGATCTCTTGTAGTTAGTAGGGAAGCAGAATGTCAGGGTGAGATTGTACAGGTAAATTCAAAGCTCAATGTTGAAACATTTCTTGCGACTCAGATGGGTAATGCCCAAATACAGAGTATTTAAGGGCCCAGCATTTTACCATATATTAATAATCTAGAATCAACTCCCCCAGTTCCAACCTGCCCTTGTCTTGGCTCTCCAATGATAGTCCTACTTCCTGCAAGTGCAACGCTTGTAAATTCTCACCTATAACCATTGCTCAAGTAACCTGAGCTTTTCACCTGACATCAAATACAAAATCCTCAGCTCTATTTGCAGTCCTATGCAGTCAGGTAATATTAAGGGAATAAGGGAAGGTTTCAAAGGCTATGAGAATCAGTAACTGTCATTGTAAACTAAGGCAAAAACTGTTCCAAAGTGCCACTAGTGAAAAAGGTAGGGGTTAATAGGAACACAGGACAGGGCAATATTCTGCACAACCAAAACACTGAGTGGTAGCTTTAAGACAATGATTATGATCCAAACCCGTGTCAAAGTTTTACTCACTTATTAGCATGGAAGGATTTTTCCTGCCCAAATACACAATTGTCTACATATATATATTGTTTGTTTTGGCTATTTTGATTTTGGAAAACAAGCCTCTATTTACATATTGCCTCCTTTACTCCATAGGTGTAGAAGTGTAGCAGCCTCACGCAGTGGCAGTTCAGTATGCAAAGCACTGTAGTGGGGGTGAAGAGAAGGGAAGTCTTACCTACCCAGGTTCTCTGCATGCTGAAGGCAGCTGCTGCCGCTGCCACTGACATAGCAATGTTGGCTTTGCTGGCAACAGCCCCATGTTGTGGGATCTCTGGAAGTCATACCCAGTGCCTTATTTGTCCCCTCCCAGCACCACCTTACATATGCTATTGGGTGCTGGGCTGTCCCTGCTATTGCTAAGACTTTCCAGAGGACAGGGGTGAAGAGCGCCATTCTGCTTGCCCCACTCACTCCCTGCCCTGCAGACAGACTGCTGAGTGCAGGGCTGCACTGCCTGGCTCCTATGCTTGGACAATTCAAGGCTGCCTCCACCACAGCAAAACCACTGGGGCATAGCGGTGGTTCTGGCATCCCCACATCTTTGGCATCCCTAGTTATCCTAGTAGGTAGCTGCTGGAATGCCCCCATTACTAAGCAGATGTTATGCTTGGGAATTCTGACAATCAGGGCTTGTAGGTAGTTGTAGAACTGATCCTTTATCAGTTTGGTTTTCGGTTTGCTTATAACGTGGTAAAATTGTCATTTTCATGTATCCTGTTTGAAATCTAGCTTGGAGCAATGGGCTGTTAATTGGCATCCAGTCTATGGACAATTTTCCTGTCTTGGAAGTCATAATTATTGCAGCTCCCTCTGAGTGATAATCATTTTGTCTTGTTGAATATATTATAGCTTAGTTTCATTTTAAAATAATTTTTTGTCAGCTCCTGGCCATTGACATTCACTTACTCAGAGGATTTAGAGATTATATTAATCTATTTCTTTTATCGGCTGTGTGGTTCTTATTATGCAGACACTATTTTAATGTTCCAGAAACCTACTTTAATTGTTTGTATTACCTTTAGTAGAGAACTTCTCAGTCTTAGCTTTCTAATGGTTTTCATCAAGAGTCAGATAGTTAAAACAGATTGGAAAGTAAAAAGGAAACAGCAGAATGAGAGAAAGTACAATGTGATCAGATAATCATTGTAAATATAGGGGCTATAACATACCATAAAAACACATTGACTTAAAATGATCTCTTCTTCAAAAAATCCTAGCTGAAACCTTTGAAGTAAGACTTAACCAGCATGAAATCCTGACCGAGACTGAACTCCTAGGGTTGGAGACCATGTCCACAGTTTCTTAGGCAAAAGGCATTTTAGATTAACTAAACCAGAGAATTATAAGCTTTCATGAGTCTAAGATTGCTTTATCCAATGCACAGTTCCTTTGCTCTTCCCACTGCTTTCTTTAGTCCATCAGCTCTCTCCACTTCCCCAGACTGAGAGTCTGGAGGGCAGGGGGAGGAGAGGAGAGGTGGAAGGAGGGGAGGGATGTTCCTCTCCATCCCCACCTCCCCATCCATTTGAAGTATGCATATTTCTCTTTCTCACTAGCATTAAAAACATTTTTATCCCACCAAAATAAAATAAGTGGCCACTCCTAATTATCACCTATACATATCAACCAAGCAAAATCAGCACAAAACCCCCCCCAAAATCAATATGATTCCTTGCATCAATAGGAAATGAGGTGCTGCCTTCCTTGCCCTATTTCACTCCTAAAAACAGATGGTTAATACCATAGAAGGGGAGAAGACATGAACTTTCCTTCACGAGATCCTCCCTTCCTTTCACGAGATGCTTTGGCATGAGCAATCAGGAGCAGATCCAGGATTTGGCAAATGGAGGCTGGGAGCAGACACCTGTGTTTCAGGGATGACTAGACCCTGCTCCCAGCCTTCCTCCTGCAACCTACTAATGGAGACAGATTGCGCTACACCAGCTGGGCTGCGTGGGAGGTTGGTTCAGCTGGGAACAGGGACAGTGGGAACAGTGATGGGCAATGGGGTGGATTCACACTCCCCACTCCTGCTTCTATGGAACTGGGTAAATTGGGGTCTCTACCTTCCACCCATTGCCATTGTTACCATTGTGGCTAAGCCCAGTCCCCATGCAGCCCAGCTGGAGTAGGCAGGAGGGGCTTGGAAGTTTGCCCTGCCCTTGGGACAGCAGGAAAATCAGTAGCAGGAGCTGGTAAGAAGGGGAGGGAAGGCGGTGTGCTTCTGAGCACTGAGGAAAAGTAGAATTCTTTGGGGACTTTAAAAAGGTCCCCAGACACTTCATGATTGCAGTTCAATCCCAGAAATAGGGTACAGCCATGCCACGGCACTCCCTCTGGATCCACCTCTGAAACCAATGTTATCAACAAGGTACCTGTATGCCAATTAGCAGCCCTGAAGTGCAAAAAAAAATTCATATGACTCTTCAGTGCAAAATGACCAATTCAGAAGGAGATCATTGCCAGGGATCCTGGTTTTCTATGTTTAAAAATCACAAATTCTCTGATTAAAAAAACAAAATCTGTGTTTTCCCAGAATACATACAAATATCAATCTAACACGATGTATCATTGATAAAGGTATAATTTTAAAGCAATTTGGAAGCCTACCAGGGCCTCAATCACTATAATAAAATAAATTCGAAATACCTATAAACTTTGGCATTTGATTTGGGGTTTTTATCATGGAAAATCAGAGTTCCCCCTGCCTCTTTTGCTTGCCAGAACACAGGTCCAGCTGCAGCTGTCCTCAACTCCACTGCTTTGCAGCACTGAGCAGTCCTGATATCCCAGTGCCCTGCCCAAGCCATTGCCCTTTACTCCTGACCCACAACCTGCCAGCCCTACTGAGCCCTGGCTGCCACCCATGGGAGGTGGTGGTGGTTGCTGCAGCTGGAATGAAATGCGGAGCCTGGCTCCCCCTCCACTGCAGGCGGCACAACAAGAGCAGAGTCCATGGGGATGTGGATGCAAACTGGTGGCTGCAGGTTTGGGGGTCCCCACCCTGCTGCACTCCCTTGGGGCAAAACGAGTGGGGAGGCTTAGTGCCACTGCCAGGAGCCCTGTGCCACCATGGCAAAGTGCCCCCCTGCCTGCCCAGGAGCAGTGGGGGACACAACTCTGTGCCACCACCCACACTGATATGGGGCAGGCAGGGGGCACCTCAGCATGGTGGCACAGGCCTCCCTGCTCTGCTGCACAGGATCCCAGATGGGCCATGGAGGTCAGTAGGGTGGGGAGCCCCAAGCTCACAGTGGGCAGCCCACATCCACCCACACCCTGCACATAAATCTGGCGGCATATTCCCCTATCAGGAGTACATACAGCGGTGGGGAGCCAGCTCCCCTATACCACCCCCAGGATAAGCCACCTGCATTTCCATCCCCTGCAGCTGCACATTCCCACTCCAGCCCTGGGACCCAAGCCCTAGGCTCCATGCACTGCCCAGGCTGGGCAGCATCCCCAGCCTCAGCCCTACCCAACCCACTCCCTCATTGTGGGGGACTTGGTTCCCCCCTTCCAGACTTACCTGCAGGGAGTTGCAGGAGCTGCTCCCCATGCTATCTGGCTGCCATGTGCATGCACACATGCACGTCACCCCCTGCTTTATCACGCTGCTCACACTCCCCTTGGCTCCATGCAGGCTGGAACTCTGCCAGCCACAGAAGAGAAACCTTCTGTTTCCTGAATTTTTCTCCTTAAAATGAGAAAAAAACATGTTTTACTGTGTTTTTCCATGGCAAATAGAAACCTAGATCCCTGACCATCTCCAGAGGACATCAATTAAGAGCAAGCCAACATCACCCAAAACACAGCCTGACAAATTCTACAAGACAAAAACCCTGGAACATCTGTTTCATTGATATGAATTCTTCCATGCCATGCACCATCATATCAATACCAAAGTTATCAACAGCACCATTCATGAATCCAGTCACAGAATCTAGCATGGACTCTAAAAAGCACTAATAGCAAGTAGTGGGAATTTTTCTAATCCTACTGTATGAAAGTAAGAATGTTCAAGTTTCCATTATCCAAAATAATCAAAATTAGGAGAGAGAAGGAAGCAATCAGCTCTTTATCTTCCTCTTGACACTTTATACATAATTCAGAAAAAGTGTTTAATATGGTTGGCATACATTTTTTAATTAACCCTTGAATAATAGATCTCCCTCTTGGTTTTCTAAATTTTCTGCAATAGCTTTCACCATCCCCAGACCTTAAATACTTTTCAAGATTTCAAAAATTTTCCCATTCTGCATTAGGATGGAATGAAGATCTTTCAAAAATTTTATGAAATAACAAAAGGACCCACCAGAATAGCCAAGAAGCATTTTCATGGAACAACTGCCAACCAGCTCTATCAAATATAACTACCCCCCATTTTCTACTATGAAGGAGAGCAGAAAGGAGGCAGGCTTTGGTGAGTGGGGATTTAAGGTTGGGCAATACTTCAGATTATGTGCCCAAACTTTCTGGGAGTAGCTACAAATGAATGTTAGTCTCTTTACAATCCAGATGTAAAACAAATATAAAATATTGCAGACATTTCCCAAGAATGTTTTTGTGTTTAAAACCTAGAAGTTTTGGAAACAGTGGATTGTTTTAGGCAATTTGAATGCAAATACCCTTTAGTGCATGGGTTTCAAACATGGGGCCCACAGGCCAGATTTAACCTACCAGACTACCAGTGGAACACCAGAAGCTGGGAGTACCGTATTTTCACGCATATAGCCCATGGCTATACACATTTTTACAAACTTGGTGGGTGGGTGCGGGCTATACAAGGGTGCAGGCTATGCAGAGTCTTTAGAACAGCACAGCCCATCCCTGCCTGTCCCCACCTATGGGCTCCAGCTCCGGCTCTGGCGGCTGTGCCCAGCAGAATGCGGCTGCTGGTGACGGCGGGGAGCAGGGCTCACAGCTTGCAGCTCCTCTCTCCCCCTCCCCTCCCTTCCCCTGCAGAGCCCACAAGCCCAGCTGAGCCCACGCTTGTGGCCATGTCTCAGGGTGCGGGGAATACATGGGTGCGGGGAATATACCGAGTATTTTACGAAAACACAATTTCCCGCAGGTTATACATGGGTGTGGGTTATACATGGGTGTGGGCTATATGCGCAAAATACAGTAGGTGGTAGTTATGGTGACAGAGGCAGAAGAGCATGTGTTGGCAGCAGAGCACATAGGAATCTAGCAGAGCCCCATGGTCCAGATCCAGCCTGGGGCACAAGGTGAGTTTGATATCCCTACTTTAGTGAGTTGCATAGACTACAGTTGCTTCTAATTGTGTGTGGAGAACATGGGAATTTACTGAGTGGTTCATTTTCTCCTCTGCTCTTTCAGGTCTCTTATTCATATAGATTTTATCACACTATGTGATGGATTAGGGGCCTAAAATTGAGAGGAAACCTATAATTTGCAAACAATCCAAGATCCAATGCTTTCCAAGTAAAGTCACACTGCTGAGGCAGGCTGAGCACTATACTAACGACTCTGCTTATCTCACAAGAAAGCTTGCTGCAGTACACGTTATGTAGCAGGATGAAAGTTTCTTAGGTGCAAAAAGAATTAGAGAAGAAGCCAGAGAAATGACAAAGGGGCAGGAGAGCAAAAGATTAGAAGGTAGATTGACAGAAAAGAGCTGGCTGCCAACATAAAAAAATAGAAGTGTCAGTCCTAGAGATGGATGGCAAACTATGAAACAACATTCCAGCAAACAGATGTATGATAGCGTGAGGACAAAGTGAGGAGTGAGTGCCATTCAGCTGCAGATGAGAGATGAGCAATACATAATTATCACCAAAATTTATAACTTTTCCCCTTATTAAATTGCACCCTGCCTTGTGAGGTGTGCTGGGCTCCTCACAATGAAGACAACTTCTCTGTCCATGCACTTTGTATTACAAGCTAGAAGCAAGTGATCAGGAAGGGCAGCAGGAGCACGGATCAGTAAGTCACTGTAAAGACTTTGCAAATTCATGTGCAGCTTGGTAATCAAAATGATTTTACCTTCCTATTTTACTGAGTTTTTTTCTTAACGGTTTAACTGCAGATGTGATTCTTAAGGAAGGATTTCAGTGAGACACGGGCAGGGGTTTGGCAAATTGGTCTTGGACCTACATAACTGAGGAGCCCAAATATCCCTGATTTTCAGCAGGATCAAAATTACTAAATCATGTGGGCACATTTGAAAATTTGATCTGAGCTACAGTGAAAATAACCCTTATTTATTTTTTTTAAAGGCCCTGATTTTAAAATCACAGTGTAATTTCTAAACATTAACATCTGTTTATGCACAATTTCGGCATGCAATTATAAAGCTTTAATTTCTTGAATTAATGCTTCAATTTGCATGTATTTTCTGTTTGAGATATTTCATCATTAAGATAAATGTAAAAGAAATTGTCAAGCATTATTAATTTGGTATTTGTTGAAATAATAGTTGAAACAGAAAATAAAAAAAGCTCTGCCATGATTTCATTTAGGGTTTGAAAAAAGTAGCAGAAAGCTAGAGAATCCAACATATTGTACCAGGCATTGGTTCAAAACCTAGCCAGGTCCATCTCCCATTCACAGCTTATTAGAAAGGAAAGGAGTGAGTCCTTGGACACTGATCTTCTCTCTTTTGTAATGGCCTTCAGCTAGTAGATGCATCATATATATGAACCCATTATTCTTCCCTGTCTTTAGTTTCCGTATAAACAGAAAAGGTGTGGGGGTTATTGATGCTCTCATTCTCTCCTACTCCCCTTCAAAGGGTTTCTTAGGTACTACTTACTTTTGCGCTGACCTTCTTCTAGCTTCTACTGTTATCTGATACAGCATGTGTTATGCCACCACCAGTGTATGTGTGTATGCGTGCATGCATGTATGTTCTCAATCTTATTGCATAGTTTTGATGCCTGTTCTGGTTCCAACCAAAGGCTTTGCCAAGTAGCAGTAGAGTGAAGCTGACAGGATGTTATTTAGTTTTTAGAAAAAAATGGCTCATATTTTCTGCAGGAAAATTTGGCTTATATTTGGAATCTATTGCAACATACCATATTTACTTGAATACAAGATGACCCCACTCGCCCCACCAGTTGGCATTGGGAAAAGAGCCCCTTACCTTACAACTGCTTACAAGAAATCTTACTAAATACACTATTTATCATTACACTGCTGGCAAAATAAGCATGCAATCAGAAACAGACTTTGAAGTTAATTAAATGCAGTCAACATTGACCATGACAATAAAACACATGGCCCGTATTGGGAAAACATGCTGATGGGAACCTACTATAAGAACAGGTTAGTGTAGCTTATCTAAATATGACATATGGTAGTGCCCATTAAGCACAGTCCCTCTCACCATCGACTTTTTCAAGTTATGTTGAGCCACAACATTGCACATAGTTCAGGGTGGGGAAGACATTTGGATTAGGGCACGGTTTACTGGGGTCATCCTGAAACAGGACCCAGAAAAGGCAGGAGCCATGATCCATCTTCCAGCCTCCCTAATCCTGGGATGCCACAAGGGACTGATCTCCTACTGGGGACAGTCCAAACTCTGCCACCGACGCAGAAAGGAGCTCCACCTCAGGAAGGACTGTAAAACAGACCTCTGTGCAGCCTGCAATCAGACCAGGCACAACTCATAGAGTTGCACCAAGGAAAAGCATTGTAATCTGTGCAGGAAAGAGGGGCACCTCTTCAGGAGATGTCTAGGGGCACAAGCTTACACAGTCAAAGAAGCATAGGAAGAGGAGGTGCCATCCATGGGCCCAGCTTTGGAGGCTCAGGATGCAGTAGGCCCAGAAAGTGAAACCAAAATGGAGCTGAAGGTCCAGAATCAGGAGGAAGGAGAAGGGGAAGAAGGCACCCCAAATTCAGGGCCTACCCCCATTGACCAAGTGTTGAAAGAGACTTGCAAACTGCTGCAGCAGCTGAGCAAGGACTGCGCTCCGTCCCAAGCCCCAACCCCAGCCCCAGCAGAGAAGCCCAGGAACAGAGGGGGGAGTGAGGAAGAGATCAAAATGGAGGTGACTGCAGGACCCTCCGAGACAGGAAACCAACCCCAAGGGGGACAGAAAGGGACTAAGACCAAAAGAAGAAACCCTGGAAATGGAGAGGAATGCTGCCTCCGAGCAGAGGAGTTCAGTGCTATAGATGTGGCACTGATAAACCAGATAAGGGCAAAAGAGGGCAAATCCCTCCTGCCCAAAAGGCATCCCCAGGGAAGAGGGAAACCCACCCAATGGAAAGAAATCGAGGAAGAGTCTGGCCCCGATCCCAAGAGAAGCAGGACAGAGAGTGGAGCAGGGAATCGGAAACCAAAAGTACAAGCTTCTCCCACCACCCATCCCCTGCAAGCAGTCAGCATCTTGGGAAGCATTAAAATCATGTCTATAAATGTCAGAAGCCTGGCAGGGTGAGGCAAGGAGAACCAGTGCTGCAAACCCTGGAACAGACTGAAGCAGACATAATTTGCCTGCAAGAATGTGGACTGTCCAGTCAGAGAAGCAGGGCTTTGCTGCCTAAACGCTGGCCACATGGCCTGACCATGTGCTCTGGCTCAGGGGACAACAAAGTTGCTGGTGTCACAGTCCTACTGAAAGGAGACACCATGCGCACCCCGCAGCACAAAGAGATTGTTGCAAGCAGGCTGCTCTAAGCCACCCTGGAGACACAAGGAACTGCTTTTGAGCTGCTAGCAGCGTATGTGCCAGCCAATAGAGAGGCCGGGGGCCGTTCCTGGAAAGAGTGGCCGTCACAATGCCCACTGGCCACCTGGTGATGTTCACAGGGGATTTCAACTGCATCATCAGTGAGGACAGGGTTAGCAGAGTCAGCAGAATGGGCACGGACGGATCCTCCAGGCAGCTGAAGCAGCTTGTCTGCGATCATGGCCTGGTGGATGCAGCCAAAGGTGCCTAGGGACCTGGGGGACATTTCACCCAAGTGGACCCTGTGAGCAGCACCAAGTCCAGAATCGACTTTGTCTTCCTCCCCATGGGGTGGAAGGCAGAGAAGGCCTGCTGTACACCCACGTGTTTCTTGAACATCAACCTCTTGGAAGATGATCAGACTAGGTGCAGCTACAGAGAGCACTACACAGGCTGGAGGACCCTCTGGAACCTGTACCAAAACCAGACCAAGTGGTGGGCCATCGTGAAAGAGAGGACCGGGGGCTTTTTCCAGCAAGTTGGCAAGCAGGAGACCCTCTTCCACCAGAAGCGGCATGAGTGCCTGACCCATAATTTACAGGACCTGCACAGGCAGGCAGCGGTGGGCTGGGATGTGAGGAAGGCCATGGGGAAGGTGAAGGCCCAAGTTGTACCTGGTACTTGGAGGAGGCCAGGAAAAAGATCTTCCAGGCCAGGACCCCCTGGGTGGAGGGAGTGGAGGAGGGGAGGAGTGCTCTGATTACTTCTGCAGACTGAAGAAGAGCAAGGAGGTCATGATACGCTTGAAAAACAAACAGGGACTGGAGCACTAGTCAAAGGACAGCATGCTGGCCACAGTGGGCACTTTCTACCAGGAGCTCTGTGCCAAGAAGCCAGAGGACCCAGAGGTTATGCAGCTGTGCCTGTGAAGCCTCACCCAGACCCTCGGACAGGACAACCAGTGGCAGCTGGAGGAGGACTGGATGCTGGAGGAGCTCGAGGGTACCCTCCGGATTTTCAAGAACAGTAAGACTGCTGGGTTGGATGGCCAGCCCAAGGAGTTTACCTGACCTTCTGGGACCTGGTGGGCCTGGACCTGATGGAGCTTTTTTGAAAGCACCTGCAGGAGGGCCAGCTGGGAGCAGGGATGGAGTGGTGCCTCATGACCCTCCTGTACAAGAAGGGTCTGAGGAAGGAACTGAAGAACTGGAGGCCAATCACCCTCCTGAACTTCAACTATAAGCTGCTGGTCAAGGTCTTGGCTGAGCAATTTAAATCCGTCCTAGGTGCAGTCATCCACGAGGACCAGTTGTGTAGGGGTGCGAGGTCCACGGAGCCCAGGGCAGAGCTTTGCCATCCTAAACCTGAACCTGGAGAAGGCCTATGGCAGAGTGTCCCACCGGTTCCTGTTCCAGATGCTGGATCAGATAGGAGTCACCTTCGACCTTCATCAGCTGGATCAGGACCCTCTACATGGAAGCGAGCAGTGAAGTGCAGATCAATGGTTTCCTGACCACCTGGACTGCAGTGGAGTCAAAGATAAAGCAGAGACTGGGTCTATGGCACACGCGCTCCCTTTCCATGGGTGGAGGGTGTTGCACTTGTGAAGGGGGTGTTGTTACTGGTGCTTCCGTACACCTCACTGGTCTTCTCCCCTTTTGAGTGTGTTGCCCGCAGGATCCAGAGGGCCACGTGCATTTTCTTCTGGGGCTCCAGATGGGAAAAGGTCATCCTCCTTTTCCCCCTCTCCTTATAGTCAGACCCTGCTCACCCTGAACACATGGAAGTGAGGAACAAATTTGAAAACAATAACCTGGAATTTAAACATGGGTGTAGCAATTTGTATATAGTACCCATGCATTTACATTATCCAGAATTAATGCATGTTACCTTTTTTTTTTTTTTTTTTTTTTTTTAACTGCTGTATGTTTTTTAGCACAGGTACTCCATAAATGCATTTTTGAGCAGTACTTTGGCACCTGTATCTACAATCCTAGTATCACACCACAAAGAAAACCTTAACCCATTACAAAAACACACACCCGCATGCCTGTACAAAGGCCTGCTGGCCACCTGAACCCGTTACAATATCCACATCACACACTACCCACGCAAGCAACTCCTGGTCTCTCAAACCAGGCAACCCTTTCCTTTCATCCCCACCCTACTTGCAGGGTCACATACTCAGTTCACCTGTCTTCTATGTCACTGTTGCTCCAGCTTCCACTGGAGGACCCGCTGCTGCTGTCACTGCCCTCAGTTCCACTTGTCTCTTCCTCTTCCTTGCTGTCAGTGCCTGCTTCTCCACTCGTTGAAATGTCCTGTGCCACATGTCTCTGTGCCAGGCTGTCTCAGGGCCAGCACTGGTGGGACCCAGAGTAGGCCGCAGGCTGGCAGGAGTCTGTGGAGCTGGGCTGGGCTGCACCAATGGAGAGGTGGAAGCTGGCCCAACTCCATACAGCCCCTGCCAGCCAGGACCCTGAACTCCTGCCACCCTACTCTGGGCCCCACCTGCGCTGGCCCCAGTACACCGGTGTAGGCCCCGCACACCCACTCACTCCCAGTGCCCCCCAACCCCGCATGCAGCCCCGACCACCTGGTCCCCAGCACTGGAGGAACTGGTGCTGAGTGCAGGAAAAAGTGGCCCCTCTCCCGTGGCCAGCACTCCCTGCTGCAGCCACTTGTGAGCACCTGCCACAGGGCAGGGGAGGGGCCGCTTTTCCCCAGGCTCAGGTTTTCCCTGGGCTCCTCTCCTGCCCTCTCCCTCCTTCCCTCACTTTCGGGTACAGTGCAGCCACATGATCCCAGGCCAGAAGCCCCTTCTGGGGGCCAGCCTGGGGGGTGGGACAAGGCAGGCCCTGCTGTTGCTGGAGCCCGCCAGGCTTCCCCTGGGTCCTACTGCCCCTGGTTCCCATCATTTTTGACAGGAACCAAAGACAGATGAATATTAATTTTCTAAAATTTTTAGGGGCCCCAGAGGCTGGATAGAATGGCCTTGTGGGCCAGATCTGACCCACAGGCTGTATTTTGCCTACCCCGATGTAGAATAACTGTACACACCAGTTATTCTTCTTTATGAAATAATAGCATTCAAGTCAAAGCCTCAAGAGATGCTACTAAGGAATTTGAACTACCTAGCTGAGGGGCTTGTCTGGGTGTTGTTTTGAGAAGAGAAATGTGAGAGAGGGCAAGAAGCAGGAGTAGTGCTTCTGAATCTGGTAACTTGACCCTAAGAAAAAGCTAAGCAGGGATTTTTTTGGATTAAGTGGTAACTGGAAGAAAGGCTTTTATAGCAGCAAGCCAAAAAGAAACCACTGTCTGTTATTGAGTCCTTTTGTATTTATGGAAATAAAGTTTTCTTTATCTATTAAGAATATACAAAGTCTTATCTAAGATACCCAATTTCAGAATTAATCTTTCCCCAGATGGAAACAGCCCTCAGGGCCTGAAAGTTTGGCTACATTGTAAAATATGGCTAAATGCTCAAATGAAAAGGTAATATTGATATGTCTCTTATATGCAGGATTCATTTAAAAAAATGAATTATTTATCTTTTCTTCTTTCACAGTCGCACCAAAGCAACTGGGACGATGTAGAACTTGTTTTAGCTATTCAGACCCACAGTACAAAGCAGATCTGAAATTTAGTTCATCCCTGATGTTTTTCAGCTTTCTGCTGATGCTATGGTGTATATTCGTGCCCTGATTTCACTTGTTAAAGCCCATAATCTGTTCCTTCCAGTCCTATTTTCCTTTGGGGGAATGCTATTTGGATACATATGCTCCCAGCAGAGGGAAGACTGTCAGTGCTTTTCTCACTTATAATCCCAGTTATCAGCACTGGAGGAGATGTGCCTTGGGTTATGCTAGTAGTAGTTAACAAACCAGGGCTGAACCTGGCCCAGCACATACTTCAAAATGTGAGTAGGTTTTGAAAATGGAGACCAACTGCCTTCACTCATTCACATCAGGTGAGGGGAATCATGCATTAGAGTAGATTTAAGCACACTATGTATTTTTGAAAATAAGTTAATTTTAATATTTAAAAAAGGCAATGAAGCCATTCCTGTTCCATAAGACAGAAATGGGAATTTCATTTAAGTGGTTTAACACTTCCAACTTTTTCTTTCCAATCTGTTTTTCAGGCCCCAAAGTTTAGTGGTGCTGTTTGCCATTCAACTGCCATTTAGCAGCCAGAGGTGAACCTGACAAGTAGGAATCCCTGCCCTCTACTCCTGGCTGATATTTCCATAGGATTGATAGTCAGATCTAGAAAAATGGAGTAAGTACTTTAAAATAATAATTGTTTCCAAACTTTCATTTACACTGTTTTCAGCATATTGACATCTGTCGCCATAGAAACATGCATAGAGTGCATACAGCAGTCAGGAACAGCGAAGATAGATCCTTGTTTATTAGTTACAGGCCCAGACAAGGTAAGCTAAACATACTATTTAATGTATGGCAGACAAGGTTATTCGGGTGAGTCTGGTATTTCATAGATTTCATAGACATTAGGGCTGAAAGGGACTTCGGAAGATCATCGAGTCCAGCCCCCGGCCCAAAGGGCAGGAAGTCAGCTGGGGTCATAGGATC
>NW_017728910.1:43253721-43261092 GCF_001723895.1 Crocodylus porosus
TGATTTTTAGTATCCAGGAGGCTGATGAAGTGGAGTTCATAGGCTCATCTCTGGGAAATGTTTTGTAAGTTTCCTTTGAGAATCAGGACTGAGAGGTTGGAGAGAGAGTGGTTTTCTTGTGAGAAATGTGCCCCCACTGGTAATTGAGTATTCCTGTCTTTGATAGATTTCCAGTGTGCATTCATTCTTGTGCGCAGTTGTTGTTCCGTCTCTCCTACGTATTTTCCATCTGGGCATTTGTGCATTGGATGAGATATATCACATTTCTGGAGGTGCCGCTGTAAGATCCAGGAATGCTATTTAATGCATAGCACCCACTGGTCCATATTTCAGTCTGGTTTATTCCCCATTCAGGTCATAAAACAAGTCACTCAAGAATGTCATCAGGGCAGAACTTGGCTCAGACACACCAGTTATCTGAAGTGTACTACTTCAATTTAAGAAAAAAAAGTCTAAACAAAATTGTTCTATTAAATTGAATTAAATTCTGATCTGTAAGGTGGGCTCTTCAGTCCTAGTCTTCACCAGTGAATTTTAATGCATCAATAGTATAAGCAATCCACACTAACATTTTTGGGTGACAGTAACATATATGAAATGGACACAATGAACTGGATAAATATACAAAAACAAATATGTATGCATCATGTAGTCACATATGGATGGATGCTCTGACCATCTGGAGGGATGATATGCAAACAATCAGGGATGAGGTACTTGAGAGCATTAGGTATAAAAGAATGGACTGCCTTCACTATAGGCAGGCCCAATTGGGTGTACCCCATACATCCCAGAACCTGATATGGTCATGGTGATAGTTCTCATTTGAAGGCAGCTGCTTCTCTATCACATGAATTGAAAGGGCATCTCACTCTTGCCAAAGCAAAGCAGTAGGAACTGTGCTAAGTTTGTCTCAGCTGGGAATTTCTCTCTGCATAGTTTATTCTCGCTCAGCTGGAACCGATGCTCGTAATCAGCTGCCTTCTTTCATTATGCCCATTTTCTATCATTAAGAACTGAACAAATCAGCAATTGAACTTACCAAACAGCATCAAGTAGTTCACAGGCTAGCAAAGGAGCCAAATGTCAACATTAGCACTCGGGAATAGAACAGAAGCAAGAAATAAAAGTTGCAGTTAACCAGAGTATAAATTAGCAATATCTAGAGTCAGACCCTGACCTGAAATTCAGATACCAACCCTGGGAAAATGTCTGCTTAGCATCACCTCTTAAACACCTAAGTATTCAATAGATGCAAATATTCATTAAGTAATTTTTTAATATTTTAAATTCTACATGATAGTAATGTAGAATTAGAATATAAGTAACTCCTTATTCTGGTCTTTTTCACAAGCTTTCATTTGTATCTAGTTTGTGACATCATATTTCCATAAACCCTCAAGATATTTGAACCTTCATGTTAAATGTTGTGAGGAGATCTCGGTGCTTTGATTTGGAATCCCCATGCCTTAGGCAAAAATGCAAGGCATACAAGTTAGATTTGGGGGGGTTTTTAATTAAAATTACTAATAATAATTAAGTGATCTATCTTGAAAAACCACACCAAGCAATTGATATAACTCTGTAAAGACCAACAGACCTAAAATTAAACCTATGGTACCAGCTGTCCCTTGAAGAATGGGTTTGTCCACATACCTGGCTTTCCCTGTGCTCCGGCTGTAATAAAACACAAATTTGGAAACAGAGTCCAAGAAGTATGATCTTGTGAAGCACCATGGGTGCGGCTACATGTGCATTAATGTGCTTTTCCTAATGTGCATGACATTTAGTACCTCCAATGTTATTAGGTTGCCTTAATGCACAGTAGTGCAAGTGGATGCTTTGCAGGTGACACCTAATGTGCAGTAGCCTTTAATGGGAGTTGAATTGGACTAACCCTGAGCTATTGTGAAAAGCCAGTCCTTGAGAAATCCAAAGAGCTTGAAATATTGGGTGCATGCAAACATGTATGCGACACAGCACTGGGCACTTTTAAAAGTGACCGGTGTTACATTGCATGCATTTGTATAAATGGTGAAATGTATGTCAGTGCTGAGAAAATGGTGAGAGTGCGCTTTTGAACAAAGACACCAAAGGTGTTTTAGTTTCCAAGTGCACCATAACCATTTTCTTAATACTGCTGTGCATTTTGTCCTTTATACAAATGTATGTTATGCAGCACTGAATGTATCAGTTTGTGTGCGCTGCAGACTTGATTTATTGAGTCTGCTCCAACGTGCTGGATTTCTGGGGCTTCAAAGCAAACAAATATATGTGTATAAGTGCCCATTTTGTTTATCGTCTCATTCCTTATATCTGCAGGCTTACAGTGCTATATGCCAAAAAACTCCATGTTTTCTACATGGTTTCATTTTGTGCTTCACAGACCTTGACAGTGTCACTTTCATGTGGCTTGCCAAGCATTTTAAAAGGTCATTGGGTTTGTGAACTCAGGTTCAACTAATTAAACTGAATGGAGAATTTTGAAGTCATAAAAAAGTAGAACATCAATAAAACATAAAACCCACCAGGCCAGGCCAGAAGTCAGCAAGGCTTTATGCCAGCCATTGAATAATGACAGGACCAAGGAATGCCAAATAGCAGCAGAGAACTCTAGGTGCAACCAGGAAAAAAGGTCTAATCCTACCCACTTTCACAAAGAAATGTGCAGCCAGTTTGTGCTTTGTCATGATTACAGACAAGAAGGCCCCTAAACTGAGTCTTTCTGCCTCAGGTTGCTCTCTTTTGCCCCTCTCCAGTCAAGAGGAGACAGTGGCTGCAACTACACGAGGTGCTGACTGTGCAGAAGCTCATTCCTACTATGCAGTAGCATTGTGTGACACAAAGCATGATGTGACACTACTGCACAGTAGTAACAAGCTTCTGCGCAGTCAGCATCACCAAGAAGGGGTTCAGGGATGCCATTGAGTATTTATGTAAGCAAGTACTAAATGACTGTGCAGTAACAACTGTGCAGTCAGCATCTCGTGTAGATGCAGCCAGTATTACCTAGGGGAGGGAGTACTGGACTAAGTTTCACCAAACTCCAGTCCTAGTTCTAGCTTGGCCACTAGTCTACTGAGTGACCTTGTCCAAGTCTTTTCTATAAATTAGTTTCTTAATCTATAACACAAAAAGAATGATGCTGACTTTCTTCATTAGGGCTTTGAGATCTCCCGATGCAAAGAAAGAGCTAGGAATTATTATTCTAATATTATAAAAGCCTAAGTCTGTCTGTCTGTCTCCCTATAACACTTTATTCACACTCTGATTGGCTGATGGAAACAGCCAATCAAAGTGTTCCAAACTTGGGGGCGTGACATCATGATTCCGAAGCCGGGCTGAGAACTGGACAGGGGGTGGGGGAGCCAAGGCCAATGCTCCCCCACCCCACTCCCTGCAAGAGGCAGAACAGCGGCAGCATGGGACGTTAGGTGGCGGCACTCCATTCCAGCACCCCCCACCCCACCCCCTGTCATTCTTGATGGGCAAGTGGCTAGTTATGTTAATAATCCAGTGGAAAAAGGAAACCAAGCACCTTCATCTGGGAAGATGGAGAAAAATCCTCCACCCAGAGTGGTGACATGGTGGTGTGTTACCCAGCTGTATCAACATCATAAGCTGATTTAATTAGAAGTTTCTCAGGGCTTTTCAGGACTACATCTTCTCTTTTGTCTTCTATAACATAAAGCTCCCCATCTGTGTACAACAAATAAGAATTATAAACAGAAATAATAGGCTATGTCAGCATCTGTTTCCACAGCAGAAACTATGGGAAAGAAAGAACAGAGAAGAGAAAAAAATGCTTAATTGTCCTATAATAAGTTCCTTACAACGTATCCCTTGAAAAGGAGCTAGTAAGTGGCCTGTTTGTGTAGATGAATCAACTCAGAGTCTCCATCTCTCACAGGGATGAAAGTAAAACTGATATTCACAGAAGAATGAGCCAATTTCACAATGAGAACAGGGATGTAAATATTGTTTAAAAAAATTATCAATTTAACCTCCTCTAATTATATTGGTCAAACAGTTAACAGATAGCTCATACCTAATTTAGTGTCCTTTGGCAGGAACAGCCCTAGCCCAGGCTTCAGCCCCTTATGTCTTCACCTTGCACCTGACACTGGACAGGCCCCAGGATGCTGGATAGAAGCCATGGGCAGGGTGCAGTGGGTGTGGCTAAGCCACTAGGCAGTGCTGCTCAGCTGTAGAGCCATGGCATCCCCTTACCCGCCATGGGCAGGGGCTGGGGCTGTGGATGGAGCAAGGGCCCCAGTGGCACAGCCTCTACTGAGCACACTGCATTCATCCCCTTCCCACCCATGGCACTAGGGCTGCATAGGACCTGGACCAGGCTGAAGTGGAGCTGAGCGCATGGATGGCTCGGCACAGGGAGGCACTGCGGCAGCTACAGCAGGTGGTGCTGGGTCTGAGAAGTCATCACCAGCCCTTCATGCAGAGAACACGGCCCCAGGGTGCTTCTGAGGGGTGGCAGCACAGCAGCACCAGCCTGGGAGGCTGCTGTTGCAGCCCTAACATGCCCCCCCGAGTCGCTGCTGCACTGCCACTCAGAAATAGTAGCTGTGTGCTCTGCCCCACTTCAGGGTTAGGCCAGGCCCCACATGGCCCGAGCACCATGAGTAGGAGGGAGAAGAATGTAGCACACCTTCCACTGGGACTGGACCTCTGTTTCCCCTGGGGCAAGCTGGGAAGGGTCCAGCTCAGCCCAACAGCATGGAGGAGCCTTCCAGGTCCAGGCCACAGCAGCATAAATGCAGCTGGGGGTGCAGGGAGCCTGCTGGGGCCCCGCTACTGCAGGGGGGCCTGGCTGACCCACTGCAGGACCAGGAATCTCTGTGGTGGGAAGGCCCTGCCTGATCCCTGTTGAGGGCCTGGCAGTTTCCTCCCTTCCTCCTTCCCCTGGTGGTGGGATCTGGGCACAGAAGAAGTGTGCAGCCCCGGCTCCATCTGCAACCCCAACTGCAGCCCCTGCCTGTGGAAGCAAGGGAAGCTATGGTTTGGCAGCTGGGCAGCACCCCCTAGTGGCTCAGCCATGCCTCCTGGCTGCCACCCATGGCTCCCTGCCAGCAGTGTGGGCCCCACACCACACTGGGAGCAGAGTAAAGACAGAAGGGGCCAAGACTGTTCCTACCAGAGGTCACTAAATGGTAAACAATATAAATATCATTGTCATTTAATTGTTTACCCATTTAACTGGTTACATTCCTAGAAGAGAATTACCCATGGGTGCTATGACACACAGAGAAGGACTGCTGACCTCTTCAGAGACCTGCTGCTTGAACCACAGCTACCACTCCCACTTTCTCCCTCTGCCTCTGAACCATTATCATATTTTCATCTTCTCTATAGGGGGATGATTTGTATGTGTATGTAGGAATGGGGAGGAGGAGGGGTGACGAGTTTGTTTTGCTGATTTCTGAAAATACTCATAATATGTGATTACAGTTATTAAATCCTATTTGATCACTTACTTACTTTTCCCATCCTCAACAATGTTTCCTACAGCTCCAGAAAAAGAGGTATCCCACTTCTCGACCAATACTAGATTCACTCTATGCAAATCAGCTTATGAACCCAAGTCATGGAAAAGGATTCCTTTGTGACAGGTGCAGCATAAACACAAACTAAAAGATCATCCCTGTTTCAAAGAGGTTACAATCTAAATGAGGATATGGACATATGGACACCTTACTGAAGCCAAAATGGCAGAGGGCTTTTCTGTCTGTCACTTGCTGTGCAGTAATTGACCATGTGCGTGTTCTTACCCCCAGCACATAGAAACTATGCTGCACTAACTTACTGTTCTTTCACTGAGGCAGAGCTGATGAGATTAGCTTCCTCTTACTGCAGGGCAAGAACATACGTGTGGACAGTAATCATGCAGCACCTGGAAAAGCCCCCCTCCATTTTATTATGTAAAATTTTCATATGTCCACACTTCAATTCTGTCAGGTGTTTCAGGTCCCATGTCAATGAATGCTATTTTTATGGACTCTTATACGTTTCTTCTCCAGTATTTTAGTGGCTGTGTAATTTATTGCCCCCTCTCTAATGATTATCCTTTTCTTATATGCACTATTTTAGCTTGTGAAGTATCCTGTATTGTTATTTGTATTCTGGTAGTGCCTAGAAGCTCCACTGAGATTGGGGCCTTGTTGTACTACATATTGTACAGGCATAAGATCAAAGGCATCCTTGCCCTACAGAACTCACCATCTAAAACAGACAGGACAGAAGAAAACAATGTAAGCAAATGCCAAAAACCTTGTTAGTTAGAATTACTTACTTTTCTGGCAATCACTCCTTCAAACCCCACTTCACTCATTCCTCACAAGAAACCCTTTGTGCATACATGCAGTTATTTGATATAAATATGATAGGAGCAACCTAAATTTAACTCTCCACTTGGTTTCACAGTAACTTTGGTTTGACACAGAAACCCACTTCCTGATAGTTACATTCATCCATTCAGTCAGCAGACACCATGCCCACATTCAGACAAGCACAGGCATTCAGTACCCTAGGGACAAGTAGCAGCGGTGCACCTTGTGTTTGTCCTTGGGGAATGCCTGTGCCATGCATGCTTTGGCATGTGGCGAGTGACCCCGGGGGTAGAGAAGGCTGGGGCCGGCACTGTGCTGGCCACAGCAAATGTACCTGGAGTCCTGGGGGCCTCCAGGGGCTGCAGCTTCGGTGATCCTGCTGAGCAGAGCCTGGCCAGCAGCCGGACCACAGCTCTGGGCTGCTCAGCTCCATTTTTAGGCTGCACATGCTGCCTATGCATGCGCTACTCAATTTTTTTTCCCACATTTTTTTGACCCCTGGATATCCAGGGGTCAAGAAAACGTGCAGGAAAAAAACCCTGAGCAGTGCATGCATGGACAGTCTGCTCTCGCAGTGTGGAAAACAGCTGACTATGCAGATGTTTCCAGTGTCACATACTGCACAGCTGCACTCATCTGGACACACCACATAAGACTTATGTACCCGGTCACAACTGACCAGCTTAATTTGAATTTCAAATGCTACGGTCTGTAAAGAAATGTTCACAATTAAGTAATAGATTCATTTAAAAAAAATAACAACACAAAAGATTTCCACGAAATATTAAGGGAAAGTAATTTGAAAGGTAGAATTTAAAGAATCCACAGTTTGCTTTTGGACACTGTGGCTGCATTCACACATGCAGGCATGTGTGCTTGTAGCAGCTCAAATAGCAGTAGCACAAATTTGGGCCAGAGATTTGCATACATTAGTGGTGATGTGTAGGGGGTACACGGTAGTGCACACGAACCCCCTGAGCGCACTGGTGCACCTCATGACAGGCCGTGCTACCCGGTTAGCTGATGA
>NW_017728910.1:43261192-43266038 GCF_001723895.1 Crocodylus porosus
CACCAGTACCTCTCTGCCCCTTCCCCCGCCGTGACTGCTGGACGTGGAGTGGGAGTGCCAGATGAAGCTCCGTGGCCACTTCCCAGTCAGTGCAATTGGCTGCAAGGGACTCCCCCAGTCGATGAGATTGCCCATGGGGGGACCCCGCCACCCAGTTGCTGACTGGCTGCTGGCAGGGCATGTTCCCCCCTGACTAAGGTGGTACCTGTCACCCATGGCACACATGCCTGAATATGCATTTTGTTGTGGGACAAATTGTGCCAGTTGGGGCAAACTTACCCTGCCAAGCTCCTCCAAGATGTGCAGCCAGGAGGAGCTAGAGGTTGGTGCCAGCACCTGTGTTGGCCCCAGCAGTATAAAAAGCTTCCCTGTTGAGCAGCTCAGGGCTATATGCCCTCAGGAGCTTCTCAGGCCTGGCTAGTTGACTGTAGCAGTCTGGCAGTGGGGGCAAATCATCAAATCCAAATCGAATTGGGAGACCCATTAAAAACTCTGTACTGATTCGGAAAAGATTCAGAAGAGATTTGGTAATTTGGAAGGCGGTCTTGTGGAGAAACAGAAACTGAGAAGAAACTGAGACGAGGGAGGGAGGAGAAGAGGGTGGAAGACTGCTCTGATATTGATATCTGTAGCTGCCCAGTGACTGCTTTCCCTGAGTTCCCTTCCAATCACAGTGTGCTGGGGAAGAGACAAAGATATACATAAACAGCATATAGGGCTCTGTGTGAAGCCTTTCTCTCCCTTTTGTGAGCTGTCTGTCTGGAAGCAACAGTGTGTCAAAGGTACTGGCTTCTTAGTCAGTCTCTTGCAAGTCTCCTTTCTTGGAAATGATTCAATACACCATACTAATTATCCTTGCCTACAATCCCTCTACTTATCCCTATCCAACCCATTCCTTTCAACTTATTCTTCCCCCCAAATTCTCTTATTTGTTCTTGTTATTTCTCCCCACACACTTTTTAAAAAGAAAGCTGTGTTTTCTCTGACAGTGTGTCATCCATCACTGTGCAGAAAAGCACATATATTACACACATATATTAAACACATAGAAGATATATTACATACACACATATATTATAGCAGGGACAGGCAATTATTTTGGGCGGAGGACCACTTACTGAGTATTGGCAAGACATCACAGGCCCCATTACAGGGGGCCTGGGATAGATAAATACTAATTTTCTAAATGTTTTAGGGGCCCTGCAGGCTGGAAAGAATGGCCTGGAGGGCTGCATCCAGCCCATTGGCTGCATTTTGCCCACCTCTGTATTATGCACATACAAGATATATTACACACACACTTTCCAGCACAGCAAACATTATGAAGCATGATGGAAAGGTAGGTGCCAGGTCTTCTGGCAGGGGAGGGAGAGAGGTTAGAGAGGGTAGGGGGAGAGCTGCAAGTTCCCCCCTTCCCACCAAACATAGATATACCCTTTTTCCTGGGAGTGATGAATCTTCTGCTGCCAGTGGAAGCAAGGAGGTGGGAGCAGTAATTGTCTCTGCACCACCTCCACTAGCACCAGAAATAGCCACCAGCACTAGCATGCCAGTCTCCTCCACCCCAATTTCAGCTCCCAGCCAGAGGAGGAGCTGGATCTGGAAGCAGAGGAGCTGAGTGCCATAGCTAAGGAAGTTCTGGGGAAGGAGGAAGAATTTGAGTTTGTGCTCCATACCCCTCAAAGTTCCCCTACAGGGAGGTCTCCTCCCACTTTGAAGGAGGTTGTGGGGGCAGGTGGATCAGCTTCCCCTGTTGTTGTGCCTCTGCCTGCTGAGGAGGGGGATAAGCCAGGATCCCCACCCTCAACCCAGAAGCAGGGGGGAGGGAGGGTAGTGTAGTGTTGGATCATTTTGAGTTGACAGATGATCCCAGGTATGCTACCTACCAGCACTGCTAAAGGCAGGTTAGCCAGGGCAAGGAAGTGAAATGCTTCACCACCACGGTGATGCTGTTGCATCTCAGGAGGCAGCAGCCCCTTGCTCTTGTTTCTCCTCAGCCTAGCACCAGTGGGAGCATGCCCAAAAAGAAGTCCCCCTCTCACTCCAAAGCCCCCTTCCCCACAAAGCAGAAGAAGGCCACCCTGGACCAGTGGGGGAAAGCCACAGACAAAGGGGGGGGTGCGTTGAAAGGGCAAGCGAGGTTACTCAGAGCCCTGAGGAGATGCTTGCTCTGGATGTCCATCCCTTCTCCTCTGTTTCATAGATTTCATAGATGTTAGGGCTGGAAGGGACCTCAGGAGATCATCGAGTCCAGCCCCCTGCCCCAGGGGCAGGAAGTCAGCAGGGATCATAGGATCCCAGCAAGATAAACATCCAGATGTCTCTTGAAGGCATTCAAAGTAGGTACTTGAACCACCTCCGGTGGCAATCTATTCCAAACCTTGGGGGCTCGGACAGTAAAGAAGTTCTTCCTTATGTCCAGCCTGAAACAGTCATGGCGGTGTTTGTGAATGTTTGACCTTGTCATCCCTTGGGGTGCTCTGTTGAACAGACATTCCCCCAGATCCTGGTAAGCACCCCAATAAACATATAGGTGGCCACCCAGTTCACCCCTGAGAGTCCCCTGGCTCTCAACCTGTCTTCATAAGTGTAAGAAACCAGTCCATTGTTGTGCCGCCGCACCCGCACACCGCGCCCACATACTGCCCCGTATGTATCCTTATGTGTTGGCATACCGCCGCCTACGGCCCTACTGGCCAACAGGCACATGCGGTCAGCGTGGAATCATCGCGTGATTTCAAGTAATTGAGCGCGCCAGTAACTCCCGCACTTTTTAACTGCCGCACAGTTCAAATCAGGCTATCAATAGAATGCCTGGAGCTGACTGGGTGAAAGGGTTGTGAGGAGTATAAAAGGCGGTGGCTGACCCCTTCCCCGGTTAGCGCATCAGATCCTACGAGCAGTTCTGCTTCACAGTAACCAGTGAATGTTGTAACAAAGCGTCACAGTAACCAGTGAATGTTGTAACATAGCGAAATCTTTGTAAGAAGTCTGCCACCTGCATCTCCCACGTGGAGTGTAAGTAAAAATAAACTTGTTTGTAACCATACGAGTGAGTTCCCTGCCTGCCTTTATAAGGCCAGATACCTGACGAAAGCACATCCCTTTGCAACCCACTTGGGGAAGCAACAATAAGGTCTGCTTTCCTGACCTCTGATCATGTGCGTGGCTCTCCTCTGCACCCTCTCAAGCTTCTCCACATCCTTTTTGAATTGTGGAGCCCAAAACTGAATGCAGTACTTCAGCTGCGGCCTCACCAAGGCCGAGTACAAGGGGAGAATGACATCCTGGAATTTGCTTGAGAATCATCTGTGGATGCAAGCCAGCATTTTGCTTGCTTTACTAGCTGCAGAATCACAGGTTTTTCTTCCTGAGGTGGAGAACCTTGCATTTTTCAGTGCTGGCGATGCCCTCCTTAGCCAGGTGATCCCCATAGTGAAGAAGCTGGAGAATCAATGGAGAAATTCCAAGGGATCAATGTTCCTGCCTGGGGCAATCTGCTTTCACCAGAGGTGCAGGCACTGGTGAAGTGGCTGGGGGCCATCAAGAAATGGCTCAATCCACTGCGGTCCAGTATGGTCCACGTGCTGGCAGGCACGTTCAACCCAAGGGTGAAGGGGAGCATCTGCAGCAGCAAAACCCTTGATCACTGGATGGAGGTTCTGGTGAATAGAGTTAGGGAGGCAGAAGGGCAGAAGCAGAGGGATGTGGAAGAGGGGGATCCACTTTCCCATGCCAGCACTCCAAGCACCAGCCAATTTCCTCAACCACAGCCACTGCCAATGTGGGCCAAGGGCATGGCTTCAATGTTAGGGTCCAGTGGCACCAAACCCCACCATCCAGCAGGTAGCGTGGAGGCCTCAGTGGCTACTTATCTCACTGAGGATGTGGAACCACTGCAATGCAACCTCTTGGCCTATCGGGCAATTTGCAGCCAGATGTGGCAGGGTCTGTCCTGTCCTGTCCACCAAACAGTATTCCAACTGAGAGGGTGTTCAGCATTGCTGGGGATGTTGTGACACCCTACCGCACCTCTTTGGATCCTGGTTTGATGGAGCAGCTGGTGTTCCTGAAGGTGAACCTCCTGCTGCTGTGGTTCTCCAAGCTCCACATGCAGATGGACTGAGTGCCACCCTCCTCACTCCACACCTATTTCCTTTCTTTAGTTGCTTTCACAACTATTTAATGCCCCGCTCTTAGTTTTTCACCAGCCAACAGGGGAAAAATATCTCCCTTGTGTTGAGCTCCCATGCCAGGATGAACTTGGAGGTACGGGATGGGGTATGGGGAAGGAGGAGACCCCAGGTCCTGGGCATGACTTAAAACTGCACCCTGCCAGGGTAAGGAGGCCTGGTGGAACTGCTGGTGGCACGGCAGCCTCAGGAAATGCCAGGACTGCTAAGCTTCCTGATGAAAGGTGGGTGGAGGGCCACTGATAACCTCCAGTCACTACACGCATATACAGTCCTAGCTAGGGAAAGCCATCTGTGAGGCATGGGCTGCACCGTACGAAGCTGTGGAATGGATGTCACACCTAGACATCAGGGGCCTAAATGGGAAGCCTCCTTCCTGGGTAACATCTAAATCAGGTTTCCATCAAGGTATGGCAGGAAAAAGAGGGGCAGGCGGTTGGCTCAGAAATAAGTGGGGAAGCTGAGATCAACCAGCACTGGTCAGGCCCCCTGTAACAGGCTATCATCCCTGCTGCAATCATAGATTTCATAGACATTAGCGCTGGAAGGGACCTCGGGAGATCATCGAGTCCAGTCCCCTGCCCAAAGGGCAGGAAGTCAGCTGGGGTCATAGGATCCCAGCAAGATAAGCATCCAATTTACTCTTGAAGGTG
>NW_017728910.1:43266049-43274441 GCF_001723895.1 Crocodylus porosus
ACACCACCTGAGCTCCCAGACCCCTAAGCCCCGCTCCCAACTCCCTGTAGCGCCTCATGACCTGGCTGGGGGTGCTCCGAGCCATGTCATTGGTGCCCACGTGAATAAGGAGCATGGGGTATTCATCCCACTGTGCCTTAATACACACAAGGCAGACACAGTTCTTTGGGTCAATCTTATACCTTTTATTAGACCAACTGAATAGTTGGAGAAATACATCTTAGCAAGTTTCGGGTTTAAAAACCCTTTGTCAGGATGTGGAAGCATCTGCAGTGGTATGTGTGCTGTTCCTGGATGGAATGAATAGTAAAGAAGCCAGAGGCTGGGCTGATATGCAAGAAAGCCAGTCAGTGAAAATGTAAATTGAGGCATCGGGGTGAGAGACAGGCAAGTTATAGTGTGTCATAAATTCAATGTCTATATTGAGTCCATGACTTTTTTGTATTGAGGAGGTTGATGAAGTGAAGTTCATAGGCTCATCTGTGAAAAGTGTTTTGTAAATTCCCTTTGAGGATCCGGGCTGAGAGACTGGAGAGAGAGTGGTTTTCTTGTGACAAATGTGCCCCCACTGGTAAGTGGGTGTTCTTGTCTTTAATAGATGTCCGGTGTGCATTCATTCTGGTACACAGTTGCTGTTTGGTCTTTCCTACGTCTTTTCCACCAGGATATTTGGTGCACTGGATGAGGCATATAACGTTTATGGAGGTGCAGCTTTAAGATGTAAGGATGGTGATGTTTCTGTTGTGGGGTGTAGTAATTGTGGAGGTACTGGAAATATGTTGGCAGGTTTTGCATTTCTTGTCATGGCATGGTCTGGATCCATTCAGTGTGTTTTGGGATGTAGGAAGTTTGCTTCTGGTGATGAGGTTAGTGAGGTTTGGTGCTTGTTTGAATTTACAAAACACCTTTTGTAGACAAGCCTACAAACTTTACTTCATAAATCTACTGGATATAAAACTCATGGACTCAATATAAACATTGGATTTATGACACATTATAACCTGCCTAACATCTGACTCCTCAGGTACCTCTACACTTTTACCTGCTACATTCCCCTTCCCATCCTCCACCTGGCCTTTCTCTCACCCACCTGATACCTCCATTTACATTTTCACTGACTGGCTTTCTTGCATATCAGCCCAGCCTCTGGCTTCTTTACTATTCCATCCAGGAACAGCACACACACCAACAGCAGATACTTCCTCAGACTGACAAAGGGTTTTTAAACCCAAAAGCTTGCTAAGATATAGTTATCCAACTATTCAGTTGGTCTAATGAAAAACATCAGATTAACCCAAAGACCCGTGTCTACCTATGTCCTTAGACCAACATGGCTACAACCTTCACTCTTTAACAAGCACAAGTGATACGAGTTTTGCTTTCAAGAGTTTGAGGGGCACTTTCACAGAACCCCCTGCACCTATATCCTTGAAACTTGGAAGGCTTCATGTTCTCAGAAGGGGCTACCATCTCTGCTATTTTTATCTGAATTGGCAAAAGAATGACAAAGTTATAGGTATTTTCCCATTATACTCTATGGCCAAATCTCCGAATTCGATTTGGCTGAATCAAACCCAGACGGTGAGTCAAATCACTGAACTGAATCACGGTCCCTCTGAATTGGTAGAATCTGAATGGAATACTTGCCACTTTGCACAGGCCTACTATATACATACATACACATACAGAGAGAGAGAGAAAGAATGAAAGAGAGAGAAATCAGTTGGAAGCCTACCAGTGCCTCTATCATCATAATAAAATTGACTCTAAATATCTATACTTTTTGGTGCTTGCTTTTGATTTTTTTATCATAGAAAAATCAGAGCTCCCCTTACCTCCTTCACTAACTGGGATGTAGAGACAGCTGCCCTTGCAGCCACAGCTCCTGCCAGCAGGTCCCATCCTGTCTGATGGCTTGGCACAGAGGGTGTGAAAAGTGGGGGGGATATGGGGTTTGTGGAAGGGGGGTGGAAAGGGGTGTCAGGGTGCTGGAAGCAGTATGCTGAAGCAGCAGGGGCACATGGCAGGCATAGAGATGCTTTGTCTGGGTGCTAGAGCATCTCCTTGAAGGACCCAGCCTCCAATTGCTTCTGGGCATGCTCCAGGAGCACGCTCTGCACTGCTTTTTTCCAGGGTGTTTTCTTTTGATATTGGGATTTCCCAGTAACAAATTTAGAATGTTTTTTTTGTTAATGACATGCCTCCTAAGGCTTCTTAAACTGCCTTGAGACACTGCAACAGACACGTACTCATTCATCTGGGTGCGGCCTGTGAGACTAGAAAGAGCTAAATTTGTAAATGATTTGCTGTTCATTATTTGCTCAGCTTTTAGTAGTCAGTGGATGCATCTTCATGTTCATTAACACATAGTAGTTACTGTCCATTTAGTTTAGTACTTGCCTAATGAAACACTAACTAAATGCATAGTAACTACAGTTAGTGCACAATAGAGCCAATGCACAGTTTTTTTTATGACGCTTACTACACAATAGCCTAATACTATTGCACACTAGCATATTAGCACAGTTTTTGCCTGGCCCACTACCATGCAGTGTTCTTAAGCTACTGCGCATTAAGCGTCTTGTGTAGCTATGCCCAGTATGTCAGTTATTTGCTGTTAGTTAATGGTGGGACTCATGATGTAGCTGGTGCTTTTGAAATATTAAAAAAGAGAAAACAGGTGTTCATAGATGGTCACAGAGAGAAATTATGCAGCGGGGAAAACAACTGACAATTTACATACATGTCAGAAGGATTCACTGTAAGGAATGTGACAGAGTGGATCATTAAAAAGGGTCTCAAACAGGCCCCTGGCACATGTTTTACTTAAAATGCAATTAATCAGTTGAATTACATCTTAAGCTGTTACTGGGCTCATGCAATTAATGGCACAATAAAACAAGGAATAAGCCACAGTTGTTACACAAAAAATATGTAATAACTTTTATGGCTAATTCCTGTCAGACCATTAGTTAAACATGCTGCCAGGCTTGGGCTCCCAGCTGCAGGGTGTGCTTCTGCGACTGGAAGCCCTGTCAACTGATGTGGTTCTCAGGCATAGCAGCGCAACATACGCTTGCACAGCTGGTGCTGTATCAGCCAATCTGGGATCCCACATGCAAGGCACACCATGCAGCCCTGTGGCTGGAAACTGTCAGCTGCTGCTGCTGCTGCTGCAGCAGGGGTGAATAATGCACCCCTGCAGCTGGGAGCCCAGATCAGCTGACAGAACTGTCAGCTGTAAGCATGCATGACACACTACTATGGCTGGAAGTCCCATCAGCTGACAGCTCCCAGCCAGGGGGTTTCATGCTATACCCTCATGGCTGGGAACCCAGTCAGCTGATGGGGCTCCCAGCCATGGGAGCTTGCCACTTGTTGATGCATACCTTGCACCAGCAATAAGGCATGATACTCAATCCTATAATCATACCTCCTGCTGTGCACATGTGGCTAGACAGGAAACAGAATAATGGGGATCATACATCAGATCCTATGACATATTTACTTGCATATCTGCCAGGGGTCATAGAAATAGAGCAGAGGCCATACAGATGACTGCAGGTAAGTGATACTGTACACGGAAGGAGTACTTGGAAAACTGCAGAGAGCTTTGGCAGATGACATATTTGCACCGCTATAACCAGCTGGTACATCAGTGTAACAAGAAGCAGACAGATAACATAAGCTGCTTACTTAAAATTCAGTGTAGAATTAAGCCAAAACAATCAGGCATAAAACTATACTAGCTAAGTTAAACCAGTGTAAGCATCTTCCATTCATTTTCATCCCAGGGCAGCTGTATGCTCAGTGTAAACAAGGTATTGCTTACCCCTCTTCCGCCCTGTAGCGAGGTGCTGTAATACTACCTAGACCAAGCAACCATCCCTAAATAGCTTCTCATCTGTCCCCTCTATCTCAGTTGTATTTGCATTACATACAGGTATACTTTACATCAGTTTTGTATAAACTGACTGTCCATCAAGGCCCAGAGATGACTGTGCAAGAACCCATCAAAAGTGCAGACACATCTAATAACACTGGTGGAGAAAAGGGGATAATCCTTTTAGCTGGCACTAAATTGAATAGGGTGGGATTAGACCACACAGGAGAAAGCTAGTTTTGGCCACAGTAAAGTAAACTAGGACCCAGAAGACCAGGCTTATATATTGGCTCTACCACTGTCCTGTTGGGTAAGTCATCTCACCTCTTTGTACCTCAGGTCCCCATCTATAAAATGCTGATGACACTGCTGACCTCCTCTGCAGTGGCGACATCTAGGGGGTGCATGTGCACCCCCTAAGAGCACTGGTGCACCCCCTGACAGGCCATGCTCCCCACTTAAGCGACAGGCAGGGGGGGGAGGCAGGAGTGTTGGTGCCCCCCCTGCAAAAGCCGGCCTGGGAGTGGGGGTGCCAGGTGAAGCACCACAGCCACTTCCAGGAGTGCTGCAACCACTTCCCGATCAGTGCAATCGACCACAGTGGGACCCCCTCCCAGTCACTGACTGGTTGCTGGGGGGGCATCAGTAGCCCATACTCATTTGTAAAGTGTTTTAGATCTATTGATAAAAGAATCCAATGCAAGACCTAGTCAGTATCATTGGAGTGAAGCAGTCTTTCTGTATTCAAGAAATTGCTTCAGAAGGGTTGTATCAGCCTCTCTCTCCCACACCTGGTACAGAAAAGCACAAACTATAAAAATATTTTAAAGATAGAACATGGTGGTACTGTTTTATCAGGAACAAATAATACTTTACATGTTGCATTCTTGAATTACACAGACGTTTTAGCTAAAGTTTTATTTTCTCTCTTTTTCTCTACTAATACTTACAGCAGAATGATGATGGGCTCCTTCCCTGTTTCCCTCAACAAGCACAGAAGGTCAATGAACACTAAACAGCATTAAACCATCTCCCTAAGGAAGCCTTGAGGCATGTGTCATTATTGGATGTTATTTCCTTGAAGTTTAACTGTTGTACAGTAGGTAGGGGTGCCTGTCTGCAAGAACACATCACCAGAGAGAAGAAGAAACACTTACTGGGCTGGTGGAGACTTTAACTCTCCAGCTGCCAAAAATGAAATTCTGCTTTGCCATCTTTAGGTTGAAGCAATATGATACCAGCTGATACAGGAGAACCAATAGCTTCACATTGTGGCATTTGGTCATGAGACTGGGCTACTCTGAATATTCAAAAGCTAGTCCAGTAAAACCAGGCTACTACTATGTCTACATGCTCCATCCGCCTGTGCTCACTTTCATATGCTAAAATAGAAATGGGTAGAGAAGCCACTCCAGAGGTATCACCTGGGCCACTCCTAAGCTATCCAGAGACCGTGTTCTTGACAGTGATTCTAGAGGGCTGCTGCACTGCTGGGTTTTGGTGCATGTGAGTGAAAGTGGGCGGGCAGGGCATGATTGGGAACATCTCCCCTGGGTCATAGCAGGTATGTAGTAGTGATATAGCCTATGTGACAGTTCATAGTATCCATGTCATATCAGGTCATTCTGGCTAGTCCAGTGATTTGAATTCAGCAGCAGCTCCAGCAAGTATTTCAGAAGGAAACAACCCCCTCCTACTTGACATACATATAGCAAATGGCATTCCTCTATGGTGAGACTGTCTTGCCTGACTCCAGCACAAGATCAGTTTATGCCCTGCACAGTGGGGTTTGATTTTTCCTGTTTAATCTTTAATAACTGCAAATGTTATTACTGATCATGAGAGTCTTTCATCCTTTACAAAAGCCTGATATGCTATTTTTCTTAAAAGAAGACACTTCTTTACATGCCATACAGACATTGTGACACTGAATAACCCAAGTTATTCGAATACCTTGTGTATATAAAGAGGTATTTCCTTTCATCCACCACTCTCAGTTTTGAGTGTACTTTGATCATGAAATGTTGTTTGTCATTATCCCCTCTATCACTAGTTAAACCTCATAAAGACCTAGGGCTTCTCTACACAGAGATGTTAATATATAGTAAGCTGCAATGTGCATTTATCTCTTACTAGTGACTCCTCATTAACACCCCCCATGGATGCTCAGTGCACACTAGGTGCAGGGCAGCTTATAACACTTTCAAAGTAAAGTGAATTCACAGTCTGGCTTCCCTTGGTAGGTAAGGCCCAATCATTGTAGTTTTTCATCACATGAAAGCCCTATTATGCCTTAAGCCTCACTGCCTGTCCATCTACCTTTTCAGTTTCCTCTTTAATCACTATAGGTAAATTTATCCCTGACTGACTTGAATGCAGTTGCATTCGAGATTAACTTGACTCAGTGTCCAAACATAATCTTTAGAAGCACAAGAAGGATGACCAAAACCCTTGTAATAGTAACTCTCCACATTTGTAAGTCAGTTCCTCTGCAGTCAGCTCCTTACACTAGTCAGAAGTGAGACTGAGAATAAAACTAGACAGAAAGGCCTATCCCTTGAGGCTGAACAAATCATTGTATCTGATAATGAGGAGCTGGAAACTCTCATTCTAGCTGAGTATCCTGAAGCCTAATTCTGTCCTAGTTAAAACTATGCAGTTTGCTGATGTCAATGAGGATGCACAGTTTAAGATCAGAATTTGACTTCCAGTTTCCAGGTTTCTCCCACTGATGTAGTTTCCTGGAATCATTCCTTTAAACTTCATTTCCTAAAGAACCCCTTAGTACCGGCTGCTCAACATGAAGGATGGGGGCAAATACCCCAGGTTTGCCCATGGGTTCCAGCATGTCCTTGAGTAAACAGTATTTGGAAATCTATTATGATAATTATGTTTTATTATTTACCATCTGTTTGTGAGACCTTGATTATCATCCAGCAACTCATGAACATCACACAGGTCCCTCAGAAACCTGCCCGAGTGGGTATCCATCTGGGACTTGAGCTCTTAGCATCATTAAGTGGGAGGGCAGGGGACGCCTGTAAAAAGGGAGCCATTAATGTGCAGCACCATCTCATTTGAGCTGCCTATAATGAAACCTAACAGATCTATTTTTTAAATATATGTAGGTGCATTGGCATCCGTTCTCATTATAAAATATTCATGTGAAAGTCAATATATTGTCTGAGATCTACACTAGACCTTTTCTATTTTGAAGGAGCTATAAGAAGGTGTTTCAATCATTCTGAAAAAAGACAATGGGTGTGTCTACACATGCACATTTACTACACAGTGCCTGAAATTACTGCACAGTACAGGCACATGTCTACATGGGCATGCCTGTACTGCACAGTAAATATGGTGATGTACACTAACTTGACCTCATCCTCCTGCTTAATGCAAATAATTATGATGTCATAGGGATAACAGAGACCTGGTGGGACTCCACCTATGACTGGACCTCAGGTATAGATGGCTATACCCTGTACAGGAGGGATCGTGTAGATAAAAGGGGCAGGGGTGTAGCTCTCTATGTTAAGGAAAGCTACAGATCCCTGCAAGCTGATATTGGTGACCAGGGTGGACAATTGGAGACCCTCTGGGTTAAAATCCATGGGGAACACAGCACAGGGGACACAACGGTGGGAGTTTACTACAGACCTCCCACCCAAAGTCCTGCGCTTGACCAGGAGTTCACCCGGGAACTGGCTGAGGCTGCATGCTCCAGGACCATGGTTGTCATGGATGACTTCAATTACCCGGACATCTCGTAGGAGGATCACTCAGCAAAATCCGAGCATCGCAAAGCTTCCTCTCATGCGTGGATGACCTCTACCTGGCTCAAGAAGTCTATGGGCCAACAAGAGGTAATGCATTGCTTGACCTGGTACTGGCTACAGCGGATGACCTAATCAACGACCTAGTGATCAATGGGAAGCTGGGTAACAGCGACCACAAGCTGATCACCTTCACCATCTGCCATAAAGCTGGCAAGTCAGTCAGCAACATGGAAGTCCTTGACTTCAGGAAAGCCGACATTGACAAGCTCAGGAGGCTTGTCAGTGAGGCCCTAAGGGACCACAACCCTAGGGAGAGGGGAGTTCAAGAAGAGTGGTTGCTTCTCAAGGGAGCAATCCTCAATGCACAAGCTAATTCTATTCCTTCTTGGAGGAAAGGCAGCAAGAGGGCACAGAAGCTCCCCTGGCTCTCCAGGGATCTAGTAGACCTCCTAAGGCTAAAAAGAAAGGCCTACAAAGGGTGGAGGATGGGATTCACTTCCAAGGAGGATTATTCTGCACTGGTCCATTCCTGCAGGGAGCAAACCAGGAAAGCCAAAGCTGCAACTGAACTCCAACTAGCTTCAAGCATTAAGGACAATAAAAAGTCATTTTTCAGATATGTGGGGAGCAGGAGGAAAAGCAAGGGCAACATTGGACCCCTGCTAAACCAGATGGGGCAACTGACAACTGACGCCCAGGAAAAAGCCAACCTATTAAATGGGTACTTTGC
>NW_017728910.1:43274541-43312782 GCF_001723895.1 Crocodylus porosus
ACATAAGGAAGAATTTCTTTACTGTCCGAGTCCCCAAGGTCTGAAACAGTCTGCCATTGGAGGTGGTTCAAGCACCTACATTGAACACCTTCAAGAGTAAATTGGATGCTTATCTTGCTGGGATCCTATGACTTCCTGCCCTTTGGGTGGTGTGGGGGGCTGGACTCAATGATCTTCCAAGGTCCGTTCCAGCCCTAATGTCTATGAAATCTATGAAATAATTTTCTTTACATGTGGCATGACCCTGTATCTTGTAGTTAATCATTTTAAACAGCTGGTATGATACAAGTTTCCATCAGTGTCTGTGCAGGAAGAATGCAAGGCATTCTTCTACTCCTGGACAGTCATGGCTACAATATCACTCCAGCACTGCTGATCAGCCATGTAGTTGTTTAACCCTTGGATTTTTTTTAACCAACATTTCATTTACCTACATTTCATTTTCCCTTTGTTAACTATAAGATTTCATCAGAATTTCAAAATTAGAAATGCATTGATAAACTCTTGTCCTAATTGCAGTTTCTCAGGCTAATAAGCCAGACAAGGTTCTTTGGGTAAATCTGGTATCTTTTATTACACTGACTAACACAGCTGGAAAAAATTTTCTTTGCAAGCATTCGGGTACAAACACTCTTCTTCAGGCTGAGGAAGTCTGCAGTTGTTCTGCAAGTAAGATCCAGGTGTGAGATCCAAGAATGATGATGGTCCCATTCTAGCCTTTAAGCAAGCACTGAACCTTGCCAACCTCATCACCAGAAGTAAACTTCCTATGGCCCAAAACACACCAAAAAAACAGATCATGCCATGACAAGAAATGTAAAACCTGCCAACACATTTCCACTACCTCCAGAATAACTACACCCCACAGCCGAACCATCAACATTTCTGGATCTTATAATTGCACCTTCAGAATTATAATACATCTCATCTGGTGCACCAAATGCCCTAATGGAAAATAAGTAGGAGAAACCAAACAACTGTGTACCAGAATGAATATGCATCAGAAATCTATCAAAGACAAGAATACCCAAATACCTGTCGGGCACATTTCTCACAAGACAACCACTCTTTCTCCAATCTCTCAGTTCTAATCCTCAAAAGGAATTTACAAAACACCTTTTGTGGACGAGCCTATGAACTTCATTTTATCAACCTACTGGATACAAAAAATCATGGACTAAATATAGACATTGAATTAATGACACATTATAACCTGCCTAAGATCTGATACCCCAGGTAACCGCTCTACTATTTACCAGCTATATCTTATCACCAGGTCTACATTCCCCTCCCCCCCCTTTATCCAGTGCACTAAATACCTGAATTTGCATTTTCACTGACTGGCAGTCTCACATACTGGTCTCTGGCTTCTATTCTATTCCATCCAGGAAGAGCACAGAACAACCGCAGACTTCCTTAGCCTGAAGAAGGGTGTTTGTACCCAAAAGCCTGCAAAGAAGAAGTTTTCCAACTGTTGTAGTTGGTCTAATAAAAAGATACTGGATTTACCCAAAGACTCTTGTCTGCCTATGTCATTTGACTCTCATAAGTAAACCTAAAGGCTCCAGTGACATTACTTGTATGAGTAAGGTAAATAGGATATTACCCCCATGTATGATGTGCAAGAGACTTTCACTGAAAAAGAAAATTTCAAGTGTGGCCAACTACCAAAAGCCACAAAGAACTAGCTTGGTTTCATTTTGCTGTGTAATCTTACCACCAGATGCCAGCAACAGCACAATTAGACAAGGTTAAATATCTAGGGAGTCCTTGCCAAATTAATAAAGAGACCACTGGCTTGAGTCTCAACCCCAAACCTGAGAAACAATAAATAACTCCCATGTGTGCCCACAGGTACAAAAGACGTGCATTTGAACATGTTACTTCACTCTAAAGGTGGGTGAGAATTTCAGTGCATCATCTGCTTTGTGGTTCCATATACATGCCCCCACTCTGCAGTAAAGGAAAACTAATCCATAGTAGTTTACTTTGCATTCATTGTCCATGCCTTGAGTCTTTATAAAACAAGGAAGCTATATTAAGAAGGACAAGGAAAAACAGCATTTACTTGGGAAAGCACAAGTCAATTATATATTTATACAAATAGCCAAGGTAACACCAACCTTCAGAGGTTCAATTTCCTCATTTGTGGCTATAAATGTCTCATGGCAAACCTTTTGACTTCTCACTTCCCCTACCCTTTCCCTACATGCACACTCCCAGTCTGTTGTCAGTCTTGTGAAGTCTAGCAATTCAGGAATGTATTCAGAAAGTTCTGTCTGCAGCCCCTTGAGGAAAGTGATTTGGTTTCTGTGAAGAAACACCTTGCCACCACCTCTGCATCATCTCTCACCACTCCCTGAGATGAACTATATCCTTAATTGCCTCCATGCCCTCTCATGTCACAGAACTGTCTCCCTAGCTTCTCTCATAGTGCTCTCATCTCTAGCCATGAGATCATTTCCTGGTTTTCATATTCCTAACCCAGCTATCATGACCACCGCTCTAGAAGTGCTAGATAGTGCTATGGACACCTCACTAACCCATGTTAGACTTAGCCACAGTACTGGATCCAGACACTATGGATCCATTATCTAGCTAAGCCATAATGAATTCCTTTCCTCCACTAAATGGTAAAAAGGATTCAGCTGGTCTATTAAAAGTCTCGGGCAAAGCTCATATCACCATATCCATCCCTGCAACCCTTTCTTGTTTTACTTCAGCCTCTTACCAGTGGTTATTTACCAATGATTTGTTCAGCCCCACTACCAAGTGGCCTACAACTGAAATAAGGTTATGGCGAGCCCCAGCATTTTAATAACAGTTCTGTTGCTATTTACTCATATAGCCAAATACAAACCAACAACTTTAGTGCAGCCAAAATTAAACAAAATGATTTAAAGAATTTTTAAACAAAATAACCAAACATGTCCATACTGGCATGGTAGGTGTCACCATGTAAATAAGATCTGCCTGATTTGGATTCCCTCCCCACCTTGTCCATTAACACAGAGCTTTTCTCCACATGCTTCAGACAACTACAGCTACAACTCCATATTTGAAACTCAGACTTAGATTTATCCAAAGATTCTCCTAGGTCCAATTATTTTTGTGTGATCCTTGTTTCAATTCTAAGTACAAACTTGGGTTATAGGAAACATTCTAGCAAGTCCCTAAAACTCAAGATACTAAAGTGTACACTCACCAGTCACAAGTTAAAACACAGATTCCTCTTAAACTTGGCCCAAGAATCAGGCCAGAATACACGGGGAGAGAAAAATCAGCTGGTAGCCAGGAACTAGCCCCAGCTGGTCCCTCTTGCCTCTTATGTTTGCATTTATCATTTTACTGTGTTATGCATCATGGAACATTTTTGAAAATGCTCTGATGCAGAGCATGGTAACCCAAGCAGCTAACAAGTCAAGCAGTGAAAAGTTGGGACAACCGGTGAATGGCAAGAGGAAGCAAAAACAATGAGATTTCCAACTAATGACGACTAAACATTTTTCACCAAATATAGTCTTTAGATTACACAGAATTTGGGTGATACTTTTCCAAATATGATCAGGGTTTTGTTGGAAGGAGAGGGGGAAAAAAAGCCAAAAAAATGCAAGAAGATTAACATTTTTAATTTTTGTTAAAATTTTGTGAGGAAGGACTGGAATTTCCTACCAAATTCTTTTGTCAAATCTTTTAACATGGAAAAGAAAAGGCAAATTCTAGTCTTTTAACTTAAAAACAAAGCATGAGCAATTTTTGCCCAGAATGTTCTAAAGAAGCCTTCTCTCCATTCTGCTCTGTTCTGTCCTAGCCTAGCAAATTAGCAAATGTGGCTAATTTATGGTTGCATCTAAAAATCTGAAGTTTTTATTTTTTACATTGTTGCTGTTTTAAAGACACAATTTGGGTCTGTTTCTCCAACTATATCATGGCCACAGTTATATTTACCAAGGCAAATGTGAAGATATACAGGATTTAAGCTACCCACAGCAACTTATAAGTACTGAGAGAAAATAATCCTAATACACAAATAAATTAAGTACCTGATTTAGCAGACATGGTAGATTAGTGGATTAGGCATGGGTCTAGCAATCAGGATGCTGGGGCCCAGATCTTCAGAGGTATTTGTGGATCTAATTCCCATTGAAAACAACAAGAGTTAGTTGCCAAAATACCTTCTAAGTGTATCTCTGAGTTGCTGCATGACCTTAGGCAAATTAATTTATTCCTGAGCTGTGGTCTCCCAAGCTATAACACGATTACTCCCCTACTTGACCAATGTTATATTTAGTACTATGTGGGTGCATCTACCCATGCATTAATGTGCTTTTCCTAATTCTCATTAAATTTAGAACTTCAGGGTGTCTGTACATGAGTGTGGAGCCTGCTCCAGTGCACTATAATTTCAGCGCATCAGAGCAGACTTGATTAATCAATTAATCGAGTCTGCTGGAACATGGTAATTACCTCACTCCAGCAGCCCCTTGCATCTTGCATATCAATGTCACCACACCTCAAAATGTCAGACAAGCTTTAGTTCAAGCACCCTCACTGCCATTTTGAAGTGCAGGGACACTAATACATGAGACACTGCAGAACTTTCCTTAGAGCACCTCTCGGAGCAGGTCTAATTAAAGTGTTGCTTCCCCACCCCCAGAGCACATGTAAACATGCTTTCCAATGTGAGGTACTAAATAAATGCTCATTAGGCTGCCTTAATGCACAGTAACAAAAGTGCACATTTTTAAGTGACACTTAATGTTCAGTAGCCTATTTTACTGCACAATAGTGTAACTGCACATTTTTTACATGATGGTTTCATGAGCTGTAAAATGGGCAACTGTACATTAAAGTGCATGTGTAGAAGCACCCTGTGAGTATGTCCAGATGAACACACACATGCATCCTGCAGCATCTTAAAGCACTTTGAGATGCTGCAAGAGGCATGTGCAGGAATGCGAAAATGTTCCCCGTGCTGCAAAATTAGACCCTATCCAGGGGTCAAAAAAAAAACCACAGCAGAAAAAAGTGGGGATTGTGGACCGTGTTCTGAGGCAATCGGGGGCTGAGTCCTCCACAGAGATGTGCTGGTAACACCCAGAGCATCTCTGTGGCTGGCCCTCACCCTGGTGCTGAAACGCGCTGCCTACCCGTGCAGGCCTTTGGCTAACATGAAAACTCCCATTCAAACAGCTTTTAGCAAAATCCACAGGCTTGGCCTGGAGTAAAGAGAACTTGTCTTTTTTCCCCCCCTACTAACATGATCCTGAAAAATGTACCTCAAATTTTCATTGAAAAATTTGGAAATTTTCTTAAATTATTCTAATTTCATGAAGACTTGCAGGATTGACAACTAGTAAATTCCATTTTTAAAAGTCCTCCACAAATAGAATATATGTTACGATGAATATTCTCTTATTTCCCAGGTGCCAGAAGAAAAAAAATGCTCATAAGCAACCCATGATCTATATCTATATTGATTATTTAATCTTTTAAGTTAACACAGAGTATTTTTTTTCTCAAATGAATGAAGTACATTGCAAGTTTGAAATCTTGTTTGTTAAGTTTCAGCAAGAAGTGAAATTTTATGGCCAGGTTGCAAACCTTTGCAAGCTGAAGCCTATAAATACTGACATTGGTTGTTGCAATAATAAAAACATGAAATGTTACTACAGTCATAAAATAACAGGAGCTACCTTTGCTGCATTCCTCCAATGGGCATTGAATGAAAGGAAAAAGGAAAACCATGAAAAGTGATTTTTCTATTAGATTTATCCACATGGGATAATGACATGAATTTTCAGTTGGTTCAATATGAGGTTTTGGGGTGGATATAGCTCCCTTTCTACTTAAAACCTAAGGGCTCCTATATTCATATGGGGAGCCTGCTCCAATGCACTGGAAATCCAGCATGTCAGAGCAGACTTGATTAAATGAGGTTGCTGGAGCATGAAAATTGACAAACTCTGGCAGACTTATGTGTCATGTGTATCAGTGTTGACAAAAAATGGCAGGGGGGTACTTTAAAATTAAACATGTCCGATGAGCTTTAGTTCAAAACACCACACTACCATTTTTACAGCGTGGGGACATGCACCAACACACAGGTGCTTTTAATTAGCACAGCTTGATAATTAAAGCACCCAGTGCCACATCTGAGAACATATGTAAAAGTGCCCTAAGGGACAGTAGATTAAACACGCCCCCCTACCTTGGCATTTTATGGTTAGAGTACTAAACTAAGTGCAATGAAAGGGGCCTTGCATGTTGTACTACCTGCCGGGTATGTAGCCCCTCCCCTCCACTCTCCTGCCCTGACTTGATGTTATTCTATAAAGAGAGAGGGTTCAATGGAGATCTTCTTCCTGGAAGGGCTTCCCCAGCAAATGGCAGTACTCACGATTCAGGCACGATGTTTCACAGGGCTCAACCTCCCCTACACCCTGTCCACTCTCCAACCAGATGGGCATCAGCACAATGGTGGTTCAGTCTTTCTGGTTTGACCACAGCTTGCCTCGAGGCGAATCCCACATCTCAGTGGGCTCAGTTGGTATTTGACTGGCCGCCCCTCCTGCCTCAACAAGTAGCCTTCCCTCCCTTGAGGCTGGCCAGCTATATATGCATAATGCAGCACCTACTGCCACGCTGCTGAGTAGAGCACTTTGTTCCTATGCCTCTTCTCTCACTCTCTCTTGTTTTCCATTTTTTTCTTCAAAAGAAATAGACTCCTGGGCAGGAGAGGGATGTGGATGTGGAACTGCCTCCTTTTCCCCAGCCTCCTGCAAGGGGCTCAAATGCTTCCCCTGCTCTGCCTGCCACAGGGGCCTCAAATGCCTCCCCTGCTCTGCCTGCTGGTGATGCACTGGCTGCGCTGCCCTTCTCCCATGCAGGAGCCTCAGCACATCTGACATGCTGCACGCCGGTGCACTCACTCTCTGGCTCCCCTACCCCCTGGGTTCTGGCAGGGTTTCTAAATCTTCCCACGGTGGCCAGAATGGCTGCCGTGATTGGTCCAGATTAAACAGCCAACATAATGCCAGCTTGCATGGCCATAGCTGCGGTTCCTGCTCCTGCTCTGGCTGCCCGGTGAGAAGTAAGTCTCCCCTATGGGGGGCTGTTTATGGGGTTTGGGAGCCCCGGGGACTGCCTTCTCCCCTTTGGGAGCCTGTTGGGGTGCCTCACCACCACACTAAGAAACAAAAGTTTTGGATTGATTGTCTGTTTTGCCCAGAAACTTCCTGAGGTGACATATTTATTCCCTCAGTTCCCCCATCTCTTTAGGAGGAATGCTGTGCTTCTCTCATAGTTTGGATCATCTATTTAAATAGTAAACTCTTTGTGCCAAGAACTAACTCTCACTACATGTACGCAGATTTTCTAGAACAACATCCAAGTGCTCCTGTCAAATAAGTAATAATAATTAGGGGTGTGCAAAATGGGCCATATTCAATTCAGATTCAGACTGAATCAGGGACAGTATTTCAAATCATGGTCCTGATTCGATTCAGTCAAATCCGAATCTGAAGAGTCAATGCTTATTCAGAGAATCAGCGATTCAGCGATAGACACAGCTTTAAATGTTTTTTCTACATGCCACAAAATACCAGGCATGGCTCATGAATGCTGCGATGCTGGGGCAGATGGAGCATCCCACAGAAGCATGGGGGCCCCCTGTGTGCTCAGTGGTGAACCTGGAAGTGGACCATAAGTACTTCCAGTCCACTTACGGGTCCACCACCGAGTGTGCTGGAGGGCTTCCCCATGCCCCCCTGCCTTGGCAATCAGCTACAGGGGGGCCTGGGTGCCCCCTAGACCCAGGAGGCATCAGTCACCAAGTCAGCAGGGTATGGGGGGTCCCCCCACGTGCTTCCCAGCAGACCCGGAAGTGGACCGGAACTGCTTCTGTTCCACTTCTGGGTCTGCTACTGAGTGCGCCTGCCCTCCTGTGGGACACTCCATCTGCCCCACCATCTCAGCATTCACAAGCCGCACTGGTACCTTGAGATATGTAGAAAAAACATTTAAAGCTGTGTCTATGTCTGAATCGTTGAATCTCTCCAAGTCAATTCAGAGGGTTCCAATTTGATGTGGAGAGATTAAAGGGTCTCCTGATTTGATTTGGATTCGGAGATTTGGCCACCAAATTGGGCCAAATCTCCACCAAATTGAATCAGCAACCAAAGCTTCACACAGCCCTAATAATAATGCCTGGTAAAGAGAGGGATCAATTTTCTTAGTACTTCATGGACTTGGAAACATTTTTTAAAAGTAGCATTTCAGCTGTCATCAGACAAATGTACAGTTCCTGTCACACACCCCAGCAGGTATGTTTCCAAATCACGGCAGCTGTATGCAGTGTTGTGCTCTACAGCCAGGGGATGCTACAAAGGGCTACAGTGATCTCTGTCCTCTGAAAGGGCAGAAGAGTATAGCAGATTGTTAGTGATCTCAGGGATGCAGCTCCATTCTCCCTTCCCCTTGTGGGGGAACAGAGCCAATGACAGTGGGCACTGTCCTGCTGCTCCACCTCTACTCTCCTTGAGTACCCCTGCTGCCAGAAGTGAGAGGTTGCCAGAACCAGAGATGCACAGTGACTGGTGGCTGCAGAGTTGGAGTTCTGAGTCCAGTGACAGTGGAAGTAGGGACAGGGTAGTTCTCATGGTAGCAGTGGTGGCAACCCACTGCCGATTCTGGTTCTTTAGCCCCAAACCTCTGATCCTATTCTTTCTCCCTCTGAGTCATAGTTTCACTAGGAACAGAAGAACAAAGCCATGACTCTCTGAAAATTAGAACATGATATCCTAGCCTCTTAATCTGCCTGGTCAACCTGAGGGGTCCACAGTGTAATACACTGTGCTTTTGCATATAAGCTATCTACAACAAAAGCACGCTATCCAGCACTTTACTATCCGGAATGCTCCACTAACTGGCATCTGTCAATACAAATCTTCCTTCTGAGGGATGCAGCAAAAGTGAAACCGGAAGTCCCACTTCCAGTTTTGCTACCGCAAGCCGAGTCCCACTTCTTTGTGGACCATGGCCCAGGGCAAAGCAGCCTGCATGGGCCCCCCTCCCCGTCTCCCAACACACTGATGCCAGGGAGTGAAAGCCCTGGTGCACCAGATGCAGCATATTTGATTAATCGGCACCCCCCATGGGTGCCAGATAACCGAGCTTTTGCTGTACTTCCTATTTTTCCTATTAAATGCAGTGAAATATTCAAGTGCTCAGCCTAGTATTATATTACTGCGGAAAATGCACTTTTCATCTCTGAAGTAGGTGGCAGAGGGGCTGATGTGATAATATACAAGATAATTGATTATCTTTCTAAAGACTGAATAAAACTTATTGGCCTATACTGACAGTTATCGCTGCCGACAAGATGCAATTATTTTGGGCACTAATTTTATGAAAAATGTTGAATTTTATTTTAACTTGAAGCCTATTCCTTTTATCAAGTGGCTTGACATCCTTCTGGAGGCTAACACACTGTTCCAGGCAGGTGCCCACTTATACAAGGGGAAACAAAATGGAACATATGGAATTTACATGGCACAGAACATTTGGCATCGTGCAGCAGGAATGCCACTTTCCCATCATAGTAATTCAAATATGTTTTTATTAAAAGGCCCATAAAATCATATGCTAACTATTAAACAAGACAGGGAGAGAAGAAATAGATTCTCTCAGTTCAAACTGGAAAATGTAGTGTTGCAGCAACAGTACCTTGGTCAGCATTTAATCATTTTAAATGGAGTAGCTTTACAAATGAAGCAGGTCATCCCTTAGGGTTTCTGTATTCTACATTTTAGGTTTTCCTCACCTAGAAAATCACCTCAATGAAAATTTAATCTGCCAGGGAAAAATGCTTCAAGTTAGCTGTTTTTTAATTTCCTTGCAGACAGTTTAGCTATGCCTACACTATTAGTTTCCCAGTCTATCATTCTGAGAGGTAGAAGTGAAATATTATTTGGAAAAATTATACCCCAGCAATTTTTAAGAATAAGTGCAGTGCACGAAGCATATACATAATTGCTACTTCATAAAATTTTGATATATGAGACATAAAATGCATCAAACTTCCCTGTAATAGTGCAAGGGGCATTATTCCAAAGGTCATTTTAAATAATGAAATACACTAGTGAATATTTTTTAGAAGAAAAAATGAATTAACACCAAACACAACAAAAGGTACTAAGAACCCAAATCTATCCAATATTTCTAAGCATCTCCCATTTAAAAGACATAGAATTGTCTCTTTTGGGATTGTTTCTGTTCCAATATAATCCTCTTTGGGAACCACAAAGCCAGCATTTGACTGAAAAGCCAGCACTATCCCCTGCAGAGGCTGCAGCTGTTGCCTCCAAAATGGCATTTCTTTGGAAACCAGTAAACAGCCTCACCTTTTACAATCTGTTAGATATCATATTCCCAAGGTGCTATCTGTTCTGTTTCATGTGTGATCACTGTCCAATTTGTTCTGATTATGTTATTAGGACTGAAAGATGCTTTCCATTAAATGCTGCAGGCATTCAAGTTCTTACTGTATAAAATATGAAGTTACAGGCTTTCAGCTCATGAGAGACATCTTTGCAAGAATTTAGTCCTTCCTGACCAGATTTTGTTTTACACGGTATCTCATTGCCTGGATTTTGCAGTTTGCTACATAAAAGAATACTCCTGTCCAGATTCTGGTTTTACCCAGAATGTCTTTTTGCAGACTTAATCCTTAAATAACAAAAAGTTCATCTGGGTGCATTTAAAATCATCACTTAAAATAAAATTTCTGGGTTAAAACAATGTTCCCAACAGCAGGCACAGAAAAACAGGTGCAGTCATAGGAGTGACTGACAAATTAGCCAGGTCATTTGCTTCCTTAAAGCAAAGAATCTAGGTCCATGATTCCAAAAGGGACCAAGATGGTTGTGGTTAATAGCCATTCATTGCATCTGTTGACTGATGTGAAATGAGTTGATATCTAAGTCCACTCCAGAGTGGATAAGTGTCCATATTACAACAATATTCATCACTGTTGGCACCCCTGTTATGAGTCTCATTAGGGAAGCCAAACTTTGACTGGGTATGGAGTGTTAACCACAGATATCTAGAGATGTTTTGTCTGACTCAAGACTGAGGCATTGTTGTCCTGGAGACATCAGGAAGCTACCTATGCTCTTCTTGTTTAAAACACAAGTAAAAGACTTTAATGTTAACCTGCCATCTATCATGAGATCTGAAGTGGAAACTAAACATAGGCCTATGACATTTATTCTTCATTTTTTAAGAAGGGGTTTACATGTGTAATTACTCATACATAGAGATAGGAATTTACTTGTCAGTGTTTTTATCTAATCAAGGAATTAACACTTTACAGTTAAAACACTCTTAAACTAGAACAATCTGCATTATTGATGCATAGATCTCGAAGTTCCTTACAAAGACAGATCAGACCCATATTTCCCATTTAATAGATGATAAGGAAACAGGCTCCAAGCAGCTTATTCAAGAGTTATTATACAGGAAGTCAGTTTTATTAGTGGGAATAGCCCCAAGATCTCAAGATTCCTAATCCAGAGTAAACAGAATGACAAAGTATATATCCATGGTGAATGGCTTGGTACAAGTCACAATCCTTCACAAAAGTAAATACATTTCTGTGCTGTTTAATATATCTAATAGTGCAAAATATACTGAAGTCTTCACAAGTCAAGTGCCTTTTTAACTGTATGTTTAGCAAGAATTTTCTTCAAGGATGGAAGAACAAGTGTGATTCTGTTGTCCCTTTTTTGGTGACGAGAATAAATTCTAGTTTTTAAACAGCTCATTGAATCTTTGAGCTCATCAAATAAGACCAGCAATGCTAGGAAAGAAGAAGTCATAGTGTATACAAATGCTCTGGAAGCTTCATAGCACATGCCATACACCACATTGGTGACACTTAGCACCCCACTGAGTGGGCATTGCTAGCATGGGCGACTGGTGCCTCCTGACTCAGGGGGGACATTTGTCCCCCAGTGGACAGTCAGCAGCACTTCCAGGCAAGCACGTCTCCTGGTGTCAGGAGATGTACCAGCACTTCCAGGCGAGCACTCCCTGGCTGGCACTCTCAGGAGAGGCACCAGTGCTCTTGCCTGTCCCCCTACCCGCCCGCCCAGGAACACTGGCTGTCAGGAGATGTACCAGCACTGTCAGGAGGTGCACGTGCACCCCTGTACACCCCCTACATGTTGCCACAACAAAGCAATACTACTGCTTGTGAATCTATCCCGTTATAAACTGTATAACTTATTATAGTTATATTTATTATATAGGTTTTATTAAAATTTTCAAACATGAAAAATCTGTCCATTTAACCATTACAACACAACTAGTTATTTTTTCTAATCAATATGTTGAATTCAATGGAGTTCTGGCAACGTACACCAGCCAAAAATTCAGGTCATTATCTCTGAGTCTAGTTCTCGCAAAAATGTGCTCCTGAACCCACACATAGAAAATATACACTTTTATTATTCAACAGAAATCTGTTTTCTTTTTTCTTTTGACTGATTTCTTGTCCCATTGCCTTTGGGAAAAGATTTTAATGGAGCAAAGCAAGCCAGCTATAGTTACAGGGGTTTTTTTATATCTTTGAAAAGGAAGAAAAAATACTTTTACTCATTGGCTGTTTTTTCAGATTGCCAATCAAAATAATAATTTGGATGGCTCATGAGTAATAAGCAATCTCTACACATTCTACAGCTTCAAAGGATTACCATTAAGCATTATTATGTGTGTGAGAAAGATAAAAAGTAAATTGAGATCATACATATAAGCCTTAGCAAATTTAATTAATATATTGTTTTAAACTTTTACCAGACAAACTACCACTTTATTCTCAGAGACAGTGTTGGCAGTACTAGAAGTGACCCAGAATGCGAAGGAAAGGCACTTAGAAAAACTACATTGTAAAAAAATGGTGTCTTGGATTCCTATGAATCAAATAAACTCAATTTCTGGAAATGTATTTTAGAATTAGCATTTAACTCTTCTCCCTTGAAATTAAAATGAAAAATATTCTCTTCCACTACACAGACTCCAGTATCACTGAAGTCAGTAAGAGCATTTGGCCAAAAAAGAGAATCCTGGCATTGCAGTACCCAATGTGTCATACTCTTTCTGCACTAGACTTTATCATCACTTTTCAACCAAAGATATCATGGCACCTTACAAAAATGGTAAATATCATAGTAGTAGTACAACTCAGTTTGAATAGAATTTTTCATAAACTTCAAGTTAACCACATTTAAATAGTTGCTGAATTGAAGCAAGAGTGCTGAGAATCATGGAAGACTCAGCTATGAATGGGACTGAACTATGAGATGGTCAAAGATACAAAAAACATGTAATTTATTACATAATTCTGCAATTCATCATTTCATATTATTATCACACGTGAAGGTGTGCATGCACACACATTTAGACATACATATAAATACAACAATATATATTATTTGCTTTGGTCCACTCACACATCTATGGTTTACTGCTTACTATTGTTGCTTGAGTTTATGATGTTCTTCAGAACCTATAATTTCTGCATGAGCTGATCAGTTGATTCAACATAATAATTACACTGTATTTTGTTGGTCTTCTCCTTTCTGGATGTATTTTAATTATTTTAATAAATATTTAATATGTTAATTGTAGGGTATTTTACTTTGTAGAGTAAATTCCACAGAAAAGGGTTAGTAGGGTCAGCAGCAGCATCCTGCAAAAGCCATTATATTCCTGTATTTAAATGCACTTGATCAAATGCTCCTTGGTGCAATTCTAGTGAAGCTAATGTAATTGTACTGAGAATAAACGTGGCTGTAACAGGAGGCCTGCTCGGGGCCAATCTTCACCTGGCCCGCCCACCTGTTTTGGGCTACTGGCCGGCTTTCTCACCTGCCACACCTTGATCTTAACTAATTAAGAGAGGTGTTAATTAAGTGGGAGGCTGCCCAGTTTCTGCCCTGATTCTAGAGGGTGTTATCTGCGGCTCCATTCCTCCCCTGCACCACAGCCCAAGCCTCACAGATGGCATCTAGGTGTTCTCATCATCACCAGCCCCACACTAGGTCCCAAATCCTCCAGACTGTACCCCAACCTAGAGTCCTCTGCTCAGGCAGCCTCATCCACCTTCATACAGGCTATGTAGTTCCCTGATACCATTTTTCCCTCTCAGGTGTGGTCCCCTCCTGGGACCTTTGGCTATCAGCCCTGGCCCACCTCCAGGCCAGTTGGAACCCCTGGCCCTCAGCTCTTGGGTCTCCCTCACAGTGGGCCTCTGGCCCTTTTGACCGATCTGGTCCTGGCCCCAGCATGGGCCAGTTGAAAGTACTCCGACCTCGATCAGTCGGAGTCTCTAGCACCTCACTCCCTCCAGAGGTCTACCCTCTGGGCCCAGATGACACCATGATGTTCTGGTATGTGCCAGTCCCACATGATGGGCCCCAGAATCCTACTGTAGGACCCCCCCTGGATTCCTCCCTTCAGGCAGACTCTGCTGCCGTCATACCAGGCCACATCTTCCTGCCACTGGTTCCCCTTTGGGTGTGGTCCCCTCACTGGGACCTTCAGCTCCTCTAGCCCTGGCCCACCCCCAGGCCAGTCGGGACCCCGGGACCCTGGCTCTTGGGCGTCCTCCTCGGTGGTCCCCCTAGCACTCCTGACCCTCCTGGTCCTAGCCCCCACCTGGGCCAGTCAGGGGAAACCCTGACAGGCGTCACTGTATGACCCATACTCTTTTCCCAGGGTCCCCCACTCTGGGTCCTCCTTCACGGACGTGGGGAGCTGGGGTACCTCACACCATGACTGGTGCCTCAGGGTTTCACAGGGGACTTTCACTCCCCCCCCGGCACCAGGTCATGGTGCTACTACAGGTGTTATTTTTGACCCACACTCTGCCTCCCAACAGTGGAGGACTTACTGGAGTCAGGACTCAGCTTTTGCTCTCTCTGGCTGAGTCCCCATTCTCCCCTCACTGGGCTCTACATCACCCTCTCACTGGAGCTTCAGATCACTGTCCCCTCTCACTGGGGCTCCTCAGCGCTGCCCCCGTCTCACTGGTGGTTCTTGCCCCCTCACATTGGGGCTTCTCAGTGCAGCCCCCTCACACTGGGGCTTCTCAGTGCAGCCCCCATATCTCCGCCTCTTAGTCACTGGGGCTCCTCATCACTGCCTCCTCACACTGGGGCTTCTCACTGATCATAAATGCCCCCTCTACTCATGGTCTCAAGGCTTTCCTCATCAGGTAGGCTCAGGTGCCTGTGGCCGCTCCTGGCCCCCTCTACCTCTTCAGGCTCTCACACCTGCCAGGCTCAGGTGGCCTCAGTCATCCCTAGCCTCTAACTCTTCCTCTCGGGTTCTCAAACCCCAACAGGGCTCAGGCAGCCTCGGATATATATATGGCCCTGGCTCCCCACTCTCCTCCTCAGGGCTTGCAACCCCACAACTACCTCTGATGGAACTGCACCCTCAAAATCACCTCCAATGGAACACAACCCACCTGAAGGTGAGGGCTAGGGGTTAAGGCACCCCAACCCACCTTTCACCAGGGTAGTAACTGGCCTGGCATTTCCTAGGGTCTCCCATGCCACTGGACGCCCCACCAGACCACCCACTCCGGGCAGAGTGTACTTTTAGGTTGTATCCAGGACCAGGAGCCTCCTTACCATCCCCTACAGCTCCTCCCTTACCTCTGGATGAAACTCAGCAGCCCTCTGGCCAGGCAGTGTTGTTGCCTGCCTCTACCAGCCAAACTGCGCTGTTTATATGGGCAGCCCTAAATCCAAAATGGCTGCCCTCATTAGGCATCTGGCGGCTGCTAGCTCCAGGGCCTTAAAGTGGCAGGCACACACAGTGCCCTGCCACAGTGGCCTATGGTTGCTAGTGAAGTTCTAGAAGGGGCCTGAATTGGATCATTAAGACAGGAAGTTGGTTGTCATATTCCCATTCCAAACATACTTATTAAATACCTTTGAAAAAGAGCAAACCAACATTAATCACATAATTTTTATCCCAGTGAGAATTGGAATTCTACGGTGTAAACATTTTTGTAAATCAGGGTCAAATTATGAGCCCAGTCTTAACCTGACCTCCATTTGGGTAGACACAATATCACATTGATCTCCAAGGATCTGACTGTTCCAACAGCCAGGTTAATTACCAAAGTTTGTGTTTGTGTAGTAAGCAGCTGCTGTGAAACACAAGGGTCAATTTTAAAGAACAGTTTTAATTATCTATACGGAAATCATTAGCTTTCAATACCCTTACTAAAGAAACAGAACATTTTTATTTACAAAAGCCAAACTCAGAATGTTTAAAAGAGAAGCTGACTCTGTTTTCATTTTAAAACTTGTATTTTAAAAATAAAAACACATCCGAGGATAATATCATGCTTTAATAAAAGCAATGCTCCTCTTACTGATTAATATTGATTATTTTAAACACTCTCACTTCTTAGTGCTTGCTTTACAAGCCTGATATTCAAGGTTGTTGGGAAACAGTGGAGTAGAGCAGAGTGATCTTGTAGTCAAGATGCTGGACTAGGGCACAGTATATTTGTATTTATTTTCCAATTCTGCATGTCACTGACCAAGTCATTCAATTGCTCTGTGCCTTGGTACCTAAACCATCAAATGGTACTAATTTTTGCCATCACCACATAAGATGTCTATGGCCACAGCTTAGAATTAAACAGGGATGTTCTAAAAAAAATCCATAAATTTTTGGGACATGTTCTGAGTGTATGGCAATGTGGTCCAAATAAGCACTAATAATCTCTTGTAAAGCTATCTTGCCCTCATATTAACTCCAAAGACATCAACAAAAAGTTTCCTACTTATTTTAACAAGAGTTATTTTAAGCATTTGATGAGAAAGGACTGTGTTGTGTATTATTGCCTCTTCATAGTACCATCAACAGTACATGATAAAACTACAGGACGGTAAAAATGAACCAAATCATTCTATCCTTTTTAAGAAGGTGCTCCCCAGACATGGATTATATAAGCAGCATCAAATTTATCTGTTCAATAATTTTATTTTTGCATAAATTACATTAGTAAATGAGCAGCATATTGCATCCAATTTTACTCATAGAGACAGCAGTGTGTATTAGCAATTTTTTAATGTTTAAAACCTCCCGTCCCTTAGACATTAATATAATCAGGGCATGTCTTTTTTTCCTTTGGTGATTTCTGCCTGTTTAGAATGATGAAGGTATATAAATATTCAGAGAATGATGACATTTCAATGTTCTACAATTTAGAGATCTATTTAAAATTAAGGATGCTTAATAAAAAGCATTTATGAGGTATTCCAAACTGCCATAAAGTGCCATCATTTGGATACTTGGCAAACAGTGTTATTTGCAGATTCATAAACAGGGATATACATGGACATTTTAGTAATGTCCAACAGTATATCTTCCAACTGCAATAAATTTGAAATGGGTACTTGAGTCACTGCCCTATATGACAGCAGTTATCAGATGTCAAGAAAGGGCTCTTTTATTTTAATTTTTGATACATATATAAGCTATGCTCTGGGATAATAGAAATCCATGAAAGCAGAAAAAATAAATTCTTAGTATTTATGGAGTTCCTTTGTATTTTGCAGATAATCTTTCACTTAAGAATTGCATTTAAAACTCCCTTGGTTGTGAAGACAGCATTGAGAATGAAAGGTTTTTGGTTTTGTGATGCCTCAGCTAGACAACCTAAACAACAGCATTACAAGATACGTAAGTCCCCTACTAATTGTCTTAATGGAGAGAGGGATTTGAAGACTAATCATCGCCTCTTAAATGTCATAATCGTTACTCATCTTACTGCTCATACTGTCATCTTATTGTCCATGACCCAAATTCAAGAATAATATGGTGGTAGAATACTCTATTTGTATATGTAACATTGAGCCAGTGGTATTTCCCTTCAACGTTCAGTTTGGCATATTCCAGTCAACCATGAAGTTTAAAAATCTTTGATTGTGACAGGTAATTTGGGTTATGAAATAGAAACTCTATTGCATATTAGAACATATGCAATATACAGTCTAATATGAAACAGCAAATATCTATCTATCTAGAGATAGATAGATAGATAGATATGTTTACACATATATATCAGTAAAGACTGTAGGATATGAATGAGCAAATAGTAATGAAGAATAGTGCAATGCGAGTCTGATTAATAGCTGTGGTTCCCTCAGTAGGCTGAGAGCCCCTTCAGTAGAACCTTTCTCACATCCTAAGTGCAGTTTATTTCTATATCATGTCTTTTCTATTTAACAAAATGTCCAGTTGTGTTGGTGCATGTACCCATCAGGGAAGCCTGCTGGATTCATTTAATCCCATCTGGAATATGTTTGAAATTGCTCATCAGATTTGCAGGGTTTTGTATATTTTCATTACACATGATTCAGAAGAAACTAATTTAGTAAATTTGGATAAGAAGTTAATATGTATTTTTCTTTGTGTGTTTTGATATCATATTTAAATCCAGGAGTGTGGTAAATGGAGCACAGAAATAAAAATAGTAAATCTCTCAAAACCAAGCTACAAATCCACAGATTTTCTGCACACAAAGAAACACGGACAGAAATAAAAATCCAGTGGCTCTCTAACGTGTATCACTGTTGTATCATTGAGTAGGTCCTGTGCTCCATAAGGATTTTAACAGTTAGAGATTGCTGAATACTGGAACAAGGTCTGTGAATTTCCCCTGCCGACCACAAGATAGGCTGTCAAGATTTGCTATTACTGCTTCTCTGTGTCTTTAGACTATGTGAGAAAGATTAATGTTTTGGGCAACTGCACAAAGCAGGAACTTGGCAATCACCAAGCCTGGGAACTATCCCAGGTACTAAAAATCCTTCAAACTTTTTGTGCTGTAGGGAACTAAGTAGGTGGGGTATCTTCCCAGATGCCAAACTCTTTTTTGGGGAACCTTGCCTTTTCAACTAGAAAATGTCAGTTAGTGATATAGGAAATGTTGTGCTATTGCATAATAGCAAATTTTCATAGTTATGGAATTCCTCTGAAGGAATTTGAATTTAAACCAGATGCAGCTGTAAGTTCAGAGAATGTGGAATGCAGAGACGCATCAAAACTTTCATAAAATGATCATCAGAGTTTACAACAGTACCGGTCTTACAGTGCAAGTAGTGATGATAGTGGTACCTTTAGTTATTGTTCCCTGACATTTCCCATTATAAGATTTTGTTTCCAGTTGCACCTTGACAAAATTTTAGCATTCAGCATTAGATAACTGATGTTTGTCTCAAGCTGAACTTTTTGGAAAGTTCAAGCAGAAACAGTTCAGCCATTTCTGAGAATAAGATTAGTGAAATGAATAGGATAATGATTTTGTTATAGGATTTAGTCTTCAGAAATTCAGGAATTTTGATACCTTGGATCAGGAACTTGAAATCTGGTGTGGGATTACATCAGTATAAGCCAGGTTGTTTCTGAAGTTCCCAGTAAAAAAAATACTCAAATTTGGACACATTATAAGCTTTTAAAAAATCTGCTTGTGCGTAAAGACTAGTTGAATTCTGTTGACCTTAGATTTGGCATTTCTTAACATTTTGAAAGTTTGACTTTGCAATTATACTGTTTTTTAGTGCAGTTTATTTGGAAATGTTTCATTTTTATAAGGAATATGTGGATAATATGTTCACAGATACATGCTATAATTATACAGAGACAACTTAGTAATGTTTGCAGATATTTGTGCACAGAACAGAATGGGGCTGTCCAACTTCAAAGCATGTGTGGGTTGATTGGTGCCCTGATCATAGACTACTAGCTGCACACTGCATGGGCTACATCCTGCACAGTGTGCAGCCCTTGTGGGATCCCAGGACTTCTTCTATGAGTAGCCACCCTCCCATGAAAGCAACATGAGGCCCCTCCCTCACCACTAGCACACAAGCCACCCACTGTTTTATGGACAGCCCCAGCCTCCACACCCCATCCAGAGCAGCATGAGCTACTCCCCACCATTCAAGCCTCTCTCTCTGCTGCTGTCATTGTTAGGCAATGCCATTTGAGTACCGGGGTCCACTCCCCACCTTGCTACTGCTGTGCAGGATAACCTTCCCCACAACTGCTGCCACGTGAAGTCCCCATCTAAGCCTCCAAGCTTGCACTGCCATGCAAGTAGCTCAAGCCTTCCCTCACTGCCTGGGCAGTGAGCTTACCAGGCCACCTCCTGCCATGCTGCCATGTTTCCCATTAACCCCTCACAGATCAGATTCATCTCACTGGCCATAGAATAGCCCTGACATAGAACATTCACTGGCAATTTGGATACCCACCAGGATTGGCCCAATCTCTAGCAGGTAAGTAGACTGAAAGAAGTTCAACAAACTTCTGTGTACTTGCCAACAACACAGAACAAACTTACTAATACAAAGAAAGCCTGAACAGTAAATATTAGTTGACAACTTTTTAATAGGTTATAGATAATGGGCTTCTCAGACATCTTTCACAATGTAACAGACAGACCAAATCATTCTAGCACTAGCAATTTCTAAACTATTCAAAGTAATATTGTGAACCTTATGAACTGAGAAACAATGAATTCGTGATTGATTCTCCATGTGGTTCAGTTCATAAATTCATTCTACATCATTTCTGATGTGAGAGGAATTAACACCCTCAGATCAATAGTTTTCATGGCTTCACTGAGCTACCTGAATTAGATTTGGGTAGAAAACATCATGGTCTCCAGTGGCCTTAGTTTATCAAGGCTTTGGCCACGAAAGCTGAGGATAGATTTGAATCAATGACATCTAGTTTTAAAATGGTTTTGGAAATCATATTAGAGTTATAAGACATGGTTTCCATCCCAGACTCTGCCACAAGCGTGTGTGTGTGAGAAAGAGAGACAGAGACAGAAACAGAGACAGAGAGAAACTTAGGGTACCCCTCTGCATTTGCAGGGACAGCTGCATGACTCTACAGAGATGCTATGAAGTCAAACTTTAAATGTTTGCAAAGAGTAGTCAGGTAATGCTACTATATAAATGCAAAGCATTACTGCCCAGCTCTAGAGCGTTCTAAAATACCCAGCAAGGAATGGAAATTTCATCTTTAACCTGGTGTTTCATTTTAGCTATATTTTGTAAAACACTTTATCTCTGCTATTGATTTCTGTGCTTATTTAAAGAAAAGAGTCCACTTTCTAAAGAAAACAGATTTCTTCTAGTACTCACAAGGATCTGGCACTTACAAGCACCTGATCTTGATTTCTTAGCAGTATGACATTTACAGTATGTTTAAGGTACAAAGAAAACATGTCTACTGTATTATATTAACATTTTTCCTTTATAGCATCAAAGATTTTAGAGCCCAAGTAGAAACAATTCAAAGAATATTAGATTGGAAGTGGTCTATATGCCCATTACCATTTGTTAACTCAAAGATACCAATACTCTTCCTATTGCTTTCTAACTGTCAAAAGATGTCCATCTTGTACAGTAGCCTAGCAAGGGGTGGGTGAGTGGGGTAGGGCATCAACTTAGAGGGGCACAACAGTGATGGCTGCTACCATAGTCACTGCCAAGGGCACAAAAGCTGTTTATTATGCCTCTGATCCAAAACCCTCTCTAAGAGTGAAAGGCCCAATTCTAAGCCAGTGAAGGAAAGGTTACCGCTGGCTTTGATGAGTAGCAAATCAGACCCAAAATCCACTAAAATAAGCTTTGAAATATTTTTTTTAATTAATACATTTACCTCAAAAGGGCTGTGAACAGATATTTCTTTAAACAGCTTAAAAGGAGAGTGGAAACTTTTACTCAGGACATTGCATCAGCTGTTCAGATGTAATGGTTAAATCTCTCTGCTCTCAGGCACATATAATTGGAGTTAAACTCCTGTAATTTCAAACCGTTTCCTTCAGGTTTAAAACGACAGTGGTTTAGCACCACTTACACTGGTTTAGAAGCAGGCAGATATAACAATTACACTGGAACATTTTACACTATATAATTTAATGCCACTATAACTATCACGTCTGCCCACACCCTAAAATGCCAGCTACTTCTATCTTCCCACAAAGGGAATACGAGATGCATATCTTGCTAATGCTCATTCCTAGCAATGTGGAGGTTTTACCTGTAAATATTTTATTCAGCTTGCTTAAGTAAAAGCCAATGCAGCCATGGATTTATGACTGGCAGAAACTTTCACTTTTAAAAAGGGGCCTTTTGCTGAGTGTCTGTGTGAAGTAACATTTCAAAAGCAATTTTAAAAATCCTAATTTAGCATATTTTTTTAATGAGTGAAAATATAAAGGCAGCACAGCCCTGAGGAGATTCACTATGCTAATGTGAAGCTTCCCTTTTGATAAAAGGACAATCCTTTTTTCTGTAATAAAACTTTCTGGTGACCAGACTGTTGTGAAGATGACCTATTTAGCTTGGATTTACAGGCTCAGGGGGCACATCTACATGTGTGCTGTACTGCACGAACTGCACATTTAGTATTTGCTGAAGTACTAATGACTGGCATTACTGCACAGACCCAAAACTGCACCATTTTTTTCCCCACACTACAATGCAGTAGCATCAGCATCATGGTTTGTGTCCACCATCACCATAGCAATGAGCTACAGTGATGTAGCATCTCATGTCGATGTGCCCAGTAAGGAAAAGATATATAGGGCAAACGATGAGAGATACTTCTGACATGAGCTGTACACAGAGGGTTCCTAGTAGCTGATAATGTCACAGGAACTTTGAGCTAATTCCATAAATGAAACCATGTACAATCATCATCTTATTATAACAAGACTGAACAAAACTTTACTTTTTATCAACATATTGCCATATTTTGCCATAGGACAGTTGCTTTAGCCACTTTTCCTTGAGTCTTTCACCTTTAAAGTGTTAAGTCCTCCCATACTTTGAAATCAATGGAGTTAGAGGCGTAATGTTGTAGTATTTCAGTGGTGAACTAAACTCCATATTTTTATGAAAACTACCCTACAATTTACACCCACTAGTGCTACATCCCCCATGGATTTACCTTATTGACAATGTGGAAACTGCAAAGTCAATTAAATGTCTCTTTGTTAAAGTTTATTCCCCAGATCCTTTTTTGTCTTACTGTAGAGGAACACTCTCATAGCCCTACCTATTGTGATATTTTAAATAGCATTAATTTCTTCTTCCTCAACAAAGTACTGCTCCATTTTTCCAAGCATGTTCAATCAGTACAAAACAAAACCCTTTTAGAGCCCTCTCAATAACAGAAACACAATCTTGCTTTCCTTCCTTAGCAGGAGGAAGACCTCTGGGCTAAAGTGGCTTGAAAGAACTAAAAACCAGCTATACTCTTGCAACAATGTAAAATGTACACACAGAGGCATTGAAATGTCCATTGCTACATAGGGAAATCTAGTCCCTATTTAAAAAAATAATGTGTGCTCTGTGAATTGGACAATTTCCAGAAAATTTGAACAGTACTTGTTTATGAAGAACTAAAAGTTGCTAAGAATATCTGACCTTGTCAAAGGCTATATGAGCCCAGGAGCTTGATGGATTATGGCTAATGATTCAACACAAAAAAGAACATTACCGTTACTGTTTGAACAGGTCCTAATTCAGGGAGTCATACAGCAGATCCAGTACAGTTTGGAAAGGTAAAATGATGGGGGATTCTGATTTCTTTCAACTCCTGTTACTGCCAGCATGAAGAAGAAAGGTTGACATATGGGCAGACAAGCAGAGGGAGGAGTGCTCCAGGGGAGCTGAAAAAATTAGTCCACCATGGGCTGAAGAAAAACAGCAGAACTACTTTTTGGCTATTGACTTCAGTGGGAACAGTGCAGGATCCTAGTTAGTAAAAGATTAAAAAGTTAAAAGGCCAGGCTAAACAAGACACAGTGAGCAGTATGGTGGTCCCTAGGATCCCTTCAGCGCTAATATATGCGGATAACAGCAGTAAGATTCTGGTTCAAAGACAATTGAGGAAAAGACTCTGACTTCAATGTGGTTTGGATTTGGCTGTAGGCAGACCCAGACACAGGCATAGGTGAACTGGATAGCCAGCTGGGATCCAGACAGAAAGGGGACCCAAAAATGAAAAAAAAAAATACAATTGCAAAAAAAAGTTTTAAGATTGTGCATATACATAAACCTAATCCCTTGTTGTCCGATTATTATCACTATCTCTGTTGACGCAGGGTCTGATACTAAAAATTCACCCAGGGCCACCAGGAGTCTAAGTACTGCACTGGCGGTTGTCACAGTTTTGGAGCCCCCACAGATTAGAAGGTAGAATTTGGCCCTGAGAAGATGAGCCTACCCTAATTAGACTATGCTTAGTTCATCTATGTACCCTCATCTATACCACATCATTATAAGGCTGAGTTTCTTATTTATATTTTTAACTTGGCATCTTTGAAAATTAATTTCCTTTACAAAGCATAAATCACAAACCTTTATGCAAAAAACTTTAGAATGCCATCGACAATTACTTGCATGTTAATTACAACATCTTACACATGACAAATAGTTCTCAAAAATGACTAAGGCTGTGCTAGGAAGATGAACAATAGCCCTTCAAGATATCTAGCAATTTCTTTAAAAAAAGTAGATCTTCCAAATGATAGTACAAAAATCATAGTAATATATTTTCCCTTTATTCTTGACAAGTATATAGAACAACAAGCTAAATTCAGGGACAACTATAACAAAGTACCTTTTCCTTACATTAATGTGAAATACTTAAATTCCTGACTGTAATTAAAGCCTAAGGCAGTGGTAAGCAACCTTTCTTAGTTGTGGGCCAAAATTACCCACCTTGTATCAGAGGTGAGTGAGTGGATAGCTGCTGAGACCCACCCATGGCTACTGCTTCTCTCCACAGTGGCACAGGGGGGCTCCTAACACCACTGCTTCTCCATGCGGCAGCATGAGGAAAGTGTCTGCAGCCAAAGACCTCCACTGCTGAGTCCTGCCAAAGCCCCATATCCTCAGGATGAATCCAATGGCTCTGCAGGCCAGATCAAGCCCATGGGCCATCTATTCTCAACCCTTGGCCTCAGGTAAAAGAGTATTCCTTAGGACAAGATTCACTCATTGATAGAGGAAAAGCTTACACCAGTAATAGGCCCATATGGGATCAAAAGGGTAAAGCATAAGAGGCTGCTATGGCCATCCAGGGAAGGACACTTACACCTGATATAGATTAAGATGGACAACATCCCACCAAACCTAAAAAAGCTATTGTAAAGGAGGCTACTGAGGATGGGCTGGGGAAGGTGTAAACAATCCTTACACAGATTCAAAGGCCTAAAACATCTGCATAGTAAGGATATTGTTGCTGCCCTAGTACCTCTCTAAAGCACAGACTTTGATCTGATTCATAGCATTCTACCCTATCCAGGTTCCTGTACTACTTTTCTCCCTATAATATCTAAGGATGTCCAATGGTGCTGTATGCACTTTCCCTTTTGTTCAATTTCTTTCACTGCCTAAAACAGCAAGGCTGACATGATTTGTATTTGCGTATAACATGACTCAGTCTGAGGATGGGCAGAAAGAAGAGACATCCAGGTATGCACAAAAACCTATCATAAATCTTGTTGAGTTTCTGAACTTTCTAGTGCTTATTTTGATCTACAAAGCAAGCCCGGTAAAATCCCGTATTTACAATCTAGAGTAACACTGCACATGGCAGGGAGGAAGGGGAGGGCTAATAGGCTACTCATTTTTATACCCCATAAGAGCCCATAAAAATAGTCATTCATTAATTCTTCAGCCCTTCACCTTGGAAGGTGAATGACTGAAGAATGACCAAATAATTATTGTTAATAAACAGTGTGAAAAGGGTAGGAATAGGAAGAAGGGTACAACTGGAATAGGTGGCTGTGGGTCTGCCCTCCTCTTGAACAGAGAGGGCAGAGTAGGTCCAATGTATAGCATGGGCATAGAGTACTGGCACAGCTCTGTATGTGGCTCTGTATGTAACAGTAAGCATGTACTGTAGAACTCATAGAATGAGGAAAGTTCCCTCAGATCCAAAGAACTTCAGAACTATATCCTTACTATATCATCTTTCAAACTTTTCAAATACCTTATCGCAAACTATTTGTCACCAGTTGTCAAAGAACACCTAATCCCTAAGCAAGGTGGTTTCTGCCCAGGGAAATTATGTACTGATCAAGTAGTAAACATCATGCAGCCCATCAAATGATGGCTTCAAAAAAAGGAATAGTCGCTGGTGCCATATTCATGGATTTGTCAGCAGTTTATAATGCTGTAAACCTGTCAGGGTCTCTGATCAATCAGGCCCAGCTTGGCCAAACACTTGAGCTATCACATCTACTCTGATCCCTGGTTAACAAGATTTATGTGGAGGCAAGCAACCAGACTGGCTGCTGAAGGCACTGCCCACCCTTTTAAGCACACCTTTAAAGTAGCCTCAGACTGCAGGCATACCTTGACACAGCCTCAGTTTGTTCGGGCAAGCATCATATTCGCTGCTCCTTCTGATTTTCCTGGCTCCTGACTTGCCTTTGCCTCTTCCTGACCAAGACCTTGGATCTTCCCTGGATCTCTCTCTGACCCCTGGTTTCTTATCTTGGCCTGCTTATGGATAGGGCCCTACCAGATTCACAGTGAAAGTTGGCTGCACTGTGGCTCCTATAATCTTGCATGTTCCCCTGTGCACCCTTCCCACCACGGACTGGTGGAGGGACCCCACTTGTGGCTCACTGATCATGGGCAGGGAAGCAGAAACCGCAGTTTTAAACTTGGTGCCATTTTTGTCTCCCTGCTGGTCAGCAGCACACAGCGGGGCTGCCAGGGCCCCTCAGCCAGTCAGCAGCGGGGAGACAAAAACAGTGCCAAGTTTAAAACTGTGGTTTTCACTTCCTTGCCAATCAGAATTGTGCCGCAAGTGGGTTCCCTCCACCAATCAGCAGCAGGGGGGTGGGGAAAGAAACACAGGGAACCTGCAAGATTAAAGGAGCTGCAGCACATCCCAGTTTGGCTGTGAATCCAGTAAGACCCTACTTATACATTACATCTCTTGAATCTCACCTCTTGGCCCTCCTGGAACTTGGTCCCCATGGCCTTAGTCCTTTGACTTGGACCCCAGTTTGAGACTGATAATTTGTGCTCCCACATTGCTGACCCCCTAGCTGCCCATAGGAACCTACCTGCAGGCCCAGCTACCTATGCCCTAGCCGAAACCTCACAAAACCACTGAAGGCTCCGTGCAAACACGTGACATGATAAAAGGTTACCTACTACAAATAATATGATCCTTGCCAAAAACCAACGTTTCTACAGCAAATTATGTAAGAAGCATAGCTAATGGCGCAAGCAAAGGAATGGCATACCTACATGCAGCAAACTTGGACCTATATTATTTAACATCTACACCAATGATCAACCTATTTACTCAGGCATGAGAAGTTTTATTTATGCAGATGATTTGTGTATCCCTGTCCATAGTAAGAACACTGAGGCCCCATTGATATCAGTGCTCAATGGTTGTTAGACTATTACAAAAGTCAACTATGTGCCAATCCAAATAAAGCACAGGTTAGTCTTTTCGACCTTCAGAACCAAGATACTAGTAAGTGACTCAACCTGACCTGGAATGGAATAGCTTTGACCCACTGCATGAATGCTATCTACTTGTGAGTGACATTAGATCACATGCTTTCATATAAAGTATGTGTAGATAAAACAATGTACAAAGTTAGTTGCCAGAACAATATATTACAGGCATTCATCAAATCCAATTGTGGGACCAATCCAACAGTGCTATGAACTACTACACTTGCACTTTTTTATTTGGCAGCTGAATACACATACCTAGTTTGGGAAATATCAGCACATGCAAAGAAGCTAGACACTATGGTGAATGAAAGTTGCAGGTGCATTACTGGATGCCTTAAAATGATAAATGTCAACAGTCTTCATTTACTCACTGGAATTGCCCCACCAGACAGCAGAAGGCAGGTCAAAGATAAGTGGCACCTACTATATGGGTATGGTGCAGCTTGAAATACTCATGTAAAAGCTTTCTTTCTACAGCTTACCCTCTGGATGAAACACCAACAGCCACACAAATAAAAATATGCCAGTTACAACTAGAAATGTATCAGGAGGAAGTTAGAATGAATATCAAAACTACCGACCAACTCCCACAGGCACAGAACTTGGCAGGCCAACATGGAGAAGCTTGAACCATCTTTGAACAGGAGTCAGTAAGACTAAAGTTAATATGCAATTGTGGAGATACATTAATGATACAAACACCATGTGTGCACATGGAGGAAACTTGCTGACTGGAGAATACCCACTGGTCTGCCCATGTATGGGGGAACCATGAAACCAGTGAGGACCTTGCTAAGGCTACAGACTGAGCCATAGTATGTGCCCATTTTTTAATTCACTTTTGAACATGGTGACAGGACTTGAAAAGAAGAAAAAGATGATGACTGTCACAGCTCATGTAACACTCATCTGGCTGCTATTTTGGGTCTACTCATTTGTGTGCTGTTAAGCTTCCCTTAGTCTGGGTAGCTCCAGTATAGCCTCTTTTCCTGGGCCTCTGGCAGATTTCCTGAACACAGGCTCTTTGTCTCTGCACCTTCACAGAAATGTAACTCCATAGGCTGTAGCATTGTTAAAATGAATTTGTAGCTGTCATGGTCCAGGAATTATGCAAGAAGCAAGAATTTCTTTGGGTGATAGATATATTGTATAGACCAACTAATTAGTTGGGATAGAATTAGACAAGGTTTTGAATGCAAGATCTTATTCTTTTTCAGACTTGAAGAAGACTGTCTTGCATTCAAAAGCTTGTCTAACTCTATCCCAACTATGCAGTTGGTTTAATATATCACCCCTAAAAATTCTTGCCTCTTACCTCATAGGTTAGTAGTTCATGCATAGGTAATCCAGTTGCATAAACTTATCCTTCCCTAGAACTTCATCTGAGCATTTTGGATTACAGTTCACCTCTTTGGTGGCATATGACAGTAGAAGCAAATGGACACAAATTTTGCTCGAGTCCCCACATTAATCCCTCCTTAGGCAGCACAACAGATTGACAGTACAAGAGAGAATAATAAAATAAGTATATCCATTTTTCTGCCTCAAATTTCTTACCAGTCTTGAGTGTTCTTGTGGGTTAGGTCAAAGTCGAAAACAGTTGAGGATCCTTCCCCTCCAGCTGCCCTCCTACAACATGAAGTCTGTGTTGTCACTTTTCTTTATCTCTCCATCTTCCAACCAGCTTCCTTCAACTCTGGGTGGTTCCAGTGTCAAAGAGGTCCTCTCTCTTCAAAAATGTATGCCATGTTCCTCCTATGAGTCCTGCCTCTGAGGCTCTCAGGCCCTGTGAAAGATCAATATCTAATCTCATTTGCCTTTTAGGAAAATTCTATTTCTTCAGACCCTAGCTACTTGAGAAGTGGGAGTATGCTAGTTTTATCTATGATACAGTTACTCTTGCTTCTGCCCAAGGGAGATGTAGAAGGCACTAGTAGTCTTTAGAAATCAGCCTATTCATTAGCAGACATGTAAATGTACCACTCCCCAGCTTCTTAGTACAAGGAGGATGAAGCATTACAAAATAAAAATCAAAAGATACGAAGACATTATAAAAATCTAACTGAAATATGTAAGGTGAACATAAACACATCCCTAAATACTCAAGCACTGTACCACTTCATTATAATAAAACCCCCATGGCACTGGGAGAACAGTTTATTAAAATGATACTGTGTTATAATACAGTTAGGTAATTTGCTGCACCATAATAATGAAAAAACAGTCCTTGCTGTTGGGATTGTTACAAGTAAGGGCTGTTATAAACAGGGCTTGTTATAATGAGGTTATACTGTATCCTGTACCACCTGAGGAGCTATAGCAGCAGCTGTACTTTCTCTGTGCAATATGTCTAAATGGCAAGACTGAGATTGATGACACTATGAAGAAAAGCTTCTCTTTTGATTCTGCTTTTGGGCCCACAGGGAACTAGGCAGCTCAAAGGCATAGAGGAAAGAAGCATTAACAAAAGGTTTTGGGTGAAGATTCATATAACTTATTTTACTTCTCAGCCTATCACTCAAATGCTGGCTTTGGCACCTGCTTGAGAAGGTACACTGCGAGAATTAGATTTTTACAAGTGTTAATTTAAACCAAAATCACTGTTATTAAGTTAAACATATGAAAATATTAAGAGGCTTTTGTAGCATATGAACACCTCCAGCGTTTTGGTTCAGGTAAAATTTGTCTTTAAACAGTCAAAATGAAAGAAAAGCAAAGGGAATTTAGTCACTCAGTGTCACTGTTTTAGCTGAAGTCCTCTGAACTATATTTCCCAGTATGCCAGGAAGAACCGTGCATGCTAAGTGAATACTAGGGCTGAGAACAGAAAACAAATTTATTCATCTGGTATACCACCAAGTCATAGAGTTTTCTTTAGAAAGCCTAGAAACTTTAGTTAGAAACTAAACTAAAATTTAGAAACTAAAGTAAAACGGAAATCTAACACATTTTCTTCATGTTTCCAATTGTAGAGAATCAGCTGTTCCATGTTAGCCCCATTTAACAAGTAAACAAGGCAAAATCTGAACCCTGAGAACAGCTTCCAGTTAGAGGCTCACCTAACTGCTCAACTTCTGAGGAGAAAAAGATGAGCTGATATTCTCACAGCAAAGCACATGCAGCTATTGCAACTGTGACTCTTCACCAGGGTGTAATGAAATAAGCCATCTTTCCCAGTAAAATAATGAGGAGTTTTGAACACAGGTGTCTCCTCTCTAATGAGTGGGAACTGACAGTTGTAAACCTACAAGCTGGAGATTCTTTAGTACCTGCCTGTCATATTTTCAGATTTAAATATCTGCCACACATGTACTCTGTAAAGTGCTGAGTTAATCAAACCAAAACAATGTTGTTGTGTCAGGTGGGCGCCCATATTTTTCTGCATAGAGAGCCCTTTTCTTGTAAAGGCTGCACAGCATTAAAACAGATAAACAGATTGTCTTTCTGTTAACTGTTGTCTTGGGTCTCTGCAGGAAGTTAACATCCAAAAGTAAAAAAAGTCACCCTTTCTGATCAGCATACTAACATAAATCCATAGAAAACTTCAGAAGGAAACACTTTGTTTTACCTATTTCATGTCATGAAGCTACTGAAACAGATGGAAATCAGAATTGCTAATGCTACAGTCCTCTGCATGAGGCGGTGAAGGCAGGTTACCACGGCTCTATTTACCATGCTCCCTCTGCTGGTACAAATGACATAGTGCCAGAGCTTTAATCAGTGTCAGACTACTGCCTAAGCTGATCTTCTCTTTGTATTTCTAATATTCCATCATTCATTTATCAAGGAACTCAATCAAATTAAGCAGATATATGCTTGGAATAAACTCATTTTTTCTAGGTGATCTATTCCTTAAAAAGTGGACTCCTGCCTCCAAGCTCTGTTTTACTTGCTGCCCTAATAGGAAACACCTGGGGACTCCACTAATAAAATGGGAAGTCCTGGTTAATATAGCGGTGATGCTGCTTAGTAGATATAGGGAGAGCTGTTGGACATAGCCAGAAAGAGGGGAAAATAAAGTGTATAGTACCCTCAGTCCCTGACAGTGACAGTGATTATCAGGGATCCTTTTTGCTAACAAGAATTAGACCAGCCCTTTGTTTGCTGTGACCTTCATAGGGGACAGATCAAAGGAGCAGAAAGGGTCCTCTGTTGATCCTAGACCCTGCACCAAGTGCAGCCAGGCTGGATAAAGCAATGACCTTTTCCTTTAGGCATAGCAGACAAAACAAAACATCTGGATTGATATCAGGTTCACTGTTTAAGTGTTATCCAGGAAAAAATCAGTTTTATCCAGATAACTGATTTTCCAAAAGAACACGTCCTCTTGAGGGTATGCTATAGCTCTTTCATTTTCATTTCCAAGGTATCCTGTCTGATTTTGGATCTGGCAGTACAGAGTCCCATGCAGTCTTCAAAACGTTTTCTGTCAGACACAGGCAACCAAGAACTGTGGAAATCACAGACAGCTTTCAGAAGGAAGGCACAACCTTTGAGGCCACCTCCTTCCCTTTCTGCCATCTGACACCACCAGGGAAGGAGACCTGCCTTGTCTGCACATCAAAGAGCAACTCACAAAGACACTCTTATGGACCCAGAGGAACAGACTTCCATCTTCAGCTTCCTCTGTGCAAAAATGAAGTTTATTTTCTACATATGGAGACTTTCTATTATCTTTAATTTAATTAATTTTTAATTCCCTGAGCCCCAGGAAGAGTGTGTGTGTCCGAAAGCTTGCAGAAATTTTTTTTTTTTTTTGCGATTTCTTAGTTGATCTAATAAAAAGGTATCATCTCTGAACCAAGAGTTCTAGAGTTTTGCAACCTTTGAGGCATAAGTTACCTAACTATTTAAAAATAAATGCAGCTATTCCTGGTTTTGTTATAGTTCACACTCAGGCTACAAACCTCCATCTCTAACTTAAGTGTACTTATGTCAAGCCTAATTTAGGAACAAGTCATTTTTGTCTCCAGACTTAAGAAGTTTCTCCCCTTTGCTGTCATGAAAGGAAAATGCCCATTCAGGTCAGTGCAGTGTTTCAGCTCTCTTTGGTCTGACAGAAACTGGGATCCTGTTTCTAAACCTCAAGGTACAAGTAACTTCCACTGAAATCAATGAGAGCTCCTCATATCTGGTAGGGGGAATGGGACCCTTTGAAGATATAGGCTCTATTTCTTTAGTTTGACCAATGTTATGTGTGGCTGGGTGGGGGTGAATAATGAAATCTCTGTCTCTCTGGGGCTCACCTGTCACACTATGGAATGATGGAAGAATAAAAAGTTAATTCCCTAATGAGAGAAGGTGTAGTAAATCACCCCAGAAGCAGGATAAAATAAAATTGATTTATTAGTAACTTCCATGCAGGTTGTGGCGAACCCCGGCTGTTCTCGCAGCTCGCAGTCTTCCTTTCTCCCTCCACCACCATACAGTTCACTCCCCCAAACCAGTCAGCTCCACTCCAGTCCTTCACTCTTTTCTCTTTCCTGCTGGTATCAGCAGATCCTTTCTCCGTGGTGCTTTCTCTCAGCCAGTTTCTCCTCTCTTCCTCATCTCCTTGCTTTGCCAGTCACTGTGGTCACCTATACCTGGTTGGTTGGCCTTATCAGCAAGCTGCTCCAGCGCTGGGTCTGCCACTCCCGGCATCCCCTCTGAATCTCTCCACACTGTGCCCCAGGGGGCAAAGCAAAACCTCTTCCTGTGGGCTTAAGTAGCTACTGGCTCATAATCAGTTAACGTTCACCCCGGGTGCGATCCCTTTCCCAACTGTGTTTACTAAGTCATAGTTTCTCAACCTGTGGTACACGTACCCTTGGGGGTACACAAGACACAGGCAGAACGTATGCGGGTACCCCAACACTCTCTCTCTCACCCTCCTTTTCTCTCAAAACTATGGCAAAAAATGTAAATTCCCCAGTAATAATTTGGCATTTAACCTTCCTAGCTTTGGTTCAGCCCTCCTAGCTTTGGGCAACATCACCTCTAGCCCAAGTACATACTTGAGTTGTGGTGTAAAAGGTGGCAACCCTACCCACAGCAGATCAGACATCTGTCACATCACAGCCTTATATAAACAGCCCTTTTCCCAATATATAGCACACAACAGCCTGTAAATATAAAATCCCCTGGAAAATTGAGTATTGGGGTACTTATTAACATTTTCAGAAGTTAGGGGATACTTGCTACTTAAAAGATTGAGAAACACTGTACTAAGTAATTAACTTTGCCCTGTCCCTGACCTGACGCTCCCCGGTACTTACAACTTGGTAACATCAAAGGAACAGGGCTGTCTTTGCCCCCTTACATTATGCTTCTCAGTACCCGTCTCATGTCCCACCTCAATGTTACTGTAACTGTAGTGCATTCCTACCCTTTAGTAATAGGTTTCCCATCTCATATTATATAAAAACATAAAATAATGAATAACATTAGACAAAATTAAGCTTTACCGTATTAATTAAAGAAAAATCACAGTTGTGTGGGAGACACTGGCAAGCATGCTGATATGCAGGAAAAGGTGAGAAAAATGTGGGAATGCAAAATGCAACCATGAGGAATTTCTTAACATAATCTCCTAAAGGCCTGAACTGTAATACATCAGTAAGCTATCACAACAGAGAACCCTCCCCCCACCACATTTATATTTGGCGCAGGAGTTCTAGTTATGCTAAGCCGTTGTTAAACTAAAGCACCAAAAAGGAGCTTGGGAAGCATAGGCCTTGCTGACCTGCCAATAAAGCCTTGTGACTTCTAATACTCTATGGCTTCTGTAGCTTCTTCTAATTCCTTAGTTTTTCCTATAGTTTTTCTGCTAATTTAGTTGCATGCTGTGCCAGCCACCTCATGGCAACACTCATAGCTTGTAAAATTTCTTTACAATTTTTACTTCTGTTACTATTCTTCAATTCTGCAGGTTCCATCATGAACCTACAGATTCCCATCCAAGTTTCCCCACCTTTTTTCCTTAAACCCATATGGACCACCATTCCCCATTACTTAGCAGGTTCATACTTCCTCAAACTGTGGGGGAATTTGAGGGGAGGAAAGAAAGAGATTATCTATCTCTGTATACTTTGCCATTACAGGTTGTGAATTTACAAGAGGGCGTTTCACCACTTAGCAAATTGGAAGTCAGGGTCACCAGCATTGTTCTGGGGCATGTGGTATTGTTTGGGTGGTCTTTGCTCATTGTCACTTCCATCATTCAGGCTGCTGGGATCTGGGTGTTTTAGAAAGCCAGTGTTGTAAATGGCCTTCTGTCTAGGGGTAGAGCAGAAAGAACTATTCAAATTTCTGGTCAGTGGCAAAGCTCAGAGAGGTTTAATGTCACTCAGATAGTACAGCGGCTGGTCTGTTTAGCAGTCAGCCCAACTCAGTAAAACTACAGGGCAAGGTATAAACTGCTGGGGCAACTGCTGGAGATGGTCCTGCTTTGAGCAGGGGGTTGCACTAGATGACCTAAGGTCCCTCCCAACCCTAACTTTCTATGATTCTGTCAGACTATGGGCCTACTTTTCATCTGGTTTGAACCATCTTCTCAGATAGTCTTGATGATTGTCTCCCATGTGAAACATTCCCTATATGGCCCTGTGAGGAAAGATTGCCTTAATGTTAGGAATCTTTCACTTGTCTTAAAATGTGACAAGATGCTGTTTCTGAATCTCTGCTAAGAGCTGTTCCACAGCCAAAGGTCTGTGTTCCTGTTTATTGCAACTGTGATAGCAGATTGCAGATGGAGTTAGTCTTTTGAAACAGCTTGTCTCCCAACTTCTGAAAGCCATAAAAATAAGATCTAGGATTCTCAAACGGACCCATGATCAGACAGGATGCTAATACAGTACATGGAATACCACTGTGATCAATTTGCCTAATTCATTTGCTGATCACAGCATGTTGGATTAGTTGTTATTCCTCATAGATTCTTGATCAGCCAAAAGTAAAGTATGACACAATAATCTAGCATAGGGAGGAGAAGGGGAATGTTTCCAATCTGAAGTGATTGGAAAGAGGTGGAAAATACCCTTGCCACCTGCTTTGTTTTGATGCTCTCTGTTTAAGTGCATAGCATGTGGGTGACTGTCTTTTTGCAGATGTTGGTATGAATACATGAGGGAGGAGATGATACAAGGAACGTACTCCATCTCTCCACATTAATAGAGAAAGAAATGTACTTTAATTTGCTCAGAAAAAAAAAAGAAAAAGAGAAAAATGGTCATACAGCTCTGAAGCACTGAAAGTTGATCCCTAAAACAAAGTTGCGCATACACATTATTGCTCATAACTGCTGAAGTAGAGATACAATGCAGGAAATTCCAGCACTGACCATGACAAAAATTGCCAGCAGTATGCCACGTGCATTTATTTTGCTGGAAATAGAAAGGCTTCTTCAAGTGTGAAAGTTTGGAAAGAGGTAACTGCATAGGGGAGGTGGAAAAAATGTTTTGCATGTACTAACTAGATTGGGAGGGATAGCAAAAACAATGAATTGAAAGATAAAATTTGGCCATGGTCAATAACAGGTTCCTTAGCTCATTCTGTAAGTTAAAGTTGGCCTCACATTGTATTATATTTTTATATAATTTCCATATAGTGACATACAGCAGTGATTCTCAACCCTTTTAGATCCAAGCCACCCCTTTATTAGATTCAAGGCACACCTCAGAAAATTCCAACTCCTAGTTTTCACTCATTTTTTTGACTATGGGAAAATAATAGAGAAATTCTTCTGCTGTAAAAAAAACTTCAGAAAGACAACAGAAGGTCAGAATGTTTTTGACACTATGGACTCCAGTTTGAAATCTCTGTGTTCATCTTGTGAATCATGTGTAGGTACACCTAAAAGCACTAATATCTGCAGTAACCTTAAAAGGATCTCACAATACCTTAGCTGAGAATCACTGGTTTAGAGACTGTGTATCCTCTATAGAACTGGCCCTACAGAACTCCTACTGATGTCCATGGGAGATGTATACCTGGAATAGCAGCATAATCAGATTCAGTATATTTGACATGTTTATATAAAGTTCTTTGCCCTATTTTCAATATAAATATCTCTTCCTTTTCAATCACAATGATTTTATTAATGAGTGGTTTGTAAACTTTTCATGCAGCCACACCTGAGGTCTTGACTCTGTGAGGTGCAAATACACACACCTAAGGATGTGAAGCCAATGAGATAATTAATCTGATACAAGTTAGACATATGTTTCAGTATCTTGCTAGACTGGAGCTTAAACACAATTTAAAGGTATCACCTCCTGATTCAGGGGCAAACAGGGCCGTTTGCAAGCAATTCACTGGGTGCAAGAGGAGGAAGGAGAAAAGCAAGAAGAGCCAGGCACCAGATCCTGCTCCAGGAAAATAACTGACCCAGGGCTGCCTGTGTGCTTGGCTTGCTGAGTGTTTGTTTGGTGGGCTGTGTGTTGGGTCATGGGCTCTGAACAGCTGGGTGTGCTGCTAACTGAGTGATTGCTGGGTGATTGCTGCTTGTGTCTGACAAAAGCCCTAACAAGGGGGTAGAGCCAGTCCAGGCCCAGCAGGGTAGAAAAGGAGCATAGGCAGATTAATGCATGGGCCAGTTGGGCATGAGCCCAGGGGCCCCTACCAATTCAGGGCCCCAGGATCCCCAACAGCAGGGAAGCTAAAGCCATGGTTTTAAACTTTGTGTGTATTTGTCTCCCAGCAGAGAGACAAAAAAGGCGCCCAGTTTAAAACGCTGGCTTTCACATTTGTTTCCCTTATAGATTCATAGAAGTAGGGTTGGAAGGGACCTTGTAGATCTTCTAGTCCAAACCCCTGCCCTGGGCAGGAGAGAAAATGGGGCTCAAATGACCCCAGCCAGGTAAATGTCAAGCCTCCTCTTAAAGACTCCCAGGGTAGGAGCCATCACCACTTCCCCTGGAAGTTGGTTTCAGATCCTAGCTGCCCTGTGTGAGGTATTGCCTTTGGATGTCTAGTGTTTAGAGGAGGAGTTTTCGAGGGAGTTGTATGGAAACTCTCTCCCACCTTCCTTCGGTGTAAGTTTGGTGGAAGAAGATTAGCAGGGAGAAGAAACCTTTTGGCACCAAGGGGCAGTGAACAGGCCAGCCTACAGGGGAATTTGCTAGGAAAGATCTGCTTAAAAGAGGGGCAGGAAAAGAAAGACAGCAGATTAAAAAGAGTCTGCTGCAGGGATCTCAGCACTTTGAAACCTCATGACAACAACAGGAAATATAAAAGTGGGAGTGGCAGAAACAGCATGTTGTGCACCAAATCAAGGATGCAGTGCCACCTATCCCCCATGGAAACCATATCTGAGCTGCAGTAGAGTCTGTCAATCCCAGATAGGCATCGTCAGTCAACTTTGGACACACAGATGTGCCAGGGATTGCTGAAGATCATGTCCACTACTCTTCCTGTATCCACAGAGCCAACTATCTCATCATAGAAAGTTATCAGGCTGGCCAGGCATGACTTGTCTTTGGTGAATGCATGGGGTGGTTCTGGGTGATAGTCTCCCATGAGTTGACATCATTGCTGCATTTTTTTTTTTAAGTTGGCTTTGAGGATGTCCCAGAAGCAGTTTTTTCCTCTTGAGCAAATTCCTTTGCTGAGCTGAGAAAATAAGACTTGCTTCAGGAATCTGGAGTTGGACATC